>NC_086234.1:29555000-30255000 GCF_036321145.2 Pelmatolapia mariae | reverse complement strand
TTAGGAGTCCTGCTGCTCTCCTGCAAGTGCAGTGCAAAGAAGGGACAATCTGCCAAAAAAGTGATGTTTGTTTGTTTGTTTTAGGTTGTTTTTAATGTGTAAGACCTTTGCTTATATTGTTAAATAGGCTGTAGTCAACAGAATTTAATTCAATTCAATTTTATTCAAGGGGCTTTATAATGTAAGATAAAGACCCTGTAACAATACAGAGAGAAAAGAGAAAACCCCAACAGTTGGATGCCCCCTATGATCAGGCACTTTGGCGACAGTGGGAAGGAAAAACTCCCTTTTAACAGGAAGAAACGTCTGGCAGAACCAGGCTCAGGTGAGGCTGCAAACCACTCCAGTGAGCACTGAAGGTCTCATTCTGATGAAGCCAAACGAACCATGTCATCCGCAACAACAAAGGTTGTTATTCTGAGACTCTCAAAGCAGACGCCCTCGTCACCCTGGAAGCTCCTTGAGATGCCGTCCATGAAAAATCAAAAACCGGACTTTGTACTTCAGTTTTACAAGGACCTGATGTCCCATAGCAGTGTGCTGGACCCCAAAACACCCACAGGTACCCCCAGGAAAAATCTTCTCCAAATCCACAAAATAAGCATAGATTGGATGGTCAAACTCCTGTTATCCCTCCAGATGTCCCACAAGGGTTCTACAGCCAGGACAGAACCTGCTTTGCTGCTCCTGGGTCCAAGTTTCAACAACTGACCTCGTTTCCTGGAACAAACCTTCTCCAACAGCATGAGCAATGTAATACCCTGACAACTGGAGCTCACTCTGGTCCCCCTTTTAGAAAATGGGAATTACCATCCTGGTTTGCCAGTCCACAGGCGCTGTGCCAGACCTCCACGTGTCATTAAAGACGTATGTCAACCAAGGCAGTGTCCAGAGCCTTTAGCATCTCAGGGTGACTTTCATCTAAACCTGTCGTCCTACCAACAGGGTTTTTCAACATCTCACAATGTAACTGGTGAGTTCCTCTCTTTACCCAAGTGTCCAAAGCATACAGCCTCAGATCAAATGTTACAGTCTGTCATCCCATGTGTAGGACAGAAGTCCAAAAGCATCCCCTCAGCACCTAACACCATTGGATACTCCAGAAAAGGACAAATCCAGAGTCCCATCTGCCAGACATTTGTTCCAAAACCCTTGGTACCTGTGGAGGTGAGACAAACTATATCTAGTCAGTAGTGCTCCAGCTCACATCCCAAAAACCATTCTGCGATACTGGGGGTCCACATGCCCAGCATCCCACCTTATCCTACCACCCACGTCACACTGCACCTGATCATAATTGACATCCAGGGTGACTACAGAACACTAGTGGATTTTTTTGTGAAGTGGCCTGAGAGAAATCATCTGAATGTGAATAAAACCAGAGGAACTGTGAGGGAACCTCAGAGGGAAGAGGACACATACACTGTGTCTGTGTTCAGACATAATATTAATGTGGTGGAGGAGTAAAAGTACCTGGACATCCACATTGACTGAGGCAGGAAGTAACAAAGTACAAATACTTCTCAGGTATTTTCAGGTACCTTACTGGAAATACTTACTAGTTATTTTTTGACAGCCTTTCACTATTACTCCCTGCATTTTAACACAAATATGTGTACTTTCTACTCCTTACATTTTCAAAACAGGCTAGTTACTTTAGGCTCAGCGGTATCGTCTAGTGTTTATACTGAGTGGTTAAAGTGGACGGAACAAGTGCAGCTATGTTGGAGCCAGCTTCTAGCTAGCGCTACAGAAGAGGAATGAGTACAGGGTGTAACGTTTGTTATGTTTGACATAACATTTGTACAATGTTTCCAGCTCAACAAACATCAGCAAACACACAAACTGTTCATGTGCAGTTTGTCACAAAGTGTGTTGCTAAAGGTCCAGATGTTGGATTTCCAGGGAGAGAAACGAAAGAGAGCAAATTTCATTTATAGATGGAGAAAAATGTAAGAAAAGACATGAGAGGAGAGGAACAACAGAGGTTTTATTTAAAGGTAATGGCTGCTCGTGACACTTGATAAACTGCAGATTTAAAGATGAGATGTCATAATTTTTAATCTTTTTAATCTTAAGTAATCTTCAGTAAAGAAGTTGAATCAAGTCTGTGTATTTCTCCTTAGGTACTTATGCCACCTCTGCACTCTGAGGCCAGGCTGAACTGGAAGTCTATCTTTCCCAAAGAAACTGAAATCCTTTAACATGCGCAGCAGATATTGGAGAAGTTTTTCTATCAGTTAGTTGTGGAGAGTCTGCTGGGGGAGCTGCTGACAACAACAGACTGAACAAACTGACAGAAAAGGGAGCTCTGTGGTTTACAGGTCACTGAACAAGTGGTTTTCCCTCATGGATATTATTATTATTATTAATACAGTTATTATTATTAAATAATAATAAATTAATAATAATTTCCAGTGATCACAGTTCTGTGTTAGGTTTAGGCAAAATGACTTTGTCACATCAGGCCAGGGAGGATTGGACAGATTTTTTTTTTCCATAATAAATAAAATCATCATCAAACTGCATTTTGTATTTTTGTATTTCCTCAAGCTTTATAATATTACATTTTGATCAGTATTCAAGTGTGACAAATAACTAAGAAATCAGGCCCTGTATCTGCAACATCAACTGTAGCTTGATGGCTGTCGTTTTACTTTTCAGAGGTGAATAAAGCCACAGTTACTAACACAGAACAGCTGAAATTAGTTTTGTTGGCTTCAAAGTTCAGTGAATCACAAGGTCTCTTTTTCCTGTTGCACCCTTTTTTTCTGCTGACCACAGCAGGTGTCCTGCACGACTCCACACACACACACACACACACACACACACACACACACACACACACACACACACACACACACACACACACACACACACACAAAATATCCTCTCTTACACGTACAGATTTTTAGTCTTCATACTTAAGACATACTTCACTAAGAGAGAATGGCTAGTGACAGGATCTATGCTGCTTTACCTGAGCCGCCTCGTCAAAGCGAAGGAGAAAGCAAAGAAGAAGAAAAGAAGGCTTTTGGGAATATTTTTGCAGAGTTGGAATCTGTGGACTTACCTCTTGGAACCACCTTAAGGTAAACTCCAAAACACACCCAAGATTTATCTCCTGAACACAACTGAAGGTGGACTGATTTAGCTAAATTACAACATTTAAAAAGCTGGTTTATCTTAATACCAAGACCAGGAAAAAACGCACTTAGAAGCTAGCGGACACATGCAAACTGTGTTTGCTTTGATTCAACTGTGAGTTCAATTACAGACACATTTAATGTGAAAAAAGGTTAGTATTATTTGCGTCAGTGTTTGTCAGGCTTTAACCAGAATTGTATCTTGATTTAACAAAACAAAAACAAACAAACAAATAAAAAACTTGCACACCATAAAGATGTAAATAACCTCCTCTGCATGTTGTTATTTAAAATGTATCTACAGCAGAACTGAGATTAATCAAATAGAAGCCACTAAAGCTCATTTAATAGCAGGCATCTTTATTATTACAAGTACCGTTTGAATGACAGTACAAATTATTTTCCTGTTTTTTACTGCTAACCATGCAAACCACTCGCTATACAGTATTTATGATAAGATCATAAACAGTCAAAACCCGTGTGGTTTTCCATGTGGTACAATGTTTGAGGAACCAGGCACAGGCTATGCGGAAACAAAGCCGCAATCGCCGAGGTCAAGACGACCGTAGTGCGCCTCCCACAGGCCGGACCTCACACTGACCTATGCTCCGCTGTAGCTGCAGTGATAGCCGTAATATGCACATAACAATCATGGCGGACAGTGAAACCCTGGAGTGCATAACGGAGCACGAGCGGATTTTACAGGAAATTGAAAGCACCGACACAGCTTGTGTCGGTCCTACTCTTCGGTAAGAATATATAGCTTCTAAAAATGCCCTTAGCAACACAGGTCCTCTGTTTTTCACTGTGTATTACACGATCACACCTTTTGTTTAAGACCTAGCTTAGCCTTACCCAGTAGCAGGCTAGCGCTGGCTATTTTAGCCAACAGTCTAGATAGTGTTGAAATGAGGAATGGGGCTAGCTGTCGTGTTAGCGGCAGTGACTGTGAGGTAATTTTTTAGGTTATGTGTAAGGATGGATGACTAGTGACCTGTCAAAAATGTCAACATCATTTGTGGGTGTGGCTGTGGGACTTCACATCCTTACGTCGTTGTGCAGCTTGAGTTAGCTAACGGCTAACAGGTAATGATTTTGGATAGTTGTTAGCTAAAATAAAACGAATGCCACGAGCGGATAAGAACACTGACCCTGTGGTGTTGTGTTATGTGGGCGACAGAATTGGTAGTGACACAGGATGCCGGTTTGCTCAGCCTGACGTTCCCTAACACACCGCACTGGTTATTTTAGGCAATTAGATGCCAAATTAGCTTCTAAGGCCACAGCGAATAAGATTAGTTGAATGCTTCCACCTGTCACACCTGTCCTGTAGACGTGCCTGTAGGCCGTGGTTGTTTCTCATACCTGGGGAAAGTGATGAGTGTATACCCTCCAGGTAACAATGCTATCTAGCTTTCTCAGCCTGTGTCTTCATCTCTTATTCTACGGTGACGCTGTCTTTTCTTCATCTCTTGGCAGCTTGGTCGGGTGTTGTAAAATGACAGTGACGTGCTGTCAGTGATCACAGGGGTTTGCTTTGCTTACTGTAGAGCTTACTAATAATAAGAATACTAATTGAAAGGGTCAGGCTAAAAACAGAATTTTTCTTATAGCTAATATTAGTAAATATTTTCTGGATAATAACACGTGCTGTTCTTTTCCAAATGCAGCTCTAGTGCAGTGCATAGGCCTTTCCTGGGTGTGGACTGTTGTATGGCTCAGTGGACAGAGTCATAAACACTGGGTGTTGTGTGGTGGACTGACTTATCTTTTCATGATGGTAACAGCGAGTCAGTTACTCCAGTATTAACATTACCACTTGGCACTCATGTTCAGTCTTATAAATCACCATTGGAGCTGTGCCAGCCTGAAAGCATCATCCTTGTAGTTCCAGTCCCTACAACAGTCGTTAAGGATAAACCAGAGGACTTAGGCAAAGACATGTCCTCACTATGTCTTTTTTTTGTAGACTGTAATCTGACCTTGCTGAGGAATGCAGGTTATGCTGGCATATTTGTTTCAATGAAAGATTTGTACCTGTTTCCGTCAGCATCCTCACAAGGTCTTCTTCTTTTGTTCTAGCATAGATTCACTTGTTTTGGAGTGCATTTGCTCCTAGGAGGCAGGGCACGTCTCCTTTCAGAGCAGTATGGAGCTAGTGTTGGGCGTCATGTCCATAATTTAATTATTCTGTTATCCTGCTTGAGATTGCAAATATCCAAGGCCATTTTTGTGAAGCAGGGGGGCAAACATGCTAACCATTAAGGCAGCATTGGCCACCCTCCATAATACATACTATGCAAGTGAAATACAAAGAATACAAAATAGACACTGGGGAGGTAATGTCCCACTTTCAGAAACACAGGAGCGAAGATGGACTGTACAAATCTGCCAGTTTAAACAAGCAACGATAAATACATTTGCTGAATTTAACCAAAAACACAGATAAAATCTGAACAGCTAAAACAAAATTCAGTTATCATATTTGTTTGGTTCTTATGACATTTAATAATTTTACTAACATGTTTAGTTTAGTTTGCGTAAAATGGCTGACTCCTGCATTCTTAGTAATGTCCTCATTAACACAGCGTTCTTTAATCCACCAAAACAATTGATGTAATAAAAAGTTGAGTGGAGATGGGTTAACTGGAAACACTAAATTGCCCATAGGTGTGGATGTGGGAGTGAATGTGAGTGCGATTGGTTGTCGCCTGTCTGCGACAGACTAGCGACCTGTCCAGGGTGTACCCTGCCTCTCGCCCCAAGACAGCTGGGAAAGGCTCCAGCGCCCCCCGCAACCCTGAAAAGGAGAAGCGGAAGGAAATGGATGGATGAAAGTTGAGAGAATAAACTGTCATCTCTGCAAATCATACTTTCATTAAACCCGAAATTAAAATCAAGCCAACGGCCAAAAATGCCTGCCGTCCATTTTTCCCCTTATGAGTTCAGTATTGATCAGTGTAGCTTAGTGGTGCAATGGATCACGGTTGATCCGTAATCCGAACCGATCCCACTCCACGGTTCGACACGCACGTGATCCGAAGATTCGAAAAAGAAGAAGAAAAAGTATGTGTATGGTGGCGTGGTGGGTCTGTCAAGCGATAGTTATGGCCAGCGCTAGCGGTCCAAGTGGAGGAGCAGAGGAGTTTGCGGTATTTAAGCAGCCCTTTGCTGCCCAGTCCAACCGGGCTAAAGTTATTACAAAAGCTATTGGGGTGTGTAGCTGCAGACGGGAGGCCGTATTCCGTTGTGCAAAACAAGGGGTTTAAACTATGATGAACGTGCTTGAACCACGCTATGATATCCCGTTCGCGTCCACTTTAGTGGCAAGATCGTTCCAAGCATGTATGAGCAGGAAAAAATTTAAGTTGTGGCTGAACTGTCCCAGGCATCTTCTGTTGCCCTAACTACTACAAATGGGTGGACCTCCAGGGCAAAGGAAAGCTACGTGACCATGACAGCTCATTATATCACAGCAGAGTGCGATATAATGAGCGGTATGTATTATTGTAGGGTCTACCTTACAATATAAAGCGCCCTGAGGCGACTGTTGTTGTGATTTGGCGCTGTGTAAATAAAATTGAATTGAATTGAGTGGTAGATACAAAGACTGTACTGCCCAATATTGTACCATATTTCTTTTTAATAATTGCGTGGAATGAGTCTTGAGTTGAATGTTTTTAACAGGCAAAAAATACTTCAATAAGTAAATGATAAATTTTTGTCTTTTTTCTTTTTTTGCTGATCCGAAAATTGATTGATGACTTAAAACCGTGAACCGATCCGAACCGTGAGATTTTTGATCCGTTGCACCACTAGTGTAGCTGCTCCCTCACATACATGTTAACTTCAAAAGCATGAACTTATCTCGTGTAATCTTGCAGGTTCTGTTGATCAGTAATATTATATAATGCAAGATTTCTTTTGACGTTCTTGTAGATAACACAGTAAACATACTAGAAGAAACAAGGACCCTTTTCTTACATATGGTGGTCCATAATCTTTTGGCTGATTTCTTTGTCACTGACCAAAATCTCTTATCCTGTTAAAAGCCAGTTCTTATCCCGATAACGATATACACAGTGACATCTGGTGAGAATTTCAAGTAAGCAGCATTTCAAAAGATATTTACTTAGAAAATTGGTGACGTGTTCAACACTTATTTTACCCACTGTATATCATAATATAGTGCATTTTTGTAAATTCAGTGAATAGTCTATAAAATAACAACATGGAAAGTACTGTTTCTTTTTTACATTTCAGTTAAATTATCAAAAGCACTTGGTGACTAGTAATGTAAATATAAAACATGAGTGTATAAAATCTAAAACACTTTTCAATAACAAATGACCAAAGGCCCAACATAAAATACCAAATACCAATAAAATAGAAACTACAGCAATATAAGGCTCACAGCATGTATTTAATATAAAAATATCAAAACACTTTCAACTATATAAGGCTAATAAACACTTAAAAGAAAATAAATATGGGAGTTATCATTTACTTATTTATATGGCACATTTAATTACAACAGCAACCTGGACCAAAGTGCAGTACAAAAATACAAAATAACTAGTACCAAATAGTAGGGCTGTTCAATATAACGATATATATCGGATGACGATAAGAAAACGTCTATCGTTTCATTTTACGCTATCGTTTGTTTCGTGGTGTCGCAAAATAAACTGTATACAGCAATATTTTTTCATCGTTTTGACGGTCACTGTGGAATTAACTTCTCTCTTCCTCTTATATTTAAAATAACCACACTACGGACGCAGAAGCGACTGTTCTTATGCATTGTCGTTAGCAACAATGTCGGTAAAACCATTGCGTGGCTCCGCCGTCCGCTTGTTTATTTTCCACATAAACCTTTCATAATAAAGCTGAAGATCCTGTTGAGATTTTTCAAAATAAATGGAATCACGTGAAATAGTATGCAGAGTGTTTACGGATGAGAAGCTAAAAAGAGCCGTCAGGTGCTAAAAAATAAACCTTAGAACCGGCTTTTCCCCGCAGCACGCCATGTAATAAATACTCACAAAGAAAATTGCGGCTGTTTTAACTTGTGTAACACTTGACTCCAGGTACACGACGCCCAGCTGAAAACACTTCACGCAAGTCGAGTTGCCCGAGATTCACAGAATTTACAGAAAATGTAAAATGTTTGTGATATATATCGTTGTCGGGACGATAAATGTCTTATATCGGGATATGAGATTTTGGTCATATTGCACAGCCCTACCAAATAACTACTAATATTAGTACCAAACACCAGTTATGTTGCATCATACGTAGTGACACATACCAGATGACAGTCACACAGTTCTTATGATTCAAACTTCTGGCTATTATGATGTCTTCTCTGTGGTGGTCAGAAAAATAGCCCGTCTGCAAACATTGACATGTCCAGTCTTGGTTTAATGAGTTGGGGCTGCTGTAGCTGAGGTGGTCGAGCAGGTCATCTGCTAATCTGAACGTTAGCAGTTCCATCCAGTCTATGTCAAATATCTTTGAGCAGATAATATAATATAATAACCCCAAGTTGCTCTCCGATGCATCCACTGGTGTGTGAATCTTAGGCAAGTTGCATAAAGCACTATGAGTGCGCAGATAAAGTAGAAAAGTGCTATAAAAGAACCAGTCCATCATTCAATGTGCTGTTTAGCTTGTCTTCATATCTGTTGTTGCACTCATAATATAAATGCAGCTGAGTCCTATGTATCTGGAATCTAGTGCTGGGCGATATGACGATATATATCGTGTGGACGATAGAAAAGTGTCTATCGTGCCATTTGTCTTCTATCGTTTATATCGTACTAACCCAAATTTTATAAATTATTACATGAAATATATAATTAACCCTTTACAACCGGTCGGAGCAGGTACACTCCGTTTTACCTAACTATTTTTAAATCCCTGTAGAACTGGAACCACGTAAGGTAGTGCAATAATTTTTTTTTGCATGTGAAACCGGAGTTGTACTTACATCTTATTCCATTAGCTTGTCCAAAGTCACGGTTTCCTTCCACATATAACTTTGCAAAAATTGCATAAGAAGCACTTGCAGCAACAAAAACACAATATTCCAAACTTGCAGCAACAAAAACACAATATTCCAGAAACAGGCTTTGCCAACGTTCATAAGACTTCCTACGTTGGCATATACGTCAGCGCGAACTATCGCACGTCCGGCATTACCTGCCCGAAACCGGAAGTGACGTCATTTTCGCGAAAGGGCCTTATAAGCCTATGTTGGTGTTTTTAAAAGACATGTTTGACTTTATGTTTTTCTGTATCGTTTCTGGGATGCTTAGAACTCAAATTACACTGTTGGAAATAGTTTATTTTGATGCATTATAATATTTATTTTCATTTTTCCTGTAGTATATAAAAATTAGTGTATCTCAAAAATAAAACTATGAAGACACTCAAAATAAATTTCTCGTGGTTGGAAACTTTTGTATTTACAGTTTTGAGGGATACACCGCTTAAATTTTTTTTAACTAGAAATATATGTAAAAAACAAAAAAACGATTTTCAATTTTTTTGTAGTTTATTGCACTACAAGTTTTTGCAATTTATGTAGTTACTATGGACTTAATGCATACATATTATTAAAATTTGGGCTATAACGGTTGTATTGATATATGGAAACTTGAAATACTCCCACAAGTGGCACTACAGCATGTAAAAACATAAAGATAAGCTCTGGCGGACTTGGTTCTATGGTAGGTCTTAAAGGGTTAAATAGCCTGTGGCAAATATATTAGTGTTGTCTTCTCACTATACATACTCTGAACTTTATGCAAGTAAATAATATGGTATAAAAAAATGATATTTTTCGCAAAGAAACTCCGTCTCGTGGTTTGCTGCTGTACGTGCACCTGGATTTGCGACATACTTTACGGTAACTCAAAACAAAGACTGCACCCTCTCCACTCGCTGTTTACAGACTGCGTACTTTCCAGATGACCACAGGTCAGGTCGTATATCGTGATATATATCGTTATCGTGATATAAAATAATTCATATCGTGATAAATATTTTTTCCATATCGCCCAGCACTACTGGAATCAGTGATTTTTGTAAAGTTTGTGGGGACCAGTTTGCTGCATAATTTGCACAGGTAAATTTTCTGATCCGTATCAGATTTTTCATAACAATGTCAGTGCTACAGAGGAAGCCCCTTGTTTAGGAATGGACACCCCATTTTCTTTTGGCTGGTTCTTTTGTACTGCTGATGTTTCATTTGCAAACTGTCATCCAAAGCGATGAAAAAGTATTGCAGTAACTGTGTATTTTGTGACAGCAGAGTCTGTGCAATGTCTGTCATACTGCGCAGACCCACAGCCAAAAGCTGCAGAAGCCTATCAGCGGTTCCATCCAGTGTTAACCTGTAGAGCAGGATTAAGTGCTTTAGTTGAAGGATTGTTCTAATGCAAGCCCCCCAAACACAGGCACACACACACACAAATACAAAATTGTGTAAATTAATCTATGAATCAAAATTGAATCTATGAGTAGCACAGAGGTATATTACAACATGTAGTTAGTTTTCATTTTTATTCATATAAGTTTAGTTTAGGTTAGTGTATGAAATTGGTTTGCTCATATTGGTTTACATGTATTTTTAAGTTTAGTTTGTGTTAGCTTCAGTATTAGTTTTGTTTTTGTAATATTATGAGCTGTTTTTGTCAAAGGTTTTTGAAAAGTGCACGAGTCCTTCTCCTGTAGTAGTCTCATCAGATTCATGCATCAGTGGCTCTCTTTCACTGTAAGTGTTGATAAGTGTGATAAATGTTAGGCACATTTCCAGACCAGAAACTATTTAGCAAGAATTTCAGTATAACTGACAGTCCTCCTATTGCAACACTGTAGGGTGTGTTCCATTGACTCCAACACTCATAAACTGGCGGCGAAGTTGTTTTGTCTGATGTTTCTGCCCCTGGTTTTACCGTCTTGTGCCAGATACGAACTTTGACTTCACCCTTTGTAGTTGAGCTGGCAGAGGATGTAAATTTGATTAGGTGAAGCAGCTGATTTGTTTAACAAAGTAACTCCAACTGCAGGTCAGTCTGTAGCTCCACAGAAGTCATGTCTGAGGGGACTTTAGTATATTAAGTCAAGAGTGAACCAGACATTCAAATTCAGAGAAAATGTAACCAAACTTTGCCTCAGATTTGAAAAAAAAAAAAGTATTTGTTATATGAAGCTCATTATGTGTCCAGACTCCAGACAAATCATAGATGGTTGTGTGTATATGTGTGAGAGAGTATTAGGGATGTTCCTGGTGACTAATTTCTAAGAGGAAAAATTTTTTAGACCCACCGACTAGTCTAAAACTAAGAAACACTCAGATATGAATTCAAACACTAGAACTGTTTCATTAAAGATGTCAAAGACTCTCCAAACAACAGCATTTAAAACCAATGATCACATTCTTCAGTCGTTAATCATGCCGGCACCTCAAATCGAACAACATGAACACTGCACATTGTACTCCAAACAGACAACAAAGAAGAAGAAAAACACAAATTAACATCAGAAAAACAAATAAATCGTGACTGAAAGGTGTGGTGCATTGTGCCCTGCATTAGGAATGATGCACGTTGTTCTGATATTTATGACAATTACTTCAATAAAAGTCAAAATTTATTTCTTAAATCCAGCTTCATAAAACTGTCAGTTTTCCATGATGTCAGTTAGCTTTGATATGTGTTTCATGTCCTCGTTAAGTAGTTTGTCTGGTGTTTATTGTAACTCATACCGAGTTACGCATTGCTAACCACCAGTTGACCCCAGCCAAGCAGTTAAAGCTTGCTTTTCACTAACGTTGTTATAGTTAATGAAAACTAAACTAACAATATAGTTGAAAAAAATTGTTAACTATAATAAAAGTTAAATCTTTTGAAAAAAAATATATAACTGACTGAGAAATGTTATAAACTTGAATAAACTAAAATAAAAGACAAATATTGGGATAACATGCTTAGTTTTATTGTTGTTTAGTTTGCTACAATAAAACTAAACTGAAAAAAGAAAAATCACTCTTGAACTGAAACTGAAATAAATATAAAAACTTGTTTGAAAATACAAAACTATGATAACTCTGCAGGTGAGTCAGGTTTGTGGCACTACAGGCTCCATTTCTACAGATACCTGTTTGTTGTAGTAGATGTGTTGATGTTTCCTGTCATGTGTTCTTTGTGCTGATTTTTAGCCATATTTATTAAAAAATGTCTAATCCTTTGATTCTTTTTTTATGATCAGAGCTAAAGGAAATAAAATTCCTTTTATTTTGATCTACAGTGTTAAATTATAGTTAAATTATATGTTTAGTTGTTTCTTAGACTTGAACAAGCGTGCTGTTCGAGGGATGTAAAAACACTGTCACACTGAGGCGCGTCTGTAGTCCTCAGAGGGACAGATTAACATTTTCATAGTCTGTGAAAGATTTTCTCAGTTCGTTACATTACGACAGCCATTAGTGTTGTGATTGGCACGCCACATGAACCGTTATTATAATCTAACATAATAACACACATAAAAATGGGAAGACGGTTTAAATTTGAATATTTTGATATGGGTTCGCTTTCATTGTGCCCACCCTTCACTTGAAATTCTGACTTATTTAAATTCTTTATCAGTTCTGTTATTGTCAAGAAGCTGCATGTATTTGACAAAATCAAGTGTGGGTGTTTATATAACCAGTTATGCCAAGAGTTCTGCCAAAACCAAAATTTGCTCACGAAAAACAAAAAACAAGCACAAAAACAAACATAGCAAATATAAGGGTGTTTGCATATGCAAAGTAAAAGTTTAAAAAACAACAACAACAAAAAATATGTGTGTGTGTGTGTGTGTGTGTGTGTATGTAGGGCTGCAATGATTCATCGAGTAATTTGATAATAAAGAATTCTCAAAACATGTTTTGTTTAGCTCGCGGCTGTAACGTTTCACCCACATCTGTGATTAAAAATAGACCTTTTGCAACTTTTAAAGTTTGAAATGCAGTCGTTCAGGCAGTTTTGGAGATTCCAGTAAACGTGCCCCAAATTTAAGTGTTTATTACCTTTAAACTAGTCTGTTAGTCTAAATAGTTTTTCCCCCATTTAGTCAATTAAGAAATGAGTTGCCAGGAATACATACAACATTAAGCCCACGAAGCCCGTGGAACTGGAGTCACACTGCGAAGAGCAAAGAGGTGGTGCCGTTAGTGAGAAGGTAAGCTCAGGTTGAGTGAAAGAAAACTTTTTTTTTTCCTAGTGTCCAAAGCAGCTGCACTGTCCCAGTAACCAGTAGTGCTGGGCGATATGGAAAAAATATTTATCACGATATGAATTCTTTTATATCACGATATATATCACGATATACCACCTGACCTGTGGTCATCTGGAAAGTATGAGGTCTCTAAACAGCGAGTGGAGAGGGTGCAGTCTTTGTTTTGAGTTACCGTAAAGCATGTCGCAAATCCGGGTGCACGTAAAGCAGCACCATGTCGCAAAACCACAAGACAGAGTTTCTTTGCAAAAAATATCATTTTTTATACTTTATTTTCTCTTGCATAAAGTTCAGAGTATGTATAGTGAGAAGATAACACTAATATATTTGCCACAGGCTATTTAACCCTTTAAGACCTACCATAGAACCAAGTCCGCCAGAGCTTATCTTTACATTTTACATGCTGTAGTGCCATTTGTGGGAGCATTTCAAGTTGCTATACATCAATACAACCGTTATAGCCCAAATTTTAATAATATGTATGCATTAAGTCCATAGAAACTACATAAATTGCAAAAAAAGTGCAATAAACTACAAAAAATTTGAAAATCGTTTTTGTTTTGTTTTTTACATATATTTCTAGTTAGAGAAATTTAAGAGGCTTATCCCTCAAAACTGTAAATACAAAAAGGTTGCACAAAATAGTTGCCAACCACAAGAAATTTATTTTGAGTGTCTTCATAGTTTTATGTTTGAGATACACAAATTTTAATATACTACAGGAAAAATGAAAATAAATATTATAATGCAAATTTGCAAAAAAACAGCATGTGCATCAAAATAAACTATTTCCAACAGTGTAATTTGACTTCTAAGCATCCCAGAAACGATACAGAAAAGCATAAAGTCAAACATGACTTTTAAAAACACCAACATAGGCTTTGAAGCTAAAAAACTACATTTTCCGCGAAAATGACGTCACTTCCGGTTTCGGACAGGTAATGGCGGACATGCGATAGTTCGCGCTGACTTTTATTCCAACGTAGGAAGTGTTATGAACAGCTGATCGGATCGGCAAAGCCTGTTTCTGGAATATTATGTTTTTGTTGCTGCAAGTCTGGAATATTATGTTTTTGTTGCTGGAAGTGCTTTTTATGCAATTTTTGCAAAGCCATATGTGGAAGGAAACCGTGACCTAGGGCAAGCTAATGGAATAAGATGTAAGTACAACT
The DNA here is from genome assembly GCF_036321145.2 of Pelmatolapia mariae. Classification (NCBI taxonomy): domain Eukaryota; kingdom Metazoa; phylum Chordata; class Actinopteri; order Cichliformes; family Cichlidae; genus Pelmatolapia; species Pelmatolapia mariae. The sequence continues at coordinate 30,240,395 of NC_086234.1, read as the reverse complement.
CCTACGGTTTCATATGCAAAAACCATTATTGCGCTACCTTACGTGGTTCCAGTTCTACAGGGATTTAAAAATAGTTAGGCAAAACGGAGTGTGCCTGCTCCGACTGGTTGTAAAGGGTTAATGATATATTTTATGTAATAATTTATAAAATTAGGGTTAGAAACGATAGAAACGATAGAAGACAAATGGCACGATAGACACTTTTCTATCGTCCACACGATATATATCGTCATATCGCCCAGCACTAGTAACCAGCATAAAGCCTTTACTGGGAAAAAGCTAGCAGGAGTCGTTCATCAAAGCACTTGATCAACAAACTCTGATGTAAAAAAACTAGTGCTCGTTAATACGACGTTAACGCCATAACCGCATTAACGTGGCAAATCCCCGTTAGCGAGTTAACACGGATCGCCCCGTGTGAGGGCTGCATGGCGCTAACGAGCTAACGCGTTAACTTGCTACTTCTTTTCGAGCATAAACATCACGTAGATATCTAAGGAGCTTGGAAAGAAAAGCGTCTGGACTTTAAGTTGTTCGAAGACGTTTCACCTCTCATCCAAGAAGCTTCTTCAGTTCTTGGGTCAAATGGTGGAGAGTCCCAGATTTAAGCCCTGTGGGAGTAACCCCCCAGAGGGACAATTGGGGGAATGTGAGTGGGAAGGGAGCTCAACACTGGTGAAGTTGGTGAAGTCGGTGGAGTTTTTGATGTGATGTGGGGTGGTCCCCACCAGGGTGGCTAGGATGCCAGCAAGGTGTTTGGAAATGTTGTAAGTGGCTGAGTTTATGCTGCTAACAATGGGTCTGAGTGGGACACCTTCTTTATGGATCTTAGGAAGTCTGTAAATACAGCGTATGGCATCCCCTGGGTATAGACGATGATATAATAATAATAATAATAGATTTTATTTCAAAGCTCCTTTCAGAACACTCAAGTACACTGTACTCAGCAAGATAAAAGCCAGCAGTTTACACAATCATAAAAGCATAAGACATAAAACACATTTAAAAATAGCAGAGTGGAGAGGTTATGTGTGATAAGCTGTTTTGAACAAGTGGGTTTTGAGTTGGGACTTAAAGAGAGAGAAGGAAGCAATATTTCTTAAATCAGGAGGAAGGGAATTCCAGAGTGGAGGAGCAGAGCAGCTGAAAGCCCTGTTCCCCATGGTGGCAAGACGGGGAGAGGGGACAGAGAGCGACACCGGGATGGGATGGTGATCTGAACCAGATCAGAGAGATATGGAGGGGAGAGATGATGTATGAGTATTTTGAAATATGCAGGATGGTCAATGATTTCGTCCTTTTCAAGGTCTTGAAGGTAAGCGATAACTTTCTTTTTGTAGCTGCTTGTGGGGTCTTGTTTAAAGGCTTCATAGGAGTTGTCACTGAGGAATGTAGTAATCTTTGTGTGGTAATATGTTGTGTGTGCGTGCGTGTGATGTTGTGGTCTTTGCTCAGGGAAGCGACTGCCTTCTTTTCTTGTACTGTGAGGTTAGACAGAGGGACTTTGGCACTGGAGAGGGTGGCTGAAACTTTCATCCTGATTTGTTCTGCTTCTGTTTGTGATAATTCATCAATCTGTATGGCTGTTTCTGTGGCTGTGATGAGGTCCACTATGGACAACTGTTGAGGAGAAATGGCAAAATTGAAAGAAAGAACATCGCCCAGACGCTCTTCTTTCCAAGCTCCTTAGACTACGATGACCTGGATGACTGAGAACCTTCACAGACATCGTGTAAACATAGAGATATTAAAGACAGCTTAGATTATTGAGCTTGCTAAAGGCTGACAGCAGCCGTCCTATTTTACATGGAAGGAAAAGAGGTGAGTCTAAAAGGAAGCATGGTGCGTACCAGACCATATTTATTTCAATGTTTTCATAACATTTTTCAGATTGAAAGTGAAATAATATAAATACTGTCTCAATGAAATTGTGTTAATTTTTAAAAGTATAAAATTTTTTCACAAGCGTCTCTTTACGCAATGCAAAGATAAAAGGGGCGGAGCCGTTACTGAGAAGGTGAGCTTTGTTTGAATGATGCTTCTAAAACAGCAGCGCTGTTCCTTTGATCCCCATTAAAACATTTACTGGGAAAATGTGAGCAGGAGTCCTCCATCAAAGCACTGATCAAAGAAGTCTGATGTGAAGAAAAGCAAACTTTGTAGCTGCTCTATCGTTTTGCACAGTGAAAAACCACAAGCCAATAAAAATGCACATAGGCTACCAAACTCTGAGCCGCTGGACTGTGTGACACAAACTGACTCATTCACTGCACACTGAAACACGCAGAAAGACGTGTACAAAAACTCAGAGTACAGATTTATGTTTTATGCCTTAGATTGCATATTTATTGTATTTTATTTGACTTTGGCTCTACTTGAGAGTATTTATATATTTTTGCATTTAAGAAAAGGTTTTCTTTAGGAATAACATTTAATTTGCCACGTAAATAGAAAAAGTTTGGTGTTTTTTTTTTTTTTTTGGTTTTTTTTTTGATAAATGAAACCTGAAACTAAAAATGAAACTCCAAACATTGCAGTTTCTAAAATGGAAACCAATGAGCAGTTCATTTTGAAAGACTCTTTCTCTTTTTAATATCTATTATTTCTCATTAATAAGACCAGAATTTTTCTTATCCAATTACTTGATTAATTGATGAAATAATCTATAGTTTAATAGTTTAATTAAATTATCAATAACTGCACACCTAAAGAATATTAATAACAATAATGATATCAAACCAAAATATTTTGCATATATTATATTGAAGACTGTATGCACCAAAGTTCCTTCTAAATATTTCTCAGTTTCAATTAAACAGTAAAAATAAAATAATAAAAACAAGCCATATTACATGATCTGTTTAGAGAGTGACTCTATTTAAAGATATATATCTAAATTTTTACATTCACTCTATAAATTTGACTTTTTTAAAATTAAATAACAGACAGTTTATCAACAGTGCATATTCTCAATAGTTTTATTTTAGTACATAAGAGAATGATTCTCTGACCGATGAAGTTTTCAGTTAAAAGGGATTTTTCTGTGGGTGGGTGTATGTAAAGCAGCCCTGTGACTTTGCACCTGTGTTTCAGTTGATTTCCATGCCTGTTTATCAGCACTAGCCTGCTGTGTTCCACATAAAATAATTTAGATAGATGCTGATAATCTCTCACTTTGCTTAACTGCTCAAGTCTGCACAAGAAAAGCACCCGCACATAAATCTTTGACAGTTAAAGAAAGGAGCAGTTTGAAAATGAGTGCATTGCTTGTCTTTGTTCTCCCTTCACCTTAAATTGTTGTGAAAAAGCCTGGGCATTAAAAGATTTTTTAAAAAATATATAAGAACAAATATCTGTTTTTTAAAATAATAATGAACCAGTATTTTGAACTCTGGGGGTGACAGAAAATGCAGAATTGATTTCTTAGACAAAGAAGAACAGAACTTATCCTCCACACTGGAAAATGGTTACTGGCCAAATACAAAAACAGCCCATGAGTTTGTCCAGGATAAAGTCTAATTTAAAAACCAAAAAACAAACTGGATTTGTTAATCTCATAGTACTAATGAAGAACAACGTAGCACTAACATCAGATGACTTGCCACTTTCATAAGTGATGACTGGGAGCTTATTAACGTCTGCCTCACAACCAGGGGCCAGACACTGCTGTCTGGATTGAGCAGACTGTAGAAACATTTGAGATTCCTCCGAGCAAAATTGTGATGGTTGTCCATCAGGGCCGCCACAAATGATTATTTTCATAGTCGACTAGCCACCGATTATTTTTGCAATTAGTCGACTAATCAGATCATGCGTCCATCGGATGTAAAACATACAGCTTATTGCACCAGCATGCATCTGCTCTTATATAACTATCATTAGCTTACAGCTGGAAGTGTTTCAGGTATGTGCTAACTAAAAATAAAGACAAGATGATAGTTTATTAAACTCTTAATGAAATTTGGAGATCGTCTCGGTGGAGTTTGATTAACTCCGCCTCTGCTCCTTGGTATCTAACATATAACAGGACGGTCACCTATCAAGCTGGTGGGTAACATATTTTGCAAATAGTGCTGGGCGATATGAAAAAAATATTTATCACGATATGAATTCTTTTATATCACGATATATATCACGATATACCACCTGACCTGTGGTCATCTGGAAAGTATGCAGTCTGTAAACAGCGAGTGGAGAGGGTGCAGTCTTTGTTTTGAGTTACCGTAAAGCATGTCGCAAATCCGGGTGCACGTAAAGCAGCACCATGTCGCAAAACCACAAGACGGAGTTTCTTTGCAAAAAATATCATTTTTTTATACTTTATTTTCTCTTGCATAAAGTTAAGAGTATGTATAGTGAGAAGACAACACTAATATATTTGCACAGGCTATTTAACCCTTTAAGACCTACCATAGAACCAAGTCCGCCAGAGCTTATCTTTACATTTTACATGCTGTAGTGCCATTTGTGGGAGTATTTCAGGTTGCTATACATCAATACAACCGTTATAGCCCAAATTTTAATAATATGTATGCATTAAGTCCATAGAAACTACATAAATTGCAAAAAAGTGCAATAAACTACAAAAAAAATAGAAAATCGTTTTTGTTTTGTTTTTTACATATATTTCTAGTTAGAGAAATTTAAGAGGCTTATCCCTCAAAACTGTAAATACAAAAAAGTTGCACAAAAGTTTCCAACCACAAGAAATTTATTTTGAGTGTCTTCATAGTTTTATTTTTGAGATACACTAATCTTTATATACTACAGGAAAAATGAAAATAAATAAATGCAAATTTGCAAGAACACAGCATGTGCATCAAAATAAACTATTTCCAACAGTGTAATTTGACTTCTAAGCATCCCAGAAACGATACAGAAAAGCATAAAGTCAAACATGACTTTTAAAAACACCAACATAGGCTTTGAAGCTAAAAAACTACATTTTCCGCGAAAATGACGTCACTTCCGGTTTCGGACAGGTAATGGCGGACATGCGATAGTTTGCGCTGACTTATATTCCAAGTAGGAATTGTTATGAACAGCTGATCGGATCGGCAAAGCCTGTTTCTGGAATATTATGTTTTTGTTGCTGCAAGTCTGGAATATTATGTTTTTGTTGCTGGAAGTGCTTTTTATGCAATTTTTGCAAAGCTATATGTGGAAGGAAACCGTGACCTAGGGCAAGCTAATGGAATAAGATGTAAGTACAACTCCTACGGCTTCATATGCAAAAAAAATAATAATAATTATTGTGCTACCTTACGTGGTTCCAGTTCTACAGGGATTTAAAAATAGTTAGGGAAAACGGAGTGTGCCTGCTCCGACCGGTTGTAAAGGGTTAATGATATATTTTATGTAATAATTTATAAAATTAGGTTAGAAACGATAGAAACGATAGAAGACAAATGGCACGATAGACACTTTTCTATCGTCCGCACGATATATATCGTCATATCGCCCAGCACTATTTGCAAATATGTGATGTCTTGATAAACCGAGCAGATATTTGAAGTTTGCACAGCTACATTCTCGCCTGAAAAGAAATCAAAAGTTTATTTTGTGACCGAGAAAGAGTAATATTAAAACTAAGTAGCTGCCGCCATTGTTGGAAACTGGAATTGGCTGAGCCGCGCTATGAATTCTGGGATATGGTGGGCCATCTTTGTCCTGTTAAAAGGGAGTTTTTCCTTCCCACTGTCGCCTTGCTCATATGGGGTCCATATGATTGTTGGGTTTCTCTCTGTATGTATTATTGTAGGGTCTACCTTACAATATAAAGCACCTTGAGGCGACTGTTGTTGTGTTTTGGCGTTGTGTAAATAAAATTGACTTGAATCTTCTGTTTCAGTCTGTTATTATACACTTAAACCCGACTACTCATTCCTGTGTTGTTCAGGATTTTACAAAGCTTCAGACGACGGGTCGACTATTAAATTGGTTTAGACGATTTTGATAGTCGATGTAATCGTGGCAGCCGTAAACTGTAACATGTCAGAGTTAGCCATCAGGCTGATCTTTCTCCATTGTTCCATGGCAGGTGGTGATATACTGTGGGGAGCAGCTTATCTCAAAGGCACAAAGTTCCCACTCTTGTTTCACTGGCAAAATAATTCTTGTGTATTCCTCCACATAAATAAAAATAAATAAAAAGAAGCAAACTGTTACTTGCATGAGTCTCAGTATAGTGAGACGGCTGGATGCAAACCCTACACGATCCCTTGGATTAAATTAGACTGAAAGTTGTTGTTGATTAAAATTTCTAAATGGTTTTTGAAGAAACTGTAGCACTTAATATAACAAAAAGCCATCAGACTGTTGTAAAGCTGGCTGTGTGGAAAGCAGATAAACAGCTCAGGTCTTCATAAGAAAAGCACCTAAATGTGAATCTGTGACAGTTGCTGCAATTATCAAATTTAAATCTTTGGATGAAATGGATCAAGTTTCATTTAAAATGATGGATGTCTGTGTCGAGATCACTATCTGACTGGAGTTTGCTTTTGCTGAAGATAATTTTGTTTGTTGCGTTGCTTTTTTTGGCACAGCAGCAGCTTTGCTTCATGGCCGATGTTGCAATGCCATAAATTTCAACCTTAATTTAAATACATGTTTATCACGCTTACAAATAAGCCCAGCGGAGACACGTCACGGATGAAAGGCTAAATGCTGTTTTTTTATCAATCAAAGATATTTGATTGATTTGCTGATGGGACGTTTTTGACAGATGTTTAAATACTGTTACAGTTACTTCTCAAGGCAACCTAGACCTGGGTGAGGTGGCTTTAAAATAATATTGTATTAAATCAAGGTGTTTTTGTGCAAGCAGTACTTTGAGCAGTAGGGTTTAAGGATCATTATTTATTTTTTACCACAACATGTACTAATATAATTTCCTGTCAGATAGACTTGTTGGACTGGACTGGTTCTTTTATACCTGAGCCCTCACAATGCTTTATGCACCTTTTCTCATTCATACAGTCCTGATCAAAAGTTTAAGATCACTTAAGAAATGTCAGAAATCATATTTTGATCTTTTTGATTGAGCTTCAACATGCAACAAGAAGAAATGGGAGTGAGACAAAACATATATGAGCATGCAGTTTACTGAAAACAATGCTTACACTGAAACAGGCTGTTTTACAGCTGATCAAAAGCTTAGTACCACATGCGCTGGCAAAGGTCGGCAGCCTTAACCCAAAACATTTCCCACACGTGGGACTAATAAAGGTTATCTATCTTATCTTATCTTTAAAAGGCCAAATCTGTGCAAAAATGTGGATTCAGTATACATATGTGTATATAAGTATTTACCAGAGAAATTCAATTAAAAACAGGTTCAAAGTATTCCTTGTCTTTATTGGAAATATGGAAAAATCTAAAAGAACTGTATGTGTCAAAGATAATAAAGCCTACAACTGTGAGAAAATGTTTGTGGCAGAATGAGCTGGAGTAACTTCCTGTCACATTATTTAAGGGGACAGGCTTCCATGAGACACTTCTCATCTTTGCCTCACTGCAGTTTGTTATCTACACAGATTCTTTCTCAGCACTTCATGGATTGGTGTTTGTCTTGGCATGCAGTGTAAACTGTGGGAGCCTTTATACACAGGTGTGTGTTTTTCTAAACAATGTCAGTTCATGTTGCTGCAGGTTGACAGTAGTTTTGCAGAACAATTATTATTTGAGGTCTTGGTGATTCGCAATTCATGGAGTAATTTGGATTTCCACTCAGTATGTGTGTATACACCTCTCTGCATTTAATCTGTCTCTCTTCCACAGCATGTCTTTATCCTGTCTTCCTTCTCTCACCCCAACCAATCACAGCAGATGGCCCCGCCCCTCCCTGAGCCTGGTTCAGCCGGAGGTTTCTTCCTGTTAAAAGGGAGTTTTTCCTTCCCACTGTCACCAAAGTGCTTGCTCATAGGGGGTCATATTGTTGTTGGGTTTTTCTTTGTATGTATTATTGTAGGGTCTACCTTATAATATAAAGCACCTTGAGGCGACTGTTGTTGTGAATTGAATGAGTCACTGGTAGGTTCACAACAATACTCATGCTATTCCTCTTCAGTGTCACTAGATGGCGTAGTAATTCCATTAAATGGAAGGTTATGCCAGTATTGTAGGCTGGGATGTAGCTGCTCGGCCATGAAGCTCTCCACCAAGTGAAGCTTTGAGGTCTGTAGCGATCGACCTCTCTGCACTATGCACCTCCCTTTGTGATTTCACATGGCCTACCACTTTGTGGCTGAGTTGCTGTCATTTCTATTTGCTTCCACTTCATTATAATACCTCTAACAGTTGACTGTGGAATATTTAGTGAGGAAATTTCACAGCTGTACTTGTTGCACATGTGGCATCCTGTCACGATGCCACACTGGACTTCACTGAGCTCCGGAGAGTGTTTGTAGAAGCAGTCTGCATGGCTATTATCACTCCTGGTTCAGGAAATATCAGAAACATACAATACTTTGTAGTTGCCTTGTTATGTTCCTGATCTCTTCCTCGTAATTATTTTTACAAATGATGCAGTTGTGCTCATGCTAGATTTTCACACAAAGGCTGAAATAATTCAGTTTAATTGTCAAAACATGTCATAGAAAAGTATCTATGACATGTTTACATTCACCATGTACAATAACAAAAACTGATCAGTGCAAGAAGCAATCAGGAAACATTTATTTTTTTAGACTTAAATTAATTAAAGGAAAGCTGACTGCCCGTTAAAACAAATATGAAATATTCTGTTTTGAAATTGAAAGTTCTACACCTGTTGCTGTATTGTTACTCCAGCTCTTTGTGCTTTCTTTGGATTGCTACCTTAAGCTCCCACTCTGTTTTTTTTGGTCCCACTGTGTTTTAGTCTACCGTTGGCTGATTGTCCAGCTTAGGGCTGTTCGATATAACAATATATATCGGATGACGATATAAAAACGTCTATCATTTCATTTTACGCTATCATTTGTTTCGTGGTGTTGCAAAATAAACTGTTTACGGCAATATTTTTCACCGTTTTGATGGTCACTGTAGTGGCTATATTAATTTCTTAAAGTTCTCTCTTTCTCTTATATTTAATATAACCACACTACAGACGGACAAGCGCCTGTTTTTATGCGTTGTCGTTAGCAACAACGACGGTAAAACCATCGCGTGTCCGTCTGTTTATTTTCCACATAAACCTTTCACAATAAAGCTCAAGATCCTGTTGAAACCTTTCAAAATAAACTGAATCACGTGAAAGAGTATGCAGAGTGATTACGGATGAGAAGCCAAAAAGAGCTGTCAGGTGCTAAAAAATAAACCTTAGACTCAAACGTTAGAACAGGCTTTTCCCCGCAGCACGCCGTGTAATAAATACTCACAAAGAAAACGGCGGCCGTTACAACTTATGTCTAAAATTATATAGTTTCACGCATCAGTTAAAACACTCGACTCCAGGTACACGACACCCAGCTGGAAACACTTCACGCAAGTCGAGCTGCCCGAGATTCACAGAATTTACAAAAAAAGTTAAATTTTTGTGATTTATATCGTTATCGAGACGATAGATGTTTTATATCGGGATATGAGATTTTGGTCATATCGCACAGCCCTAGTCCAGAGCCAGCATTTACAGGGAGGCTCCTAATGTTGAAGCTGAAAGATGAGCAGCTCTGTTGACCTGACGAAGCAGTGCAGGTTTTATAATTTTATGTGAGTTTTGTCAGTGAACGAGTACAATTTTTCAATTAAAACCGTGAAAAGTTTGCATTTATTGATTAGTGGAGAGAGACCGGGGTTTGAGCACATGCAGCACAGGGCCACTGATCGGACTCGAACCGCTGCGTTTCAGCCATGTGGTCGCCTGCTCACCCACTGAGCTAAACAGGCACACACATAAGAAAGGGTTTGTTTTTTCATTTTCTGTTCATGTTTTATCCTCTTTCTTCTGCTGTTTGTTAAACTATTACCCATCCACTCCTCTTTCAGGTCTATTTATGATGACCAACCCAATGCCCACAAGCGCTTCATGGAAAAGCTTGATGCCAGGATAAGGAATCATGACCGTGAGATTGAAAAGATGTGCAATTTTCACCACCAAGGGTTTGTGGATGCCATCACAGAGCTCCTCAAAGTCCGTGCAGATGCAGAAAAACTGATGGTAAGAGAGATTACTTTAAAGATAACTAGCGACTCCTAGAGGTGATAGTAAGAGAGTTCGCTTTTATTATACATTGGCTTTTTAATTTAACAGTGGGTGTGTGAACTCCTGCATTGTGAAGAAGAGAAAATTACAGCAGGTTTTTTGGATTATTGGTAATCTGACAGTGCTCAATGATCTGAATCATAAATCTTCCTACTGGATTCAGTGAAGCTGTGATCACACAGGTTGTGCACAAATGCCTCAGCACAGTCTGTGACTTCAGATCCAGGCTAACGCTCCCAGTTCTTTCTTGGATTTCATTTAGAAAATCCTGACCAACATGATTTTATATTTGCAGTTATTTATTGTCACATGCGAAAGTTGAGGCTCTGGTGTGAAATTTATGGTTTTCAGGGTTTTTATCGATTCTATGATTATTTTTATCGTTTTTATCGTTAACTCGGTTTCCCTGGGTCTTTTCCCGTGTGTTATGAATAAATCTTATTTTTTGGTACCAGTCCTGGTTTTATTTTGTTGTATTTATCCGCGACACCTTAAAGGCCGGACTGTGGAAATATTGACGGACATGAACTGGTCTGTGGCGCAAAAAAGGTTGGGGACCTCTGGTCTAAACAAGTTTTTCAATTTTAAAGTTTCGTTTTTGATAAACAGCCAGCTCTGGCCTAACCCTTTTATGTTTTTGCTACCTGCAGGCTCATCCCACTGATAGTCAGACTTGAAGGCACTATCTTGGACTGCAGCTGGGAACAGTAGTCCCTGTATTGCTTTGTGTGTAAAAGCTGGGAGCTGCAGCACACTGCAAATAACATGCTGAGCTCACTGAGGCTGCAGTCCAAGGCAGCTAAGTTGAAGTCTGTCTTTAGGACGACTTACTTCTGAACTTTCGTCTCACTCTCAGGTTTACCAGGTTTTTCTGGCCCAGGAGACCCAAGCTCTGTTCCATATTGGAAAAGCCATCCTCCTTGTTGGCTGTAACTGTGTCAATGTCTCTATTTTTCACCTGTTTCTTTGCTGCCAAATATCACACACTGCATATAAAGGATGGATGTAGATTGCTACATGTCGTGAGGTCACCAATTTTTTGTGGACTCTGCATTTAAGACTCAACATTAGACTTTTGGCCACGTTAGTCATGTCATGTTATCATGTTAGTTTTGGAGCTAGTGAGCATATTTAGAGATGGTGCTGTGCTCCGTTAGCAGCTAAGGTTAGTGAGCTGCATTCCTAAACTGTATGGGTGCAAAGCACAGACACATATCTGCTAATTAATACAAAGTAACAGACTAAAGTATCAGAATTTCACTTATCCACACCAAATCAACTTCTTGGGCAGTCTTTACCATACAACAAGACAACAAGGCATAAATATTTATATTTGTGTGTTGGTGTGTGTTTTAATTAATTATTCATATATGACTAAATAAAACAACACAAAATTATACAGGGCGTTGTTGGGATGCTACCATGGAAGTAATCCCTGCAGATGGAGTTGCATAAAGAGGATGTGGGACCTATGGATACTTCAAAACCTAAAATCTGGACTAACCGCAAAACAGCCAGTAGCTCAGTGTTTCAACATCCATAAGAAGCAACTGCTAACACAACTAGAGATTTAGGAAGGACAGCACAAATGCTACGGCATAGGAGAGCCAGGACATCAGGTCAGGGAGGAGATAACATCTCTACACTCTGAGATTCCCTCCTAAGAAGTACAGTAAGTTGGACATACCTGAGGCCTTGGAAACTGCCAAGCAAAGACTCGCAGCATCTCATTGCAGGGCTCTAGAGTGCGACCAATTTGGTCGCAAATGTGACCAAATTTTTCAGTGGTGCGACTAAAAAAAATATTTGGTCGCACCGGTGCGACCAAATATTTTCGGGTAACAAAAAAAAAAAAATCTCTGCAACTCTCCATGTGGTCAACAACAGACACACATTATGCCCTATCGTGGACTAAACCAATCAGAGATGGTCAGGGGCGGGACCTCTCTGATTGGCCGTGGTCCAGTTGGAAGTGCAGGTAGAGAGAGGTGAGTAGCTTGAATAAGGCGATATCAATTCATTAACGGATTCCACACAAAGACGTAAACACAGAGCGGACCCGACGCATCAGAATCAGCTTTGTCTTTCTCGGCTTTCTCACCCGACGGCCCGTAGACGGACACGCTGTCGGAGCTCACCGAGCCCACCGTCCACGCTGTGTTTCCGTCTTTTTTGCGCTGATTCTGAGCTGCAGGTTTTGTCTCTCTCCAACCAAAATTTGCCGAGCGAGCAGCCAAAGAAGCAGCAAACTACGCTTCACATTTGATCAATGTCGTCATGAATTCCCTCTGACTTTTGCTGTTTTGCTTCCATCACGATAAAAATCACACTTCATGCACAGCTCTCTCTCTCTCTCTCTCTCTCTCTCTCTGTGTACTTCAAGAACAGTTTCCCGTCTCAAATCTGTGTTTTCTGCATTATCCATTCGCTTATTACCCACCAGTCTACCGTTGTTTACAGCGCTGTCTTTTTCTTTTTTTCACTTAAATGACCTCGGACAAGAAAGCCTAGTTTCTGCTGTTCAATACTGAAGAAATTTAAACTTTTTAAAATTGTGCAAAATTACAGAATATTGCAGAATATTTTTAAGGTCATCTGCTATAAAAAGCCAGGCCAGAAAAATCTCCTTCATGTTTTTCTGTTTTATTCTCAGTTACTTTCACACAAAGGCACCTGCTGTGATGTTCACAATTCTGATGAAGTCTCACATGTATCAGTGCTGATAAATGATCAGAATTATAATATTTCTGACTGTCTGAGGCTAAATTGAATCGAATCAGGTCTTTGAGAACCGGAATCGAATGGATTATAGAAATCAGTGATGATACCCAGCCCTAGTGAGCAGCCTAGGCCTGACAGAAGTGGATGTAGCTGTGGGTAATAAGAAAAGATGAAAAAAACTATTGATAACTGTTTTTGTTAAGTTAAGGCCTGATCCGTCTGAAATTCATAGCCAGCTCTGACACAGTGTCATCAATCTTTGAATGCTGAAAAAGCAGCAGTGTATCCAGAAAACACATTATATGCTGTGATAAATGCACTGCCCAAGTGTCCCCTCTCCCCACTGCCTTTCAGCAGCAGGCAGCAGCAAACAGGTCGTCAGGCCAAGATGATGATTAAGTTTAACATTTTCTACAATATTGACAAAGCACTTTAAGCACAAGATTGTTAGTTAATAATTTAGAAATGAATATTGTCTGTATGGACTTCCCCCCAAAGAAAGTGCACATGTAAAACTGCGGTGTTAAGCGATGCAGTTGAAAATTTTGAGTGGGCCTAACTTTTGTGCCGGTACGCCTAAATTTTTAAAGTTAGGCGCACCGGTGCGCCCATGTCAAAAAGTTAGTCTAGAGCCCTGCATTGGCAGGGGAACAATATGAGAACAGCCCTACCAAAGCTGGAGTCAGAGCAATACTGGAGGATTATATGGGACAAGGATGCAACACACATGTGGCTGGTGGAGCTAAGAGCAAACTCCAGTAACCTCCCTGAACAGGCCTCAGTGACCATCACACTGTCAGACGTCTAAGAAAGTCTCAAGTATGAAGAGTTGGACAGCATCATTTCCTGATATGAGTCATGTCAGGAAATTGGCTAAAGAAGCTAACTGCTCTCCATGAGTGTCGCACAAATGAACTAGCTGCTAAAAGATTAGACACACCAAGGATGGCTAATTGAAGACTGGACAGTCGTGATCACCCAAGAATCTTCAGAAGGGACCAGAGACTACCAGTCAATAACCTTCCTCAGACCCAAAACATGAAAGCTCCTATCAGTCATCATAGCAGCTAAGACAAACAGGCACATGGTTCAAAACATGAGCAGGACCCAGAAGGGAATAAGCAGAAACACTGAATGGGGCCAAACACCAGTCATTCAAGACCGACAAACTGAAGAACCTGAGCACTGCCTTGATTGATTATAAGAAAGCATACAACTCAGTGCATCACACATGGATCCTGGAATGCCTAGAACTTCATCAGCAATTCAATGGGGGCAACTTCAAGCCAGTTGCACAATCAGCATGAAGTGCAGGATTAATCAAAGAGACGAACCCTCTCAGCCAGGACATCAACAAGACTACGAAATAGAGCAAATGTTAGCTATCTCCCACCCATCACATGGATGACATCAAGCTATATGCCAGGAGTGAATGAGGCATTCACTTGCTCATTCATATCACTAGGATCTACAGCAGGGGTGCCCAATCCCAGTCCTCGAGAGCTACCGTCCTGCAGCTTTTAGATGGATCCTTGTTCCGACACACCTGAATCAAATGAATGGCTTGTTATCAGGCATTTGCCAAACTTGATGGCATGCTGAAGAGGCAATCAAACCATTTGATTCAGCTGTGTTGGAGTAGGGATGCATCTAAAAGCTGCAGGACAGTAGCTCTCGAGGACTGGGATTGGGCACCCCTGATCTACAGCAATGACTTTGAAATGTCATTCAGCTGAATGGGAAGAAAAAGATCCAGACAGTCAACACCTGCTGGTTGTCAGATACCTGGTGGGATAATCAAGTGGCCACAGGAATAGATAGAAGCCACTGACATCAAAACAAGGAAGTTTTCACTCCAAGTGCAGCACCCTGAGACTGTGCGCTCAATAAAAAACTAAAATTCTGTAGATGTTCTCCCTTTTTTGGAAGCTTTACTAAAATAACCAAGAGTTTAAAAATCCCCATCTAGAATTGAAAAGTTTGTCACTGAATCTGTGAGAAAGACCCTGTCAGAAGCCATTAAACTCCGTGAAAGGCCCAGTGCACAGTCGATAGGCTCAGTTCTCCACTGCCTGGTTAATGGACATGGACAATGAGCTGATTACAAGGCTGAGCAGCTGTAGAAAGGGAAAAGAGAGGGCACGAAGAGATGAGCAGAATAGACATGCAACACCAAGTATGCCAGAACCAACACTGAAGTATTCATAAAATGCATATTGAACATATCACCAATTTTCTAGGTAAATGTATTTCTAAAGGTGGTATTGGTGTTAGATTCTCACAGGATGCCAATCCACACATACAAAGAAATCAATCAACAGATGTCCAAAAATTTTGTGTAATAATGAGAAATGACACGAGGAGAAAGTATTAAAAACGCTTACTACAATTTGTTGAATACTTTGTACAAAAGTCTTTGTTGGTGAGAATGATTCTGCACAGTCTTAAAATCCTGAATGCTCCGTGGGCCCCTTCTATGAACTTTCATCTTCATCATCCTCGTAGATGACAGCAGATATTTATCAAGAATGTCTTGGTACGTTTTTCCATTCATCCTTCCTGCAATTATTTGAAATGTCCCAGTGCCGTACACTGAAAAACAGTCCCACGCCATGATGCTCCCGCCTCCAACCTCACTGTTGGTATGGTGTTTTTGGGGTGAGGCTGTTTGACCTCCATACATGGTGTGTATTATGACTTTCAAAGAGTTTAGCGTTGATCTCATCAGACCATACTATATTCTGCCAGAAATTCACAGGCTTCTCTAAATGGTCTCTTTCAAACATTCACTTCTGTGTCTCACTATGGACAACGCTTTCTCGGGGTTGTCCTCAAAAGCCTCTGTGTCATTATTCCAGCCAGCATTGGCTGGCAGCCGTGACGCCTGCGTCAGGGAGGGGCCACCCTCCTCCCTATAAAAGCGTGTGACGCATCGTCACCCATCATTCAAATTCCTCTTCTCGCGTCTTAGAAACCTCATCTCTCTTGACTACCAACGGGAGTGCTAGCTTAACTTTCCACTCGAGCAAGCTAACACCCAGCTGTTTGTTTCCTGGACTAAACCACATGTTGGGAAGCCTGTTAGCAAACAACGCATTTCCCACTGGATTGTGGAGGCAATCTAATTGGCTAATTCCAGCATGGGTTACATTCCGTAACCCCCGTCCTCTGATAACATGAGTGAGGTGTCTCACCAGTTCACCCTCCTTGCATAAAGCACGGAAGAGGTGAGCTTATCTGGAATGACAGGTGACGATGCGTCACACCTTGGCCCCTCCCTGACGCAGGCATCACGACTGCCAGCCAATGCTGACTGGAGCAATGACATAGAGGCTTCTGAGGACAACGCAGAGAGAGCGAACCCCCATAGTGGAGTCTTGCATGGTGAGCATGCTTACTGGCTGTGCCAGTTGAGTGCATTACTTGTTGTTCTGGTTTATGGTGAAATTATATTCCTTCCACTTCTGGATTATGCACCATTTTTCATTATTCCACTAAATCTATGGTTTGAGTTCCTTGCATGTGTAGACTGGGTTCTTATCGACATCTGGTGAGAATTTCATGTCAAGGACATCTTTAGAAATGTATTTACTTTGAAAACTTATTTTAGCCACTCTAAGTTCTAAAATGACTTTCAACAATAATATGGTTATAACAATACTTAAAGTATTCATTTACATGAGTATTTCTGAATCCATAGTATTGAAACCAACAATATTCTGTTAGCTTCTGAAGCCCCCAGTCTTTAAAAATATCCTCACGTGTTAAAGAATGCTCTGTAATTTAAAAAACCATGTGGTCACAGTAGTTTTATCAGATCTTATTCGAACAGGAGGTATGTATGCTCATCTTGAGGAGGGAACATGTCACCCAGTGTAGCTCCCCAGAGTTTGTGGACAGAGGAGCTCTTTTAAACATGGTGGATTATGTGGAATTATAAAATCTTGTGGAAGATCAATGGTAAAATGATTTAAAGTTATGTAAATTATTAAACTTGTGTCTTTTTTCCAAAGGGCCAAGTGACAGACACTAATCGAAGGCTACAAGATGCAGGCAGGGAGGTACGTCCATGCTGTTCCCCTGTGAAGAAATCTGCATGTACATTTACTGCAAAGAGAGTTCCCTATAAGACATGACTGTACTTTATCCCAGTGGTGCCCTCTTTTTCACTGTCTCCAACACCGCGTTCTCTCCCACAGGTGACAGCTCAGACAGAGGAGGTGATTCGCTGTCGGGTCCAGCAGAGGAACATGGCGACCACTGTGGAGAAACTCCAACTCTGTATACCAGGTACTACTGCTGCCTCTGCTTCAGTGAGAAGGATTTTGATTTTGTTGTTCAGTTTTGAACAGTGTTATCCAGCTGCCTGACCTCAGGAGTCTTTATATACATATATATCATAGTTTGAGTATGAGCTGTCACAACACTGTTTCCACTGCTACATGTGATGTGTGATGAGCAAAACTGACTGAAATGTGTGAACCATCAAACTAATCCTGCTTCCTGTCATTGCTCCCTTTGCAGTGCTAGAAATGTACAGCAAGTTAAAGGAGCAGCTGGAATCCAAAAGGTAACCATCATAAAGCATTACACCACAATATGACCTTGTTTACAGTTTTAAGTCTTTCTTTGGCAATAAAATCACAAGTAGAGAGCGATAAATACAATCAACTCGATACATCATGGTCCAATCATTTAACCACAGCTTTTGTGTTGTAGTTTCACCTGATGTGTCACTGATAAAGATAAATAAATAAAGATAAAGACATGTCAGAAAAAGATGGTATCAATGCAGGATGTAGTAGTTCCTTTTTGTTAGCAGACTGTCAGAGCACAGGGTATACACAGCTGCTGTGGGTTAGAGGTGGACCGACGTCTCAGTTATGGTCAGACGGGGACATCGTGGTGCGTCAGCTTTTATGTTACCAGCAGAGACCCTGTGACAGTGACATATGACCACATGACATGCTAACTGGTTAAAACTGGGCTGCCAAAATGTAGGAAATAGTCAGCTTTACATTCATTCTTGCATACATAGTGACAGTGTGGTCTGGAGTAAGTTGAGAGTTTATAAAGACCCCCAAAAGTTGAGTTTGTTATCATAAATCAATCTGGGAGGCCTTAAAACTATAACAAGTTAGCTAGCTTGTAACTGTGACCTGCTTGCCAGCAAATTAAACATGTGACTATCGACTGATTAATTGACATGTTGTTGCATGTGCATTCCTTTTCTCTCTCTGTCACTTCCTGTCTGTGACACCCTGCCAACACCATGCTGAAACCAAGCCTGAACCTTCCAAAATAAGATTCAGGAAGTCATCCTTTATTGTTAATTCTAAACATTTCTAATTTCTCTTTCCAATTGAAAATCTCACCGACTTTTCAGCTCATGTTCTGCTATCTTGTCTAAACTTTACAAGCCTGTCTCTGTAAAGAGGAGAGGGGTGTTCACTTTGGACAGGAAATATTGACCCTTTCTTGTTCATTACCGTGTACCAATTAAGAGACTGGAAGGAAGTGCCCTTGCTCACAGGAAGGCCCCCCTCACTGCTGCTCTGTCACGGCTTACAACCTTAGTAGCAGGGGTGGGTTTAAAAAAAACGATTTCCCAATTCAAATCGATTTTAATTTGCCACACCCGACGGCACGGACGCACACACGCCATCAGGGCTGAAAGCTGTCGTCCTGGCACTTTCTCCTTCCTCCTGACAGCGTTTGCAGTTGATGAGTGTCTTCTGTTCATTTGTGTACAATACAGTTTGAACCGCCAATTAGATCAATTAGATCATGCGTATCAGCATCATGATGGGAGCTCAGCACGCTGACCATACACTGAACTCTTGTCATTTGTGCCCAGAATTAAAAAAAAACCCCAAATACTTTGTGGTTACAGAATAGACAAAAACAAGAAAATACCAAATACCCCACTGCATGCAGTGTATGTAGATGTACAGTGTATGTACATGCAGATATAGGTCATACATTGTTGTTATTTATTATTTACTATCATTATATTGGGATGGGCGCTTCCCTCAGACATTTACTGTTGACCCTGGGCTCAGTGGAGGGGTTATATATTTCAGATGGCCTGAAAGCACTGGGGGTCCCCCAGGTGCAGCTGGAGGATCTGAGGCTTTCTTACTGTGTATTCATTTGACAACAGAAACAGTGTTTTCTTATTTTAATCATTCCTTGTGTTGCTACTAAGTTTCCAGGTCCATTTGAAGACTTAATGCTAAATGGTTCTAATAAGTAGCAGTAGTTCTGAGTTGTTATTACTAATGCTGTGCTGTTTACGTCTACAGATATTATGCTGCACTAAAAACCATGGAGCAGTTGGAGAAGGTCTATATCCCAAGGTAGGATCATATGATTAAGGCTGCTGAAAGAAAGTCACAGTAATGTTGGCTCAACATGAGAAGCTAACAGGTGTCAGACTGTTAGTCTGCCAGCTGTTGCACTGCGCTGGTTTTTAAAATGTATTTCTTTATTGATTTTTTGAATGAATGTAGATGATGTTGGATCGCACTGCTTTTCTTTTTTCATAGTTCTGATGTATCCCTGCAGGGTCAGTCAGTACAGGTTCTGTCAGATCATGGCTGAAAATCTGCCCAGACTGAGAGAGGAGATCAAAGACATCTCCATGTCAGACCTCAAAGACTTCCTGGAGAGCATTCGGAAGCATTCAGACAAGGTTGGAGAGACTGCCATGAGACAGGTATAGACCTTTTTCCTTTTTAAATAATTCAGGTCATAGCAGGGAAAAAATAAGTCAAATTACTGACGTGTGTGTTTCTGTCTTCAGGCACAGCAGCATAGGACCTTTAACAGTGCAGTAGCCAAGCAGGCCAGTATGGGCCACTACATCAAGCCCGTGTACTCTCTCAATGAGCGAACACATGCTCACACTCCCAACGGCCTGCTGATGGATGATGACACTGGAGATGATGAGGCTGATGAAGAGGTGAGAAAAGACGTGTGTGTAGCTGACGTGGCGGTGACGATCAGATACTGATGTCTTTTAAAGAACCATGACTGACAGCATAAAGATTTTGCCAAGCCCGTTCCCTTGGCATAATCTCTTCATAAAAGAAGAGATTATGAAAGTTTCCACTGTTACAGGATCGTCTTTTCCTTAAACGACTGAAAGTAAAGTGCTTTGCTTCTGGACAGAGATACAAATAATAAACTTGAGTACACCCACCTTTACTTACCAAATAAAAGCAGATTCATCTAACAAAACAAATTCAGGTGCATATATATACTTATATAATTTTTAAATTCAGCAGATAACAGTGTATCGACCCTTTTCTCTGATTTTTTTTTTTTTTTACTGTTAATTTTCCTTCGTACTGCTCTGATGTGTGAGGCTAACCCACAGGTGAACACCTGAGATTCTGCTGCCTGGCTGCTCAATCGTTCTTCATTCTTCTCTAGTTTTCTGTTATTATATTTTCATCAGACATAACAAATGTGCAGGTAGATGTTTGACAATCAGTCATTAGTTACAAAGTGATCCATTTGTCATGCTGCATAATCAGGAATTCTGTAACTAAGTTTCTATAACTACATAAGACAGTTGTGTAAGCGTGGTTGTTACTTGTTGGGGCGGCTGTAGCTCCGGAGCTAAAGCAGGTCACCTGCTAAGGTTCGTGGTTCAATCTCTGGCTGCTCAAGTCTGCGTGCCAAACATCCTTGGGCAAGATAATGATTCCCAGTTGCTCTCCAATGCATCCATCAGAGTATGAATGTATGTGAAGCTCTATGTTAAATAGAAAGCACATAGCAAAACGTGCTTCTGTGAATGGCTGAATGAGGCACTGTGTAAAGCACTTTGAGTGCTCAGATAGAGCAGGAACAAGTCCATTTACCATAACCAAATAACCAAAATATGAAGAAGCAGTTAAAAACATTCCATTTGTTTGTGTGTGTTCTTACAGATTCTTACAGCTCAGGATCTGGTGGACTTCTCACCCGTCTACAGGTGTCTACACATCTATACTGTGTTGGTAGGTGTCTGTGGCGAAAGCTAATAACTAATGCTATCCATTGGTCTGCCTTAATTCTCTGTTCATTGGATTTTGATTATCTAATGACAGCTATGCTAATTAACTGGAATCAAGGTTATAGTGCTAACATCCAACCTTACCCCTGAAATACAGCAGACAGCTGTTTCATGATCAGCTCTAACGCTTGTGATTACATCAGACATCCTGCTGCACATTCAGAAGAGTCTCAGCTCTCCTCTCTGTGTCACCTAAAATAGTGCCGGGTCTGTTTATTACCTACCCCATGAAGCCCAGAGCAGGTAAAAAGGACGGGAATTCAGATACAGGAAGGTGAGGTGTGGACCCAAACGCAGACAACGGAGATGAAGGTGGATGTTGAACAGAAAGCGAGCCTTTATTTTAGCGAACACAACAACAAACAAAAGCAAAGGACGACTAACACGGAGCTAACAAAACCTATACTGGGAAGACTGAACACTACATGAAACCTGACAAATGGAAAACACACCATACATACACAGAGGATAATGAGGAAATAGGAAACAGGAGGGGAACGCAGCTGAGACTAATCAGGCATGACGAGACGGGGAGGAGAGCAAAACTATAAACGCTAACAGGACATGGGACTGTCAAAGTAAAACAGGAAATACATGAACATAGAGACAAGGATGACTGGAAGTAACACAAGTGACCTAACAACAAAACCCAAAAACTAGAAATCACCAAAACACTAAAGAAGCATGAAATACAAACTAAAAGCCACCGAGTCTCCAGACCCAGGACCAGGACAGTCTGTGGAAAGGGATTTGATAATACCTGAGTGTTCTGGTTTATAACATCAAAAAGGAACATATAGTTAATTGATCTATGTCTGTATTCTGTGTGTGTGCAGGGTGACCGAGAAACATTTGAGAACTACTACAGGAAACAGAGGAAAAAACAGGCCCGGCTAGTTCTGCAGCCTCAGGCTAACATGGTGAGCAACACAAGTGCTTTAACATACGTGTAAAGCATATGAATGAAATTCAGACAAGCGCTCGGGGTTTTTTCAGTGGACCTTTCATTGTGACTCTATATGGCACTAAACACAGTCTGCCTTGTATTCATTTTTCCTAGAACCTGTGTATTTCTTACTATGACTAAATAGATTACTCACAGATCGTACAGGAGCTGTGATCCAGCTCTGGCAAAGCTTAGAAAACCATGACTGTTATTGTTTTTTCAGGGGAAAAATAAACAGCTGTACTTTGTATTTAAAAAGTTATAAATGATGTTTTAAAGTTTTAGGATAACATCAGGAATAAGCAAAACAGCCCCAGAGCAAGATGCTACCACCAGCATGCTCGGTGCATCTCACTGTCATTTGGCTTTCGGCTTGTCCATGTGGGCAGCTGCACATTTCAGATAGGTGGCACCATCTCAGTCCATATCTTGACTATGGGGAGTGGTGCTGGTTCATCAGTTTCCAGGTCCCAGCAGGCTTGAGCCTCGGTGGTTCCTGGGATGAAGTCACAAAGCAAAAGCCATGTCAAACAAGAGCTGCAGAAATACAACTTTTAACTTATTTTTTCTCCCTCCTATTTCAATATTTGCCTTACTGGTGGCTGTTACGTTTGCATCTGTATTAACATGTCTTTGTGTCTATTTGTGTGTGTTTAGCATGAGACAGTGGAAGGCTACAGAAGATACTTCAATCAGATTGTAGGGTAAGATGTTCCTTTCAAATGCTCATCAGGCTGTTTTGTTTCACTGTGAACCTAAATCTGTGTGTGTGTGTGTGTGTGTGTGTGTGTGTGTGTGTGTGTGTGTGTGTGTGTCTGTGTGTGTGTGTGTGTGTGTGTGTGTGTGTGTGTGTGTGTGTGTGTGTGTGGTCAGGTTCTTTGTTGTAGAGGACCATATCCTCCATGCCACTCAAGGGCTGGTGACCAGAGCTTTTACTGATGAACTGTGGAACATGGCGCTGTCCAAGATCATCGCTGTTCTCCGGACACACTCTGTAGGCGCGCGCACACACACACACACACACCTCTAATGTCTGCAGGGCATTGACTATGAATGGAAAGGATGCTGTTGAGAGTTAATAGAAATGATAGTTCCTTCATTCAGTGGATGATATACCCCTTTGAGGGCAGCACACCCACAAACACACTAATGATGTCACTATTAAGAGCAGAGGTCAAAACACACATACACATGCAGGCAAAGAGGAGGCCATTGTGACCTTAATGAGAGACAGATTGCAACAATAACAGCAGATAAAGAAGGCATATTCCTGCCCGCTGGAGCCCTGTCAGTTGTAAATGACCCCGAGGATTATGCTAACAGGCTGGAGAATAGGCCGCACAGCATGGGTGAGAAGACTAACAAAGACCTGGTGTCCTCTGTGCCCCGCAGCCCCTCTGCTGTGCTCTGACAAAAGCAAGTCCACATTGTCGGGCTCCTGCACTTACAGCGAGTGCATGGTCAGCTAAAAGTAACAAGGCTGCATCAGATTGTTTTAAAAAAAGCAAAACTAATACATGCAGATGATATACTTAATGAGTAAAATTCTCCCAGTGCGGGTTAAATAAATACAATATGCTTTCAATAGACAACAAAACGCAACTTGAAGAGCAGATTTAGCACATTTGCATTCATCACTGGTCTGGATATGGTGGAAGTAGACTTAATTATTTGTCATTTTTTTAAGATTGTTGGAGTCTGAGTAGATGGAGAGGCCAGCCATTGCTACTGAGTGTCCAGTCTCAGGCTGTGTTCGTATACAGCTGTGCTGCTCTCAGGGTTATAAATCACCCTACTCTCTGGAAAAATGAGGACCTTTGTTAATGCACTGGCTTAACTTGTTTGTCATGTAGGCATTTTGACAGACTCCCTATAAAAATGTATATATACCTAGTTAAAACTCTACACAGTATACAGTGCAGTTACTTCATACGTATTCAAAATCAAATTTGAGGCTCTCTGTGTTGACGGCTGAGGCCCAAAGTGGGTCATGGAACAGGACAATGATCCTAAGCACATAAGCAAATGTGCTGCAGAGTGTCAGGAAAGAAAAAGAATCAAGGCTCAAACTCCAGAAATGCTGTGGTGAGCTCTGAAGTGTGCTGCGCCCAAACAAAGCTCAGTGAACTGAAACAATGTTGTCAACAAGAGAACTTCACACAATTAGAAGTTCAGTTACTGCTAAAGGTGGTCGGACAAGCTTTGAATGACAGGGGGTTCAATTTTCAGAGGACTGCAAAGACTCGCGTGAATATAGATTTAGGAAGCAAAGCAGATAATGCGACGTTAGACCAGTGTTTGGTGATGACTCTCTTTTTCTGCAGTCATACTGTGACGACCCAGACTTGGTGCTGGAGCTGAAGAATCTTATAGTCATCTTTGCTGACACACTACAGGTTGGTTAAGAGTGGGACTTGACCTGTTTGTGACTCTGCCGTGTGAAAACGTGAGTGTTTTCTGACTGTGTGATGTTTGTGCAGGGTTACGGCTTCCCGGTAAACCGTTTGTTTGACCTGCTGTTTGAGGTTAGAGACCAGTACAACGAAACCCTGCTGAAGAAATGGGCACTGGTTTTCAGGTGGGCTTCACTCACGTGTGACGTCTGCCACAGTAGGACGTGCAGAAACACTTTGGCACAAAGCTAAAAAATTACAATTTGACAATAACAATTGTGTTTGCGGTAAGGCTTTCTTCTGCTGTGACAAAGCAGAGCAGCTAAAAACACATAACTAAAACCAGAATCAGCTTTGTTTGTGCTGTTTCAGCAAAGCATCAGCACCATGTGAGGGAAGTTGTTCTTTTTTTCATATCATTGATCCTGAAAATAGCACTGAGACGACATTAAACTGAAAAAATGGAATGGAAACATTTTAAGTGTTTTTTTGTTTCTGAACTAACAGTGGAGACCAAAGTGTGTGATAACTCTGATCTGTGTTCCCATAGAGAGATCTTTGAACTGGACAACTACAGTCCCATCCCAGTGGAGACAGAGGAGGAATATAAACTGGTTGTCAGCCGCTTTCCCTTCCACGATGCTGAGATAGAGAAGGTAATGTGTTCAAGTACCACAGTCTCCCCAATCTGGCACGGTTGCATCCACGTAAAAGAAACATTTCCTAAAAGACAACTTGTGTTGGATGAAAATTAATACAGTTTTTCTGTGTGTGTGCATAAGCAGCAGGACTTTCCTAAGAAGCTGCCAATGTCCCAGTCTGTCCCTCAGATCTACACCCAGGTCAAAGAGTTCATTTACGCCAGCCTCAAGTTCTCAGAGTCACTACACCGCAGGTACACTACTCTATGTTCACTCGCCACACGAACACTTCTACATATCTAATCTCCCTGGACTGTCGTCTCTTCACTTTGCAACTGTCAAGTTTGTTGTGTGTCCAGTTCAACAGAGATTGATGACATGTTGCGAAAATCTACCAACCTGTTGCTGACAAGAACTCTCAGCAGTTGTCTGCAAAACCTTATCAAGAAACCTCACATAGGACTGACTGAGGTTAGAACTGCTCACACACACACAGTCGTGAAAAGCATTCAGGATTCAGTTTAGAACTGTAACTTTGTCTCTGTAGCTGGTACAGATCATCATTAATACCACCCACCTGGAGCAGGCCTGCAGGTATCTGGAGGAATTCATAACAAACATCACCAACGTCTCCCCAGAAACAGTTCACACCACAAGACTCTACGGATTGTCGACCTTCAAGGTGATTTGTGCCTTTAGAAGTCACATTCTTCATACCTTGGTTGTAATGAGTTACTTTACTGTTAGCTTTCTTACCTCTGAGCAGTCTGGCCATTCTTTTCTGACTTCTTGCATTTTCATCCGGTGAACATATTCACTTTTTTAGTCTATAAACTGATATAAGAGATCATTTTGTGGGAGAATCCCAGTAAATCAGCAGTTATTGAGACAAGGCCAGCCACGTTCAAAAACACCTTTCTTCATCATTCTGATGCTCAGTTCTTCAGCAGGTCGTCTCGACTCTGCTTACATCCCTGATTACATTCAGTTGCTGCCATGTGATTGGCTGATTAATGAGATGTTAAACGGGTATACTTAATGAAGTGGCTGTAATTGAAGCTCTGTGTCTCCATTCCAAAAATGAATGTGTGTAGGAAAAACAATAATATTTGCTCCCATTAAATCTTGTGAAAACATTGTTCCAGGATGCTCGTCATGCTGCAGAGGGAGAGATTTATACCAAACTGAACCAGAAGATCGATGAGTTCATCCAGCTAGCAGACTACGAATGGGGCATGGCTGAGTCTGACGGCCGTGCCTCAGGGTATCTCATGGACCTGATCAACTTCCTACGATCTACCTTCCAGGTGTTCACACACCTCCCGGTGAGTGTGAGCCGCCTCCTCACCTCTACACGTTAGCTCAGCACCTCTGTCTGGGAGCTGTGGAACATAAACAGTGTGGGGTTGTGTTGTTGTTGTTCTTTCTGTTCACACACTAGCTGTATGGCGTGCTGTGAGGTTGATCTTTTGTTGATAATACGAACGCATGATTATTTTTTGTTTGTTTTTTTTTCCTTCCCTGACTTCCCACCATCACTCTCTTGTTTTTTACGCCCTCATAGCATTTCTATCAGATTGTAGGTGCTGTCTGAAAAAGGTTTAAACTGTGGATATTACGTTGAGCTATGTACATGTTGCAGTGCTGATTTCTGCATGATGTGCTGTTACTGGCTTGTGCAATGTTTTTGCAAACTGACATCATCTCCAATCAAACGGAGCACATTAGATAGCGAAGTGTAAAGGACCTGATCAGAAACTGTTATTTGAGCTCACAGCCTGATTGGTCTGATTGTTCGCTGTACCTGCCCTTCTCACCTGCATGTGCTATTATTTCTCTGATGACTTCTAGCTTGTTGTGTTTTCTGTTTTTTTCCAAAATTTTCAAACTATCTCCTGCTGTGTCTCCATCCACACCTTCTGTAATGCACAGCTTTGTAACTGAATTGTTTTACTCCTTGATTAATTTGACATATCAAGCATGCAAGATATCTCTAGCTGAACTTACCTCCTCCTGTCCATTTATTGTTGCCACATTTCTTTTCCTGTCCTTTCCCTCTTTCCCTCTCCTTCTTCCATTTTTGGTTGGTTTGGGGGTTCTCTGCTCAGAATAACAACAATGATCATGCATCAATGTCGGTGAGTATCCCTGCCTGGATTTATAACACTTTGCTGCTAAGCTGCAGGCAGAATGGCGATAAAATGCATGCTAATGTTTGCCTTCAGAAGTCCCACAACTCTAAGCTTGTGGTTCTGCCATAGACTGAATATAAAAGACTGATGTAGCCACCATGACATCACCTATGAGGTCTTCCCATTGTGAGCTTTTTGTTTCCATTTTAGCTCTTTGAAACTGGACATTACAGGATAGGCAGACCTTACTGTGGTACAGGGGGACACTGCAGGCTAACTGGCTAAAGACTTACAGTTGACAAGTCTGCAACTCAGCACTTTTGCTTTGGCTTCACTTTTCAGACTTGAAAACTCTTTAATATACAATCTTTTCCACTGGAACTGTTGCTAATGAAGACATTCACAGACCATAATTACATTCAAACTTGAGCAACAGATACGTTTATCTGCAGGAGAGCTGTGAAACCAAGGATCAAGTAACATCCACTGCATATGAAAGCTAAGGCCAGAATACTGCAATTCAACTCACCTTTATTTATACAGCACCAAATCACAACAGCAGATGCCTCAAGATGCTTTATTGTAAAGTAAAGACCCTGCAATCAGTCTTTACCTTGGCAACAATGGAAGGGAAAACTCCCTTTTAACAGGAAGAAACCTCCAGCAGGACCCGGCTCAGGGAGGGGCAGCACAGCCGTTTGGGGTTAGGGGAGGAAGCACAAAGACAGAGCCAGACATTTATAATAACCAGTAATTAAATGAAGACAGATGTGTAAACGCATAGTGAGTGAAAAAGGTGACTGAAGAAGAAGAAAAACTACATCATGGAAATCCCAGTTTTTTCATACTTTCATTCATATTGTTTCTGTGAGTAGTAGTTCTTGACTCTGTTTGCTTTTGAAGCCTAGGTTTCATTTTTATCTCTGCTGTTGAATGTTGAATGTCCTGTTAGTTTTATAAACGGTGGCACAGTGGTTAACACTGTTGCCTCACACTAAGAAGGTCCTGAGTTTGACTCCACGTCCTGGCCAGGGCCTTTCTGTGTGGAGTTTGTTTATTCTAGTTTTATTTATTGTAAATTTTATTGTCTATTATTCTTATTTTTTTTTCCGTTTTACTCTTATTTAGTTTTCATTATTGTTTAATACCTGTTTTATATTTTCTTGCTGTCTGGAAATAACTTTGGTCAACTACGTTGTTTTTTTAAACTGCTCTAAAAATAGAGTTGTAATGGTTGGAAGTAGGCTTAGAGTCCACTGGGATCTGAGTGCAGGGTGGATATTACCTTCAGTACGGATGCCTGTTTAGAGGAAAGTAGGAAATTAAGAACAACCAAGGTCTCTGCAGCTGTCTGTGAATTTGTTAGCAAGGGAGCATATTTCAGGCCCATCTGTAAGGTGTAAAAATGTTGTGTTCTGGCCTCACTTTCAGTGCTACAGTACACTACATGTAACTCTGAACTTGACGCCAGTCACTGCTAACCAGAAACACCAGTTGACTTCTGTTTATATAGTGAACCTGGAAACTTCTTTGAGGCCACACCTAGCAACTACACTCGGCACACTTTACATAAATAAAACTTCTATACTCCATTTTCTATTTTTTGTGCCTCGTTGTTGACCTGAGGGAATAGATTGTTTTTGTCTATGTTTTATACTAGCTGTACTATACTTTATTGATCAATTCAAAGTTCGTGCATTTCTAACACTTGAAGGAGATTTAACATGAAGCACTTCCAATTTGTTCAAGGTGCCTGTGTTAAACAAAATCCAGGTACAAGATATTCAAATCAAAAAAATAAAATAAAATTTATTTATATAGCACATTTAAAGACCGAAGTACACCAAAGTGCTTTCCAGTAAAACTATGATACAGATAAAAATCACAATATAAAATATAAATTACAGATATAAAATATAAAATAATTTCCATAATCTAAATGCAGAGCCAGATGTAAATTACCCTAATTAGCCTCGAATGCCAGGTTAAACAAGTACGTTTTTAGACGTGATTTAAAAGATTGAATAGAATATGATGCGCGAATGTCAAGAGGAAGATTATTCCATAATTTGGGTGAGGCAATGGCAAAGGCCCGGCCTCCTCTGGTCTTCAGCCGAGACCTAGGTTGCACTAAGAGCAGTTGGCCCGATGATCTTAGTGCTCTCTTAGGGCTATACAGACAGAGGAGATCAGCTAAGTAATCAGGTGCCATAATATTTAGGATTTTATAAGTAAACAATAAAATTTTAAAATCAATTCGATATTTAATAGGAAGCCAATGTAAGTTGGCTAGAACAGGGGTGATGGAATCATACCTTCTAGTGCCAGTTAAGAGACGTGCTGCGGCATTTTGGACCAACTGCAATCGCTGAAGGAGGGAAGATTGGAGGCCCAAGTAAAGAGAATTATAATAATCTAGTCTTGAAGTGATGAATGCATGAATGAGTTTCTCTAGATCTTTGCGTGGTATATAAGGTTTAGCCTTAGAAATTTGGTGTAGTTGGTGGAAGCTGGTTTTTACCACAGTAGACACCTGTTTATCTAGTTTGAAGGTGCTATCCATGAAAACTCCAAGATTCCTAGCAGCATCAGTGAGGTGATTAACAACAGGCCCGAGTGTACCAGTCAGTTGTCCCAGAGGCATATTTCTATCAAAAACAATTATTTCTGTCTTCTTTTCATTTAAAGTAAGAGAGTTACGTGATAACCAGTCTTTGACATCACTCAAACAATCAAACAAAGGATGTAGTGAATAGGGCTGGGCCATATTATACCGTTCACGGTAATACCGGTATAATGTTAGGCAACGATAGGAAAATGAAATATCGCGATAGAATATGAGTAAAACGCGCATGCGCAGTGCCTTTGTTTTCATACGCACATGGCCGATTGTTGAGTGAAACAGATGAACCAGAATTGGTTTGTAAAAATGGTGCAACTTCAGTGATGTGGAACTGGTTTGGTGTTTGTCCGTCAGATACACGACAAAGCACTGTTTCTTTTTTTTTTGCAGAACATGCAAGCCGGCCGTAGTTATTGCCGTATTTGTCGGAGTAAGATGCTCTTAAATCTGGGAGTAATCTGGGTCCTAAACTCCGTATGCTTCAGGTCCCAAAGTCAAACGAACACTGCAGCATCACTGAGAGTTAAAAACGGTCTAAATTCTTTCATCTTTAATAAAACGATCAGCATTACTGCTTTACCAGGTGTAACCATGAAGTTTAACTTCCAGGCATCCATGAAAACATAATTTATTACATTTAACGGAGTTAGAAGTTAGCAGGAAGCTAGCGGAAGTTAGCTCGCTAGTTTCGCTAGTTACCTATAGCATGTTCTGACTGAGAGATTTCTGAAAAAATTCAAACGTACAGCTCTGCTATCACTTCCAACATAAATGAAGACAGGAAACTAAACAGCAGTGACGTTTGTAGGGTTACTGAAGTTGGGCTACCTGGTATATAATGATGTGCTACGTGATCGCTAGCGACACAGCTATGTTAGCATAACATAAACAGTGAAGCTGGAGGACGAACACTAACACTTTTCCACTTATAAAAGTTAACGTGACGGTTTCTGATAGTTAGAGACAAATGCAATCGCATGGCAGGATGCTGTAAACGGACCAAACTTCAGTCAGGAGAACAACTGAGATAATCCATCCACAATATGAGGTTAGTCATTAATATACTGCGACAACATGGGAATAGAGCAGCTGTGATAGAATACAGCATTAATGAATCAATGGTACAGAAGTGGAGGAAGCAAGAAGAATGAGTTGAATAAAGTTTGATTTATCTGACTGCTTTGTTTCGCTTAATGTGCCTTATAATCCCGTGCACCTTATGGTCCGAAAAATACGTACTGCACACTGCAGTTTAAAGTTGCAAAGCACCCCTTTTTAACTGCAGTGGATATTATACATGGTTATGCTCAGGATATGTCAGCCCATTTCTACTGGAAATGCCTTTTGGTTAAACTTTCAGCAAGGAATTTGCATTTGCACTGTTAAATTTTTATATAGCTTTAATGCACATAAAAACCAGCTTCTTGTTTAAGTGAAAATAAATGGAAGGTTGTCTTTTTGCTAAGTGAAAATAAATGGAAGGTTGTCTTTTTGCGCTAGTAATGTTGTGGAGTTGTATTTTGTCTCGCATCAATTATATCGTCAGTTATATCGTTATCGCAAATTTTCAAATATATATCGTGATAAATATTTTTGGCCATATCGCCCTGCTCTAGTAGTGAAGATGAAACATCCCCAGTCAAGTGGAGGTAGATTTGCATATCATCAGCATAGCAGTGAAAAGAGACATTATGTTTTTCAAAAATGGAGCCCAAGGGCAACATGTACAGAGAGAACAACACAGGACCCAGTACAGAGCCCTGGGGCACACCCCAGCAAAAAGGGGCAGAAGAAGAGGAATATTTTCCCATCATGACAGAGAACAACCTCTCAGAAAAATATGATTTAAACCATGAGAGAACGTTTCCTTTAAGGCCTGCTACTTGTTCTAACCTTGCCAAAAGAATATCATGGTCAACCGTGTCAAAGGTGAAGTCAGATCTAATAGAACTAAGACCGCAGAGCGCCCAGAGTCAGCGATGAGAAGGAGGTCATTGAAAACTCTTAGTAGGGCAGTTTCGGTACTGTGACGCGGTTTAAATCCAGACTGGAATTTATCACTTATACCGTTTATCTCTAAATGGGTCTGTAGTTGCTGAAGCACTATTTTCTCTAAAATTTTTGATATGAAAGGGAGTTTAGAAATCGGCCTGTAATTTGCCAGAGTGTTATGATCAAGGCTGCTTTTCTTGATAAAAGGTTGCACGACTGCATGTTTAAAGACAGTCGGAACACAGCCAGATAACAGTGATGAGTTCATTAAAAATAAGATACAGGACCCGATTGTATTCAATGGATCCTCAATGATACGAGAGGGAATAATGTCATGCAAATAATTTGAGCTTCTCAGGTTATTAATTATTTCCTTTAAAGTCGAGGATGACACAGGTTCAAACTGTTGAAAAACCGTAGAACATTCGGAAACTGGAGCTTGATTTACTGCCGGAGAATGTGGGGCCCTTAACACTGAGATTTTATCTATAAAATGATTTAGAAATTTTTTGCAGAGAGACAGGGAAGGAATCCATCTAAACATCAGAGCAAGGATTAACCACTGAGTTAAAGATTTTAAACAGAACTTGAGTATTGTGACAATTAGTTGCAATGATGTTCGACAAAAAAGATGTTTTGCCATTTTGGCAGCCTTCTGAAATTTAGATCGGCTCATATGCAGAATGTCAAGGGACACCTGAAGTTGATCTTTTTTCCATCTCCTCTCAGCTCGACGACATTCACGTCTAAGAGCGAGGGTGGATTCATTTAGCCAGAGTTGGCGAGAGGTTTTAGGGCGTTTAGTCTTTACTGGAGCCACAGTGTCCAAAATAGAAGAGCATGTAGAAATAAAAGAGTTGACTACGCCATCAACCGAGAGAGGTGCATTACTAATGACATCATAACAGGCAGAGTTAGCAAAGGCCGCAGAGAAATGGGCTACAACCTCAGGATTAATCATACGCGATAGGCACAGTGGACCCTCAGAATTCAGTTCCATATTGCATAACTGAACATCAAACATAACTGGGAAATGGTCCGAAATCCCAGCATCATTAATGTCCATGATGCAAATATCCAGTCCATACGACAATACCAAGTCCAGCATATGGCCTTTAATGTGGGTTGATTTTCTCACCCACTGAGTGAGATTAAAAGAGTCAATAAGTGCAAGGAAGTCCTTAGCCAATAGGTCCTCCTCACAACTTATATGAATGTTAAAATTACCAGAAATAAGAACACAATCATAAGTTAAAAAGAGAAATCCTAAAAGATCAGCAAATTCACGGATAAAATCCTTGTTGTGCTTCAGAGGTCGATACACCACCGCACAGAGAGTCCGGGGGGAACCGGACAGCTCCAGTAGTTGTACTTCGAAGCTGGAATACGAGGCAGGAGGCAGTTGCCGCACTCGGAGTTTACTTCTAAAAACCGAGGCTAGCCCTCCACCCCTGCCCACGGTCCTAGGAGAGTTAAAGAAAGCACAATCCAGAGGAAGAAGTTCCGAAAAGGAAGAGGACTCACCGGGGCGAATCCAAGTCTCCGTTAGGAACAGGACGTCCAGCCTTGACGAGAGAAAAAAGTTGTTTACAATGAAGGACTTGTTCACCAGTGACCTAGTGTTTAGCAGAGCCATTCGGAGCTCTGCTAAACATCACCTTGATGCTACTAGGAGCACGTCCCAGCCGGCGAAGATTGCTATAATCCACACCAACCTCCAGAGACCCGCTTCCAGCTCCATACAGGGCACTCAACTGGTAAGACCGAGTGGGCTTGCTGGCCAGCATAGCGGATCCATCGATGACGACACAGTCTAAAAGTATACTGGGAGGGCCGCAAGATGTCCATGATGGAGTGGTAATTAATCACTTCATGTGCTATTCACATATATTGTAAAAGATATTGTGAAATGCACTATTTTATACAGTTAACAACTTACTATCGATAAATGTTCATTTATTGTAAACTTTACATTTATATCCCCTCCGTGAATCACTACCTAATCGTGGTGGAGTTGCTCGTGTGTCCCAGGGATCCCAGGGCTTTTTGCCCGATGGTACATTCTCCCTACAAATTGGTCCTGGGTGTGGGACCAGTCAAGAGCGATTCAGAAGACTCTTATCAGTACAACATCTAGGGACATGGGACCACCCTCCTTCTCGGAGTCCCTGGGTGAGGAGCTTGAGATACTCCACCTGGGGACTCTCTCCACATGAGCAGGACGACAACAACAGTGAGACCTGGTAGGGCGTGATTGGGAGAAACGGCCTATCCCACCTAGGGCTGGGCCATATCATACCGTTCACGGTAATACTGGTATAATGTTAGGCAATGATGAGAAAATAAAATATGGCGATAGAATATGGGTAAAACGCGCATGCGCAGTGCCTTTGTTTTCATACGCACATGGCGGAAAAAGCATGGCGGCGATGGAGAATGAGAAGGGCGAAAGCAGATCGTTGAATGAACAGATGAACCAGAATTGGTTTGTAAAAATGCTGCAACTTCAGTGGTGTGGAACTGGTTTAGCCTTCGTCCGTCAGATACACAACAAAGCACTATTTTTGGTAGAGCATGCTAGCGGGCCGTCGTTATTACTGAACCGATTTTATGTGGTACATAAAATCTGTCAAAAAATGTTTTAGTACGACTTTGCTAAGCTACGAAGCCGCACCGCTTGATGGATTGTCGGAGCATTACGGCTATCGTAGGCAGGAGCCTCGCGGAGTGATACGTACTGTGCTTCAACATAATGTTACCGTATTGTGTGTGTATAACCTCTTTTTAAGTTTTGTGGATATTATACATGGTTATGCTGAGGATATGTCGGCCAGTTTCCACTGGAAATGCCTTTTGGTTAAACTGTCAGCGAGGAATTTGCATTTGCACTGTTAAATTTTTATATAACTTTAATGCACATAAAAACAGCTGCTTGTTTAAGTGAAAATACATTGATGGGTTTTTTTGCACTAATAAAGTTGTGGAGTTGTAAAGTATTTTGTCTAGTGTCAATTATATCGTCAGTTATATCGTTATCGCAAATTTTCAAATATATACGGTGATAAATATTTTTGGCCGTATTGCCCTGCCCTAGTCCCACCTTAACCCGAGCAGTGTTCTGTTACTTGACATAACGAATACCATATTCGAACATAAGAGTGCCCATAAGTGCACGTCACATCAGGACACCCTATGCCAGCGGTCCCCAACCTTTTTTTGTGCCACGGACCGGTTTATGTCCGACAATATTTTCATGGACCGGCCTTTGAGGTGTCACAGATAAATACAACAAAATAAAACTAGTACCGGTACCAAAAAAAAGATGATTTATAACACAACACCCATGGAAACAGAGTTGACGATAAAAATGATAAAAAATAACGCTAAAACCCCTGAAAACCATGAGTTTCACACCCGAGCCTCAACTCTCGCGGCACGGTACCAAACGACTCACGGGCCGGTACCGGTCTGTGGCCCGGGGGTTGCGGACTGCTGCCCTAGGCCACAGGTCGATAATCCACTTGGTAATCAGATCATCATATTTGCGGCCGTATGTTCTGGACACTCAGGTGAAGAGAGGGACTGAGCTGTCAACTGATTGCCCAGGGTGTACTGGGAATGTCTAGCAGAGGCCCCAGTCTGCAAGATGGTCAACTCTCACCTCCTGCAAAGCTTCAACAGCATTCTGAGGAGAACTGGGGAACATGTTCAGCGCCTCCAGCTGAGGCTGCACTTCACTGAGCTGTGGCTGCAAGCTGGTCGGTGCCTGTCGTGGTAAACCCCAAACCAGCTGGTGGACACCAGAGGTGAAGGGAGCCATCAGGCCAAAGATGGATTCCTATCAGGCTCGGTTAGCCTGTGGCTGAAGTAAAAACGGGTGTCGGAGTTCAGTGAGGCCATGGAAAAATATTTTTAGATTGCCTTGAAGCGATTCTGGCAAACTGTCAGGCAACTCAGGAGGGGAAAGCGGTGCTCTACCTTCACTGTGTATACTGCAAGTGGAGTGCTGCTGATTACAACTGAGGACATTGTTGAGTAGTGGAAGGAAAACTTTGAAGGCCTCTTTAATTCCACTGACACGTCTTCCATAGTGGAAGCAGGGGGATGACTCATACATCACCGATAATTAGATCACTGAGGCAGTTAAACAACTCCTTGGTGCCACGGCCCCTCGGGGGGCTGAGGTTAGCCCTGAGATTCTGAAGGCTCTGAATGTTGTAGGGCTGTCTTGGTTAAAACGCCTCTACAATGTTGCATGGAGATCTGGGGCAGTACCTGGATTGGCAGACTGGGGTGGTGGTTGCCAATTTGAACAAGGGGTACCAGAGGGTGCTCCAACTCTATGGGGGCTCACACTCGTCAGCCTCCCTGGGAAAGTCTATGCCAGGGTGCTGGAAAGGAGAGTCTGTTAGTCAGACCTCAGATTCAGGAGGAACAATGCCATTTTTTATCTAGACCATGTCCCTCAGAGTATTCTCTGGGAGAGGCATCGGGAGTATAAGGTGTTTGGCCCGTTGTACAACCATTGCAAGAGCTTAGTTCGCTGTGCTGGCAATAAGTCAGACTCGACCGCCAGTCCGTGGTGAAAAGAGAGCCGAGTATAAAAGTGAAGTTCTTGATTTAACGATCCATCTTTATCCCTATCAGGCTAAATTCACACTAATGTGTTTTCATTTGAAAATGCATTGTTTTCTCTCCGTTTTGGCCTCCCGTCCACACTGAGACGCCGTTTTCACTCATGGAAAACGCAGCGTCTTCAAAACGCTCTCAAAAACGCATATATTTGAAAACGGTGCTTTCGCGTCGCAGTGTGGACAGCGAAAATGCAGACTTTCTAAAACGATGACGCATGTTAGTCATATGATGCAGTCATGTGACCAATTAAACTAAGATAGCGAAGGGCATTACACCACAGTTGTTTTGTTTGCTCTCAATTTTGACAGCCCTATTAAAGATTAATATCAGTCTGTACATGCTCCAGATAGCTTCCAGATTTCACAAATGCGCAGTACTGGAACGTAAGCGTTTTCGGCCGTTTCAATGTGCATACACAATTCTGTGAAAACGACTGAAAACGCTAGTGTGGATGCGGAGCGTTTTCAGACAAAAATGCCGTTTTTAAATCTGTCCGGGCCAGTGTGGACGTAGCCTGAAATAACAAGATTGTGGACACAAGCAGCTTTCTCGAAGGGTGGCTGGCTTCTCACTCAGAGATGGGGTCAGGAGCTCGGCAATTCGGGAGGGGCTCAGAGTACAGTTGCTACTCCTCCGCATCGAAAGGAGCCAATTGATGTGGTTCAGGCATCTGCTTAAGCTGCTAGTGCCCCCTGTGGCCGGGTCCCGGATAATTGGAAGAAAAAAAAAACACCCATCTCGCCCCTGCGGGCGTTTTATCCTTCAAGCTCGGGTCCTCTACCAGAGGCCTGGGAGCTTGAGGGTCCTGCGCAGTATCTTAGCTGTTCCCAGGACTGCGCTCTTCTGGACAGAGATCTCCGATGTTGTTCCCGGGATCTGCTGGAGCCACTCGCCTAGCTTGGGAGTCACCGCACCTAGTGCTCCGATTACCACGGGGACCACCGTTACCTTCACCCTCCACATCCTCTCGAGCTCTTCTCTGAGCCCTTGGTATTTCTCCAGCTTCTCGTGTTCCTTCTTTCTGATGTTGCTGTCATTGGGAACCGCTACATCAATCACTACGGCTGTCTTCTTCTGTTTGTCCACCACTACTATGTCCGGTTGGTTAGCCACCACCATTTTGTCCGTCTGTATCTGGAAGTCCCACAGGATCTTAGCACGGTCATTCTCCACCACCCTTGGGGGCGTCTCCCATTTTGACCTCGGAACTTCCAGGCCATACTCGGCACAGATGTTTCTGTATACTATGCCGGCCACTTGGTTATGGCGCTCCATGTATGCCCTGCCTGCTAGCATCTTGCACCCTGCTGTTATGTGCTGGATTGTTTCTGGGGCATCTTTACACAGCCTGGGGTCTTGCCTGGTGTGATAGACCCCAGCCTCTATGGATCTTGTGCTCAGTGCTTGTTCCTGTGCTGCCATGATTAGTGCCTCCATGCTGTCTTCCAGTCCAGCTTTGTCCAGCCACTGGTAGGATTTCTGGATATCAGCCACCTCCTCTATCTGCCGGTGGTACATACCGTGCAGGGGCCTGTCCTTCCATGATGGTTCCTCGCCTTCCTCCTCTTTCTTGGGTTTCTGCTGCCTGAGGTATTCACTGAGCACGCTGTCAGTTGGGGCCGTCTTCGTGATGTATTCATGGATGTTTCTTGTCTCATCCTGGACTGTGGTGCTGACACTCACCAGTCCCCTGCCCCCTTCCTTCCGCTTAGCGTACAGCCTCAGGGTGCTGGACTTGGGGTGAAACCCTCCATGCATGGTCAGGAGCTTTCTTGTCTTTATGTCAGTGGCTTCTATCTCCTCCTTTGGCCAGCCTATTACCCCAGCAGGGTACCTGATCACGGGCAGGGCGTAGGTGTTGATGGCCCGGATCTTGTTCTTACCGTTCAGCTGACTCCTCAGGACTTGCCTGACCCTCTGCAGGTACTTGGTGGTTGCAGCTTTCCTAGCGGCCTCTTCATGGTTCCCATTCGCCTGCGGGATCCCCAGGTACTTGTAACTGTCCTCTATGTCTGCAATGTTGCCTTCTGGTAGTTCAATCCCCTCAGTTCTGACTACCTTCCCTCTCTTTGTTACCATCCGACTACACTTCTCCAGTCCGAACGACATTCCAATGTCATTGCTGTATAGCCTGGTAGTGTTGATCAGTGAATTGATGTCTCGTTCACTCTTGGCATACAGCTCGATGTCATCCATGTACAGGAGGTGGCTGACAACCGCTCCGTTTCGTAGTCGGTATCCGTAGCCAGTCTTGTTAATGATCTCACTGAGGGGGTTCAGGCCTATGCAGAACAGCAGTGGGGACAGAGCATCTCCTTGGTAGATCCCGCACTTGATGGTGACTTGTGCTATGGGCTTGAAGTTGGCCTCTAGTGTTGAACGCCATCCCCATTGAGTTCCTGATGAAGGCTCTTAGGGTCCTGTTGATCTTGTACAATTCTAGGCATTCCAGTATCCAGCTGTGGGGCATTGAGTCATAGGCCTTCTTGTAATCAATCCAGGCAGTGCACAGGTTGGTCAGTCTGGTCTTGCAGTCTCGGCTGACTGTTCTGTCTACCAGTAGCTGGTGTTTTGTCTGGTATTCTTGCCAATCCCTTTCTGTGCCCCGCTCATGTATTGACCCATGTGCCTGTTCATCTTAGCCGATATGATGCCTGACAGGAGCTTCCATGTAGTACTGAGGCAGGTTATTGGTCGGTAGTTGGATGGGACCGGTCCCTTCTTGGGGTCCTTGGGGATCAGGACCGTCCGACCTTCGGTTAGCCATTCCGGGTGTCTCTCGTTAACTAGCAGCTGGTTCATTTGTGCTGCCAGACACTCGTGGAGTGCAGTCAGCTTCTTCAGCCAGTAGGCGTGAACCATGTCGGGCCCTGGTGCTGTCCAACTCTTCATACTGGAGACCCACTGCCACTGTGATGGTTACTGGACCCTGTTGAGGGAGGTCGCTATGGTCTGCCCTCAGATCCACTAGCCACTGAGCATATATATATATATATATATATATATATATATATATGTATGTACACACACACACATATATAAGATGAACATGCACATGGCTCAATACATAAGTGGGCCACAGAAAGGAATTGGCAAGAATAATAGAGGCGCAAAACACCAGCTACTGGTAAACTGAGCAGTCGCCTGGGACTGCAAGACCAGACTGACCAACCTGTGCACTGCCTGGATTGATTACAAGAAGGGCTATGACTCGATGCCACACATCTGGATCCTGGAATGCCTAGACCTGTACAAGGTCAACCGGAGCCTAAGAGCCTTCATCAGGAACTCCATGGGGATGTGGTGTACAACACTAGAGGCCAACTTCAAGCCCATAGCACAAGTCACCATCAAGTGCAGGATCTACCAAGGAGATTCTCTGTCCCCTCTGCTGTTCTGCATAGGCCTGAATCCCCTCAGTGAGATCATTGACAAGACTGGCTACGGATACCGACCACCTCCTGTACATGGATGACATCAAGCTGTATGCCAAGAGTGAACGAGACATCGATTCACTGATCCACACCACCAGGATTAACAGCAATGACATCGGAATGTCGTTTGGACTCAAGAAGTAGTTGGATGATAACAAAGAGAGGGAAGGCCATCCATTCATGTCCTGCAGCTCAAACACACTTGAGCTATGCAGCAGCGCAAAACACACCAGCAAGTCCATCTCTGAATGGGTCCGTAAAAACATATTCAAGGTTTGGGCCTCAAGTCAAATCAGGTTGATATGCTGATAAAGACTCACTGGTAGTTATCACAAATGTTTGATTGCAGAGTGGCACAACCAGTTATTACTTTCTGGTGTAATTCCTTTGGGTTTTTTATACACGGGGAGAGGTCGGTTTGAATAGCTTCTTTCCCTTAATTAATGACTAATAATTATTTAATAATATTACAACTGCATCTTGGATTTACTTGGTTCATCTCTGTTCATTGTTAAAATTAGTTTGATGATCTGAAACATGGTGTGTGTGACAAATGTGTGTGACTTTTTCATTTTTCATTTAACTTTTTCATGTTTACATAACCTGTAAACATTTCAATAAATCATTGCACTTTTTCCATTTTTCTAGCAAATACAGAACATAGTGGTGACTCAAGACTTTTGCACAGTACTATATTCATACCTGTTCATGAAGAATTTGAGACAACACTAACATGGAATTATCCCTTGCCCTTCTTGCTCTTTATTCCCCATTTCTGTATTACTCCTATACCCTCTTTTCACATACCCTCCTCCTCCTCCTTCTCTTTCAACTTTTTACCCCAACTGTTTATCTCAATCTGTTATTATTCACCTTCTTTTTCCCATCCTGGCCTTCCTACATATTTTTAAAACTCAAATACTGCCCGTTCTCTCTTTATAAAATGTTCACCCCATCAAATGACTTCATTCTGTCGCTTTCCCCTCCTCTCATCCTCATCCTCTACCAACTCTGTCCCCATCCTAAACTTTCCATCCTTCATCTCTCCTCTTGCTTCTTGTCTGTGCCTTCCTTCTCCCTGAATCTCTCCCTGTGCAGGGAAAAGTGGCCCAGACAGCTTGTATGTCGGCCTGCAAGCATCTGTCCACATCACTGATGCAGATGCTGTTGGACACGGAACTCAAACAGATCAGTATGGGGGCCATTCAGCAGTTCAACTTAGACGTTATTCAGTGTGAATGTGAGTATAAAGAATTGTAATGTTGAAACATTTGTTTTCTTTTAATATAGATAAGATACAATAACATTCTACTGTAACTAAGAAAAATACTGAAATGCAAAGGCATTTAATGTAATATCATCTTATCACTTCTCAGATGATGATTCTTACAAATACTGTTGGGTGTAATGTGTTCCAAAGTAACACATTACTGTAATCACAAGACATTTTCAGCAACATGGTAATGTAACGCGATATTGTACTAAATTCAGTAGTGACATTACAGTTGCAATTATGTTGTTAATCACATTACAGAGGGTTTTTAGTTACCTGCACGTCAGGTGGATCAAAACAAAACAAGCAAATGCACCTTCTTTGTGTGCACTCACACATGCATGCAGGAGCAGTCTGCAGCTTTTGAGGAGTGGATGTATGGAAATGATTACAGTGACCAGAATGCGACGGTGAAGTGAAAACTACTTCCACTGCAGAAACAAGAGCATAATACTAATAACAAAACCTCTGCACAGACAGCATGGAGGCTGCATCTTCATTAGGACAGAGATATGTGTTTATATTGTTAACTGGTAGCTATGTGACAGCGCGTTTCATTTAAATTTACAGAGTATCATGAAAGTAATTTAATGAGTACTATAACGAATTACTGCATTACGTTCAAGGACAGTGACGTTTTATGTGTAATGCTTTACAAAACAGCATGGACTTGCAGTAATGCCTGTTTTGCTTACACAGATAGATAGATAGTCCCCTGTGGGGCCTAAAATACCTCGATGACTAAAGTTCAACCATTTCACATTGCTATTTGTAAAACAGTTTACATGAATGTTTATATAAACGATACATTGGTTTCAGTAAAACAAATCACCCAGAGTGTAATATAACATTTCAGTTCTGCTCTTGTGTGATACTGCTGCTGTGATTTCTTCCACAGAAGTGCAGAATCTTTGTGCTGATCAGCATGTGTTGCCTCCACTGGTTCACATATAAATGTTTCATTTACAACAAAAATGATTCTTATTTCTTGCATAACTAAATAGTTTTTTTCTGATCCAGCATTTAGCTGAATGACCACAGACCTCCATATGTCCAGTGTGTGCATGTAAAGTAAGAAACAGACCTGAAACTCCAGCTTTGAGTTTACTGTTTTGTGACGTTGTCTTTGTAACTTCTCAGTGTTTGCCAGCTCAGAACCAGTGCCTGGGTTTCAAGGAGATACTCTTCAGCTGGCCTTCATCGATCTACGACAGGTAAACTTTTATCACTAAGCCTTAAACCAGAAACAGCACAAACGCAAAGACAAAGGAAAAGAATTGGGGCAATGCATGTTGGGTAGGCATGGTGGAGAGAAATGCAGATGGACAGATGTCGGTGGATTTTACAAAAAGGATGGAAATGACCATGGTGAACATGTATTTAAAAAGAGGGAGGAACATAGAATGATGAATAAGGGTGGAGGAAGGTGAACACCGGGGGACTATGTCTTATACAGAAGGTAAAATCTGAAAGAGAGAGGAGACTGAAGGTGGTGGCAATTTTGTAAATCAAAAAGAGGGAGTGAGTGAAGACAGAGGCAAAGATTCAGTGGAGAAAACTGAAGAACGTTGCAAAGAGTTCAAGGAGGAGCTGAGAGAAAGTACAGCTGAAACGGTGAGGCGAATTGCCAAGAAGGTGTTTGGTGTTTGGTAGCAGAGAGGAAAGAGACTTGGTAGTAGAATGGGCAATTACAGAAATTATTTAAAGGAAGAAATTAAGAATAAGTAGGTTAGTCAGGGAGATGTAGAAAGTCTACAGGAGTACTGGGAGGCTACACAAAGATGAAGGCTTATAATGAGTTGTATGTGAGCTGGGACTCTAAAGAAATTGTCACCATCGAGCTAGAAAGGATGTGCAGCAGGTTAGTGATTAAAGAAGTCCAGAGGATTAGTAAGTAGGAAGTGAAGGCAGCTTTGAAGAGGATGAAGAGGAGACATGTGATTGGCCCAGATGACATGCCTGTGGAGGTATGGAGATGTCTAGGAGAGAGGACGGAGGACTTTTTAACCAGATAGTTTAACACGATCTTGGAGAGTGAGAGG
The DNA here is from genome assembly GCF_036321145.2 of Pelmatolapia mariae. Classification (NCBI taxonomy): domain Eukaryota; kingdom Metazoa; phylum Chordata; class Actinopteri; order Cichliformes; family Cichlidae; genus Pelmatolapia; species Pelmatolapia mariae. The sequence continues at coordinate 30,197,315 of NC_086234.1, read as the reverse complement.
ATGTCTGAGGAGTGGAGTAGGACTGTACTATACTGATGTTCAAGAATAAAGGTGATGTGATGATGCTAGGTTAGAGAGAGAGGTGAGTATCAGTGAGCAGCAGTATTCATGCTGGGAAAAAGCACCAACACAGTGTTGCTTATGTATGTGAAGCATATGTTTGTTAAATACTTGAAGAAAGAGATGAAGTACATTTTCTACTAGTTATGTAGACTGTGTGTGACTGGTACATTGCTAATCTTCTAGTTACTCTAACTGTTGGTTACCTGAACATAAAAGCACGATAAAATACACAAATAAAGATTGCACTATGGTACAGTGGTTACTGTACTGTGGGTTCTAACCTGCAGTATGATGGAGCATGTTCTCCCAGGTACTACAGCTTCCTCCCATACTGCAGAGATGTACTTGTAGGGTTAACTGGTAATTCTAAACTGGCTGTCGATGTTAGCTCTGTGATAGACCGGCCACCCATCTAAGGCATCCTGTGTCTGCTCATAGTAGCTTATAGGCATAAAACACAAAGCTGTTCTTAGGGATTGCCTTTCATCCCCCATTACCTTCATTTTTCAAATCCTGATAGGAATTGTTACTTTCATGATGACACTGCCCCCCATCCACAGGGTAACAGGTCAGGTGTCCCTGAGGGTAGCTGGTGCCCTGCCTGGATCTGTTCTTGAGCAGAGCTTAGTTTCCTGCCGCTCATTTAACAAGATGTGTCCATCTTCCTTTTTATACAGGCTGCTTGGTTAATCCTAGCCTGAGGTGACAGGGTTGGGAGGCACCCACAGGCTGGGGTTACACAGAGGTCATCCTTTTACTTTTTGGGGCATTAGCTGCTTTTTAGATCATTATCCTATCACCGTTAGAGGGAGCCAAAGTCAAAAGTGTGTGTGTGTGTGTGTGTGTGTGTGTGTGTGTGTGTGTGTGTGTGTGTGTGTGTGTGTGTGTGTGTTCAAGAAGGCACACTTGATGGAACGATTTCTTTTTGTCACCACAGCCTTCTTGCTATGAACGGGCAAATTATTAAAAAGCCAGATTATCTAAACCAAACTCAAAGAGGATGATGGGACTTTGCCGTCTGTTAGGTGTTATCAGCAATATAATCACAGACATCAGGCTAACAAACTGAGTGCTGTGCCAAACATGCTGCTGGTGAAGTTTAAATAAGTTGTTGCCATAGATTCAGTGATGGTGGTGCGGAGTGCTGCTAACACCAGTCCAAACTCTCCCGTAGATGTTCAGGTGAATTGAGATATGGGGACTGTCATAGCATAAGATTCATATCGTTCTCATTCTCTGAGTGAAGTGTTTCTGTTGGTTTTTAGTGACCCTTCTTCCAAAGGGGATAAGAGGACCCAAACCAAATGAGCTAAACCCCCGGACCTCGTTCACTGTCTGTAGGGTCAGACCTGCACCGTTTTGCTGGTCGTATGCGTTACGTGCACTTGAATGCGGTCACGGATGATGATTTTGACCACATCTCTGTAGCAAATTGTCTAAACATTTCTTACTAACATTTAAATTTACAATAATCAGCTACACTGCAGTGGGGAATGCATTTCACTATAGGACATTTTTACACTGGTATTTCTGTAAACAGTGTTTTCAGGTGATTCCTCTGCTGTTATCTTCTTCAGTGGCATCTGCCTAAAACAACACACAACTTTATTCCCTCAGTTATTTTGTTAACAGTGTTACATCCTCACTGTGTACGCGTCTGACTGTGGCAGCAAGAATACTGACAGGAAGTAGGAGACACTTCTCCCATATCAGCTTCTCTTCGCTGGCTTCCTGTTAATTCTCAAAATCCAGAAGGAGAATTTCAAATTCTGTCTCTTTCCCACATTTGTCTTTGGTCCTCTGCTCTCCTTCATCTCTTCCCTCACCCCCAGGCAGTTGTGACAAATGGCTGGCCCTTCGTGAGCCTGGTTCTGCTGCAGGTTTCTTCTTGTTAAATGGAGTTTTTCCTTCCTACAGTTGCCAAGTGTTTGCTCACAGGGGGTTGAGTGATTTGGGGGGTTTCCTCTCTAAAATTGCAGGTCTTTACCATACAATATAAATGGCCTTGAGGCAGCAGTTGTTGTGATTTGCAATATATAAATTAAGTAGAACTGAATTGAAAATACTTGTCATGTTAAAGGAAAAATACCCATTCTTACCATTTGACTTGAATTCAGTGTCACTGCAGGCATAAAAAAATCTTTAGGTTTTAATAAAAAAGCACAGGAACCATCCACAGGCAAACTGTGTGCACACAGCTGTTCAAACCAGTGGTCAAAGTCAAGAAGTCGGGATCCTGTTCACAATAGACCTGAAAAACATAAAGTAGAAGTTTTGAGTCCTGTAATGGAGGGCTCAGATAGCAAACTGTGGCTTCTCAGAACTCGTTACTTGGTGCCAGGTGAGAATAATGGCATTGCTGCTAAGCCTCACTCTGTAAGTTGGAGTCTCTCAGTCAGTAGAATAATGCTATTATCACTAAGCTGTTCTTTCACTGTTCTTTTTCAACATGACCTAAATACCCAGCTGTTTCACCCTATGACATTAGCATACACTGTGTGTCTGTGTGGGGCAGGGGAGTCATCTCCATCTGGTTAAACAGAGGTCATGGTGGGGTCATTTAAAATGTTCACACTTAACATCATGAAGAAGTCTTCTTACTCCTTTCTTCTCTCTCCAACCCTTAATCGACTGTATCTGTCAGAGTGGTGCAGCGACCCAGCAGACGCAGGGTGGTGCTCGATGCTGTTTGGTTAAACTTGGAGAAAACTACTCAGTGTAATCAAAAGGAAAAAACAAACGCAAAAGCAATAGAGAGAAGAGAAAAGGGGGAAAATGGGGGAGAGATTTTTTGCCTAATTATACCAGAGAAAGAGCTGCAAGTTGCTAGAATGCAGTTATAGAGGTTTATATGATATTTTCTAGTCTTTACCACGGGTCACAACACAATTAGCGACGCTCATTCATTCATACATGCAGTGCTTTTACCACTGAAGCATCATGACTTACAGGTTTAATATCTTGGACTGTAACATGCAGACTGTACGAGTCAGGGAAGGAGCCTCTATAAAAACAAGACAGTCGTGTATTGCTTGTAGCCAAAAACATTAGCCAGCTAGAAACGGTTAAATCCTACTGCATGTTGTCTTTCACAGAAAAAATATCTTGGTCTGTAGGTCTCTGACTTTTAGTAACAATTCTGATGAGGTGTACGTCAGCCAACAACAAAAGACTGTGCTGTACCACTGTACCTGTTTTCAGCACATTAGATTCAAGACTTGAATATAAATCTATCTAAAATGCAAGTTGCATTATCACAGCAAGAAAATCAGTAAAACGTTGGTGTTGTGTCTGAGACTATGACAGTAGACCCGCCTGACTAAACAACAGTGTAATCTGCAATAACCAACACTTATTAGCACAAGTTGTCTAGCAGTGTAAAATAGTAACATACTTTTAATTTATACCTTTTATTATCTGTAATTATGTAACACTAGCTTCATGATTTAATGTTGGCTGGTAAAATGAGTCGGGTTTCTGCACTCAGCTAAAATGAACACAAGAGAAACGCCTCTCTGAATTACGTAATTATTGGAAAAGTTAGCCGATGCATCTGTCATACATGCCAACCCTCCCGATGTTTCCGGGAGAATCCCGAATTTCAGTGCTCCTCCCGAAAATCTCCCGGAGCCACCATTCTCCTGAATTTCTCCCGATTTTCCACCCAGACCACAAAATTGAAAAACCATATCCCAGAATTCATAGTGCGGCCCAGCCAGTTCCAGTTTCCAACAATGGTGGCAGCCACTTAGTGTTAATATTACTCTTATTACTCTTTGTGAGTCACAAAATAAACTTTTAACACATTTTAGGTGAGAATGTAGCTGTGTAAACTTCAAATATCTGAGCCGGCGAGAACAGCGAACTCCCAGCACATCGTTCTCAAACCCCCCCGCGGTCTTTGGCTACTTGGGTTAAACATGATATATAAGTCACTTAAATAACTTAAACATGTTGTTGTTTGGCCTTTTTCAGTGTTTTATTTGTTTGTGAGTAAATCGGTTTGGCTGAGATTAAAGTTATTAGATTAGATTAAATAAAACTTTATTAATCCCTCGGGAGGGTTCCTCCGGGGTTTTCACACAGCTGAATAAACGTCAAACAGAAAACTGATTAAACAGAAGTGTCAGACGGTCGAGAATTTATGCCAGCGTCTGGTTATATTTTAGACAGCAAGTGAGCAGACGGCAGAGTTTCACTCCACCGAGAGAGCTCGTGACGTAATTCTGAAGGCTAGACCGTCACAGTCGCTCACTTCTGGCCTATCTGGCTTTCGGAGGACCCGGCCCACTTAGACCGCGAAGGCCGGGTCCTCAGGTGGATGCAGCCTCTGAATTTGGACACCCCCGCTGTTTCCGGCCGGACAATAATAACGCTGTCTTTTAACTTATTTTATCTGATAAATCAACACTGTAAAATTCAAGTTTTTTGTATATATGTATATGTATATGTATCCCCCCCCCAGAAGCCCTTTTGAATGTCTCCCTAATTCTGAGGTCTCAAGGTTGGCAAGTGTGGCATCTGTTGCTGTTGAAATTCTCCCACGTCCATCTTCACGTGCACTCTGGGTTCCCTGAGGATACACTGAATACGTTTCTGTGTGTCTTGTAGCTCCTGGACCTCTTCATGGTGTGGGACTGGTCAACTTACTTGGCAGACTATGGCCAGCCAACATCCAAATACCTGAGAGTAAATCCAGCCACTGCCCTGGCTCTGCTGGAAAAGTAAGTACATGGGCTGAGTACATCCTGCCGAGTGTTAAGGTGTTCCACCAAGTAGAACTCGTAACAGAAAAAATTCATATTTGAGCCCCCCCCATAAGGGTGACACTTTCTACAGCCAGCTTTAATTTAGACTCCTGTTTTGTCTGGAGCACAATTTCCCATATTTCAGGGTTAAAGGTTAAAGCACACTCACCTAGCTTTCACTCTGTGGGTCACCCTGCAGGATGTATGATAGGACGTTTCAGAGGGGATGCTGAAGATCCCAGCCAATAAGCAACAACCTGTGATGGGTTCAAAAAATCTAAATACATTTTGTCTTGTTCTATGTCTGTTACATATTATTATATGTATGCTTTATAACTGAGAGTGTGTTCAATGTTAAAGAAGTTCAAGTCATTTATTTTGAAATTTTTCATGAGGAATGCACTAATGTTTGGTACGATTGATTTATGGTCATTTATGATTGTAAGATTTTAATCAATAACTCTTGTACATAACCTAGAATTGGCTCGGTTTCCCCGCCCTGCCTGTGTTTTGCTTCTCTTACTGTTAATGTTCTTTCTCCTCTTTTTCTGCTGCTGCTCAGAGTCTACAGGGGGTACGTGCAGCTTCCTCACTGCTTCATTCTCTATGCATGCATGTTTCAAATCATAACACAACAACCCCTGTGTGTGTGCGTCTGTGCGCGCGTGTGTGTGAGTGTGTGTGTGCGCGCGTGTGTGTGAGTGTGTGTGTGTGTGTGTGTGCGTGTGTGAGTGCGTGTGTGTGTGTGCGTGCGTGTGTGTGTGTGCGCGCGTGTGTGTGTGCGTGTGTGTGTGCGCGTGTGAGTGTGTGTGTGTGAGTGTGTGTGTGTGTGCGTGTGTGAGTGCGTGTGTGAGTGCGTGTGTGTGTGTGCGTGCGTGTGTGTGTGTGTGTGCGTGTGTGAGTGTGTGTGTGTGTGTGAGTGTGTGTGTGTGTGCGTGTGTGAGTGCGTGTGTGAGTGCGTGTGTGTGTGTGTGCGTGCGTGTGTGTGTGCGTGTGCGTGTGTGAGTGCGTGTGTGTGTGTGTGTGCGTGTGTGAGTGCGTGTGTGTGTGTGAGTGTGTGTGTGCGTGTGTGAGTGCGTGTGTGTGTGTGCGTGCGTGTGTGTGTGTGCGCGCGTGTGTGTGTGAGTGTGTGCGTGTGTGTGTGCGTGTGTGAGTGCGTGTGTGTGTGCGTGCGTGAGTGCGTGTGTGTGTGTGCGTGCGTGTGTGTGTGCGCGCGTGTGTGTGCGCGTGTGTGTGTGCGCGTGTGTGTGTGCGCGTGTGTGAGTGTGCATGTGTGAGTGCGCGCGTGTGTGAGTGTGTGTGCGCGTGTGAGTGCGATTGCGTGTGTGTGTGTGTGTGAGTGCGTGTGTGTGTGTGCGCGCGCGTCCATTCGCTTCAACACATTCTCACCTGTTTATCATTCGTGGTTTGACAAAGAAAGCTGTAAATGCTGGTTCTTTGTTAAATCTTCACATTATGTCACATTTGAGATTTCACTGGTTATCTGAAGAACGTTTGTTAGTGTAGTTTTATTATATTGTAAGCATGATCTACACTAACTAAATAGTGGCAATAATAATAATAGGAAAAACTTCGTTGTGATCATGAGTTTACTCATCATGGACATGATTAATCTTGATCATCATTAATCTTGAGCTGTTATGTTTTCAGGGTGGAGTGATTGTACAGCACACAGATTATATGACGATAAAAAAACAGAGTTGAATTTATTGTGGATTTTCTCTGATCCACACTAGTAAAACTACAGACCCTGCTCCCTCCCTGTACGATGGGGGAATTCATAGATTTTGAGCAAAGACAGCAAGCAGGAGGGTGTTTAACAGAAGCTGAGCTACATAGTTCTACGTATGTAAATATGAGACTTTTAAAGCAAATTCAAAGTCAGCTGGGAGCCAATGTAGAGAGAATAAAACTGGGGTTATGTGAGCTGGTTTACTAGAGTGAGGCTACCTGCAGCAGGTATCACTGGGAGGTGTGAAAGACGTGATTTATATAAACCAGTATATAAGGCATTACAATAATCATGTACAGTTTTCTCTAGCTCAGAGCTTATAGCTTGCTATATGCTGTTCCAAAAAGAAACAGGAACATAAGCACTTCATATGTGGACCAAACCCCAGAGAGGAATTAAATGTGAGGCCAAAATGATGAACGCTGATCTTTGCAGATGACAGGGCTCGCAAAATCGCTAGCCCGACGTCCCGGGGCTAGCGATTTTTCCAGTCGGGCTACCAAAATCCATTTCAGCCCTGCCCGTCGGGCTATCATAGGAATGAAAGATATGTCAATGCTTTTGCATTCTTTCACAAATGTAGCTGAGTAATTATGTCATCGGCATCGATGAGCCACTGTCAATATGTGACACATTGAAATCGCGTTTGAATTTGCGCTTGTTTTTTGCTTTCACTTTCACTTTGCGTCACTTTGCGATCGCGCGAACTGTGTGTAGAGAGCGGCAGCACTAATTGGTAAGTCACAGATTAACTGCGCACCAATTCCTCTGACATCGTCTTATCAATCGTTAGCTTACTATCAAACATGGCAAGTGAAATCTCCTGCAGCAAGCTTAAACATGTGATAGAGGTTGATTGCGCAGAGAATTGCTGATCGTTATGTAAGTATGTGTGTAAGAGCAGATGGATTTACGCAGGTATTTTAGTTCTGCAGAGCCAAACAAGACAGGTCAGGGTGAAGACGGGACAGCCAAAGAAAAGCCGACCACAAAACGGAAAAGTTATGACAAATCAGACAATGAGGGAAAAAGAAAGCGCAGCTTTTTTGGTTTCATGGACAAAAGAATTTATGTGGCTGGAATATGACGAGCTAAATAACATAATGTTCTGCCGGGTGTGTTGTGAGTTTCCCTCGATTTCTGAGTCGACAAGTGCCTTTGTTACTGGGACCAGTCATTTTAAGAAAGACCCCATCAGAACCCATGAGAAATGCAAGAAATACATTATTGCTCAGTCTGCAATATCTTTCCCAGAACAAACACCAATTGCAAAAAAGATACTAAAAGTAAACCAAGCATAACAAGAAGACCTGAAAAATCTGTTTAGAACAGCGTGCTATGTTGCAAAGAGTGAACTACCACTGGCAAAATTTAGCAGTCTTTGCAAACTTCAAAAAGCAAATGTCCTAGATCTTGGTTCCACTTGCCTCTTACCCGTGATTTCAGTGGAAATTTCAAATTCAGGATCTGACACAGACTGATTCATTTTGTACACAGTTATTGCAAGTTCATATAAATTTCTGTTCAATTAGAACCAAATATTTGAGTTGATGGTTGAAATTGCTGTTGTAATTTGTGTTTTAAATATTTTTAGATTGATGTTTTGTTTCCTTTACAATATTATACATTAAAGTATAATATTGTAAAGGAAACAAAACATCAATCAAAAAATTGTCCTCTTTTTTTTTATTCGGGCTACTTAAATTTATTTTGGGCTACCAAAAACTGAAGAGTGCCTGCCCGAAGGGCTACCAGGGATTTTGAAATTTTGCGAGCCCTGGATGAGCAACAAGAAGCACTTCACTGATTCTTGCATGTATTACAGGAGGGGCTATAATAGCCTGAGTCAAAACAAGGCCGTCATTGGAGCCAGTTACTAATCCAGGATAAACAGTCAACTAGGGTGGACAGCCTGTTCAGCTGCCAAGGCTTAAGAGACACATACAACTGAATGTCATAGGCACAGAATTGATAAGAAAGGCTTAAAAACAATGAAACAATACTGACTAAAGTAAGGATGTAAAAGGAAAATAATAATGGAGCCAGGATCAAAGCTTGTGGAAATGCTTGTGAAAGATCCAAGACAGATGGAGGTAAAATGCCTAATGAGGATAATGGGGATTTGATCTTACCCATTATACGAACTAAAGTATTTAGTGTAATTGGAGAGAATGAGGTAAATGACTCGGAGCACTGAAGGCCATCTTCATAAGAGAGGGAACCGAGGGAGACGTCCAAATAAAAAATACATTCAAGTCAGAATCAGAGGCTGTCAAATCATGGTGAGATGGAGGAGAAACAATGCTGTTAATAAGGTCAAATAACACACCGGGATTGATTTTAATGCATCTTATTTAATGGTGGAGTTCTTTAAAATAAATCCTTTACGAGCAGTCAAACCTTTGGACAGTCGTTCTGCTTTTTAACAGGACACGTGGTAGTCTTGGAGTTATGCTTTAACACCATGTTCGTGTTAAGTCACCAGCCAATTTAAATAAGCTGGTCGGATGTATATATATCTGACCCAGTGCAGGTTAGAGAAAGTCTTAAATAAATTCAAATTTTTAAAAGTCCTGACGTATTTCTGCTGTATAATTATTTCAACCTGGGAAAAGTTCAAAGAAACCTTTAAAAGTCCAAAATTGCCACATTGCAAACTGCATCTTAGCAGTAACAATGTTATTGAAACTACCAAAGAATATCTTTGTCTTAATATTTGATTAAGACTGCATATTACCTCTGCCAGGGAGAGGTTGTGAGTACTGTGTGCACGCGTGTCATCATCCCGCCTGTAAACTTGACAGCTTGAGAAGTTTTACATGAACTCTGGTAAAACTTTGTAGATTGGGGTCACGTCCAGTAAAATGAGTTTGCAGCCACCACGGTCTGCAAGGTTCAGAAAAAGAATGATATATAGGATTCTAAATATCATATGTTTAGAATATAAATATATATATGTATATATATATATATACATACACACACACATGTGTACATATATATGTATATATATTAGTGCTGTCAATAGATTAAAAAAAATTAACTAATTAATCTCACAATTTTCTGTTATTAATTGCGATTAATCGCAATTACTTGATCAATAGCCTGGATCCAATTACATTTTTTCAACTTTATATTTTAAGATTGTAACAGACATTTATGCAATACAATGAAGTAAATGCAGAATAAACACAAATAATGTATGCTGAAATTCCTGAGCGTTTGCTGGACTATGCTTAAAATGTCCAACAATCTTGCGACATTTGGCCAGAGCCCTTTCAAATGCGCTGTCATTAAGAGAAACTGTGACCGTTCTTTGCAGAATGTGGGCCATGCAGGGCATGTGTTCAAATGGAAGTAGTCTGGCGGCTGCAACCATGTTACGAGCACTGTCGGTGCCAAGCATGGTTACCTTGTGCTTGATTTTCCATTCGTTTGCAACATTCAGAAAATGGTCAGCACACGCCTCAGCATAGTGTCTCTCTTCAGTTTTACTCACTGTTAGTGCAAACGATTGCACAGTCCAGTCGTTATCAATAAAATGCGCCGTGACCCCCAAGTAATTATCGTTGTTCACCGAAGTCCAGTGGTCTCCGGTGAGAGCGACGTTCCTTACTTGCACAAGCTTGCTGGACTGCTGAGCCCTCTGGTCCTCATACAAAGTGTGCAGTCTCGACACAATGGTTCCTCTCGAGGGCAGATTGTAACACACATCTCCTGATGCAGCGCGACTGACTTCTCTCAGTCCATCATCTTCTACTATGCTAACTGGTCGGCAGTTTTTAGCTATCCAAACAACCAAGGAATTGGTTAATTTTTCTCTCACATTTTTTGTTATTCGTCCACGAGCACCATACTCCTGAAGCGTAGACTGGCGAGGTCCCGTAGAGGCGGATTCAGTTGGGTGTTTTGCTCTCAGGTGATACGCCAGTGATGAACTACTTCTGTGGTACCTGAATTCAGCTTTGCGAATTGTGCACCTTACTCTCGTTTTGTCCAACAAACCATCAGGCAACTTCTTAAAGAGAAACTTTCCACCCAAAAGTCCACCCTCATCCATGCTTGCGTGTGTTAGCTAGTGTTAGCTAGATAGTAGCATGGTGTCACTTCTTCTTCTTCTAATCATTTCTGTCAGGCCAAACGCCAGCATAGCACACTGTTGCCCCCTCCTCCAGAGGTGCTCATGAGTTTGAAGGTCTAAGATTACAGGAAATTAATTTTAAAAAATCAGCGTTAAATTTTTTTAACGCGTTAAACATTTCGCGTTGATCTTAACAATTAACGCGATAATTTTGACAGCACTAATATATATATGTACACACGTGTGTGTGTGTGTATGTATGTATGTATGTATGTGTGTGTGTGTATATATATATATACACATATACATATACATGTGTATATATATATATACACATGTATATGTATATGTGTATATATATTTAATGAGCTAACACAGTTAGCGTTACGCTCGCGTTAACGAGCTAACCGTGCTAACGCGTTGATGGCATGCAGCCCCACGCACGGGGCGATCTGCGTTAACTCGTTAACTGAGATTTGCCACGTTAATGCGGTTATGGCGTTACCGTCATTTTAACAAGTAAACGCTGACAGCACTAATATATATATATATAAACATATATGACCTCATCTGTTCTGTGTCACTGAGTGTGGAGGAGCTGCCTGCATAGAGGCAACATAACCAAAGCAGACAGAGTGTCATTATACACCACTGAGTACCTTTCAACAGCAGACAGCTTCCTCTCTGAGTTACTTTGGTGCTTCCATGTTCTCTTTTCTTCATCTCTGTCTTTGTTGGGATTGAGGGTAGTGACAGATCCCCATCCACCTGTTTACACACTGTTATACTGGCTAGCCTAACCCAGTATGCTGTTTAGAAGTGTTATTTACAATGAAGACTTATAGGATTACAAACTGCCTGTTTGTTCTTACTCGTGAGAACCATGAGTAAGAAGGTTGCTTAGTTAGTTCTGGTCCATTGTTCCCTGACCCACAGTCCTCTGTTCAAATACCATTACACATTCAAGCATCTTCAATTGCCATTAAAGTTTTGTTGATGTGCTTTGTTCCAAGTTCAGCTGTTTACTCCACACCAGACTCAAATGACCTGAAATACAAATGTTCCAGAGTTAACGTAGCTCAACTGAGCTGTAACAGCCGTCTGCAGACAAAACTGTCTTTATCTCCACTACATGAGAAAGTGTTTTTGTTTTTTCTCACTGAATCATTTGTTAGTGATCCTCTCCATGTGTCTCTGTGTCCAGGATGAAGGACACCAGTAAGAAGAACAACATCTTCTCCCAGTTCAGGAAGAATGACAGAGACAAACAGAAGCTGATAGAGACTGTAGTCAAACAGCTGAGGAGTCTGGTCAATGGCATGTCCTCTTAAACCCACACACACACACACACACACACAGGCAGGAGTGATGTGTGTGAAACAAGAGACAAAAAGATGTAAACATGAATGGAGTCACATGCACGTGTTGAACTGCCAACAGAAGGACTTTTTCGCATATGTAAAAACAACAACACACCAAATGGCAAAGACACACTTGTGAACCACGCGGGGAATTCTAGGGACAGATACACAGCTTACAAGTACACACAAGTCACACACACAGTTTACATGAAGGCAAAGCAATAGACAAACTGTACAGAGTGCAGGAAATCGACTCTGCAAACACATAAAGTCTCCTTAGCTGACTGAATACTCGACGTATAAACGGCATACAGCAGTTTACTGAACTCCACACAGGAACAAGCAGTAAAATGTTTGTAAAGTATTTTTAATGCAGACGATGAGACGAACTATGTTTTGTACTTTTGTGGGAGTGCAATGGTTGCTGCAGAGCGAGAACGCTACAGCACAGGAAATGACAGGCACAACTATTGGGACGATGAGGTCAAAGGTCAGTAACACCAGTGAATGGCACCAATCACTACCTGATGCTTTGTCAGACACATTTATAAACCGAAGCCATGTGCAGTAAGTTTATCTGCTGGTTAACCTAGTCAGTAAAAACCAGCTGTTTGGAGGAGTGTGGTCGTTAACGAGTAAATATTTCAGCCCATACTAACCTGCTGAAGTCCTCTTCTTTCTTTTTGTTGTTGTGCATTAAGATGAGCCTCATTTTAGCTGAAAACATATTTCCACAGACACTCAGTGTCTGAGCTTAGACTCATGCAGCTGATTCTGTTTAAAATGTAAAGAAAAGCAGAACTAATGACATATCAGATATTTAAACTGAACAAATGTACCATTTTAAGAATAATAGCACATTTTGAATTTGATGGCACATCTTTAAAAAGTTTTGAAAAGACAGATGTTTCCCACTGTGTGAAGCTGTGCTGCTGGAATAGCTGCAGTATGTGGTTTAGTATTGTCCTGCTGAAATATGCAGGTCTTTCCTGAAAAATACGTCCTCTGTTGCTCTAAAACCTGTATACACCTTCCTGCATTGATGGCCTCTCCAGATGTGCCAGCTGCTGATTCCATAGGCATTAATGCAGCCCCACACCATCAGAGATGAAGGCTGAGTGCTGGTAACAAAGCAGATTCTCCCTCCCGTCTTTAGTCCAAACATGGCAGTAAGAATGTCATTTTGGCTGACCTCAGAACAGTTTCCCACTTTGCCTCAGTCCATTTTAAATGAACGTTGGTCCAGAGAGGACAGCAGAGTGTCTGCGTCGTGTTCACATGTGTGATTTGTGGATGGCAGAGTGAGCTGTGTTCCAGCTGAAACCCGAGTTTCAGCTGGAACACAGAGATTTCTCTGAATCTTTTGATGCTGTTATTACTCTGGATCAGACGTTCACAGTCTTCAGTCTTTTGCAGCGCAGTACATTATTCTGATATTGTTCTGTTAATTGTACACGTAGTTTCTTGCAGATTGGTGATCCTCTTTACCTGGTCATGTTACTGACCTGTTGCCAGGTAGCTCCAGCTGTTCCTTTGTTAGATCACTTACTTTTCAGCTTTTGTTGCCCTGTCTCACATTTTGCTGCTGCCATCAAATTTAAAATGAGCTACTAATGTTCTTGAAATAGTCAAATGTTTAAGTTTAAATATTTGATAAGTTTTCTGTGTTATATTGTGAATAAAATACAAATGGTTGTATTCTGGTTTTATTTACATTTCAGACAATTGAAATGTGGGAATCATACTGTGAAGCAGATCTGTAATAACGATGAAGATGATGCTTATCTTTTCGTGTGTTGGTTTGTGTTTCTGGTTAGATACTACATCACAACAATAAAGGTGCAGCAGTTAGTGCTGTGTACTCACAAAGAAAGGTTCACATCACAGCTGGGCCCTGTGTGTGTGACGCTGGCATGTTCCCCCTGCTCTGATACTTTGTTAGAATGGAAAGAAGACATGTTGGAGTCACAGTGAGAGACGGTTTAAGAGTCTGACTTTGTTAAGTGTCTACAATCCTTTCAGCACTGCTGCACTGAGAAGTCCACATCACAGCTGGGCCGATTCCATCCACAGGTTTCAGTTATAACTGTAGACCTCAAAGCAAGTTTGTGCTGAGATTTGAACTTCAGTTTGACTTTTCAGCTGGGCCTTATGTGAAATAGTCATTTAGACTATTATGACACATTATGAATTGTCCTTTATAACTCAGACCATCACCAGCTGTGCTGAAGACATGGTCTGTGCTTTATTCATTACACCTAAGCAGTACTGGTAACAATGTTTCTTTGTATCAACCACTTAAACATTTATAAATTAAAATCATAACTTTTCTGCCTGATGCTCAGCCTCGTTGGCCATTCCACTCGTCTGCGTAAAACTGCAGCCACACTCGAAGTAAGTGCAGCGACGCGGTGGCCAGAAGTGACTACCAATGAGAGTGCAGGTTACCACTGATTTAAAACACATTAGCTAACCAGAGTGAGGAGTGTATGCAAGCGACCAGCCATCAGCATCACAGCGATACATGACGAGCAAATCCTTCCCAGTGTGGCTTAAAGCTGCACGTGTGCCTGTCATGTACGGCCTGGTTCGCTACTTTACTGACTTTGACCAACTCCAGAGGGGTTTGAATGGGCTTGTATCGTGTTAGGGTGAGCAGGTGCTTAATGAATGAATGAATTTCTAGAAGTTCATTAAAAATGTAGTAAACTTTCATGTAGTAAAAACGTCTCCCTGCTTCGTGTTTCTAACCTTCCTGCGTATGAATGTGTCATGTCATGTGACCCCGACAAAGACCAGATGACGTTCATCGTCCCAATACTTCACCTGTTGTTGCTGTAGCTCTGGTTCTGTGACAGGAAAGAGAAGCTGAGGTGATTGATGAAAAACAGATGAGTGGATGATGATGTCTTCAGAGACTGATGTTCATGAAAAAGTGATGTTTTATTGAACTTGGTGGTGTTTGCTGTTGTTTGCTTCTTCTGCCTGACATTGTGAGTTTAAGCCAACCCTGAGACAGTGACTGAACATGCAGGAGCTCAGTGTGTGCTTACATGAGAGAACAGCAGAGGGACGAGCCTGGGACTGAAGTTCTCACCTGTCCATGGAGTCTCTGCATATTTAAATGATTTGACCTGTCTTATATAGATACACATGTTGCACAACATAATACAAGGCTTGATACCAAATAGTTTGATTCGTTACCACAAAAACAAGATCGATGCTGGTCAGGTCTTTGCAGCTTGTTGCACTGGATTGTATTACATTGTGCAGGTGTAAACATCTGGATTTGTTAAGGCCCTAATAAGGGTTGATGAAGACTTTAGGCTGAATTTGTGTGACACTGTAAGAAACAGCCCTGTTAATGTGTATGCATGTGATGCCACCATATAAGAAATTCACTACAGTCATAGCAAACTAACACCTGGTATTAATATGTGGCTTGTGTCTGCAATATGTTTAGTATAAATGCAAGGAGAACACACACGAGTCCGACTGTTACTGGATCAGCTGGATCACCTCTGTAGGTGTAAATGTAACGTGATTGTGAAGCCAGTGTTTTAAAACTGGCCGCGATAAGCGAGGGGCAGATCTAAGAAACAGAAGGATGCTAACGGTTTGTTAGCCAACATTGTACCCTGGTTGATCCTCCCGTCTGCCTCTAAAGGACGCCATATTTAACAGAATGAACACGTAGGCTAGTGACTAAAACTAATCAGGAAAGTGTTGGCTGGGGCTTATTTTTCCATAGACTTCTATACAAGTATTTCGTCTCCTGCTGACCACAGAGGTTCTTTTTAGACCCGGAGGCTACATCCAACCTGCAAGTTTTATAAACTGAGGCACTGCACTACAGTAAACCAACTATGCATGTGTCCTTCAGGCTGATTCCAAGCAACCTGAAAAAGTATGATGCCAGTAACTACTACTCTGTGGTGTTTGTGGTGTCTGCAGCTGACCGTGTGCACCATCCACAAGGGAGCAAGACTGCACGAGGTCGACGACGTGGGTCATTCATACAAGATCCACTCGACCTCCTTAATATCACTTAATTATTCTTTATGATTTCTTTAGCATATTCTAAAACCTCAAAAGCTCAGCATGATTTTTTCCCATAACCAGCTTTGCACATTAGATTATATAGAAATGATATATTAGATTTAATGTGAAGTTTAAAATGAACTGTTTATCATTTTGAAGAAGAGCCTGGTACCTGAACGTGGGTAAAAAGGACAAATTCATACAACATTTTGGCCAGATAACTACCTGCATCAGAGCAGTTCTAATATCCAGGTTGCCGGTGCTCTACACCACAGACAGTAAAGCAGGCCTGCCTGTGTCCGCATCAGCACATGTTAATACCAGGTGGCGATGGAGGCTACGTTTCCTCATCACGTCGAGCTGGTGTCGCCCACAGCTGAAATCACGCCCCGGCATTACTGGGCCTGTCCGTGGTGCTGAGGGTGGTCAGGTGGACTCTTCACATTAACTCTTCTCATACAACCCACCCAAAATATTTGATTCACGCTCACATGGAAACGAGCTCCACGGGGGATCGTAATGTAAAGTTGATTTTAAGTGCACATATTTAATCGCTCAGTGGTCGTTGTGTTCTCTTCTTTTTCTTTTTGTTTCTCAGGGTGAAATCAAGCTTTAGAATCACTTAACACACAAAGCACAGCAATAATGAATTGGTTCCTTTACAGCATCACAGGCAGGTTGACATTTTGTAACAAGACTGTTTCTATTCTGTTTGTGTTTGGGCTCTATTTCCTCCTCTGCAGGTGTTTTTGCACTGTAAATGAGTTTTTTTCCTTTTATGATTCATTATTTGCCTTTTTTAATGGTTACTTGTAAATGCCAATGTATATATTGGATATTTTGTAAAGAAAATATTACAGCAGCCTGTCTGCTTTAGAGAGAATGTGAGGTTGACGGTGTCATATGAACCTCCATCAACAGCTAAAGTAAATATGTAATTAATAAGAGTTTGAATTTGCATTTGTTCCTTTCCTGTTAAATGCAGCTGAGTGCAATATGAGGACCTGAGTGATTGAAGTTGGTACCTTCTCTTCACACAACTGCATGATTAAAATGTAAAGAGCTGGCTCCTGCTCCAGCATACATCCCATATGAACTGTGTAAATAGGGTCCCATGCATTTCTGCAGAGTTTCTCTCTGGGTTTCATCACACCAGTCACACCATTGCTTCTGCTGGTTTGAAAGTAGCTACAGCACCTGTGTCGCAATATAAATAAAACCCAACTTTCATACAAACACAGCCTGTACTGGTCATAGCTGATGTAAGCTGGAAACACAGTTCCATGTCCTGATGTCCAGCAAGTCAGCAAACTCAAATGGGTGGAAGGATTCAAGGTCTGACCCCCGGATTTTAAAGACGGGGACCACAGTAATCGGGTCGGGGCAGCAGAATGGGGAGCGTGACTCTTGAGTTATTGGCACTGACCACTGGTCTACCACATCTAAGATTAAGGCCTAATGAATGTAGGTGATTTCGATTTAGTTTTAGCACAGAGGAGTTTGTTTTCTCTTGTCATTTGCAGACGTAAAGAGAGGGTACATTTGAATATCCAAAGGAATCCTTGCTTTGTCATTGTTCTCAGTAAGAAATGCAGACTGAGATGTTGTTTCCCTGAATTTGTTGTTTTTATTTTGTGTGCTGTAATAAAAGGTTATCCAACACTAATGGCTTCCTGTTGTTGAACATACTGTTTGATGCAAAACTCGGCGGGCAGGTTATATTTAAGACCGATACGTCCAATTGTCCAACAAGACGTGCGCGTCTGACTGGTCAATATTCACGTTGCTGTGATGGATAAAAGTCAGACTGAGCCATGGTAACATTATCCTCTGGTAGTGAATTCCTGTTCACTACCAGAGGATAATGTGCTGCTTTAAGAGTAGACAAAGGGTGGCTCTTTTTCTGAAAAACATTCTTATGATTTGCTAAAGAAAAAAAAAAGCTGATATTTGATGTCTATTTACAAGAAAGACTGGAACCAGTCTCTTGGACAGGCACTGGGCACTGGAAGCTGCACAGGAAGAGATGGTGAGTAGGAGCTGTTATTTGCATCCAGATGAAATGAAAAGCATTGTTTACCTGCACTTCCAGGTAACTGGGTTCTGATTGCTGTTTACTCTTGTGTCAGCGTACCCAGGGTGCTGAAAGCTGTCCCAGCTGTCCCAGAACTTTGTCCTGTTCTGGGACTTAAGTGCTCACATGGACAGTGACAGTGCGATGTAGAGGGGTGTGATTATGAAAATGCTGATGTAGTGTTTTTATGCAATTTATTCAAAAAGAGAAAAAGATTAGATAAAAGGAGTGGCTCAGGGCTCCGCACAGACACCTCACTGATATGACTGATGGTCCGTAGATGTGTAATGGTGCCTAATCTCAAACCAGCTTTACACATTTTGAAAGAACCGAGCCTGAAAACAAAATACCTCTCGTTGGGCAGGTGTGTGTGTTAGGCTATGCCATCATGCTGAGCAGACCCTGATTATCAAACTCCAAAAAGTGCCACTTTGTAAAAAATAGTACTTGTGAGAGCAGAGTGCTGCTCCACGGAGCGTTCCTGGACACCTCGGTGATACCTGCCCATATTTGGTGCAGTGCAAAGGTTGTCAACGGTAACAGAGTGGGAAATAAATCAAATTAGCTCAGACTAATTAAACAAGTTTGTTCTGTTGGTAGCCTGACCCTTTAAACTAAACACAAACACACAGGCATCCCTTTACAGGGAGGGTTTCTGTCATTTATACTTCACTCTCAGAGCCTCAGTGTGTCCCAGCACACACACTCACACACACACACACACACACACACACTGTGAGTCAGAAACAGAAAGTGAACTTTGCCCTGGGTCAGTGTGTCAGTGCAGTGATCTCGGTTGCTGCAGATGTAATGAGGCAAGAGACATTTGGAGAGGTCTGTTATCATTGGACAGCAGCCGCCCTGCCAGCTCACACAGAAATGTACTTGTTATTGTGCGCGCTCAGTCTTTACCAGACACACACTTTGTATATTTTTGTGTATCTTTCAACATACACCTGCTCAGACAAGCCAGTGTTTGTCACATCCAAGAGCAAGCCATTAAAAAGTCCTCACTGGGTTTTACACAGAGTTACTAGGAGAAGATGGTTAGTCAAGCATAGTTTTTGATGGGAGAGGTATTATATAAATAATTATTTCCAAAAGATGACTGTTTCTTCTTATTGATTATGTGAAGAATTCATTTCTTGCAGCAAAAGAATCAAAGTCCTCTAACACACTTAACCAGCAGTTTTTAGCTACAAATCCAGTGGACACATGATTTGCAGGCATCATTGCTTTCCCCACAGCTTAATCTGAAGACACTGAGTAACTTATATACTTTAATATACTATATATATGTAATATAAACTAATTCTATTAATTTTAAAACTAAACATGTTCAAAGTGGAGTGTCTGACATGGTAAATGCTACTGGCACTGAAATGACGTGTCCGTCACGTTTGTGTTGATGTTATTTCAATCAATCAATCAATCAATCAATCTTTATTTATAAAGCACTTTTCATACAAAGATGTAGCACAAAGTGCTTTACATGGTTAAAAGCGGCCCACCCCACCCCGCCCTCCAACTCACTCCCCACACTCTCATTAACATAAACAATCATGGATACATAGGTTGGCCAGGCTGAGAGGACCCACAGAGCCCCAGCAGCCACGGTCGATCACAGCCCCGGTGCAGAGAGCCCCCTCCGAGGAAACACTGGAGATATGACCTAATAAGAATATATACAGGATAAAAAAAATAAAATAAATAAGAACGGGATACAATATAAATATAAATAGAGTAAGAAGATAAAAAATGAATAAGAATAAAGTCAATAAATATTAGGTAAAACCTAAATTAATAATATAAATAGAATAACAGGATAGAATAAATAAGCATAAAATATATAAACGTTAGGTGAAAGCTAAATTAAAAAGGTGGGTCTTGAGCCTGTTTTTAAAAACATGAACGTTCTCTGCGGCCCTGAGCTCCTCCGGCAGGCTGTTCCACAGATGAGGACCATACCACTGAAAAGCTGCCTCTCCGTGAGTATGTGTCCTGACTTTAGGGACAGTCAAAAGGCCAGTACCAGAGGACCTCAGGGTCCGCGAGGGTTCATATGTTAAAAGCAAATCTGAGAGATAAGAAGGCCCAAGACCATTAAGACATTTAAAAACCAATAAAAGAACTTTAAAATCGATCCTGAAACACACGGGGAGACAATGCAGCGATTGTAAAACCGGTGTAATGTGGGCCCACCCTCTGGTCTTCGTCAGCACACGAGCTGCAGAGTTTTGTAGAAGTTGTAAAGGTGAAATATTCTTTTTGGGGAGACCAGAGAGCAGGGCATTACAGTAATCAATGCGACTGGTAATAAAAGCATGCATCAGCATCTCCGTGTTGGCCCGAGAGAGAATAGGGCGGACTCTGGCTATATTTTTTAGATGATAAAATCCAATTTTGGTTACATGTTTAATATGTGGGATAAAACCAAGCTCAGAGTCAAAAATAACACCCAGGTTTTTCACTTGTAGTGAAGGGCATAGTGAAAATGCCTGTAATTTAGACAAGAGTTTCTCTCTCTGAGCATCAGGACCGAAGATTAAAACTTCAGTCTTGTCCTGGTTAAGCTGTAAAAAGTTTTCTGCCATCCAAGATCTTATATCTAAAATACAGTTAAAAAGGGCATCCATTGGTCTGGTGTCATCAGGAGACACGGAGATGTACAGCTGAGTGTCATCAGCGTAACTGTGGAAGTTCACTCCATGCCTCCTGATGACACTGCCAAGAGGGAGCATATACAAATTAAAAAGTACAGGGCCTAAAACCGACCCTTGAGGCACACCACATGTCATTTTATGGATCTTAGAGGAGCATGTATCCATACTCACCATAAAAGTTCTGTCTGAGAGATAGGAAGTGAACCAGTTGTGTGCAGCACCAGAGAGGCCCACCATGTGTTTCAGTCTGTTTAAAAGAATAGCGTGGTCTACTGTATCAAAGGCTGCGCTTAGATCCAGTAGCACCAGGACTGAGAGCTTCTGGGCGTCCCAGTTACATCTAAGATCATTTAAAACCTTTAGGAGAGCGGTCTCTGTGCTGTGGTTCACCCGAAATCCAGACTGAAATATTTCTAGGATCTGTCTATCATTCAGAAAATCATTAATCTGAGTAAAAACAAGTTTTTCTAAAATTTTACTTAAAAATGGTAAGTTGGATACAGGTCTGTAGTTATTAAAATCATTACAATCCAAATTGCTCTTCTTCAGAAGGGGCCTCACCACCGCCGTTTTAAAGGCAGCAGGGAAGACGCCCAACTGAAGAGAGCAATTCATCATGTATAAAAGCTCAGCTTCAAAAAATCCATAAAGTGTTTTAAAAAGTGGAGAGGGGATTGGATCTAAAAGACATGTGGTGGGTCTCACTGTGGAGAAAACTTTCTTAAGGTTCTCAGCATTAACCAGGACAAAGCTGTCCAGTGTCTCCTCAGGTACAATCGAGCCCTCAGATGTGTTTAAAATCATATCACGAGAAGATAAAATATCAGATCTGATGGAGCTGATTTTTCCCCTGAAGTGGTCTGCAAACTGCTCACAGAGTGAGTCTGTGGGAGTCTTTGGGAGCTGTTAAAATCAGGGTTAAATAAATGATCTATGGTGGAGAAGAGGACCTTGGGATTATTTTTGTTATTACTGATTATTTTGGCGAAGTATGAATTTCTTGAATTCCTTAGTGTATTATTGTAAATTTTAAGTTGCTCGCAAAGTATTTGATGGTTGATTTCATTTTTATTTTTCCTCCATCTCCTTTCTGCTGCCCTGCAATTTCTTTTGAGTGTTTTGACTTCTTCGTTTCTCCAGGGTGATACACGTTTTACGTTAATCTTTTTGGTGGTGAGTGGAGCAACGGAGTCAAGGCTTTTCTTCAGTTTGAGGTTAAAATGATTAAAAATAAAATCACAGGGTGCAGGTAGAATCACAGGGGGGCATTCGTCTAAAACCCTGGTAAAATTTGCAGCCACTTCAGAGGTTAGATAGCGCCTCCTCACAGTTCGCACCGAGGTCTCCCGCTGAATAAAACCGGTGATGTTAAAAAACACACAGTAGTGGTCAGAGACAGCCAAGTCAACAACAGAGGACATTTATGGTGTGGTAAATGTTTTCTTTTCCTATCATGTTAATGTTTTAACTGTAAATAACTCGTCTCCCATGATTATTTCTCTGTTTTTCACTCACCATCCTTCACTGCGGTTCACCTGCAGCTGTTTGCTATCATGCAGTTTCCTGCAGTTAGGATCTTAATTGGTCCTTACATATATAATTATTGCTGTCTCAAAATGCACTGACAGTGGTTTGTAGCAGAGACACGTGTTTTGCCCTAAACAAACACTACAGAGCATGCTCAGTGCCCACATTTTGCTTATCCTTGTATCTCTTTAAGTTTCAGTTGCAGCTACTGAGGCTTTGTAAAGTACACAGAGGGCTTGCTAATTCGTGCTAAACCGACACAGTCATGGGAGACACAATGAACAGATCAAACAAACTTTAATGTCGGAATGTTGTTCGGACTGGAGAAATGTAATCGGATGATAACAAAGAGAGGGAAGGTAGTCAGACCTGAGGGGATCAAACTCCCAGAAGGCAACATTGCAGACATAGAGGACAGCTACAAGTACCTGGGGATCCCGCAGGCAAATGGGAACCATGAAGAGGCTGCTAGGACAGCTGCAACCACCAAGTACCTGCAGAGGGTCAGGCAAGTCCTGAGGAGTCAGCTGAACGGTAAGAACAACCCAAGGAAGAGGAGGAACCATCATGTAAGGACAGGCCCCTGCACGGTATGTACCACCGGCTGATATCCAGAGGTCCTATGTGAAGGTTGAAGGTAACAGTGGTCCCAGTGGTAATCGGAGCACTCGGTGCAGTGACTCCTAAGCTAGCCGAGTGGCTCCAACAGATCCCAGGAACAACAAGTTATTTTTACATTCAGTACCACAGTAAACCAGACAGACAAAGGAGATGATGACACATATCCCTCCACTGACCCAGACACTGTTCAAACAGTCTGGCTTGTTGCTGCCGGAGTGAACAGTATCTTTGTAAAAGTGTTTTAGTGCAAAAGTCACCACATTTCCACCAACACGTACAGAGAACGACTGCAGCTAATAATAAGAAATGTTTATTCACCTACTCAAATAATGCATCCATGGCAGAGCCAGTGTCAGCAAGCTCAACATTAACATCCACACAGTCATCGTGCTGCTGAGCTCTTGAACTGCAACAAACTAATGAAACAAAAGAAATTCTACATGGATTACTTTTATTCTTCTGAATCCTGTTTGCTTTTTGTTATTTGCTTGTGTTCAGTTTGGAGTAACCCATCTGTAAGCACATGTAGGGAAACTGCAGGACAGAACTGAAAACAAAGGTTGACAAAATTCCTCAGGTTTATATTAATAACAGTTAGAAATAAGGAAATAAAATAATCCCTTTCCACAAACTGACTGCACATATTATGGCCACTGTTAATTCTGTGGGCAAAAGATGACACACATGAAAACGTTATTCTGCAAAATACTAAAAGGGAAGCACTCCCGACTACAGAGTCACACTTCCAGACAGGAAAAACACGGTCCAAGGTCAGGCCCAGATGTACTGCAGGTCGGAATACTCTCAGATCCACTGACAACTTCAACAGGGAACAGCAGTCGTCTTCTAGACCCACCACCCTGTATGAAGTTGGCAGCAATCACCCAGCTTTGGCAGGCCAACACTGCCTTCAAGTTGCAGCATGCAGTAAGCTTCGGCCTGCACGGAGAAACAGGAATATGTGACAGCAGTGGTTGCCATGTGGAGTATAATCAGACTATAAGCATAATCAATTAAGCCAACTGAACACAGCCACTGTGAAACACAAAATCACCCCCAATAAGTGGGAGTTTCCTACAGCAAATATGGAAGTGAATTAGCATGCAAGTGATACAAGTCTACTATGTTAGGGGATGTCTAATGAAGAACAGAATGAGGCCTAAAGAAGACCTCGTCCTGTCTCCTGTACTCTCTGACTTTAAGTCTCACATTGGGATCCAAAGGCCCAGAAAGAATGATGTCAGTAGACAAACACTGAGTGAGCGCACACTGAATTAGTAGCTTGACACTCCCTATGACTTCCTCCTGCTGGGAATGCACCTCTGATTTGCACCTCAAACTAGAAATCCCAAGAGTCAAGCACACCAGTGACCATTAGTGTGCGCCTCACTGAAGTAGTTTCAAACTGAATACAGTATTTGTACTCACACTCAGTGTTTTTGTGATACCCAGAGTGGCTGCTTCCAGTTCTGTTCTGCAGGTTTCCCATTAAAGATGCATTTACTCATCCTTTGTTGAACTGTAAACACAAAATCTGACATATAATAAAATGTTGTGGTTAACATGTCAGCAGACAGTCATATATAATTTTCTCTGGATTAATAAAGTACTCTGATTCTGATTCAGAGCAATGTTAGCAAACCACTGCAGCCTTATTGATGAAGTCCGTTTTACAGCACAACACTGATTCAACATTCGTGTGCATCTGTTCAAAGAAAAATGTATTAGTGGGCCCACAGCCACAGGAGACAGCAAGGACCAGAACCAGAGGGTCAGTAGCTTGTGTTTCTGCGGTGTACTAACATCACAGGAAACAATGATATGATGCTGTTTTTGTAAAGCAGTGCAGAAGATGCAGAAAACACGTGATTCAAAACCCACTGCAAGCATTTGTGCAAGGGTCCTTTGCCTCCAATTTAATAAATTCTGCAGTACAGTTCAAAAGTCTTGAGCCAAAACTTGTTGCTTTAAATTTGGACAGGACAATGGAAAAAGGTGCAGTGATTATGTGCAAACATAACACAAACATACAGTATGTAAAGAAATAGAGTTCTAACAAACACGAAAGTCAATATTTGACCACATTTATCCTTCAGTACAGTCTGAACTCTCTGAGGCAGCATTCTTATTATTTCTTTAAGTATCTTGAAGAATCGCTCTCCAGTGCTTCTCAGTTGACTAAAATATTTAACAAATGTATTTGCAGCTAATTCCCATAATGTTTAATTACAAGCAAACACCCTTAACATACAAATGTAAACTCAGCTAACTGATTTGGATCAAATGTTACAACTGCATATTCATATGCTTCAATAGTGAAATTATTCAGTCATTATTTGGTAATGATAACTGAAAAGGGGCCTCCACCACCCCCTCACCCACCCGCCCTCACCCACCCGCCCTTAACGGACAGTGAACTTGGTTGTTCTCCAGAGTTCACTGAGATGTCGGGGTCACAAGCAGGTCAGCCAATGTGAAATGTGGTGCTCACTGATTGTGCACTCTCTTCTGTAGGTGTGTGTGTGTGTGTGTGTGTGTGTGTGTGTGTGTGTGTGTGTAAATAAATGTACGACAACAACACTGGCACATTACTTCTACCTCACAATCATGGCCACGTTCCAATCACCAGTTAAGCTAACATGCATGACTTTGGACTGTGTGAGGAAACCCATGCAGGCACTGAGAGAACATACAAACTGCACACAAAAAGGCCAAGCCACATTAACACACATTAATAAACTTTGCACAAAACGTAAGGAAATGTATATTTGGTTGATTATTTCTTTGTTGTAACAGTGTTTTTGGCATTAAATCTAAGGCCACTGGAAAGTCTTAAATGGTGCCACATTTGTAAGGAATTTGTGGGTTCCGCCCATGAAAAACTTACTGGCAGTTCAACAGTTTATTAGTTGAACTATCGGGGGTCTCAGTAGCATGTGCTAAGTCTATTTGTGTTTTTTTGGGTTTATCATCTAAATATGATCTGCAACAGCACTCCAGAACAGCAAAGCCAAGAGGGACAACCTTTGGCTCTGTGGATAAGACACAACTTTGAGACATTTGAAAAAAGTGTTCTCTTTTTGTTTTTATTACCAAGCCAGACTCAGGTCTGAAAATCATATTCTGCTACTCTACAGTTTAAAATAGACTTTCCTCATGAATTTGTCAACTCTTCGGTAGACTGACAAACTCGAAACATTTTTATAGTAGGTTTAATCATCAGTGTTGTAGACTAATTATTATTATTGTATTTTCACTGGTCCAGTTTGAAGAAAACCCTGCCTGTGCATGACTTGCAAGGTTTAAATGAACAAAAGCAAATGATGATATATCTGCACCTCAAAACCACGGTGCATACGCTAATCGTCCTGTTCAGGTTTCAGAATGTGGAAGAAGCAAAGTGTGACTATGATTACAATAAATGCATCAAGTGTTTATTTATTATTGTTACTTTTACTATTAATACTGTTTCAACATATTTTTCTGGTAGAAATATTATTAATATTAATATTTTTAGGGAACCAAGGGGTTTATCAGGGAAGCGTGAACATCTGAGTTAACTTCAATAATTACTTCCTCCAAACCATCAACGTGTCTTTTAGACCCCATTCCTACAAAACTGCTCAAAGAAGTCCTGCCATTAATTAATGCTTCAATCTTAAATATGATCAACTTATCTCTAATAATCAGCTATGTACCACAGGCCTTCAAGCTGGCTGTAGTCAAACCTTTACTTAAAAAGCATCTCTAGACCCAGCTGTCTTAGCTAATTATAGGCCAATCTCCAACCTTCCTTTCATATCAAACATCCTTGAAAGAGTAGTTGTCAAACAGCTAACAGATCATCTGCAGAGGAATGGCTTATTTGAAGAGTTTCAGTCAGGTTTCAGAGCTCATCACAGCACAGAAACAGCTTTAGTGAAGGTTACAAATGATCTTCTTATGGCCTCTGACAGTGGACTCATCTCTGTGCTTGTCCTGCTAGACCTCAGTGCTGCGTTTGATACTGTTGACCATAATATCCTATTAGAGCGATTAGAACATGCTGTAGGTATTACAGGTACTGCGCTGCAGTGGTTTGTATCATATCTATCTAATAGACTCCAATTTGTGCATGTAAATGGAGAGTCCTCTTCACACACTGAGGTTAATTATGGAGTTCCACAGGGTTCAGTGCTAGGACCAATTGTGTTTACATTATACATGCTTCCCTTAGGCAGTATCATTAGAAGACATAGCATACATTTACACTGCTATGCATATGACACCCAGCTCTGTCTGTCCATGAAGCCAGGTAACACACACCAATTAGTTAAACAGCAGGAATGTCTTAAAGACATAAAGACCTGGATGGCCGCTAACTTTCTGCTTCTTCATTCAGATCAAACTGAGGTTATTGTACTCGGCCCTGAAAATCTTAGAAATATGGTATCTAACCAGATTCTTCCTCTTTAAGCATGTGGTTACAGAGTAAGCATTTACTAAGCATTTAATGTTGTGATTTGGTGCTATATAAATAAAACTTTAAATTCAATTTAATTGAAAAAAGACACACTTAGTTCTTTAGCTGAATGTATGAAAAATGCCAAAAATATATGCATGTATAAAACTACATTTTTGCACCAACAAGCTGAAAAGCTATCAGTAAATAAAAACCTGCCACATCTCGGCCTGTTGTGCAGTGTGTCCTTAAAATCAACACAAATGGACAACAAAAGAAGAAAGCCTAAAAAAACCACCTACAGCAGATGAACTACATTTCAAAGTTATGTCCTTTAAGTCTTTACCTTACGATATAAAGCACCTTGAGGCAACTGTTGTTTGATTTGGTGCTATATAAACTGAATTGAACTGAAGCTTTGCATAAAGTTGGTATGTTGTGTTGTGGCTAAAGCTGAAGTGTATAAGAACAGACCGTGATGGAAGGTGTTAGCCTGGGATCTATGCATGCAACATTAACTTTATACTATGACAGCAGCAGAGTCACTGATCGCTCTGTTTGTGCGGGGCGTTTAAATCGAGGAATCATTCTTTACACTTGAACTTCCCTTCACCTCCTGTCCCCTCTCCCCACCTCATAACACCTAAACAGCAGAATGCTGTTTCACACATTCACATTGTCATGTGAAAAACTCACCATCCACAGCATGACCAGCTGAAAACCCATTCACCCTGAAAGTCCATCGCAAGGCACTCTCTCTCTCATACATGATAACTCTGGTTCTCAGTAGCATTCTGCAAATGAGCAAATGATGACATGAAAATGTAACTTACTCTAAAAGCAGCTTTGCACAGTGCTTTTAAAACAGAAAGCTGAGCAACACACTGGTGTCCAAGGTACATCACAATATGATATATGTCACAGTGTTTTACATTAGTGACTATTATCAGTGGAAAAGTGACTTGGAGCCTGGAAACCAGCAGAGTGTGCCCAGTAACACTCTGTCACTGAGTGCAGCAGAGTGCACATGACAGCTGAGAGGTGAGGTAAGGCTCGGACTATACGTCTCTGTGACAGCTGTGAACAGCACAGACAAATATTCTTCCATTAAAAAAAAGTTTACAGATATAAAGATCCTACTTTTGCATCCAAAGTACTCCACAGAAGTTCATTGCAGCTAACTTATTGAATCTTGACACGCGTGGCAGGGATGTAGCAGAATTTCAGACCTTTTGAGGCTGTGTGCCTAATTCCATCTGATCCACCCAACTACACAGACACACAAAACAACATCTGGAACAGTTGTTTCATGTATTTTCTTGTTCACTGTTCAGCTTTTTCCCAAAATAACAGGCTGCTTCCAGGAAATCCAGCTATTTACACACTAATATTACCTCATGTTTGTTTTTGTTTTGTATTAATTTGAACTGAATTTGAAATGTAGTCCTTAGTATTCATATTTTAGTATAACAATATGTTTGATATTTTCTTGTTGATTTTCAGAAACTGTAATAAAGCATTCCTTTTTTATTCCAGTGTAAAGGTCAAGGATCCTGTTTGTCAAAAGAAACAAAGGTAGGGCCTGTTGTTGTTCCCACCTGCAGCTACAGTGGTGTCAGCTGGTTTGTACTAGTCACACTTCACTTGTAAAGAAATGTAGAACAAATCAGTTTTGCACCTTTATGAATCTGTAGACATAGGAAGAGAGACACTGAGGGACTGGTCTTGGTGTTCTGGTCCTGGTCTTACTGCACTACTACCCTTATGGCTGAATCCCCCCAAACTGCAACAAGGCTGAAAAAACAACCCAAGTATGTCCTAGAAATTTACCTGGTGCACTTACAGCCATGCAAAAGTTAAAGAAAAAGTCTTTTTTCTAGCAGGCCGTGACGGGAGATCCGATAATATGTCCTGGCTGTAATGGTGATAGCTGCCGCACCTTCCACAGGGGTGAACCTCAGGGCGCACACAGTCAGCCAGAACAGAAAGATCCATCCGTGTAATGCTTCGCTGTAAAAACAGCAGCCAAGCTGTCTCTGTCAGGCTGAGCGCGCACACGCACGCTCACACACACACACACACACACACACACACCCCTTGTGAAGTTATGGCAGCTCGTAAAAACAAAGAGTCCAAACGCAGTGGCTCGGCTGACGAGGATGTTCTCTGCTCGGTGTTTACTTTGCGTGCAGCAGCGTAACCTGGGAATAACCCTGCGTGTGACCCGTGTTTGAACCCACTCAGAGAGATATCATTTTTATAACACACACACGGCAGGACAGACTGACGGCAGGTTAAAGTCTTCTTCTAGATTAGAAAGCGGCTGAAAGAGAAGCCGCGCGTCACCGCGCAGCGCAGCTTCCACCTTCATCTCTGATAGTCACGTGCTGCCTTATTCATGTATTGATTTATAATTAAGGCAGGAGGGTAAGCCACGGCGGTCACAAGCTATAAAAGAAAAACAACTCAGACTTTTAACTATGAATGGCACCCACGGCACCCACGGGGAGAGGGATTAAGCGCCGCTTTTACATTTTCTGAAAATTGGAAAGGTCATTGCTCCTGAATACTCGGCGCCGGCAGGCATGATTACCGCTCCTACAAGCGGGGCTTAAGCCAAGGTAATGAGTGTGTAAAGTAGCTGCTTATTGCCAACAAAGGCGTCTTGGGACTTCCATTGTCTCGGTGGGAATCATCACCTTTTCTCAGTGAAATCCGCCGTGGATTGTGTGCGTGCAACAGGAGGTAGGGACTAAAGCTGTGGCCTCTGGAACAAATGGTGAGGCGAGTCGGCCAGCACAGGTCGGAGGCGGGGCCGAGCAACACCCACAATTAAAGATGAACTTTGCGTGAACTAATTTATCGGAGGGAGGAGAAGGTAATGGGCTGCCCACGGGCTGCCAGCCTATAAAAACTGCGGCTTGGCACACCGGAGTCCCAGACGCAGACTGAGCTCCACCTGAATTCTTCACCGGGCCCACGAGACGCTGCAACATGGTCGTGAATGCACTGTTGACCACGTTCTTGTGCACCGTAGCGCTTCCCATTCTGCTGTTCCTGTTGGCCGTGAAGCTGTGGGAGGTTTACACGCTCCGATGCAGAGACCCGACTTGCCCTTTCCCGCTGCCCCCCGGATCCATGGGCTTGCCTTTCATTGGAGAGACGCTGCAACTCCTCCTCCAGGTAAACGCTGCTTCTTGTCATCACGCGGAGGATGAAATATTATGTTCAGTCTAAACGTGAAAGTTTGGGTTTTCCCGGAGCTTATGGGAAGTGTAGAATTAAAATGAACCCACTGTCATAAATGTGTACATGTATATTTAATGTATCGTGCGTGAGGGTAAAACCATCCACACATGAAGGTTTGTTTGTGTGGCCATGTATTCACAGAGGAAAACATTTCTTCGGATGAAGCGGGAGAAGTACGGTTACATCTACCGCACACACCTCTTCGGGAACCGCACGGTGCGCGTGACTGGCGCGGATAACGTCAAGCAGATCCTCCTGGGGGAGCACAGGCTGGTGTCCGCGCAGTGGCCCGCTTCTGTTCGCGCGATCCTGGGCACGGAGACGCTCTCCAACATGCACGGAGCTCAGCACAAGACTAAAAAAAAAGTAAGTTACT
Organism: Pelmatolapia mariae; assembly: GCF_036321145.2. Taxonomy (NCBI): domain Eukaryota; kingdom Metazoa; phylum Chordata; class Actinopteri; order Cichliformes; family Cichlidae; genus Pelmatolapia; species Pelmatolapia mariae. The sequence continues at coordinate 30,166,338 of NC_086234.1, read as the reverse complement.
TTGACCTTTCCTTAGAGGGAGCACTGGCTACAGCGGCGGGCTGGGATTTACATCAGGCGCACTTTTACATCCAAACTCTGAACAAATGCATCTCCTTTCTACAAAAACCGGGAAACTCGAGCTCGGTCACTTCGGTTCTGTTCAGGTTTGTGACATGGCACCAATTTACAACAGTTACCTCCAGGTGCTGAAGCTCAATATCATCATGCTACAGTCATATCTGTCACCCTATACCTCCAGATTTGACAGCTACTGCCGTAGTGTCATTGTAGTGAGCTTACAGTTCATTCAAAAGTGGTTTGTTTGTTTTTTAAAGAATTTTTCTGTCATTTTATTAAAGCATACAGACTTGATGTTCCCTGACACAATGTAGTTTGTCTTTCTAATACCAGGGTCATTCCATCTACAAACACATTCTCAGAACATTTTCTGTTCGTCGCCTCTAATTTGCTTTAAAATCTTAAAATTTAGACTTTGGTTGTTTTGCAATCTTAGCTTCATATCATATCCTCCAGAGAATGCTCCATCCACCTACTTCCAGCATGTTTCTGTTTGTTTTTGAAATCTGTGGCAGTGTTTGAACATGAATATCTTAAACTGTAAAGATAAAAGCCCTAAATTCTCAAAAAAGTGAATCAGGATCCGTATTTTCTAGTTAGTGTCCTGTAAAGTCCCACATTTGAGCACATACTAATAAAGAGAGAATCCCATTGCAAAAGACACCCAGTGATGGTCTCTGAAAGGTATATAGTTGTATTTCACAATAATGCTTACTTTTGCATTTTTCCTCTCACATTTGGAATTTTCAATTAACGTTGATTCTGGTTTAAGCAAATATGCCAAGTTTTACTACAGAAATAAAAATGTCCATAGATGGTTTAAAGCAGTCTCTGAATATAGCTGAAAACAGTTAAATCGCATGTGCGACCCACATTTAGGCACGCACTGTGCCTCAGAGGAGTCTTATAATTTAGGTTAAGTTTCGGATGTGCTGCGGCATTAAAGATGCAACAAGCAGTGATGTAAAACATACAAATAATTATAGTAAAACACTAAAGAGTAACGAGAAGTAAAAGCCAGCTGAGCTGGGATCAGCGTGCTGACCGCCACACTGAACGTTACAAGAATTGTAATAAAGCGAAATGCTGGAAACTGGTCGGCAGACCGTTTGACCAAAAATGTTGTAAAGTTTTTGCTTTATGAAGCGAGATGTGGTCGAGGTTTTTTGACCATAGCATTTTTAGACAAATTGGAGTTTGTCGAGCAGAAGGCCCACGCGGAGTTGTGCACCCCACACCACCCACCCTGCTTTTAAAATCCAGCTTGAATGTTTCTGTTTTGATAAAGCTTAAAATCAGGACTCTAGCAGGTGATGCTGAACCATCTCTTAGTTATACTGCTATAGACCCATTCCTGTTTCATGTACTACACGTCTTTGTCCTTAGTCTCGCTGTGGCCTCTCCTCTTTGCTCTAGTCTTACCCCCTCACCCCCCATTTGGTCGCTGGTCGTTCTACGTAGCTGCTTCTGTGAGCCTGGCTCTGTGGCGATCTCTTCCTGTTAAAAGGGAGTTATTTCTTTGCACATCTGCCAGGAGCTAGGCAGAGGGAATAATGTGATCCTTCAGTCTCTAACAGTCTTTCACAATATAAAGTGCATTGAGCTGGAACCATATCTAAACATTAAAAGTCTGACTTGAGCTGACTGGTCTATGCTTTTCATTTGTATGCATAATTATTCTGAAAATCGTCTTTTTCAAGTTTCGCTAACACACTGACCTGGAATCAGTGAAAATGAAGTGATTTCAGCTGCTGATTTGTTGAGCTGTAATGTTTGTGGCATATTGCCTAACTAAAAACATTTAAGGACAAAATATTTGTCCTTGACGCCAGCACTGAGGTGAAATGGTCTCACTAAGTCTGCTCTTCCATCATCACTCCTGTGCCCCCTCAGGCTATCCTGCGCGCCTTTTCCAGGGAGGCTTTAGAGCTCTATATCCCCGTTATCCAGGAGGAAGTTCAGGCTGCAGTGAAGGAATGGCTGGCAAGTGACTCCTGCGTGTTGGTCTACCCAGAGATGAAGCGGCTGATGTTCCGCATCGCCATGAGGGTTCTGCTGGGCTTTGAGCCAGAGCAGATTCAAACCGATGAGCACGAGCTGGTGGAGGCTTTTGAGGAAATGATCAAGAACCTGTTCTCTTTGCCCATTGATGTGCCTTTCAGTGGACTGTACAGGGTAAGAAGCATGAAATGCCAATATTCTAAGGGTTTAATTGTACAGTTAGTCCAAATAATAACAAAACTTTACGGACAAGATGAAATTGTTTAGAGTGCATTTGATCTTCTCTCTCCTACCCTCATCTGATGTTTTCCCCTCTATTCCCACCTTCCTCTGCATTTCCTGCTTCCTCTCCTGCAGGGTCTGAAAGCGAGGAACTTCATCCACTCTAAGATTGAGGAGAACATCAAGAAGAAGGTGCAGGAGTCAGACCAGGAGTGGAAACCCAGAGACGCCCTGCAGCAGCTCATAGACAGCAGCAACAAGAACAAAGAGCCCATCAGCATGCAGGTAATGAGGAGGTCACGTGCTGCAATGCACGTCTGCAAAACACATTTCTGTCCATATGAGCCACTGTAAATGTATTTCTGTTTGCAGGCCATCAAGCAGTCTGCCACAGAGCTGTTGTTTGGGGGGCATGAAACCACAGCCAGCACAGCCACCTCTCTGGTCATGTTCCTGGGTCTAAACCCCAAAGTAGTGGATAAACTGAGACAGGAGCTCGAGGACAAGGTAAAGCTTGTTTACAGTGACTGTTTTCAGCTTATTTTGTAAAAACAAGGTCTGTTTGACATTTGCTGGACTTTCATACCCGTCTATCACATGGTGCTGAGCTTTTACTGGTTTGTTGTGTAATAACAGTCCCCGAGTCTTTGCTGTCCAGTCTGATGCTTTAGATTTCCCAAGAATTGTACTTCTGGTTAAATTAAACTATAATAAAGTTACTTTAATAAATGACACAGTGAGTTTTGCACATCACAGAACTACTGTGGCGCTCCATCCATACTGAAGCTCTTGAAGAACCTAATTTGATCAAGTGGGCCATCAGTGGTTGGCACTGCTGCCTCACAGCATCAAGGCTTCTGGTTTGAACCCCACTTGGAGACTTCTTCTGTGGAGTTCTTCCTGTGGCTGTGTGGGTTCCTTTGTTGTGCGCATTGACCAAGCTTAGAAAACTGAGGAAAAACAAAGACGGGCAGCTGATCTTTGCAGCACTGCCTTCAGCTTCACAGAACAGTTAGACATGGCTTTCTGTGTTCAGGCGGAGCAGGGCATGGACCTACAGAGCCTGAACATCGAGTCCTTGGAGCAGCTGAAATACACAGGCTGTGTCATCAAAGAGACGCTGAGGATCAACCCTCCTGTCCCTGGAGGCTTCAGAGTGGCCCTCAAGACCTTTGAGCTCAATGTAAGCTGGCAACAATTTCATAAGTAATATGAACATGGAAGCTTTAAGACTCATGACAGAAGCGACTCACTAATGATTTCCACTTGCCTCCTCAGGGTTACCAGATTCCCAAAGGCTGGAACGTTGTCTACAGTATCTGCGATACTCATGATGTGGCAGAGATCTTCCCCGACAAAGAAGACTTCCAGCCAGAGCGCTTCATGACCGATCCTTGTGCGGACTCCTCCAGGTTTCAGTACATCCCATTTGGTGGTGGCTCCAGGATGTGCGTTGGGAAGGAATTTGCCAAGGTTCTGCTGAAGGTGTTCCTGGTGGAGGTGGTAACAAAGTGTCACTGGACTCTTTTAAACGGGCCTCCAACCATGAAAACAGGACCTACTGTCTATCCCGAAGACAATCTGCCAACCAAGTTCACCAGCTATGTACAGAATTAAACAGAATAAACATTTCAGATTTATTTTTTATTTTCCCCAAAAGTCATAAAAGGCTTGTTTGCAGACTCACTCACACATGAACAGGAGAATGTTCCTTTTAGCTTGGTGTCAGTGTTTAAGCATTAACTGTACATAGTGTAGATTACACAAGAGCAAATTTTATATTCTACTATTTATACTTTGGATTTGTGTATATTCTTTTTCTTGAGCTGAGCAAAATGCATGAGAGGCACTCTGTGGACCTCTGAGCTGTGTCTACAGGACTGTACATATTTAATGTGTCTCTTAATATAAATACCTTTTCTATTGGACCTCAGCTGATGTTTGGGTTTTATTTAATAAAACAAATTTGCAGAGGCGTTTGTTTTCGTCTTTCACTGAACCAAAACATGATCGCACATATCTGTGGTTATATGCTGTTGAATGTTTGTATACCAGTAAACTCGATGTGCTACAGGGGTTTTTGTAGTTTCCATCATGCTGGTTGTAACTCTGGTTTCAAGTTATTATATTACGCAAACAGGTTCAGCCTCCTCCATGTGTGTATAATGAGGCAGAAAATAGAATCTATGGAAGCACAACTAAAAATCATCATGCATATGTAGAATATGGCATACTTAAATGTAGATTTTTAGTTTAAAAAAACGTCGTCTTTTATAAAGTTAGACTTTTGGGCCAGGTGTTTAGTCTTTCTGTAAAACTGCCTTTAAAAAGTAATGGGATTACACCATCGTTTAAACAAGTATTCTGTCAGCGTCTCGTAAAGGGTGACTTCTCAGTGCTGGTGTGTGTTCAAGGTTTACATTTTGAGACACAGTTTGAGCTGGAAACAAAACTCTGCAGCTTTGGGATATTTCAATGTTCCATCATTTTATCAGCGATGATGAGCCATCCTGCTCCAGCATGTTACAGACAGGATAATGCTCTTATGCTGGGATGCTTCTTCTTGCCTTCCAGTGGTCATTAATTTCCTCCTTGTACACTCTGTGGGCTGCTGGAGTCCAGACTCATGGCTCTGTAAACTTTTCCTTTTTTCTGAGATCCTGTGGCCACAAATCATCTTTATAAATGTGTTTGTAAAGATCATACTTTGGATTTAGTCTCTTTTCTCTCTAACACCTGATTGTTATCCCTGAAAACACTTGATTCTGTTGTCATCTTAGAATCAGCTGTTCATCAAAACACACACACACTTACCTCTAAGAGATTTCATCTGTCATTCATTCAGACAGAAATGGAGTTATTTCTTCCATCCCCTCCAAATCGTCGTGTGTATAGAGAAGTGATTGCAAATGACATTTGAACAGAAAGGAAACACCACATATCCCAGTTCAGGCAGATATTTACACTTTTTAAAAACCAGTGTCACATAGTTTTGTGTTTTCTGCATTTGTTAGCGTCTCTGTTGTGGAGTCACTCAGCCAACACAGTCTCTGCTCCATCCATGGGTGCAGCCCTCCTGCCATGGCCATCCTTCCACTTATGGTGTTTCTAGGCAGAATTCCTCCAGCCTGTCTTTTCCCACATAGTGATAACCAGGTGTCCTTGGATTTCTGCAGTGTCCTGTGCTTCCCCGTGTAACCAGTGTTCCTCTGGGTGCCAAAACCAGCTAATCTCTCTGGAACTCCAAGCCAAGCATTCCTGTGGACTGTGAGCACCTCCAGCCACATCTCTCTCCTCTGGTGTCCCAGCTCTGCCACCTGCAAAGGGATGGATGTACTAGTTCTCTACCTGCCTGCCCACTTTCCACCTGCCTCGTCTTGGACATTCTGGGGACCCTTGGTGTCATCTCTCTAAGTAGACTGTTGCGATCAAATGCAGCAACACTTATTCTCACTTACCAGGTCCTCCAGTAATACCCTCTGCTCTGCAGCAGACCCTGTAGAGTTCACTCAGTTTACAGCCAGTCACTCCTATTCCAATAAACAGTTTAAAACCGCTCTCTGCACCTGGTTTAACCAGACTGTGATGACTAATATCAGCTCACTGCTGGTTTACCTTTGTGACACACAGCACTGCCTGAATGCTTTGCTTTTACATACAATAAATGTATATTTTTGTATATTCATTAAAATGTGGTTATTTTTATTTATCTCTATTTAAACACAGTTTTTTTGACTATTTAAAATTAATTATTTGTGTTTTCTATTCATAGACTGTATATAAAAGATGGACACAGACACAACAATGCCACCCATCAGCCTCGACCTGAGAGTTTCTGAAAGTGGACATGATGAGCAAGGATAAGGAACCTTTCACTGATATGTTGCATCACCTGCTGTATTGTCCTTTTTTGTTACTCCAGTGGAACCAGCAGAGTGTGTTTGCGCTTATATTATTCAAAATGATTGAGACTGAAAATTTATCAGCAAAGTGTTTATCATAGTCATAGATTTTAGACTTCTATTAAAAGCTGACAGTTTTTGCCTGCTGCTGGCCGTTAGGAAGAACACAGTTTTACTTTGGCGTTGGCTCAATTTTTTAAAGTTACATCCATCTGATACAATTTATGTAAGACTGCATATTTTTACATTGAAATCCAGGGAATGTAAAACGTCTGGGTTAAAGGCAGAAACAGTGAGTGTGATGTAAGAGTGACTGTAAATGTAGTGATAACACACACAAACACACACACACCTCTTTATCAATTGTTGCGAGGAGAAAAGCAACAGAGGAAAAATCTGGAATCCATACAAGGAGGGAAAGCAAAGCTGTGCCCTGATGACCCTGGCAGATGAGCAGCCAGAGGGTGAACCAGAGTTCATACTGATCGGTTCACTTTCAGGGCACCAAGCCAGTAAAGATTTACAGAAGAAGAATAAAAGCAGTCCAGTATCATAGCATTCACGTGTCTTCATTCATGATAACAGACTGTTAAAGGATTACTGTTTAAGTGTGTTTATGTCAAAAAGTGAGAAATAGCAGCTACTGCAGCTGGCATTGCAGATGATTGTTCAAAGAACACATTACGAGCTAGCAGAGGAGCGAATGATCAGATTATCTGGTTAGCACAGAGAGTTCATTGTGCTTAAAACAAATCCTAACCGTTTTAAGCACCGACATTATCGAGAAGAAAGTATTTTTGAAGCTGTTTTGTATCTGTGAAGGTTCTCAGTCATCCAGGTCATCGTAGTCTAAGGAGCGTCTGGACCAGCTGCTCTCAGAACTAAAGAAGCTTCTCAGATGAAACGTCTTCAAGGAAACTTAAAGAAGTCCAGACGCTTTTCTTTCTAAGCTCCTTGAGCTGTTTTGCATCGCCACACCTCACCTCCTGGATCCTAACACCTGATCTCTCAGCAGACATTTTGAACATTTGGTACATTTATGTGTTTAATCCATGACTTTGCTTTACAGCTGCTCTTTTCTTTCATGTTGTACTAAGTGAGGGAAAAAGAAGCACAGCCACTGCCTCCTTTCACACTTCCACACACCTGACCAATGCCTGATGTGTACCCTCTCACGCCACGCTCACAGGACCAGGACCACGCCTCAAACATATCTCCTGTCATGTATCTATGAATGCTTTCCTGCACTGCACACCTGTTTGCTCTTGTCTTTCTGTCATACTGTGTGCGCTCTCTTCACCTCCTCTCTCTGTATCCCCACTATCACTACCAGTAAAGCAGTCAGATGTGGTCATCTGATTTAATACTAGAATTAAGATTCCTTAGCTTAGCCAGCACATCATCTTCCTATTAGTGCTAACTGGGGGACCTTGCAGGTGCTGCAGGATTTCCCCAGTAATCATGACCGCCTGTGAGCAGGTACTCTAAGACAGTGTGAAGGAAAAACTCCAGGACGAAAGCTCTGACACAGCCAGGCTCAGGGAGGGGCAGGGCCATCTGCCGTGAGCTGTTAGGAGTAAGGGGAAAGAGAAGAGGGCAAAGTTTAGTAAGCAATCACCTTGGTTAGGGTTAGTTTAAATCCTTTAGACCTTTTAGATCCTGGTCAATGTGAATATAATGCTGAGAGAAGCACTGATGGTTCTTTGATTGACATGACACGATACACATGCAGGTGAATCTCTGTGTAATTAGATGGTAAAAGACAACAGTAAGTGAAAGTCTGTAGTCTCTTTCATATTATATACAAACAGCTGTCTGACTGCATTTTCTGATGAAAATCAAGGAAGTGATCTTTGATCCGGGATCTGTTGGAGATCACAGCCCGGCTTTAATTATTGGAGAGAAGGTTGAACAGGTGACAACTTTAAGTATTTAGGTGTTTGCTCTGATTGTCAGTAACAGTAGGTTCATCGTGTGGAGCATGGGTGCACAAGTTAGTCAGTGCTTGTTTTTTAAAAATGCTTTGGGTCCATGGGGTGGATAAATGCATCGTGTTACAGCCGTTATGGATCACTACATGGTTTGGAAACCTTTCTGCTGAGCTCAGACCCCAAATTCAAAATTCAATGAAAATGGCTGTAAAGATAGTTGATAGTTGATCTTCTCTACAGGAGGTCTCTGAGGAGTCTGTGATGAAGCAGGGTCTATGAAGGACAAACATCACAGCCTTGTTTAATGAGTATGATTTGATGCTCTCAGGAAAAGGGTACAGGTCACCAAACTGTAGGAATACATTTTCTCTAGTGTCATTATCAGTTCAATTATCGAATAGCAGTAGGGGAAATTATTTGTACGCGTGTGTTATCTTACACGACGTGTTTCCTTTGGTTGTTAAAGGTAAATTTCTCCAAAGGGAGACAATAAACTCTGGTGTAATCTAGTTTAAAATCACTGTTTGGAATATATTACTCTGTTTTTCTATGCTAACTCTCCACACTGAGAAATCATGCTAAAGATTACTACCTGACATCAGGGGGCTCTAATGTATGTAATGAGTTGGAAGTGAGACCTTGCTGGTTTAACAGCACGTTGGCCAAAAACTCTAAATCTGTCTTACACTGTAGTTTGTGTTTATTTGTGTTCAAGCCTAAATGACAAACTGCTCACTAACACAGAGGTCAGGGAAACAGTGTGATCACTTACCTGCTGCACCTGCATGCTCAGGAACCAGGTTACTACACTGTTTCAATACCTGCATAACCTGGATTCTGAGCCTGCTTCTGCCACAGGGTTCTTCCTGTTAAAAGGGAGTTTTTCCTTCCCACTGTCGCCAAAGTGCTTGCTCATAGGGGGTCATATGATTGTTGGGTTTTCTCTGTATGTATTATTGTAGGGTCTACCTTACAATAGAAAGCACCTTGAGGCGACTGTGATTTGGCGCTGTGTAGATAAAATGGAATCGAATTCTCTGAGTAAACTGATGGTTCGTGTCAGACAAACGACAGTGACGAGCATCGTCAGTCTGACGAGTGTGTGAAACTCTGGGCTGCGTGTATCTGTAACACTGCAGTCTTCACTTTGCTCGGTAAATAAGACCCAGAGTTTTTGCACTTCAATGGAAGCCTTACTGGCAAATGTGGTTTGGCTTCTTTCACGAGCTGATTCTCATTCTGGTGCCATTCTGATTTACAACCAGCCTCCCTCCATACCATGTTGACTTCGTAGCTTTGTACTGTTGTCCCTGGCCCTTGTTTATTACTGTGCCTCTTGCAATCATTGGATCCACAAATGCTGAACTGTTGTACTTAGTGTAAGTCACCGTGGATAAGAGATTCAGCTTAATGGCCAAATTGTAATAGTAAATTGTTGCTGACACCTTTATGTCCGACCATCCTATCGCTGCCGGTCCAGCCCTCGAACGATGTGAATGAACTTTTCTGAACTTTGCCTCCTCTTCTCGTTTTAAAGAGCGTTTCCTCCCCACCATTGTTCGCCATCACCCAGCAGAAACAAAACTCTGCACGGCCAAGGGCATTTTGTCTGCATTTTTGACCATTTTAGTGAATTTACAACACAGCGTTGAAAGAGGTTTAAAGCTCGCTTGCTTTCATTTAGATCCCGAGGCCTGAAACAGTCCAAAGTAAATCATTGTAATAGTTGGTAAAGTCGTGTTATTGAAGGCAGCACCTTTAAACACTGAACAACCGTGAACAATACACGAGTGTGTGTGGAAACAAAGGACACAACAGGAAAGAATGCCAAAGAACGGCAGGAGGAGTCTGTATTTACTTGTATTAGTATGTACACTGCTGTGCAAATATCTCCAGTCACCGCTCCTTTCTTCAGATTTTACCAGGAAAACGGATAACATAACTCGCAAAACATTTTATCAGAATTTGATCAACATTCCCCAAAATTGCTGTGAACAAACTATGTTTTCAGACTTTATCCACAGCAGTGTTACTGTCTTGTATTCTGCATGGTAGAGCAGAAACGTGTGCTGTTGCATTAAAGAAAGAAGGTTGTGGGTTTGAGTCTTCCTGAGGTCGTAGCAGTTCTTCAGTATATGAAACAGATAAAGCTTTGAGAAGGCAATAAGAACACTGATATGGTTTATAAATAATAATAATACATTTTATTTAAAAGCGCCTTTCAGAACACTCAAGGAGCAAAGTAGTGAAAGTCGGCATAAAAGCAGGGAATACACACAACAATGAGAAACATAATAGAAGGAAGAGATGAAGAGTTAGCAGAGTGGAAAGCTTATGTGGAATAAGCTGTTTGGAACCGGTGAGTTTTGAGTCTAGACTTAAAAAGAGAAAATGAAGTAATACTTCTCAGATCAGGAGGAAGGGAACTCCAAGGTCGAGGAGCAGAGCCCTGCCCCCCGTAGTGACAACATGAAGGGAAGCAACGAAGAGAAGAAGAGGATCTGAGGCACCGAGATGCTGATCTGAACCAAATCAGAGAGAAGATGAACAGTCTTGAATGTGTACAGAAGTATTTTAAATTGATGCCATGTTTGACGAGCAGAAGCCAATGAAGCTGCTTCAGGATGGGGGTGATGTGGTGAATAGAGGAACTCCTGGTGATAATACGGGCAGCAGAGTTCTGGACATGTTGAAGCTATTTTTGTACCATGAAAGTACAGAATTGTTACTTACCTGGGAACAAATCACAGCCCCTGTTACGAGTACAGCAGTTAAATGTCACTGCCCCACTAATGAGCTGTTTCAGGCCTAATAGTACAAAAGCTCCTGTTTTGAGAGTGTATTTGCTTTTTGATCGAGATCTTCAGTCTCTGTTACGCTCCATTCAGCTGGAAGACTTTCTCCACTGGCAGCTAGCAGGCCAGCAGGTGTTTATTAACCTGGAAAAAGCTGCATGAAACCAACACGAGTTGCATGTAAATAAGTTCCTTTACTTAACATGTTTAAATTGTTCATGTTAATCATAATTTATTTAAACACTTTTCTGTGTGAATTAGCTGATGTAATGGCGAGCAGCAGCTACATGGTACAGTTCTACTTGTGGCACAGCTGTAAGGCATGAAACTAAAATGGAAAACAAAGACAAACTCCTGCCCTGAACAATGTGAAAAAGTGAAAGAAGTGTGTTATTGAGCCCATGTGAGAAGAGTGCAAATAGCTGTCGCACATGCATCCTTCCTGCTGAGTGTCTCATCCAAGCAGCACACAGGGGTGGCCACATGGGGGCTACTAAATCTTTACGGCTGGAAGACCAAAAACAGAATTTCCAGTTTCATTATGCTGTTGTCAAATACAGGTTACTTGAAAAATATGGCAAAAAAACAAAGAAAGAAAAGAATTATATGTCTTTTTAATTTCAGTTCAATTCAGTTTTATTTGCACAGCACCCAATGACAACAACAGTCTCCTCAGGGTGCTTTATGTTGTAAGGTAGACCCTACATTCATAACTTCCTGCTACTAAAGCTGAGATCACTGAAAATAGATACATATGAAAACCAAGTAAGAGTTTCAAATCTTGACTAATAAATAAATAATCAGTTTTAATTGACTGAAAGTCCCAAACGTCGCTTTAATGATTCTCAGCAGAGCTGAGCAGAAGCAGCTTAGGATTGAAACAGTGAGGGAAGCATTAAGTGACACAAAACGAATGACTGTAGGTGTCTTCCTCTCTCTGTGTTCACATTTATTAAAATGATCTCCTTCTGTGTTCATGTATGAAACGTATGAACAACATGAGACCCAGACAGTTATTTACTCTTAGCTTGTAGATGATGACAGGGAAACTATCATCCACCTAAAGAAAAGTGATATATTTGTAATATATTAGGTCTCATGTGGGGCCAGTGTGCCTGTCTAAATGATCTATCCAGTGCAGATCACTCTCAAAGTGCTCTTGGATGTGCTTAATCAAATCTGTTTAGGATATTCTTCTTGTCTCAGCCGTTTGGTCTGATGACCAAGGTCACCGAGAGTCAGGCTGCCAGTGTCTGTAGTGGAAAAGTCATTGTAAGAATGGGAGCACTTTGTTTGTTGACCTGCATTTACATAGCGTCCCCAGTCCCTGCTGTGGAGTGGTACGAATGCCCAGTAACAAATGTTAATGGTGTCTTTAACATGGCTGTTAGTGGCTTGGTGTGATTATTCAAAATCTGTGAGACTGAACAGCTCTTTTCCTCCAGGCATCCAAACTCATGAGTAATGAAGTGCAGACAAAGAGAATACATGAGCATGTGTTACAGTCTGTGTACTGATGGTCACACTATCATCAGTGGTTTTAGTCGTCTGTGAAAATCTTCTGGGTTCCTCCAACACAACAAAGAGTATCTGAAGCAGCTTCAGGAGGAAACACATCAGAATAAAGACGTGAAACAGTGATACAAAGGAAGTGTTTCAAGTATCAACAGATGAATATTACTGATGTTTTTAATACACTGCAAGAGAAAAATACAAAAAGGTAAATACTCCACTTATGTTGGAGAGTAAAGTTACTTTGATTACTTAAAAAAAGACGTGTTATAAATGTATCCTCTTATTTGTTGTTTTGGTTAGACATTCCCTGTATTGAAATACAAATACTTAAAGTTGTAATTATTATTATTGTTAATAAATCATTGCCATGGGAGACATGAGTGGAAAATTTAAGTTACTAAATATTTTTACATGTAATTATTAAGCATTTTATTTTAGTTGAAATGTTGGTGTCAAACGTATACCAAAATGTTACAGCTGCCTATATTTATTTATTTATTTTGTGAAGCCTGTACCACGCACTAAAAGAAATAAAAGTCTTCAGTTTCTGGATACTGAGCATAAACATGAAGACTTGTCTCATCGATGTTGTCCAGTGGGAACAGAGGTGGTTCACACAGTTTGGGATAAAGCAGATCCCTAAAGGCTATCCCAGCCATCCTATTCACCAACTCATGGTAGACAGCAAAACAAATACTGTACTATAATACTTACTGTTCATCATGTGAATGAATCACTGAACATCTTTTCTGCAAACTGAAGTCAGCGACACATTAGACAGTTTGATTTATTCGATGCACTTTCAGCATCCATCGGTTTTCTTCTGGTTATCCAACACAGGGTCGCAGGGCCCAGCTGACACAAGAACAGACCATTCACACCTACGGGCAATTTAAAAATGCCAGCTAACTTAACCCCAGCAACTGCATGTGTGTGGACTGTGGGAGGAAGCCAGAGTACTCGGAGGGAACAGACACGGGGAGAACAAACACCACACAGGTGTAGTGGAAGTATTTACAGATTCATAATGTCAATTATCATACAAAAAACAAGAAACATACAATTTATTTTCATGTATTTTGAATTTACTTTATTCATTTAATTCAAAACTACAGTAACTCTACATAAAAAAACCATTTTCACCTGTTCTCTAACATACTTCAATGTTCCTGACGTGGTTTGTAACACAGCATGTCATGCTCACTCCACACTGTCAGTGGACTGAGTGGAAGTGTCTTGGTCTCTGATGGGGACAGCCTCGCCTTGTCACTGTGTTATATGGATTGCGGTGTGCAGATTTCCGTGGCTGCCCGTTGCCCTGAAACACACTGGGCCAAGTTCAAATGTCTCTGTCAGAGATCCTGGAGCAAGCTTTCTCCTGCACACGAAACTTACAACAGAAAGTGGAGACGAGGCTGACGATGGTTTAAGAAAAAGGTCGCCCAGGAGGCAGCGTCTGTGCACGTTCATGTGCAGCAGTTGTGTATTATACTGAGATACAATAAAGTTTACAGTTTCAAATAATTCTTATCAAAACTAAAAGAAAGGATTTAAGTTGGGTAAGACGTTAGCGCAGTCACATATCTGTGTATAGACTTAGACTAAAACTGAAATTTGGATATATTAGATATGATTATGTACTCTATATTTTGTTATCGTTTGCAGGTGTTGCTGTTGTTTGGTGCTTGACACTTTTATCATCTGTTTCTTAGATGCTACGTTTGCTGCAGCATTGGGATGTAATGGTGTGTCTAAAGCAAAGGTCCTTCTACAGTAGACCTGTGAGCCCCGAGGCTGAGACCTCGGTCACTGTGGCTGTGCTACGACTGCAGATATGTGGGGATGGGAGATTCTTCCTGGCAGACTGATGCAACGGTTCCATTGCAGAGTTCACAGACCGCGGCCTTTCTTCCTCATCAAAGGACTGATGGTCTCTGAAATGTGACATAGACCTGTTAGATCCTTCCTACGACCTCCTACTTGGATAATTAGATCATCTAAAGTGTTTGTGCGAGCAGGTGGATGCGCTCTACGCATGGGGTGTGTTGGAGTAATGTGGCATGGCATGGAAAGATTCAGGATATGAGAAAGTAAAACTGGGATTGGCTGTTGACAGGGAGGGTCCCATGTGTGTCTCCTTTGAGTGCAGACATCAGGGAGCCTTTCATCGTTTATGAGGCAGGGTGTGGTATTTGATGTTAATGTTGTTGGGGAGACGTTAACGGCACTGGGGAACGAGCGCCATTTGTGCCTTTTACTTCCCTTTGTCTTTTACATGTCAGATTGCTCCTGGACTCGTGGAAGTAGGGAATCCTTGTAAAGTTCAGGGATGTGACCCCCTGACCTCACCTCACCTGCTCCATCTCATCATCTCCTTACTCCTCACCATTCATTCAGGCTGAAGCCAAAGTGTAACATTTTCACACGGTCCTTTAAATAATGAAACTATTTCTTTGGATTCACCTTAAAGACATTCAGTTCATGTTTGCACTACCGGATGGAATTAGCTATCATCTTCTACTCTCTCTGTGTAAAATATACAAAGGCAGGTATATTCATTCACATCGTACTTTATATGATCATGTTTGTAATTTCATGGGGCTTCACTTCATGTCTGGTGATTAATTTGACATCATGTGTAAAAATTAAAAACAGCTCTCATAAGCTGAAAATTCACTTTACAGCTACAGTTACTCCAGTGCAGGAAAACAATATTGTCATATTATTCAGAATCACACAAACAAGGAAATTAAGGAGTCTGGATTCACACTTTTTCATATGTATATATATCTATAACTGTATATCCAGGCAAGACCCCAGGTGCAGGCTGTGTAAAGATGCCCCAGAAACAATCCAGCACATAACAGCAGGGTGCAAGATGCTAGCAGGCAGGGCATACATGGAACACCATAACCAAGTGGCCGGCATAGTGTACAGAAACATCTGTGCGAGTATGGGCTGGAGGTAAATGAGCAACAGTAAAAAAGACAGAGAAGATGTTTAGATTTCATTGGGAGTGAGCAGATTAGTACATGAGAAGGTCAGATTAGCTGGTAAATGTACTGATTCTTATACAGTGCTTTTCTACTTTGCCTGAACACTCAGAGCACTTTATACAACATGCCTCATTCGTACAAGCACTGCCAGGGACCAGACCAAAAACCTGACTGTGTGATCATGCCTCCCCTACTTCAGTAACTGTAACTTTCTGGACCTGGAGTGCAGTGGTGCGTGGAGTCGAAGAGACTGGATCTAGGTACATGTAGCTAAAATAGTCTGCCTGTGTGTGAAGCACATTGTAAATAAAAGAAAACTCACTTCATGAACATAAACTGTGTGTGGAGTGTCGTGTTGGGTTTCCCCAGAACTGCTCTACCTCCCGAGCTACAGCCAGCCTGACGTCGAGCAGTTTGGAGACATTAGAAAGACAAGACTGAGACATGCAGAGGAGGGATAGTGGGTACATTGGACAAAGGATGTTGAATACAACAGGTGAGCCTGAATCCTCCCTTAGTTATGTTGCTGTGCTGCTGGGGATTCCCATGATGCACTGAGTGTTTCTTCTTCACTCAGTATGTGTTTATGCACCGCTCTGCATTCAGTCATTTCAATACTATAAATCAGTGGCTCTCATCCACAGCGTGTCTTTGTCCTTCCTTCCTCCCTTTACCCTCAACTGATCACAGCAGATGGACCCTCCTCCCTGAGCTTTTTTTCATGGAGCTTTCTTCCTGTTTAAAGGGAGTTTTTCCTTCCCACTGACCGCAAAGCCCTTCTCACAGAGGGTCATTTGGTTGTTGGGGTTTTCTCTGTATTATTGTGGGGTCTTTACCTTACAATATAAAGTGCCTTAAATTAAATGGAAAACAAAAAATGAAGTTTTTCATAACCTATTTTTGCACCATTAAACTACTACGAGCAACAGAGCTAGTGCTTTGCAACAGAAAAATATGACTTTATGAGCAACTGCAGAAAGTAATACAAAAATGGTGAGAAAAAGACCATTAACAGTGGAAGAGAGACAGACCATCATAACACTTATAAATGTAGGTCTGTCCTGCAGAGAAACTGCAAAGGAAATCAAAGTGTCAGTGAGTACAGTTTCCTTCACCATCAAACACACTGAGAAACAAACTGTGACAGGAAGAGGTCTGCAGACCCAAAGACACGACTGAATCAGAGGACAAGTTTCTGAGAGTTAACAGCTGTGTGATAGGCGGCTCACAGGACAACAGCTTCAAGCACAGCTTAATAGTGGTCGTAGTAAGCAAGTCTGAGTTTCTACTGTGAAGAGAAGACTTCGAGCTGCAGGTTTGACAGGACGAGCTGCAGCAAGAAAGCCAGATGTCAGAATAAGACTAAGAGGCTCACCAATGAAAGGTGAGCGAGTCAAGCTTTATAGAACATTTTCTTCTTATCTGAAAGTAACAGAGCTGTATGACATGGTTGGTTTGGTGGGCTCGAGTTTTATTTCTTTAACCTTTTGCTCGTAGTCTCAGGTGGAGTCTCTGGTCTGAAATACAGGCCTCTGAAAAGGAAATAACATTCACATGGACTCAAATATGAAGTAAGAATTTTTTTTGACAAAATGACTCATGTTTTACAGTGCATCCAACAGGTCAGAGGCCATTGTAACAAAATATTTTGCAAAAATGTTTCTGCAAATTCAGCCACATATCAAGAGCAGAAAGAGAGATTCTAACCACAATCAGTGAGTCTAATCTTTGGTGACCAGTTTAGATTAGTGACAACACTGATAATCCACGTCAGTATGTGATGCATGTAGTTTTTGTTGCCCAGACATATCAGACCTTCAAGTTGGTCATGTCTGAAATCCCTCAGCAGGCTCACATAAGTGTGGACGAGCTGCTGCAATCTACTTGTACACTGTCATATATGACGGAGTGCAGCAGAGAAAGCTGCTTATGTTCATAATAATATGATTCTAATTAATATTATGATAATATTACTTAATTAGTGCTGAACTGGATTGCATTGCATTGCACTGGATTGCATTTGTATATATTAATCGGCATCTGTGGGTGGACAGCAAAGAAAGAATTTCATTGCACAGAGAAATGCCTCTTCTCTTGTGACACATGACTAAATAATAATAAACAATTTGAATCCTTGAATCCTTGCCTAAAAAAGTTTAGCACGTAGTCATGTTTTGTGTGTGGCACTCATTATCCCAATATTCACTGTAAAATATGAACGGCACACTGGTAAATCGTTCTTTGCTTTTAAACGCCTGATATGGATACTTCATAACCACATTCATATTCATACTCATATCTACACAACAACCCAGTGAATCATTCTACAACAAAATGGAGCAAAAGTGTTGTTTGGTGTTTATGTGTGTAAAAATAATGTAGTGTATTATTTTCATATATATGAAACTAAGGGTACAAAGAAGATGCAGCAAAATATCCAAGGCAGGAACCAAAATGAGCCTTTTAGCCAACACCAGTCCTCCCCTCCCTCCTCCTCAGCTCCCTCCAGCTCATACTGTCATTTGGCCTGCACGTGAACCCTGCTCACCTTCTTATAACCTCAGAGTAGCAGCACGCCCGACTGTGTGTGTTTTTGTTGCCAAAAACACATAAAAAGATCAGACACAGGTTTAGGCTGCTAATACACAACAACAACAAAAGATAGGACAGTGAGCTGTGAAATGCAAAGGAATTAAACTAAAGTGAAGGGGAAGAAGTGTTTGGAGATACAAGATGTTGAAACAAAGACAGGAAAACAGGTCCTAGAAGGTGATCAGGAATAAAAGAGATGCAGGAACTAAAACACAACCAAGCAAGAGATTTCTTTTACACCTCAACTGTGATATTAGTTTTATTTTTTAAAAAACAACTTATTTCATCTAACAGAGTTAACCTTTACAGACCTCGCAGCAAATTTGACCTGTTTTGACATTTGGCAATATAAATACCTTAAATTTCATTCTTTTACCCAAAACATTTTTTATTATTATTTTGTAACATTAGACCGGTGTTTCAAATGTTTGCATAATGAGTAGAATAGAATATATCGTTATTGCCACTTTTACAAGAACAATGAAACACAGCAATAGTGAAACACAGTAACAGTGAAACACAGTAACAGTGAAACACGGTAACAATGAAACACAGTAACAGTGAAACACAGTAACAGTGAAACACAGTAACAATGAAACACAGTAACAGTGAAACAGAGTAACAGTGAAACACGGTAACAATGAAACACGGTAACAGTGAAACACAGTAACAATGAAACACAGTAACAATGAAACACGGTAACAATGAAACACAGTAACAGTGAAACACAGTAACAGTGAAACACAGTAACAATGAAACACAGTAACAGTGAAACACGGTAACAGTGAGACACAGTAACAATGAAACACAGTAACAGTGAAACAGAGTAACAGTGAAACACAGTAACAATGAAACACGGTAACAGTGAGACACAGTAACAATGAAACACAGTAACAGTGAAACACAGTAACAGTGAAACACGGTAACAGTGAAACACGGTAACAGTGAAACACAGTAACAGTGAAACAGAGTAACAGTGAAACACAGTAACAATGAAACACAGTAACAGTGAAACAGAGTAACAGTGAAACACGGTAACAATGAAACACGGTAACAGTGAAACACGGTAACAGTGAGACACGGTAACAATGAAACACAGTAACAGTGAAACACAGTAACAGTGAAACACAGTAACAATGAAACAGAGTAACAGTGAAACACGGTAACAATGAAACACGGTAACAATGAAACACGGTAACAGTGAGACACAGTAACAATGAAACACAGTAACAGTGAAACACGGTAACAGTGAAACACAGTAACAATAACACAGTAACAATGAAACACAGTAACAATAACACAGTAACAATGAAACACAGTAACAGTGAGACACAGTAACAGTGAAACACAGTAACAGTGAAAAACACTACATACTGTACATTTCATGTCTTTTATGAGTCAGCGGTGGCACAGTTGAAGGGACCTTGACATTGTGACGAGGAGTTTTGGTGAGAATGAATCAGTAAAACAGCACAGGAGGATCGTACATGGTGCACAAACAGAACAGAGGTCAGCGCTGTCCTGAGAGGTGTGAAGATGAGACAAAAACCCTTCCTGTCCCTTATGCACATAAAAAGAAGGAGCTGTTACATCACTCACACCAGGTCACCAGGAAGAAGAGAACAATAGAAGTAACTAGACGGCCTGACTCCTGCCTAATGGCTCACCACTTAAAGCTCACACACACACACACCCTGACACACACAGTTAAAAGGACACACACCAATTCCCACATATTTACCATCATGTATGGAATTTACATGAGTTATTTACTGTGCTTCAGCATGTCACTGATGCTGATATTCTCTCGACTGCCTATCTGGTTGTAGCATTCATAGATCCATCCATCTCCCCGCACATCCATCCCTGTCTTTTGTGCCAGGAGTGGGCAGTAGGTGTGTGTACTGTGGAAGGTTTGGATGGTGTGATGAATTTGCCTATACATCAGAGGTGTCAGCCTCAGTGTGAACTATTGGCCTTTAATGGCCAATAAATACAAGTTAGCAGGACATAGGTTGGCTGCAGGTCACAGAGTGATCGCATTTGTTGTTGCTGTTGTTTGTTTAGTAAAAAAATAAGGCATAAATAGAGTAAATTAGATGAGCTAATTTTAATTACTGCAACCTCACAGCTCCCACATCTACAGCCTAGGACTTTGAAATGCTGTTTTGCCACGACATATTCCAGATTTCACACCTTCCACATTTTAACGTTCAGCTTGTAGCGTCTAAACCTGTGTTTGAATATTTCCTCCTCGTTTCTCTTTTAGTCTGTTTAACTCTGATTGGTTTTCCAGTTGGGACCATCCACCGTCTCATCTCATCTGTCCATGTCTGTCTCAGTTTTGGCCTCAGTCTTCAGTCCTCCCTCCCACCGAAGCAGTGGGGTCAAAACCATTCCAACACAGGAAGTGATTTTACACCCTTCACACATCTGAGCAGAACAGCAGGCTGTAGCTGGAGGGATAAACTCCACAGGCCTCAGAAATTCAAACTAGCAGCCCTCTAATGAAAATGTGTTTGTTCTTCATCCAACTTTCGCCCTCCCCAATTGCATCATTCATCATTCTTATATTTCCTTCCTCAGGTTCATAGTATTAATAATTCTGTCTCTGTGAAATGTTACTTATACATCTTACCTGCAGCAGGGTTTTTATTTTGAAATGTAATGCAACTTCCCCTTTAGGTTCAGGTAATAAAACTGTTATGATATGAATAAAAACTTCTGACATGAGAAACAGTAAAAGCCAGTTGATGCTGGTATTGTTGAGGTGAGTACGAGTCATTTACCAGTACGAAGGTCGGTGGCTCCAGTACATGTGTATAATAGCCCTTTTCCACTCGGGTCAGCTAGACTTCACTCAGTTTTTAGGGTTTCCATCAGGTGGTAGTACCTGGTTCTTAGTTCCTACTTGGCCAGAGTTCCAAGTGATCCCAGGAAATTTGAAAATGTAACATCAACAGACTCCATGCCACTGGTTGGCTAGTCAGCTGCGTCACTTGAAGAGTCATGCGAGTGTCTCGTTCATGAAAATCAAAAACGCCATTTTGTCAATACTGAGAAAAAGCCATACACCAGGCAGCAGGTACACCATCCACTGTTGGTGGAGTGTTCATGTCACATACAAATGACGTCATGGGACTACATTGCTTTGAGTGATATATGTAAAGGGGGTTTCACATGCAGGACAGGAGGTAATTATGACAATACCATAATTACCTTTAATAATTAATTACAATTATATCTAACACATAATCCGAGGGGCTGCCATGTTACTGTAAAGTACCAGACCACTAATCTCAGCTACTAAACTGACAGCTGATTCAGACAGCGGTAACAAGCAAGTTTAAGCTCCCTCACTATGAAACTGTTGAGGTACAGTCGGTCAGTTGGTACAGTAGGCTGGCCTGTCGGTCCACCCAGAGAACTACAAGATTAAATTCTAAGCAAAGGTTTTATTTTATAGCACCTGAAATGTTCCAGTGTATGTTAGCTTTGCATTTTTAATCAGCATTCACCAAGTGATTGATTGTGTGGTGACTGCAGTCAGAGCCTGGAACAGCAGGAACAGCAGGCCAGGAACCATTTGTTCAACCACTAAACACCAACTTCACATGTACATAACAGTCTCTCTCTCTCACACACATACACACACACACACACACACACACACACACACACACACCTTACTGTGGTCATGAAAAAGGCAAATGTGCCAGTGAGTATGCACGTGCATGCTGTGTGTGACTTATTTACAGCCACAGTGAGTTCAGAAGTAGTTCATCCACACATGAAGACACACAACTCTCTATTCAATCAAAAAACCACTTTTTTCACTTTGTTTGTTTTTACTTGTACGTGTACAGGTAGGAAGACGAGAGCGTGTAACAAATAGTAAGAAAGTAGTAGTAAGCTAATGAAATAATAACAATAATAATAATAATTTACTCTGTTATGTTGCAAACTTCATCTCACATGTTCACTAAATGTCTTTTATTGTTTGTTCTCACCTTATATGGCAAATATCATGCACACACTACGAGCCTACATTACCTTGACGTGTTCAAATGAAAAACATAAATAAATATAAATCACCCATATTCGGTGATACACAGTGTCCACTCCAGCTGCTTGACAAACATGATTATTAAAGTGTTAGTATTATCTTATTTTTCTAGTGTTTAAAGTTTTTGAGTTCCCATGTTTTTGTCCATTTATTTTTTCATTAGTCTAGTTTTATGGAGCTTTAACCATCAGCTTAGTTGATTTACTGTTCCAGCAGGTTCCAGTTCTATATTTTTGATTTGCACTTCACTTCCTGCTTTAAGTTTGTTATTTTTCGCTACCTGTTTCCCATCTTTCTGTTCTTTCCTGGGGTTATAACATGAACCATGGTCATCCCAGCCAGGCTTTCTTTGTGCTAGCTGTCTCAACAAAACTTAAACTTCCAGTTGGTGATAACAGGTATCACAGCGCTGCTTCTCATCCAAGCTGGACTTAGATGAGAAGCACTGGTGTTTTGCAGGCGATGTGATTCTGCCACAGGAAATGATCCCTCTGAGGCTCACCTATTCCAACCAGAGACGTTATTAGCCGATGATGATAATAAAAGGACAGTATATTTAAATATACCATACATTACGACATTAAAGACCAGGTAACAAATTTTTGCTTTATAAATTTGTGTGCAGTGCTGTGACATGAAAAAATATAAAATGAAATACAAAATTGAAAAAGACAAAAAATATTAGAGGATAATTAAATATAGTATAATAGTATTCAATATAAGTAAAATAAACTATATGCAAAGTGTGTTTGCAGAGCAAGAGATGCAAAACGTTTGCCTGCGTGTATCACAGAGCCATGGCTCAGTGCCACACGCATGAATGTGAGCTTGGGCTTACCCCGAATGGTTTTTGAGAAGTTGAGCATCAGCGGCTCCTAAATTAAATCTAAACGGAAGAATCCTTACATTCACATGGATCAGTCCCTCCTAGTAACATTCTTTGACTCGTTGTTCAGCTTCTCTCTGAATCATATTGTGTTGCAGGTCATTTGGGTGCTTTCTGTGGCGTTTGTTAGTGGTTTCGTCCATATTACCTGTTTTCTCCTATGACTGTCTATAATCTGTCTAAAAATCTGTGTATTTAGTGTCCATTTCCTGAAACACAATAGGAGAAAACTGTGTAGTTCAGTATCAGCCTGCTACACAGTAAATTTATATGCAAAAACAATTCCATTTAATTTTATTTATATAGCGCCAAATGACAACATCAGCTGTGTCAAGGTGCTTTATATTGTAAGATAGACCCTACAATAACAGAAAAACAGAGATAAACCCAACATTCAGACAAACCCTTTATGAGCAAGCACTTTGGCGACAGTGGGAAGGAAAAACTCCCTTTAATGGGAAAAAACCTCTGGCAGAACCAGGCTCAGGGAAAGGCGGCCATCTGCAGCAACAGACTGGGGGTGAGGGGAGGAAGACAAATCAAATCAAATCAAATCACTTGCCACATCACATGTGCAGGTACACTGGTACAGTACATGCGAGTGAAATTCTTGTGTGCGAGCTTCACAAGCAACAGAGGTGTGCAAGAATACAATAACACAAGAACAAGCAAAATATAAGACTGGGTAAATCTGAGAGTTATATGAATAAATATATGTACAATATAAGAGTATACTGAATAAGAGTTACTGAATGTGTATACTAAATATGTATATCTACGTGTGTGTGCGTGTGTGTGTGTGTGTGTGTGTGTGTGTGTGTGTGTGTGTGTGTGTGTGTGTGTGTGTGTGTGTGTATACATATTTTAAAAATGAAATAGAACAATAAAATAAAATATACAGAGGTTGGCAGTTGGACATGTGCAAAACAAGTGGCATTTATATACAGACAGGCCTTGGAACAAAGCCAGAGATTAATAATAACTAATGATTAAATCAAGAGTGATGTATAAACACATAGTGAGCGAAGAAGAAACACCCAGTGCATCATGGGAAGCCCCAGGAGTTGAAATCTATTGCTGAATAACTAAAGGAGGATTCAGGGTCAGGTGACCAAGCCCTGACTATAAGCTTTGTAGAAAGAAAAGTTTTAAATCTAATCTTAAAAGTAGAGATAGTGTCTGTCTCCTGAATCCAAACTGGAAGCTGGTTCCACAGAAGAGGGGCCTGAAAACTGAAGGCTCTGCCTCTACCTCTAAATATCATAGAAACAAAAGGGTGTACGAGTTTGAGTTTATTTTAGATTTTTTTCTAATCCACACAAGATGTCATTCAGGTGAATGTCCACCTGACCTGTAGCTGTCAGCTGTTTCCACCTCCTCACCACTGATTTTTATGGGCTTAGTCACACTTTTATTTTTCCTCTGAAAGTCAACCATCATCTGTTTTATCATGCTGGCATTTAGGACTCCACAAAGCTCCCTGTATTCCAACTCCTGCCCACCTCTAATATTCCCAAACACTGTGGTGCAGTCAGAGGACCTCTGCAGGGAGCATGTTTCATTACCTGGAAATAGAAGTTGTGCAAAACAAACAGCAGCAGAGACAGGTCAGTCCCCCAGGTTTATTTATCTTTTCTATCAAGATTATCAAGAAAAATGTAATTTATAAATGAAATTTACATAGTCAGACTGATTTTTGGGTGGATGGCAGCAGCAGGGATGTCACAGTGAGGCATGGCTGTCATCTCCTCTAACAGGGTTTGTCACAGAAAGTTTTCTGTTCACTTCCACATCTTTTTGTAATAGATCTGCGATTTGTCCACATTGTACTATAAAAGCTTGAATAAACTCCAGCCCTGAATCGGATAAGTGAAAGAAAATGAATGGACTGTTTGCAACAGGAAAAATGAAAGGAACAGAGCTGTCTAAAAATCAACATGTATTATTACTGTTCTGCTGCCACAGGTGGTCAGAATAATAGCTGGATGGTTCCCAGCTTAGAAGTGTGCAACATGACTGCACTGTCCCCACAAAATATTGAAAATATGTTTTTGTGCATAATCACAGCAATATCAGTTACAGATGCTCTTTGTTCAACGAGGTACTGGCATATAAAAATTCTAAACTTTAATACTGTACCTCAGTGAAAACCGAAACTTTCTGCATTGCATGATAACATACAGACAGGGTGTGAGACCCTGGTGATATCGGACATTTTCTTTCCTTTTGCAGTTGTGTCAGGAAGTGCAGCCAGCGTAAAACCAGGCAGTGCTACCCACTGAGAGACGGGAGCAGCCAAAAGCATACACACATGGATTACATACATACATGGCTTTTAGAAAAAGTCGTGTATATATGTAAAGAAAGAAAGTGACAGTATTTTACAAAGTATGTGATTTATTAACAGTACATTATAATATATGTAAATATATTTATATCCCAGCCAATTAATTAATTAACTAGCATTCTATGAAAAGCAGCAAATTCAAAAACCAGCAGACCAACTGAGACAGTGTGATGGAGAGAGGGATACAGGTCTACTAAACAAAATAATATCAGTGCAAGCTCCGGTTTTACTCGTGTGTTTCTCTATGAAAACAGTGAGAGGAGGATGAAGGATATGTTAAAGGATAACCTCTGGTAGAAATGGCCGAGCACTGAGGCTCAGAGTGCAGCATTTATCCAGAGAGGAGCTGCGTTATTACAAACTATCTCACTGTGCAAATCTGAAATCTGTGTGTAACGGCTGAAGAAACAAAACTTTGCGGTCAGTGTGTTAATGAATGTACTGTTACTGTGCCACATGTGTAAATTCAATTCAATTCAATTTTATTTATATAGCGCCAAATCACAACAAAAGTCGCCTCAAGGCGCTTTATATTGTACAGTAGATAGCACAATATTAAATACAGAGAAAAACCCAACAATCATATCATATGACCCCCTATGAGCAAGCACTTTGGCGACAGTGGGAAGGAAAAACTCCCTTTTAACAGGAAGAAACCTCCAGCAGAACCAGGCTCAGGGAGGGGCGGGGCCATCTGCTGCGACCGGTTGGGGTGAAAGAAGGAAAACAGGATAAAGACATGCTGTGGAAGACAGACAGAGGTTAATAACAGATATGATTCGATGCAGAGAGGTCTATTAACACATAGTGAGTGAGAAGGTGACTGGAAAGGAAAAACTCGATGCATCATGGGAATCCCCGGCAGCCTACGTCTATTGCAGCATAACTAAGGGAGGATTCAGGGTCACCTGGTCCAGCCCTAACTATATGCTTTAGCAAAAAGGAAAGTTTGAAGCCTAATCTTGAAAGTAGAGATAGTGTCTGTCTCCTGAATCCAAACTGGAAGCTGGTTCCACAGAAGAGGGGCCTGAAAACTGAAGGCTCTGCCTCCCATTCTACTTTTAAATACTCTAGGAACAACAAGTAAGCCTGCAGTGTGAGAGCCAAGTGCTCTAATAGGGTGATATGGTACTACAAGGTCATTAAGATAAGATGGGGCCTGATTATTTAAGACCTTGTAAGTGAGGAGCAGGATTTTGAATTCAATTCTGGATTTAACAGGAAGCCAATGAAGGGAAGCCAAAACAGGAGAAATCTGCTCTCTCTTTCTAGTCCCTGTTAGTACTCTTGCTGCAGCATTTTGGATTAGCTGAAGACTTTTCAGCGAGTTTTTAGGTAAATATGAAGGCTGTGTTCTTTTTCTATCAAAGGAGAAGGCTTGAGGGAAAGCGCTTTGCTCAGATGAAACCAAAATCAAGCTCTTGTGTATCAACACAACATGCTGTGCCTGGAGAAACATAAAATGCTGAGTAAGGCTCAAAAACCCACCATCCCAGTACTGAGGCACAGAGATGGAAACATTATGCTTTAGTACAGGACGACTACACCAGCGGACGGGGCTATGAACTCTGAAGATGGGTGGTAATGACCCAAAACATAAAAGGAAGAAGCACGTTAAGGTCATAGAGTGATCGAGCCATTCTTCATTCCTCAGACCTGTGGACGGAGCCGAAGCTTTGAGTTGCAAAGATAAGAAACCTGAAGAGAGTTTGTGTAAAGACGAGTGGCCAGAATCGTGATATGTGAGCAAAGCTGATGACCAACTACAAGAAACAAGTGCTGTGCTTGCCAACAAGGGTTTCTCCACCAAGTGCTAAGTCATGTTTTGTTTGGGGATCAAACACTAATTTCACTCAGTGACGTGAAAATCTGGTTATAACTTCAATGTTTTTTTTTCTGGAGTTTTGGTTGATTTTCTGTCTCTATCCATTTAAATGAAACTAACTTAAAAAGTAGAGACTCTTCATTTCTTTGTAAGTGAGCAAACTTATAAACTCAGCAGAAGAAAAATAAAAACACAAAAATGAAAACAAAGACACACAAAGACACACACACACACACACACACACACACACACACACACACACACTGCAGTGCTTCCTGGCCTCAGTGCCAGTAGGAGTCAGATTTCTGCAGGATGTCCCAGTAAAACATTGTGGAGCATGAAACTGACAGTCTGCTCCATGGCTGTCAGCCCAGCAGGCGTTGAGGTGACTCTGAGTGATTACGTGTGTGTGTGTGTGTGTGTGTGTGTGTGTGTGTGTGTGTGTGTGTGTGTGTGTGTGTGTGTGTGTGTGTGTGTGTGTGCCAGGACAAACTGGCTTTATTCAAAGCTCGATCACAGAGATGAGCAGCTTCTGACCACATTCAGTGTAACACTCGTGCTACATCTGTGGTTTGTTATTGTTTATTGTTGACACTGTAAGCAGGCAGATTTCATGAAAATAATACATTTCATAGTACAGACGGTCTAATCAGTCATGTTTATTGTTGTACTGTCTGTGGTAGCATTAAAGCTTTACACTGTTGCTGCGTGGGCTGTGGAATCTATCGCCTATAACAGTGGCTTGTTTTGAAACGTCCTACCTGTTTTTATTAAGGTAGAAACATGTAAAATGATTCAGCAGACTAATAATGATTCCTACAATAACTTGGTTTTCAGACTTTCTGCTTAACCCTAACACACTCTAACAGTCTGTGCAGTTACCAGCTTAGATATATTCAACTTTTTCTAAATAACTAAACTTCTGCTTTCATGTTTTTAATCAAGGAACAAATGAATATACTGTAATTAGTGGGATGTGTCCCATGCATTTACATTGAGTACAGTAACAATATATCTACACTGTGTCACAGCTTCATCTGTTTTTTATTCACACATATGAGATGAAGACACCTGTACTGCTTTCGTGCACACACCCATACTTCCACATGGTGGGACGGGACCCCGTGGTTCACGTGAAGAAGTCGAGGGGGTCGTTCAGAGGACAGAAACACGCAGGCAGTCTCTCGTCTGCCCTCCAATTAAACCCTTACAGCACACGCCTCCTCTCCTCTCTTTCCCCTCTGCCCTCAACTTAAACCCTCACCCCAATCTTACCTCGACCCTCTCCACGCAACCTTAACCCCCACCCAGCATCCAACGCCCACTGCCTTTCCCTCTGCCGCTTCTCCTGCCCACACACACACACACACACACACACACACACACACACACACACACACACACACACACACACACACACACACACACACACACACACACACACATCCTTTCCCAGAAGAAAACAAAGACATTGGCCTTAACATGGCTAAGAAATTACAGGAATCAGTACCTTGTTGTTAATGCTTGCAATTAAGTATTCTGTATTTGATCACTCCTGTCATTAACCACTGTACTGTATTTAAATGGTCACATGATATGAAACAGAAAGATGGTGGTAGAAGCTTTAGAGTTCATCTGACATGCACGAGACAGTCTAAATCTGAAAGTAAAAACATCTTTAAGATATATATATATATATATATGTATGTGTATATATATATATATATATATATATACACATATATATATATATATACATATACATATATATATATATATATATATATATATATATATATATATATATATATATATATATATATATGTGTATATATATACATATATATATATATACACATATATATATATGTATATATATATATATATATATGTGTATATATATATATATATATATGTGTATATATATATACACATATATATATATATATATATATGTGTATATATATATATATATATATATATACACATATATATATATATATATATATATATATATATATATATATATATATATATATATGTATATATATATATATATATATATACATATATATATATATATATGTGTATATATATATATATATACATATATATATATATATCTGTGTGTGTGTGTGTAAAATTTAAAGGAACACTTTATAATCAGAGTATAACATTAAGTCAGTCATGCCTCTGGGATACTGACCTCTCAGCAGTCATTAGCAGGGTTGTTAATCAGTTTCAGCTGCTTTGGTATTAATGAAATTAACAACAGCTGCACTGGAGGGGAACACTTTGAAAACACATCAGATGTAAATGGGGTGAAAAACATCATGAAATCATGCTATCAATACTGATGTCGAGTGGGTAATGTGTCAGGAGTGAAAGGATGCGACATCCTTTGATGGAAATGAAATGATCAACCTGCAGAGGACTGAAATTAAAGACCTGGAAAGCAAATAGACAAAATTATGCAGCCGACTCGTCCATTTTGCAGAAATTGCAACAAATCCAAATAGTCCTCAGTAGTATGTTTGGCCCACACGGGGGTGTCAGATGTACCGAAATATAACGTCCCAGTGGTGTTCTATTGGATTTAGGTAAGTGAGCGTGGGGGTCAGTCAACAGTATCAATCCCTCCAGGAACTGCCTGCATGCTCTCACCGCATGAGGTCAGACATTGTTGTTCAGCAGGAGGAACTTAGGACACACTGCACCACCTAATGGCAGCCAGGGTGTCGTTGTTTCCTATCCTGTAGAGCTGGGGTGGGGAACTCCAGGCCTCGAGGGCCGGTGTCCTGCAGGTTTTAGATCTCACCCTGGGTCTACACACCTGAATTAAATGATGAGTTCATTACCAGTCTCTGGAGAACTTCAAGACATGTTGAGGAGGTCATTTAGCCATTTCAATCAGCTAATCATCTAAAACCTGCAGGACACCGGCCCTCGAGGCCTGGAGTCCCCCCACCCCTGTGGGGTGTCCCTCCATGGATATGACCCCCCAGACCATCACTGACCCACCACCAAACCTCCCCTCCCCTATGAGCAAGCACTTTGGCGACAGTGGGAAGGAAAAAGGTTGCTCTAAGATCGTGTCATTTTTAAATGTGACAGTGCTCTTCCTTGCACCTACAGGTGTACAGCTAGCATGTTTCAAATATGCTGTTTTATGCTGCTGAATTTTAAAGGACTGTGGAATATGGTGACAGAAGGAATGCTTGGCTTCAGAGAGTATTGGAGAGCTGGTTTGTGATGAATGACAAACACACCTCTGGTTCAAACCTCAGTTACCCAAATGGAGGCATGCTTACACACACACACACACACACACACACACACACACACACACACACACACACACACAGGTGTGTCTGGCAAGCCTTGTGTGTGTTCACACTGGTGAAGACATGGTGGGAGGCTGCAACCTCCACATATATTAATCTGTGACTGCTGAGCCACAAAGAGCTCAGAGGGAAACACAAGCTTGGTTACAACAAATCAACACATTTTATGAAAAGAGAGCAAGAAAAGTGGGGCGAGCTTCTGTATTTGACATGTTTCAGTGCAGGGCTTCCACAGAACGAGTGCAACAAGCACACCAGCCACAGTTATGTTTGACCCATTAGTAACTGCTTTTGTTACTGTGACATCACTAAAGGTTTTTCAGAGTTTTCCAAAGACTTTCTTTTCTTTTCCACTTGTTGCATCTTCCACTGAGCGGTCTGGGATCTCTGAGCTCCTGCATTTACACAATACTGAATCCATGTACAGATCGACCTTCAGCAACTGACAGATCATTTATGCTCACAGACATTGTTCTTGTGCTTTAGTGCCATTTCAGCTTGTGGTGTACATTGCAATTTAAAAAATATATATAATCCACCTTTTTTAAGCAATTAAATGAGTTCAGTGAGAAAGGCATGGAGTGCCTCCAAAGGTCACTGCACCTCTAACCTCCCTGATGTTTCAAAAGAAACAGTAAATACATCACAAATTTAGAGAAAGAGAGAGCAGATTTCTCCTGTATTGGCTTCCCTTCATTGGCTTCCTGTTAAATCCAGAATTCAAAATCCTGCTCCTCACATACAAGGTCTTAAATAATCAGGCCCCATCTTATCTTAATGACCTTGTAGTACCATATCACCCTATTAGAGCACTTCGCTCTCACACTGCAGGCTTACTTGTTGTTCCTAGAGTATTTAAAAGTAGAATGGGAGGCAGAGCCTTCAGTTTTCAGGCCCCTCTTCTGTGGAACCAGCTTCCAGTTTGGATTCAGGAGACAGACACTATCTCTACTTTTAAGATTAGGCTTCAAACTTTCCTTTTTGCTAAAGCATATAGTTAGGGCTGGACCAGGTGACCCTGAATCCTCCCTTAGTTATGCTGCTGGGAGATTCCCATGATGCATTGGGTGTTTCTTCTTCACTCACTGTGTTAATAGACCTCTCTGCACTGAATCATTACTTATTATTAATCTCTGGCTCTCTTCCACAGCATTGAATTCTGAAGCGCACAATCCTTTACTTTCTGCTCAGATTCAGAGAGAAATGGTGTAAAACTGAAGGCGCTTCAGTGCAAATGATTAATGTGCCAAGGATTACTGCAAAAACAATCCAAGAGAAGTGTAGCCACACAAATACACTCACAATTTTGTTATCTTTGTAAAGAAATGAATCCATTCCTATCCAAAATTCAATCATCATAACTATGTAAGTGCTAACTCAAACCATGATGACCTAAAATATTTCTAATTTTAACCCTAAAACTAAGTAATAATTTAAATCTTTAGAAAATGTCATCAATCTTATTGAGTAAAACTGCTCCTACAAAGGTGGCTAAACATGTTTTTATTCGATTCTCTACATTTATTGTCGTAGGTATCCTGTGACAAATGACTTCAAATACTCATGTGATGTCACAGTGATGTCATCAAAGTTAATTCAGCTAGAGATTAGAAATTTAAGAAAGTCTGCTTTGCAAACTGATGGTGTGTAATTTGAC
Organism: Pelmatolapia mariae; assembly: GCF_036321145.2. Taxonomy (NCBI): domain Eukaryota; kingdom Metazoa; phylum Chordata; class Actinopteri; order Cichliformes; family Cichlidae; genus Pelmatolapia; species Pelmatolapia mariae. The sequence continues at coordinate 30,134,200 of NC_086234.1, read as the reverse complement.
AGGTTTGATGAATAACATTTTCTACTGACATCAAGAGATGAAGGTGTCCCAAAAATCTACCACCAGATTTTAAAACCATTCGAAGTTCCTTTCACATCCAAATTTAGAATTTAGAAAACATCTTGAGGCGACTGATGTTCTAAATTGGCCCTTTCTAAATAAAAGTGAATTGAATTGGATCACGTTACAGTGATTTACTTTTATCTTGTTTCACTAAACCCCAGCATCTCACACCACCAAGCTTCAGTGGACGCCACATTTTAAAGGGTTTTCTAACCATCATAACCATGAGAGGAATGAGACCAGTAGGACCAGGTAAAGGCTAAAAAAAAAAGAAAAAAACAGAAAAAATTAAAGAAAAATAGAAAAAAGAAAAAAGGAAAAAGAAAAAAACAGAAAAAATTAAAGAAAAATAGAAAAAAGAAAACAGAAAAGAAAAGAGAAAAAAACAGAAAAAAATTAAAGAAAAATAGGAAAAAGAAAAAACAGAAAAAGAAAAAAGAAAGAAAGAAGGTAAAGGCTCCAACTCATTAAAAGAAATTCATCACAATGTTATCTTGTCTTGACAGCAGAAGTTCTCACAATGTTTGAAGAGTAAAGGTTAAACACGGTGAGGAGTGAAAGGACAGACATTCACAGGTGAAGTGCCCACATTTACAATATCAAGCAGAGCCTTGGGGGGGTTCAGAGCCTTGCTTAAGGCTCCTCAGCAGTGATTGGTTGGTTTTGGTTGAATCATCTCTTTTTTAATCTGCATCGTCTCTGCTTCTCTCTGATTTGATTTTGTTTTCTGCTACTTTCACAGTCAGACTGAAGCAGTCTGTATGAGATGACCTCATGTTCAGGTACATGTGAGAGAGTGTGCTGCAGGCACAGACGGGGGGGAGCAGCAGCAGGCTGCCTGCTGTCAACACTCACAATTTATGATACCTCATCTCACTTTGAGGAACAGCTGCTATTTGTACACACTGACAGTTGGAAGCACTTCACACACAGATACACATATGCACAGAAAGCAAAGGAAAAACAAGTCACAGTGTTTTGGCCAAAAGTATGAAAATAAGTCTGAGTATAAGATGTTGTTTCATAAAATACATCTGTGGGTTTGGGGATTGGAGGGGAGATGGAAATGTAAGTAAAAAGGGTTTTCTGTTGTGGGTGCATGTGACAAAAGAGGAAACCATGGAGACTTAAAGTAGATGAATTAAAAGCATAATGTACCTCTGCTTAAATACAAATGCAGTTATTAAAACCATAAGAAACCAAGAAAAACAGCACAAAAAACCCCACAGAATAAAATAAGTTCTGTGGAACAAAAGCCAGAAAGTTTGACACAAAATAAAATAAAAAGTTCTTCACTTATGCTACGAATACTAACATCTACCTCCAGTATGAGTACTGACAAGCTCAGTGTCAGAGCAGAAGGAATTGGCAACTAATAAACTCTGATAAAATGTTTTTTGAACCAGCTGATAGAAATGCATAATGTTTATTTATACATGTAAAAAACTATGTGAACCAGCTGAGTATATAGAGCATGACTGTAGGTGACTGTAACGTCACCTCTTGCTTCGTGGACTCTGGAAGCCTCAGTGTTAAAGTACTGGCAGCGGTGAATGTTAACATTTATGAAGTGGAAATGACCATATTTGGATAAAAACTGGGGTGGAACATTATCAGACACTAACAAAATACAACAGCTTCACTCAGTAAAAATCTAAAACAAACTTCTTTGATAGTCTGTACCACACAGCATGTTGTTTGTAACGGTAGACACTCAGCAGCACAATCCTGTTGGAAAAGTCCGCTTCAGTAACCGGAATTAGTGGAAGTTATGACTCGTGGTTACTTTTAAGTCTTACTCATCATTTGGAAAAAGAAAAAAAAATCCCGACCATTGTGCAGTTGTTGTTAAGGGGCAAAACATCTGTGTGCAAACATGCTTTTTAATGCTGTTCAGGCACTTTGACAGTGCTGTCTATAGGGGAGGACTCACTTTTGGGGGGAGTTGTGTTACAAGTAACCTGTGGCTGAACCCTGAATACACTTCCTCTGGTTACAGGGACGACTCTCAGGAAAGGCTTAAAAACAAGAAAGAAAGAAGTAAAGCTCAGTAATGACACGCATCCCCCCAAAAAACTGCAAATGGAAAAAAGGTTTTAAAAAAAATAATTGCAAAAACAGGGGGAGAAACAGCGAGAAATGGGAAGAGAGACAGTGACCTTTCTCTGAACCCAGTGATGAACTTCTGCCTCAGTGTACTCCAGCTAACACACACACAAACACACACACACACAAACACACACACAGCACCAGAGGGCACATTTTCAGCTTATGTAATGGAGAGCAGGATCGCATGCGTATGTTTCCACTTCAGTATGAATAGGAGGTGATCTCAGCATCAGTCAAGTCAGCACTGTTCCTCTCTCTCTCTCACACACACACACATGTACGCACACACGCACGCACACACACACACACACGCACGCACACACACACACACACGCACACACACATGCACACTACTCATTTCAGCACAAATGTGACCTTCAGTTTTCAAACTAAACTGGTCACAGAATAGAAATCATGACTCAGGCTGAGGATGAGCACCCAAATGTTAATCAGAGCCTGCAGAGGTTTAACCGAGGACAAAGCTCTTACTTGCAGTAATTTATTTTCACACCTTCCTAATTAGGAATATGCATGAGTATAACTATCTCTAAAAGACACTGCTCCTACTGTGAACCTGAGTGACTGCGAGATTCCTCAGTGTCTGCGCTCTCAGGGCAGTTAGCTGCTATGGTAATCACTTTGGTAATTACTTACCCAGTACTGACATTCAGCCTCATTTAGTGAAGACTCGTGAAAATATTTCATTCCCTTTATTCTGATTTGTGGAAATCAAATGGTCTTCTGTAGTTGCTAGAATTACTGAATACACAGAGTTCTTTAGACTCTCATCTCCACTGAGCATGTGCAGTGTGACCTCAGAACAAAAGGTTTGTGGTTCCCACGTTTTAGTCCATGTCAGCTGTATCGAGTTGACGTGATCTCCCCGTGTCTTTGTGGGTTTCACTCCACAGTAAAGAATAAAATAAAATGTACAGTTACCCTCGCATAAATCCAGTTTATCCTCCAAATAACTTCAGGATTGACCTGTAGCGTCCTCTTCTGGTGAAATGTAAGTACTGTATACTGATGTGCACAGGGTGTAAATGCTCATGCTTCTGCCTCACTAGCTGCACCATGCATCCTGCAACTGCATCAGAAGTTGAACTTGTTTGCGTTAGTGTTGTGTAACACAGTGATTTGATTATGTTAACTTATTATAAACTGTCAGAGTTCAGCTGGCGCAGGCAAAGAGGTGAGTTACTTTCTTTCTAGTCCCTGTCAGGACTCTTGCTGCAGCATTTTGGATTAACTGAAGGCTTTTCAGGGAGTTTTTAGGACTTCCTGATAATAATGAATTACAGTAGTCCAGCCTGGAAGTAATAAATGCATGAACTAGTTTTTCAGCGTCACTCTGAGACAGGATATTTCTAATTTTAGAGATGTTGCACAAATGGAAGAAAGCAGTCTTACATATTTGTTTAATATGTGCGTTGAAGGACATGTCCTGGTCAAAAATGACTCCAAGGTTCCTCACAGTGTTACTGGAGGCCAAGGTAATGCCATCCAGAGTAAGAATCTGGTTAGATACCATATTTCTAAGATTTTCAGGGCCGAGTACAATAACCTCAGTTTGATCTGAATGAAGAAGCAGAAAGTTAGCAGCCATCCAGGTCTTTATGTCTTTAAGGCATTCCTGCAGTTTAACTAATTGGTGTGTGTTACCTGGCTTCATGGACAGATAGAGCTGGGTGTCATCTGCATAGCAGTGAAATATTCACAGGCTGCTCTGATTAAATGACCTGCATAAAATTAATTAACGAATTACGATGCACATCTTCTGCACATTGTAGTTTCAACACATCCTGTGTCACAGTAAGGAAACCACTTTGACGTGGTTTGGACTCTCATCGTCCGACGTCCTTATCAGGTTGGGAAAAGGAGACAGGCGGGACTTTTGGAACGCACCCTGTGGTGAACAGCTCACGTTCACCCTCAGCCCTCAATCAAAAACACAAAAGCAAATCTTAGATAAATCCATTTTAATGGAAAATGTAAAACCCTTTTGAACTTCAATGTACAAAGCATGTAACACTTGCAAGTTAAAATTTGAAATTGAAGCAAGCCATGTTTTAAAAAAATACCTCAGTGGATGTATATATGTACATATTATAGTTCATTTTTTCTTTATTTTATTTTTTAACTTCAAAATGTCACCATAGTAAATCTTAACAAAAACAAGACAATCAATTATTTTCTTAAATAAATTACATCTTTTCTGTAAATGTCTCATTTTTACAGCAAATACTTTTTTCATAAAATGCTGACGTGTAGAAGCCATTTTGTTTGTTTTTTCCTTTACATAATACAACTTTACACCGTCTACAATAGTTTGGCAGGTCATTTTCAGAAAATGTATTTATGGCATGAGGACTGTAGAGCGTCAACATTTCCCAAAGTACAGGCATTAGCTGGTGTGTATGTGTGTGTGTGTGTGTGTGTGTGTGTCCTCCATCACAGTAGAGCCGTATTACAACTGAAAAACAGCAAAAGAAAACAAACTGTACAACTCACATTTACATAATGCATTTTGTTTCAATAACACTGCATTTAATAGAGCTATGAAATAAATACATCTTCACAGAGGAGATAAAACAAGGTTAGATGAAAAGAAATCCTGAAAAAAAAGCACAACAAAACTAGAAAAAAGGACAAGAACAGACACGAAGGAACGACAAACAAGGGAGCAGCAGAGGCTACTGACTAAAACATCTGAGATTTCTGGTTTGCATTTTCCGCCCTCATGTGTCTTTTTTCTTTTCCTTTCGAAACATCAGAGATGCCAGTTTTGATCCTAATGCTGCTGGTGATGCTGACGCGATCAGCAAAATCGTCTGTCCAAGACGCTGTTAGCTGCTGCCATAGGTTAAAGCTCCTGGCCTTTATCATCCAAAGCAGTGAGAGCGGCTCCACCGTTGCTGCTACGGGACAGTCTGAGCCTCCGTGGAAACTGCATTTCAGCTGTTTGGAGGTTTGTAGTGCTGATTCACTCCATCACACTGGCTTTAGTGAGGCTCCCAGCCAGCATTCGCTTTGTGTTTGGAGCCTGTGGGGCTTTCAGCCCTCTCAGCCCAGCTGCTCTTCAGTTTGTCTCCTCTTGGCACTAAAGGTTTGGGGTGATGACAAAGGTGGCAGTGCCTCTCACTGGCCACTGGATGTGTGACATGAATGCGGGTCACACTGTGAGGTCCTCTGGGTCACATGACCAGCTTTGAGCCAGCCATTTATTGTGGTCACGTGACACAGCCCTCCATGGCAGAAGGAGGAGGGTGTAGAAAGGGCGAGGTGCTGATGGGAGTCACAGCCATCTGTGGAAGGCATGAACGAGGCTGAGAGGGCATCATGAGTTGTGTTCCTCGTCGTCTTTCTCAGAGCCGCTCTTTTTAAGGGAACTCGCTGCCTCCTTCACACAATGGTACAGGATGTTCTTCACCTACAGGGAAAGAGCAAGGCGAGAGAGTGTAAGTGCTGGACCTCATCCATTTCTTTTACAAGAATTATGTTCGAATCTCAAACGTCAAGCAGCCTGTCAAATCACAGACAAGCACCCAGTACTGCCAAGCAGCAACCTTTGGACCTGAAAAGCTGCCGTTCCTCTAAGGACCCCTTGAGGCTCCAAAAACAGGTTCATTCCCATAGACTGCCGTATAACCAACCAGCATTAAAAGCTGTGTTCACAGTCTGCCCCCCCAAAATGTTTTTTTTCCCCTCTGTGGATATTTCATAACAGGTGTGCAGCAGCAGTGAAGGTATGGCTGCTCTGACTGACTCTCATGTAGAGAGCAAACTGCTAGCTGCTAGGCTTCACCAAGAGTCATTGAACTTGACCTCCCACCGTGTTTGCACTGCTGGTGCCCCTGTGGAGCATTTTAATGTCGTTATCTGACACAATATGATCCGCTCTGATGATGACTCCCCCCTCTGACAGACTTAGTTTTGGTTTTCAAACACAAACACAGCAGAAAAGCAGAATACAGACGATATGGAGACAGAGTCTACCTCTCAGCCACAGAGCTTTAACCACAACGAGACTGCTGTGCTCGCTGTGTCTGCTGACACTTTTTGTGTGGCATGTGTATTACCTGTAGTTTGTCTTCATAGTTGACCTCCTCGTTGTTGGGTCGTAGCTCCTGGGTCAGGTGGAAGGAGTTAGCCACGTGCTCAGGAGACACAAAGTCATTGATGACTTGAACACAGCTGTGGAGGTTTTGGACCTACAAGAATATTTATAACAACACAGAATATCATGTAAAAATAACACAAACACATTGATAATTAAGCGTGCTTTTGCAATTCGTCAGATTTCATATTCTTCTTCTTATTTTTCTTCTTGTGCCTAACATTTTGCAGTGAAACTCGCGTCGCAGCTTTGAGACAACACTTACATATGTTATATCATTTCAAGCGGCTCGATTGGGAATGGTGTGCCGGGGATTTTGGTGGTGATTCGTGGCATGGTTTTTGCAAAATTCCCCAAAACTAATAGATTTTTAATTTTTCCCCATTCATTTGAATGGGAACACATCTGCAAAAAAGGCACAAACCCAGGCCACTTTGAAGGCCGACTGCTCGGCCAGAGTTTATCGCAGAAACATCATTCAAACATTACACGGGTCACAAGACTTTGGACTTTTATTGACTAAAACCATGTTTTGATATCTTTTATGGTTTTTTCACAACATCAGTATAAATTTTAAGAAAAATGTGATTTTTCTTGCCACTGAATGATCATGTGACCTGCTCTAAAAACAGAGTGTGGAGAATAATTTGAAACAAAAGTCTTTCTTTCCCGCCCAAACCTTTTGCCCTACATGTATATTATATACATCAAAGCGTAGCTATCATTGTCCTCTTTCATCCAGTCACATTCACTTTGAGACAGCATTTATGGTTCTCTCAGAAATGCCATCGAAGTGCAGCCTCCTCCCTGTCTCCTCCCCATATGCAACCATTTTAAACCCAAATTTCAGCTGAAATTTAAAATCGGAGGGTGCCTTTACACTGTTACCATGTCAACATGATAAACTCTACAGATATGATAATGTAATGTAATAATGGAATATTTTGTAGACTGGAAGTGGCTTTCACTCACAGTGAAAGTTTCCTGATAAGGCTCAGAGTTTTCTCTAGGGAAGCATTTGTTTCAAAACTTGAATCTTGTTTGTGTGTGTCTGAGTGTGCGTTTCTAGTTAGTTAGTTACTATAGTAACCAGTCCTTACAGCTGATGACTGTTTAAAACTCCAAGCACGCAGATCCTGACGTGTTTGAAACCTGACCCAGCAGCAGCATAGGCACACTCAAAATGACTAGTTTATGTAAACAATCTGCTGCCACAATATTATGTACAATCACAATATTATCCAAACTGTGTGAAAGCTCCACTGTGCAATAATAACAAATAATAAATAATGAAAATGTAAACGATACTGCATTCAGTTTAAAGTGTAAAACATCAAACATCATCACTTCCTCTATTTTAATTGTGCCATTCACAAAGAGGCCACCGACTATTAGATGGACTGATTTCATTTCTGCTGCATTAAATTCGGTAGAGTTGGAAGTATTTTCCTTATCAGTTAGTGATCAGTGTGTGTGTGTGTGTGTGTGTGTGGTAAATACCTGATGCATGGCCCCTGCAGGTATAAGGACAGAGTCTCCCAGGAATTGAACTACAGTCCAGCCCTGAACTCCATGCTCATCCAGCAGCCGCTGACGCTGCTTCCTGCTCAGGTACCATGCGTGCTCTCTGATGGGGTCCTGGTCCAGCGACACGTCCAAACCCTGCTCCTTAGAGAGCTGAGGTGGTTGTTGTTGAAGGGGAGGAAAAGGGTTTTTTAGGTCAGCGCTACGCTCAAATTCACTCAATTTAATTCACATAATCATGTTTTGAGTTTGTTTCTGTGCCGACCTTGTGCAGGAAGTCTCTGACTTTGTCCATGTCTCTGTTGAGGTAGATGTGCCACAGCGCCCCTGGTGTTTCACTCGAGTCTTTTAATCTCTTTCGAACCCCCTCATCTAGATCCTCCTCTTCCAGACGCTTCAACACTCCTTCAGAAAAACAAACTCACGTCTATGTCGTTTACTTATTATCATTTTTTAACAATGACCTTTGTCAAACTGTATCTATATCAAAACTAACAGTCCTTTAGTTTATGACATGATACAGTAAACAAACCACAGATTAACTGATGTTTAGTTTTCTGCTGATGTGTTTTCTTCATTTTGACTCTTTGACAAAAAGTTTCTATCAGCCAGCGATTCAGGTGCTAACAGCTAACAGCTCCTGTTAGTCCACACACGTTTCACCAATCTTACCAGTTTTGGACAAGACTCCATTGCCTTTGGCTATTCCAACATAGACCAGAACAGAGACCACATCGGAGACTTCCACGTGGAGGTTTGCAGTCCCAAAGTCCTGGTCCTGAGATGCAGCTACACCTACAGTGAGAACAGAGACACCATAAGAGCACTTAAAATAATGCATGTGTAGAACTTTATACACATAATTCTGAGTATTATATATGTGGTCATCCTGCTCCTATGCCAAAAACGTAATGAGCTGGTAAATAAGACGGGATTTAAGACCTTTAAATGTGTCGTTTTTATGTCCTGGTGACTGAAATTCAAAATAACAGCTAGTGTTGGCAGGAGGACTTTCTTCTCAAAGAAAATGGTTAAAGTGTACAACGTTTCTGGGAAACCTCGACTCCAACTGGGAATGTGGAGGCAACCTTGACACACTCAGCATCATTGTCATGTTTTCTTTGTAGGAACAAAGAAAGAAATATGAAATAAGGAAATAAATGTCATGATGAAGCCCAAAAGGTTGAGTCTGTTCATCTGATGAGCAGAATCTGGCACTGCTAGATATAAATTGACTGCTTTACGCCTCTTACCATAGGCACAACAGAGTCTTGGCCCCAGATCTGGCCTGACGAAGAATGAAGGCAGGTGAGAAGCCAGGTTGAGGTTCCCTTCTGGATCAGAGTACTCTGGCAGAGGCAGGTTCTTCATCAAGTCATCATATCTGCAATGAATACTTTTATTTAGACGGCTTCATCGTCACTACTGAGTCATTTACGTATCGTTAGACCTTTGTTTTTAAAAGCAGTCTGAGGATCAACAGCACCGGTGCTGTGTACCTTGAAGGCATGAGGGCCATAAACTCTTCTCCAGATGGCCAGTCCTTCAGTCGGTAAACCATGGGCTCGCCATCTTTGGACTTTGGTCGCTCTGAACAGTTGCAAAGGATCCAGTCAGACTCGGTCACTGATGGTTTACCATAGTAATGCTCACAGGACTAAATGCAGAGGAACTTACTGGTGATGTCTTCAAATCCATCCCAGAACTCCTTGATCCCAGAGTTGGACAGCACCTGGTCTTTACAGTTCAGGAGGTCTCCCTGATGGTCTGCAAACTCCTGGTTGAAGGAGTCGGCCTTCCACAGACTGGCATTCAGTCGCTTATGGATCCCAGACACCAGCACAGGCTACACAAACACACAACACACAAAATGCATCTCAACACCAGGGTGATAAAGTTTAGTGGAGCACTACTAAACCGACTTGCTGTAACACGGATGTGCACCTGTCCGAGCTTCCAACACTCTCTGAAGAGCTTCCAGTTGTTCTGGTTGCGGTGATCTCTGAGCCACAGTAGCTGTCTGTTGTTCAGCCAGCAGTGAGGGATGTCTGGATACTGACTGCTCGAGTCCTCTGCTTCTGCTGCAGTAACAGGTGCCGACTTTTTCTTCTCTGCTTTGGCTTCCTCAGCTGGGGCGTTATTGTTGTTGCTTAGGGTGATGGGCTCTTGCTTCACTGACAACTTAGTGGCGATGTTCTGGCGGCTGGCGGGGATTTTATTCTCTACAACCGAAGCAATGATGTCATCGAGGATATTGGGCATGCTCCGCCCACCCTTCCCAGTCTACAGAAAAAGGAAAGAGGATCACACATATTACAGGAAATAAAAAAATGTGAGTGTGGCTTCTGTTTCTTTTCCCTTTCTTTACATTATGCTGGAACATGGGAAAGTGGTCAGGTAGGACGGGACTGACAAAGCAGCCACTGTCCAAAGAAAAACTTTAAAGAGTTTCAGAAAGATGGGAGAACTATGGCTCGAGGCCGCTTTAGACAATTACACAAAAGTCTGGCTCCTTGGAGCAAAAATCTAAAAAACAGATGCAGCTTAAAAGAAATTGAAATAAAGAAAAATAAATGATTGCACACAAACGTGCTCTTACATCCAAAAACAGAAGTGGAGGTTATTGATCAGTTATCCTACTGTTTGCTGCTTTGTTACTTGTTCAGACTCCTGTTTGAATTATGAGCATGTCCTGCATTTGTTTTGTTGGGTTACAACTTAATTTATCCTTTAAATTTCTTTAAACTGTGTGCAAAAGTCTTGAGCCACCCATCATTTGTCTATATTGTGACTAAGCGAGGGGAGACTGTCACCTACTGTAATCTTTTATAAGAGTGTTTGAAGGTTGGTCTTTCTCTGATTCCCTCAGTTCCTGAAAGAAGGAGCTTGAAAAGAAAAGAGAGTTGACTTCTTTACGTTTCTTGAAGGCGTCTCATCTCTGATCCAGAAAGCTTCTTCAGTTCTAAGACCAAATGGTGGAGAGTTCCCGGGTATTTAGGTCGTAGTGGGAGCTCTCTCTTTAGAGGCTCGCTGACCCACTGTTGATCATGGGGCTCATGAAAGTCATGGGTCATTATCAGCAGAGGTCTGGGGTGAAACCGCTGTCAGAGAACTGATTAGAACTAAAGAAGCTTCTCGGCTGAGACGTGAAACGTCTCCAAGAAACTTCCAGTCCAGTCACTTTTTGTTCCAAGCTCCTCAGACTACCATGACGTGGATGACTGAGGATCTATACAGGCCTCATTTTAAAAATGTCATAAAGTTTGGGAAAATGATTTTTATAACAGTGTTCTGTAAATACTTCCTGCAAAGAGGGCTGTGTACGTGTGTTCAGAACCACAGCCAGGCATGGAGAGCATATTTGTCACTGACCTAATGATAGTCTGGGCTCTCTTATCTGTCCCTGAAAAATATTGGCCTTAAAATTATTGCAGCGATTTATCAGAGATGTGCAGAAAAAGACTTAAAAACACACAGAGTGCTCTCTCTCCACCCATTTGAACTGCACTCAGGATCCAGAAATGAATTAATTCACATTTAAATTTAGTTTCTGCATTTTATGTAAGAACATTAGCAGTCCAGTTAAATAATCACTTTATGCTTTCATTATCAGAAGCAAAAGTCAGCAATAATCAGAGTGCACGCATCACTTCCTGTCTCCTATCCTGCTTGTTCAGTTTGCACAATCTATATCAGTATTTTAGAGAAAGGCTCAATGTTATGATTCTGGTATAATTACAGAATGCATGTACACTTTAAAAGCTATAACTACATAAATGAATGTGCCTCCACACAGCTCCCCCTGGTGGCTACAGAAGACATTGCTATATCTGTAGGATATTTATTCAAAAGGAATCATATTGAAACACTGAATACAGCATGACTCTGTGTGTACCTGTGAAGCAGTGGAGTAGACAGGTGCAAAGGCTATTCCTGCGTCAGTGGAGCCCAGCTTCAGCTTCCCTGCTGTGCTGGTGAGGAGATCTCTGAGTGTGGAGCCCTGCTCTGTACTGTTACCCAGTGAGGGGGTTTTACACTGCTGCAGGACTTCCAGGCTGTCCCCTTCTTTGTCTTCCTTCACAGATTTACCCAGCACCACCGACTCTTTGTTTTCTGTTACAAAAAGAGGACGAAGCCAAACTACACGTTCAGCGAAACACTTAAAAGTTAATGGTGTGGACAGATTATTAATAATAATTTGTGGCTTCTGTTCCTCTCACCTTTTTTTTCCTCCCTGGATTTCCGCTCTGCCAAGTCTGCCAGGAAGTGCAGCGGCGACTGGGACTCTGGCGGGGTGATGGGAGCATTTGCACCATCGTTACCTGGACTGGTTCCTCCACCACCTCCTCCGTTAGTTTCTGACTTAACTCCTCCTAGGTCAGAGGTCTGCAGACAGCCTGGCTCAGCTTTCACCAGGGACAGCTTGTTGCTGTGATTCAGAACATTCTGCAGAACCTGGACAGAAGGAACAGTTAGATGAACTCTCTTAACTGCATGAAATCACAAAGCCTTCATGTCAGAGGAAGAATGAAACTTTATTTATTTAGTTTATTTAAACAGTGACCAAGCAAAATGCCTGTCCACAGTATTGATATTCCCTAGGTAACAGGTTAATAGATAGCTATGATCACCACACACAGCTATTGTATTATTAGTTTAAGTTCACCACAGCTGAGCTTAACCACAAACCTGTTAGAAAACTACTGTTAAGCCTGCTTAAAGTCTACCATTCATTAGATAGAAAAGCCCAGATAATAGAACCTGTTTTCGGTTCACTTACTACTAAACCACAGTTTATGATTAACTCTAGTGCAGTAACTGATGGACCAATGATGCCATTTCTGTATGTAAAAGCTATTAACCATGACTCAGTGTGTGGCTGGTGTAGGTCCTGTCTGTCTCTCACTCAGCAGTGGATCACAGCGACCCACACATGTTGATCTAGTCTGTGCCACAAAGGTAGCATCCTAACAATGTCATAAAAGACTGCCCCCACCCTACCTATCAGTTAGAAAACTTTGTCAATGACATTCGACAGTTAGTGCTTACAGCTGTGAATGGTCCAATCTATATCTATAATCTATTATTTTGCTTTATGAGTCATGCCGAGTGGTGAAAGTTATTCTGGAGTTTTCTCTTGATCCCATTTTATCCTTTTTCTTTGCATTGCAATCAAATGTGGTTTACTGGTGACAGCACTCATTTTCCAGTGGTCTCCACTTAACATATCTGTCTTATGAGCTGTCATTCCACAGCATGTCTTTATCCTGTCTTCCTTCTCTCACCCCAACCAATCACAGCAGATGGTCCCGCCCCTCCCTGAGCCTGGTTCTGCCGGAGGTTTCTTCCTGTTAAAAGGGAGTTTTTCCTTCCCACTGTCGCCAAAGTGCTTGCTCATAGGGGGTCTGTTGGGTTTTTCTCTGTATGTATTATTGTAGCGTCTACCTTGAGGCGACTGTTGTTGCATAAATAAACTATCTGCGATTCATCATTTTGTGTTGCAGTCAAGGCCAGACTGACTTGCTGCACCATCCTGTGGTATTACATGGTCTGCTCTGTATCATGGAAATTAATGAAATGAGTCAGAGGCAGAGAACAAGTGTTTTCAGTGTAACACAAATCCAATGTCAGAGGAAGTAGATTTGCAGTGTTGCAGAGCTCTGTGTGTATGCACTGCTGAGCAAACACACAGGCCTTTGTGCTCTTAGCAGTTATCTCTGTATCGAAATGTGACTAAAAACCTGAAGATCTCCAAAGCCCGGGGTCCTGTGATACTGAACAACATGCATTTCATGTTCATTTCAGCTAACTCTCAGCGTGTTGGGCCACTCATTCCAAATTAGTCCATCATCCTGATATGTTATCTCACTCTACATTAACACCACTAACAATCTCTGTCAGCATCACACTATGCTGCTCTTCAGCAGTGAGCGACCTGCCACAAAACCACAGCTAACAAGTTTTTATGATCTGAACTCCTCTGCACATTTTAAATACAACGACACCACCTCTTCAGAAAGTCTTGACAGTGAGTCAGGATGTGATTGACTGGAACAGAGCGTGGTACCTGTGAGACTCCGTTGGTGGCAGGCAGTTTGGTGAGAAGGTTCTGTTTGCTGGTACAGGGACAGTGAGACTTTATATTGTGTTTTTCTCTTAGGGAGTGCATGGATGTCACCAACTCTGTCAGCACTGAAACATGTCAAAATCAAACAACACACAATATTAAAAAATTGTGCTGAAAAGTATCATTCAGTCATAAAATCTACACACCAGCTGTTGTTCAGGACAATAGCAACGCAAACAGCTAGGATCGACTGTACCTGAGCCCGGGATGATCTGGGTTGGCATGAGGTGTTTATGGTCGTGGGGTTGGCCTTTAACACACTTTAGCCATCCATACAGCTCTTTATCTGATCATAGTGAGAAAAGAGTCACACAGTGAACACACACCACACTCAGAGACACAGTGTTGACGTAAGACGTCTGGAGAGAAAGGTTACATACACGCGCATGTTATTGAAAAAGACTCAGATCCTGCTCCGGTTCAACAATTATGTTTCTGACTTTTTGTGAACTGTCCAAATACCCACACTGACCTTTGGAGCTCTTTCTCTCCTTGGCCTTGTAGCAGTCTAGGCAGACAACAAAGCCACATTTCTGACAGACCCAGTGGATGTTGAAAAGTGTGGCTTCACATGCGTCACACATCTCCCTCACCCCTCTCACTGCTCGCTTCCACGCCAGCTTGGCTGAAACACACGATAAAGGTTCAGAAGAAAACACGCTAAGACGTGTTCATTTAAACTTTGACACTATTTTTGAGAAAACTTACCATCCTTCTTAATCCAGCTGGATGCAGTATTCTCTGTTGCAACCATCTGACAGAACTTGTCTCCTATGAAGCTCAGGATGTACTTGGCTGTGCTTTGGTCCAGGTGGCTCTGCTCCATTGGCCCCGGGACCCACAGGCTGAGGGCCTCATCATCAAACTGGTCTGGAGTGGAGAAGCCATCCATCCGGATGACGCCATTCTTGCTGTAGGAAAGCCTAGATGAGAAGAAACACAAGGCTCTCTCAGTAAGGCGGTGCACACGTGTAGGCTGGCTGCTATCAAAGAGGAAGCTACTGAAAGAAGGGCATCTAATATAAAAATGTTCAAAACGAACAAAGTTATGAGCGACTGTATTTTGATTTCTGAAGTGTTTTTGGTGACAAAAACACGAATGTTGCTTATTTTTCGTCCTTACAGTCAGTCTTAATCAAATAGCTGAGAAAAAAACAAAAGTGTGACGTGTTTTTAAAGTGCATGTAGTTTTAAACGCAAGCTGAGGTTATTTTGAATCCAGCATTAAAGTCCCAGACTTCATAAACAGACACATGCACATTAAAGCAGGTTTTACTCTCAAACAGAAGCACAAAAGAGGCCTGATATCACAAACAACTGTTAACTTGTTAAAGTTCAATAGTCTGACTCATGTTAACCAGGATGGGTTAAACTGGGCGTCTAACACCCAGGCAGCCTGCTTCAAACAAAGACTATACTTTATTATCACAGAGGAAACAACAACATCAATATGACCTCGACAGATCATTGCAGCTAAATCTTAGCAGGTTCCTCACACCAGACTCAGGTACAGTTATGAATGTGAACCATCATGGAAATCTGCATCATTGTCTGTTAAACTGAAGCCAGCGCACAGATAAAGTGGGAGAATGAAGATCACCGTTCATAGAGTGAGTGCTTTACCGTCTGAAATAGTAGAAACGACAGAAGACGGGGGAGTGAGCGGGCTCCTCCCCTTTCTTGCTGCGGACCACCCTGCACTCCCTACACTTCTGCAGGTTGGGGCCAATTTCTGAACATGAATCATCCTGCAGGAAGGACTCTCCCGTCTGCTTCAGCTTCTTCACTTTCCTCCAGTCCTTGAGCACAGAGCGAGGGATCCCATCTAACATGCATAATATCATAATCGTTAACTGTAACTACGCTTAATTTTTAAATATTAACATAGAGTTGCTCGGCAAGAGAAACACAGAAAATACATCAGATAAAAAAGATGAGATTTTTTTATAAACAGGGTGTAGATGGAGACGTCTTTGTCACATTTTCTCTCATCTGAAGTCTCGAGACGAGTAAATTACAGAAATCATTCTGAGTAATGTGACTTAAAAAAAAAACATTTGATTAAAAAAAGCATCCAAGCAGTTTTCTTTCAGAAAGAATGAAAATTATATCTTCTTATAGAACATATGAGACCAACAGTCACATGGTTGCTTCATGCCACAGATGTTGTTTAGCATCTACACAAACAACCGTTACTTTTATCTGATAATGAAACTTTTATCAACTGCTAAAGCTGGGAGGTCATAACTGTCATTCCTGTGTATCAGAATCAGAATTTCTTTACTGTCACTGTAACAACAGAATTAAGTGCAGTCCCTGCGGTGTCAAGAAAGAAAAGTTTACATATAATTACAAAAGAATGATATCAAAAAAGAGGCAGAACGCTCATATAATGAATGAAACCTTATTGCACAGGACGCACCTGTCAGGCTGAACTGGAGGTGATTATGTGTCAGACACATATACTTATTTATAAATGTAGGCTTGGAATTGTTACATCAAACAACACCTTCAGCCTTGGACTCTGTATAACATGCATGATGATGAAAAGTGAAGCCATGCAGAAATACTAAAGCTGTGCTCGTTAGGACCAGCACGGTCAGAAAGAATAGTTCAGACCCTTTAAAGTGTACGGGAGTACGAGCACTGCCAAACTATCTCCTGAGTTTATGATCACAGTTGCTCATTTTGCAAATATAGCCCGCGTTATGTTCAGGAAGAGGACAAATGCAGTGACGATGGGTCTCACATTCATTCATTAATTCATTATAATTCATCATTCATTAATCTGTTATACAGTTTTGTTCCTTCGAGCTTCCCAAGAACACGTGAGAGACTCTGGCTAACCTTTAAACACTGATCATCTGGCCATTCATTGGTTAAATGAACTCTCACTCCCAGTTGCACTGCTATGACAAAAACACTGCTCCCTAAAACAGCAGTGAGACAAACCTACAGCAAGATATGAGCGAGGACTTACTGCTGCTGGCCAGTTTGAGTTTAGTCTTCTCTCGGGCTGATCTGAAGATGCCATTGGGCTTCACGTCGTCTTCCTCTTTGTCGTTGTCTCCTTTCTTCTTGGCCATGTCGTTCTGCTTCTTCTTGTAGGTTGGTTTAGGCTGACGCTTGGCTCGGCCCTCCATCTTGCTCTCGCTGGTGTCAGAATCATCTCCCCCGCTCTCCGAACCAGACTCGTATGTGCGTTTGTTCACCCTCCTTGACCCCACTTTTCTCTCCTCCCCGCCTCCTGGCGCTCCTGCCAACTTTTCCTCAGGCTGTCTGTCTCTGTCACCTTTGCTTCCGATGTCTTTGCTCATCTCTACCTCGTTGGAGGTGGAGGCGCTGAGATTGACTGTACAGGGCTTGATCATTTCTGACATGGCTGTTGTGTTGCTTGTGGTAGTGGTGCTAGGACTTTTCTCCACTTTCATACTGGAGCTTGTAGTAGTAGCTGTGTTCCTGTCCTCCTCGGAGTGCCGGGTTAACCAGGCTTTCTTCAGCTTGTGGTAGTTGTTGGGCTGCGCAGCGCTCGCTAAGGCTGACCCCAGGGACTGGCCATTAAGCAGGGGACTTGACTTGCCTGGTGTGGTACTCCTGCTCGCTGAGCTATTGCTGCTGCTGTCAAACGAGACCGAGGAGGCCTGACTAGTAGCAGGTGGAGGCGGGGAGCTGGAAATTGGGGTTTTCTCAGTGGAATCCACAGTTAAGGAAGAATTTTCAGTTGTGACTGAGGTGGGAGGAGTAGAAAGGTTGCTTCTGGACTGTGCCGCAGCTAAAGCAGCTTTGTGCTTCTTGAGGTGGATAAACGAAGAGGCGTAAGGCTGACTCGAGCCAGAGATTGAGCTAGGTGTTGGGGTAAGGCTTGGGCTGGGGCGGGGTGCTCCTGCTACACTCGCAGGATTCAGAGAGACCCCTGGAGATGCATGTGAGCCAAAGTCCTCCTGGAGCTCCTTTTCTGTCTCTGGTCTTATATGGCAGAGCACCCGACCCCCAGTGCCACTTTTGAGTGCTGCAAAGTCACATCGAGCAGAGTAAACTGGCTCAGGAGTAGAGCTCCCGGTTTTACTCTGAGAGCCAAAAGCTGAGGAGACTAAAATGGCAGTCCTGCACACAGAGTTTGTAGCACCGGCTCCCACAGGTCCTGACACACCTGGCACAGGGGTCTTTTTATAACGCATCTCCTCCAGGTTCAAGTTAGGCTGAATGACCCTACCTGCTGCAGGTTCTGTTAAACCCTCCCCTAGTCGTGGACATTCGTCCTGAAGCTTCGATGTGTAGAACCTCCCCTGGGGGAGCTCTTTGTGGATAAGAGCACCAGATTTCTTAGCACCAATGGGACTGTCGTACTTTATAGACGATCGCACAATGACCGATGCCATTGCCGACTGGGGCTTATTTTTTGAGAACCCCTTATCTCCAGAGCACACCCCTCCTCTTTCCTCGATCAAGTCTCTGCCTTTGCACCCATCTGCTGATGGAGCCGCCATCTCTCCGGGGGTGGCAGAGGCCACAAAGGTGATGGCAGCAGCAGTCCCGTGACCTTTGATGTCCCTGAGCTCTGGCAGCAACGTAGGGGGCTTCTGCTGCTCCGCTGATGTTTTGCTACCAGTAACTGGCTGAATGGGTGTGAGGGTTGGTGGAGAGAGGCGTCCACCGTGAGCGGCTCTTTCCCTCTCTGCAGCCTCTTTGCGTTCCAGCGCGTGCTGTGTGGGTGGATGGAAGACAGGTGCTCGGTGGAGAGATGGCATTGCCCTGAGCTGTTGCTGCTGCTGCTGCAGGTGATGATGGTGATGGTGTTGGTTAGAGGCTGAGGATGAAGAGGACAACGAGGAGGAAGGAGGAGAAATAGCAGGGCTGCGACGGTCTGTCCTGTCTACACCTGTGTGGAGCTGATGCTGCGGCTGAACGAGGGTCACCTGCTGACTGAGCTGCTCCGTGATTTTCCCCGCTAAACCTTCTCCTCCCTCCGGCTGGTGCTTGATGAGAGGAGGGGGCTTGGAGAGGGAGTTTTTAGAGCTGGTGTGGTAGCTGCTCATCGACAGAGCTCCTGGGCTTTGCACGGCGGCCCCGACACCGGCCACGACCCCCGGGGCCCCGATCGACACTTTCTCATAGTAAGGACCGACATCTTTGGAGGGGTAGAGTCTGGGAGGCTCATTCACCACACTGTTAGACAGCGTGGTATAATAGTTGCTCTTTTCTGACTGCATGGTATGAGTGAGGGCGTGGCTAGTCTTGGGGCTTGGCGAGGGAAGACCCGGCATCCGAACAGAAAAGCTCGACTCTCTGCTTCTCTCTCTGTCCCTGTCCATCGCAGGGTCAATGGAGCGCTGTATTTTAGCCGTGAAGGGAGCGACCTCAATGCTCTCCTTCAGGATTTGACGATTTTCCTCTTTGTATTTGCTGGCTCTGTCTGCTGCCTGGAGTGCCTCCTGAGAAAGAAAACAGAAACGCTGCAAGAAACGCTTCTCACACTTTCTCCTACATTTGTCGTTAAAACAGAGACCATGGGCATCACAGTCAGTTTAAATAAGGGCTACACTGAGAAATGAGAATCAAGGGCCAGACAATCTATAGACAGACTTTAATCAAATGGAAAATAAATGTCTCAAAAGGCATTTGACATGCAAACTGATCCCCATGTAAGCTTAGCTGAAACTGTCTGTCTGCAGCATCAGCTTTGCTTCTTAACAAAGTGATAAACAACAGGGTAGAGCGCTGATATGGCCCATGTGCCTTAATATTTACACGTGACATAGACAAATATACGACTCTGATGACTGCTACTCTGCTACTCTCACTGAAGAGCAAAGTCAACCCGCCTTTTTCCATCTGCTTTAAAAAAAGAATATTTATTAAACGAGTGTGCGAGCAGCCACGTACCTGTGGATTTGTCAGACGGGCCTTGCTGTGGGGATCCAGGTAAAGGCGGTGTAGATGGACATCTTTTCCTGTTGGAGTGCGACTTCTGTCTGTCTGCTCCTGTTTCAGCTGTGCCAGTGTCATTGTCCTCATGGGATCCACGTAGCCTTTCTTATCCACATCTCTGCACACAGACAGGACAGATATTCAACTTTATGAAACAAGCTTTTACCATCTTTTTCAACAACTACTCCGACTGAAAAGATCTCACTGTATATGTGTGCATGCAGGTCAGTGTTCATGACTCCACCATAAGAAAGAGACTGGGCAACAATGGGCTGCATGGCAGAGTTCCAACATGGAAACCACTGCTCAGCAAAAGGAACATAAAGGCTCGTCTCAGTTTTACCAGAAAACATCTTGATGATCCCGAGATGCTTGGAAAATACTCTGTGGACTGACGAGACAAAGGCTGAACTGAAGGTGTGTGTCCCGTTACATCTGGGGTAAAAGTAACTCAGCGTTTCAGGAAAGGAACATCATACCAACAGTAAAATATGGTCATGGTAGTGTGACGGTCTGGGGCTGTTTGGCTGCTCAGAAAGACTGACTGTGTAAATGGAACCAGGAATTCTGCTGTTTACCAAAACATCCTGAAGGAGAATGTCTGGATATCTGTTCATGACCTGAAGCTGAAGCACACTTCAGCAGGACAATGATCCAAAACACAGCAGCAAGTCCACCTCTGAATGGCTTAAGAAAAGCAAAATGAAGACTTTGGAGTGGCCCAGTCAAAGTCCTGAGCTGAATCTGATTGAGCTGCTGTAGCTTTAAAAGATGGTTCATGCTCAAAAACCCTCCAGTGCGGCTGAATTTGGACCAAAAGTCCTCCACAGTGCTGTAAAAGCCTCATTGCCAGTTATTACAAACACCTGATTGCAGTTTTTGCTACTAAGGGGGGGGCCAACCAATTATTAGTTTTAGGGGACAATCACTCCCCCCCCCCACCCCCTTAATAATAGTGTTACAAACATATAAAAAAAAACCAAATCACTTTTTCCCACCACTGTAGTTACCCTGCATGAACTGGGAAGCAGTAGAACCACCACCAGCCAACTGCCAATAAGCTGTCAGCAGATTAGCCCACTTTAGTCAGACAGCCAATCAGATATTAAAAAGGCAAATCACTTTAAAAAGTAACACTTGTCTACTTCCTTTCCTTATCGAAACAAGCAGCTTCAGACTGTCTCGCTGTAGCTGCCTGCTCTGCAGATTCTAATGAATATGACATAAGTAGATTCATGAGAGAAACAACTGATGGATGGTTTAACCTCAGCCATGTTTTGTGTTGGGTAGTCAGTGATGTTGGTTGTGTAAGGAGGCTACAAGCTGCTTAATGAATAGCATTCTGGGTAAACTGCTTCAGTACGGCGTTAGTGCCACTTCATCTGACTGAGCAGGTATTCCCTGCAGCTCAGAGCCACCTCAGGTCTCCTGCTGCTGTGAGAGCTCTCTGAACACGGAGCTTTTTAAGTAAAGAGGATAGAGTTCAAATGTCCAAAGCAAATATTCAGCCGCTCCTATATTTTGTGCATTAAAGGAAGACCGCTTCTTTTTTACTTACAGTAGTTACCTTTTTAATGTATATTGAAGCCACCAAAGAATTTCCTGCTTCCCCTCAGTCACCCTCAGTGTACATGTTTTAATTTCATGTGTGAGGTTCAGTAAGAAGTAAAACACAAACATTTGTGTTGTAAGGAGAATGAAGAAACTTAAAGACTCCTTAGAGTACCATGACCTGGGAGACTGTCTGGTTTTTAAAAACAAAGTATTTTAACAGGAAGTAGTTCTTTTCCTCAGCGTGGATTTTCTCCACTCTTCAATAACAACAAGTCACAATGGCAACGTGGCCAAACTACGATCTTTATGTTAATTAAGTGTTTTTAAGTCAACACTTATTCAAACCATCCATAATCTGTCCTCTGATCTGTAGAAGTTGAGCTGGAGTCTGTGGCCTGATTTACTGCGCCATCACCTCCTCTAACTTTTTGTCCTCCGGAGCTTTTCCCTCCATGGGACACAAACACAGAGGTGGGAAACACAAATCAGCTACTGTGGGACTGTGTCGGTCTGTGTCACTGATGTCATTCAGTTTAAGCAAATCCACATCTGGTATTGTATGGTGTAACCCATCAAACATCAGCTGCTGTTTGTTTTCACAAGTTCATATTTTCAGTTTTCACTGAAATTCAGAGAAGCAACGATTCCAGCTTTCATCAGTACTAACGTGGGACATCATCACGTTTGGTGACAGAGTGACGGTGCAGCTTTAACTAAAGCACTCTTAAGAAGAACTGATCTTTCTGCTTACTCTTTATGAAGATCCATGCTGGTCTTCGACAACGGAGGGCTCGTGTGGGTGATCTTGACAGGGGGGCGGTGGGCATCGGCGCTGGCTGGCCGGACAGGAACGTGGCTCAGCATTCCCAAACTGTCAGCAGCAGCACCAGCAGTCTTATGGAGCCATGGACTGGCAGTATTCTACACAGCACACAAACAAAAACACCACTGTTACTCTGCTCATGGCAAAAAACTATGTGAGGAAACATGTGGCCAACCAATAATGGGGTGGAGGTTATTTTGTGCCTTAGACACTCGCGTCTGATTGGCCAGCTGAACAGGGTTAGCTCTCTCAGCGCATGTGTGGGTAACACAATTCATCAATCAATAATACTCGATACAGGAACTATAAATGCATGCTAATACTGAACATGATGTTTTATGCAGCAGCTGAGAAACTAGTCTGTTAGTTTGTGCACAACTATTCACCTGGAGTTTCCTTTATGGATGCAAAAGCTGGAATCCAGCCTCACAGGCAAAAGCTATGATTCTCCTGGATGCTATGAATATGAAGATACTGAGACGGACTGATAAACAGTCAATTTGTCTGACCTAATAGCAATAATGTTAAAACATGTTATGAATCACACTGACTGTAAGAGTTTAGATAGTTAGTCTTTTTCTCAGAGCAAAGCAAATCAGTTTTTTTAAATATACATGATTGGAACATGTTCAGCTTTTGCAGCCTGTTTACTAAAACCACTGAATATATTTAGTCAAGTTTAAAGGTGTCACGTCAGTTATCCTCAGCTCTGACCATCCTTCACTTCATGGTTAACCAATGTGTTTTTACCTTTGGAAACACTCCTCGTTTTAGAGACACATGCAGAGTTGTGTATTACAGGGCTTTGAAAGAAAAATCAGGACCTGATCAGGGGAGGAGCTCAGAGGAGGGGCATGGATGCTAGGGACAGGATGAGATGGAAGGTAACGAGCCACCCATGAAGAGAGCGGCCGAAAGATAAAAGAAGAAGGTGGTAGGTGTTCTCGACTGATTGTGCGTTTCCTCTAATCAACATGAAATGGTTAATGGGCTGATATGGACCAGTAATAAAGGCCTTGTATTCCACTTTTCTGCTCTGCTTACCTAAAACATATTTGTGTTGTTGCTTTGAGTGTTTTTACTCCAAGTCAAATTCAACAACTCACATCTACACACAGCACTTTACTCTGTGACTTCAGCACTTTCTAATAATCACGCTCACACTCAAACTCTGACAGTTACACCAAGATGTATTTGGGCTTCAGTATCCTGCCCAAGAAAACTCTGGAATGCAGATCGAGGGAACAAGCTGCTGTATGTCATCAGCCTCCACATTAGGGGTCAGACCCCAGGTTTCCCCCATGGACTAAGAATAATGACTAATGCAACCTGAAACCATAAACTCTCCCTGGACTGGACTAGTCACTGCGATGTCACCCACTGGTGAATGCACTCCACACCGGGAGGACTTTTGTCTGCTCAGCTTTTTACAACCAAACGCCATCAGCGAGTCACAATCCCAGGAACATGAACTGTGGATCTGAGGGACGCTGCATGCTCACTAGCTAACAACCTGTGATTTATAAGTCACACGTCTTTACTGAGGTCATAGAGCAAGACAGCAAAAGGTCACATAAACCTCTAAACCAGCAGGCATCTTCTGGTCACCAGTGAAACTCCTGCTGGAAATGAGAAATAACTGGAGGTATAAGGTGCATCATAACTGTCTTCATTTCTCAGAAACATGCTATATCGACCTTTTGCACCCATTCTACGCCTGGAACTAATGCTAAATGTAAAAGTGGACATTTCCAGCCTGTCAGTTTAAAGGTCTACGTTCCTGAATGAACACACAGCTGGTGTGGTTACTTTGGTCACCTGATCTGTTAATTATGGTTTAGACGACTAAAACATAAAACTGAACAAGCGTTACACACGCCACTAAAATACTAAAAGAATAATTACTTTCATACCAGTCAGTTGTATCTTATTAAAATATAATCCACAAGGTGGCAGGCTTTGGTATCACAGAGCTCTGTACTACTGCTATTACTGGGATCAATGTGGAGTTGGAGTGCTGTTAAGGCATTTTTAGGAAGGTGCAGACTTTCATAGATCTATCCATAGAGCTCAGCGACGTCATTTGGGCTTTACAGGCAACCGTCTTATTTTATTATTGTGTCACACATTATGCTCATGGCCAGCAGGCTTATAGGAAACCAGGGGAGCAACATCATCTATGAGTATTAAAGAAAAAAAACAGCCTGAGGTTTGTTTTGGAAACCAAAGCAGCGAACTTTTGAACATCAAAATGAGTAAACCATCACTTCATTCTGTAATCGTCAGCACACTGGAACATGATTTTATAACAGACATCTGGATAAAATAAATATGGACATTCTAAGGACAACAAGGACAGTACAAAGGAAAGTGTCATCCTGTTGGATGAACTGTGGTATAACAAAAACCAGACTATAGCTTAAAGGTGACACTTCTTCTTTCTGCCTACCAAACTTTTCTTTCGCCTTTACCAGATCCTTCTCTGGATCCTTCTTTTTCCTTCTACCTTTGTTCACCAGTGGAAATATGAACACAAACACACACTGACATGGGTGCTCCTGTACACCTACCCTCCTGAGAGAGGCCTCAGAATTCACAGTAACAGGATTTTCAGGGTGGACCCACTTAGCTGTGGGCAGGTTGAGCCCTGGTGGGTAGGACGTTGGTGTTCCGTTGGGGTACTGCCACAGGATTGGGTACAGACCAAGTCCTGCAGCCCCGCTGTGAGCTTGGGCTAGAAGAGATGGTGAAGGGTGGCCCTGGCCCTGAAAAACACAGACGCATCTTTAGCTTTTCTTTAATGGAGGGTAAAAAGACAAAGACACACTACTCTTCTCCACAGTACAGGACTGTAGCACACAGGAGGCACACCTGTAGGTACTGCTGCTGGTGGGGCAGAGCAAGGTGACCCAGACCTCCCGGAGAGTCGAGTCGAGGGTGGAGAGATGCTGCAGGAGGGGCCATGGCTGGGAGCACAGTGGGAGGCAACAGGTGTGGGTGAGGCAGGGCGGAGGTGTGAGCAGGAGCAAGGAGATGGGAAGCTACGTGGGGGTGTGACGCAGGGGTAAGGCAGGGCGAGTGGGGGGAGTGCAACGTGTGCAGGTGGGGATGGAGATAGGCTGCCACGTGATTGGATGAGACTGTTGCAGAGGCGGAGTTCTCTGCGTCGGAGCGAACCAGAGCTGGGTCTCTGTAAACAGTGAAGGGCTCATTCTTCTTGATAATCAGCGGACTCTTTGTGTTGCTGCTCGTACTGAGCGCGCCCGACTCTGACCGCACTGGCTTGAAGCCAGACCGCGGAGGTTCTGCCAACTCTATTTTAACTGGCAAACGAGACGGTGGAGGCGGGGAAGTATCCGAGTACCTCGGTATTTTATGTTTAGATACCTCGGGGGAGGTGTTAGGTTTAGGTTTAGAGATGTCCACCAGGCCCGCGTGGGTCTTAGCTTTGACGAGATCAGCTTGACTTGCGTTGGGGTAGGAGGGGCTCTGAGAGCTGTCGGGGCGGGATTTCTGCTTCAGGGAGTCCAGGTGAGCCGAGCTGGGGTTTGGGCTGGAGGTGATCTGAGTTTTAGATATGTCAGGGAGGAGCACCGTGTTCATCTTGTGGGGGGCTGGTTGCTGCTGAGGGTGTTTTCTTGTCTCTTCAGATAAAGAGGGACTCTTCATGCCAGGGTGGAACGACTGTAGTGTATGGTGCTGCTGCTGATGAAGATGATGGTGAGGAAGGACATTTTTCTCCTTTTCCACCAGCAACACATTTTCAGCTATCGATGTGACAGGCCTGGGGGAAAAGCACAGCAGAAAAAGTAAGAAACAAGTATGATATCGTACTATATTTGAAAGACTATAAAGTCAGAGATCCTCAGATCATGATGTGGTCCAGGGCAGGCTTCTATGATTGCATTCAATTACAATCCAGGGTTGGGACACGTTTCTTTTTCGGATCCTCAATCCACTTTGTCTAACCCTAACCCGACCAGGTTATTTTTCCATCTATCCATGTATTTCCTTTTAACCTAGTCTCATGTCTATCCGAGTGTGACAGGAGAAACAGCAGGGTGCATCCTAAACATGCTGCTAGTCTATCTCAAGGCTACAAAAGTGAGGAGAATCAGCTGGGAACCTAACATTCCTGTCTTTGCACCGGAGCCTACAGTAACCAGAAAGAGCCTACATGAATGGCAAAATCATGTAAACACAGAGGGGGCTGCTCTATTTTGGCTTTGAGGTAACAGTAACATCCACCATCCAGTGCGCTGCCCTACATCTTGGCTAAGTGAGCAATACTTTTGGTACACAAACCACACTGGAGGAATAAATACATACGTAAAGAATTTATATTTATGCATACCAGATAAAACACAGTTCAGTAACTCCCTGAACCTGCAGGTTTTAGGGAATCACAAAGCCACAAATGTGCAGTAGCTAGGAGACAGAACAGGCAGCGATCACAGCTGTGCCAGATGTGGTTCTAATTTTGATGGGCAGAGATCCATTGTGTTTGCTAAACTTGTGTCGACTGCTAATATTTTAATATAAAAAAGTGTTTTACTCTCCTAAAATAGGCCCCCAAATCCAGCAGTAGTTGAGCTCTACAATCAAACAGCACCGGAAATAATTCCAACTCCTGGTTTTGGAGTAGGGAAAAAACAAAAAGTAGTCCCACTCCACAGCTGGATCACCATGACATGAATGTTTTTACAGTCCTCAGGCACCACATCACACCTGTGGTATGAATTTCAAAACAATATGTCGCCTTGAACTCAAATTATCACAGTCACCAGATTTTCAGAAACCTTGACCTCTGACCCCTGACCTTGAGGTCAAGGTCACTGAGATAACACTTATTGTATCAATTTAAACTCGTACGTCGCTTCATTCTGTCACAGGCGTGGGCGTCCACGTCGCTCAGGCGCCGTCCCAGCATCAGCCCAGGGGGAAAAAAACGTGAGCTGAAATATTGAAACCATTGTCTGCACTCACCTGATGACCTCAGAGGAAGCAAACTCCATCCTGCTGCTTATGCTCTTAGTCGCCGTAACGCCGCCTCCCAAGATGGCTTGATGCTGCACGGGAGGTTCCATCTCCGTCCTGCGGCCTCCCTCTGATGGTGAGGGAGACGGAGCGACAGGAGGCGAGGAGACGGGTGAAGGGTTGAGAGAGAGGTAAGGCGAAAGGGCCGTGGACTCGGCCTTTTCGGAAGCGAGCAGTGCCGACACAGCCTCTGAACTCTCGCGGTGCACGGTGGCCTGGGCGTCATCTGTGATGTCAATCACACTGGCGCTGTGGAGGTGGGACAGCGATGGCGTCTGGGATCGAGACGACGCTAAAACAAAACACAACAAAGTAAGAACGCTGAACTGTCGTCAGAGATGAGAAACTTGCAGCAGCTCACTCTACCTTTCACAGTGTTCTTGCTGTTCTCCAGAACGCCACCCTGGACAACATCAGACATCAGCGGCGTCTGTTGCCGTGGAGACTGGGTGATCTGCGTTACTGCTACCAGTTCCTCGTCTTCCTTTGATAGCATTTTGCTCGTTTCCTTCACTACGCTCTTTTTGACGTCCTCTGTCGCTTGAAGCTCCGCCCATGGAGACAGGCGGCCAATGACAGACGAGGAATCGTTCGTCTTGGGTCCCTGCAGAAGCGGTTTCTCGTCCTCCTCCATTTTAGAAATGGCACTTGGTTTCACGTCACTGCGAGTCTTTAGCTCGTTCTCAGAGTTGGGCTCTGAGGAGGAGGAAGAGGAGGAGGAGGAGGAAGATGAGGAGGTGGAGGAAGAAGATGAGCAAGAGGAGTGGGCGGCTCTCTTGTTGTGAGGATTTTCTGAGTCGCTGCTCTCGGACAGATCGGATGTCATGTCGGTCTTCAGCTTCTTTAGACCCGCCTTCTTCTCATCTTCGTCACCTTTCCTGCGTTTGCTCGCAGACTGTTTCACCTTGGACTTGGGCTCTGAACAAATGACAAACAGGTGGGATTATTCTGTACCTGTGTGAGACTCTACATGTGATAGCGACAGACACACGTTCTTCTACAGATTTATTTTGGACAGATCGTCGTGTAGTCAAAAGTCAGGACGGTTGGGTTCATTTACAGACATTTTAAACATTTCAAGTATCAAAAACAAAGGCAAGCTGCTGTATCTTATTAAAGATGTTAAGGAACGAGACAAGAACACTTGCACAGTCACATAGCACACATTACTGTCTAATACCTTTCTGTTAATATGTTGGATTGTTGAATCATTATTTCCACCCACCTATTGTTAGGGGTTGTCAGAATGCACAGTTTTAATATTCAGGACTGGAGGTAAAACCTCAGTCTGACCATAACAATAATGGCCGCAGAGCCAGTGAGAGGTTAGACTGGTTTAGCCACTAAACTGGGTCAGATCCACACACATGGGTGAGACATAAAAGTAAACTTTTCCTGAACAGAAACAGAAACCTGCAAACTAAATATGATGGTACATAATACATCATATTAACTAACATCTAACGTCTGGTCCAAGTCTTGGATTACGTTAAGCTAACCGTTGCATAGCATCCAAAAATTGCTTCTTTTTTTTCGATAGGTTAGGTTAAGGTCATAGACTGTACATAAAAGATGGGGAAACCCACCATGACATCACATTGTGGTGAAGTCACTTTGTGAAAACTAAAGGTGAACATTTATGCTGTTGTGATCTGTTGAATGAGACACAGGCTAGCCTCAAACACGCTGCTGCATTGTTCTGTTTGACTCGAGCAGAGACGAGAAGAAGTTCATTTATTGTTTTCAATACGACATGAAACTGTGGACTTTTTACCACAATGACTAACAACTAAATGGAGGTTTAGTGGCAGTGCTTCCATAAAATGCCTTCATATGTGTGCATGTTTTAGCTTTCTCGTGATGAAACCCGACTCACCTCGCCCCGCGGCCTCTTCTCTTCGGTCCTTTTCCTCCTCTGGAACGCTGCTATCTGATCCCTTCCTCCTGGAAGAACGAGAGTTGCGCTGCTCTCTCTGCTCCCGCCCACTGCCACCAGGCGAGTGGTGTAATTGGCTGGCTGGTTGCTGACTCTGCTGCGACTGGCTCAGTTGTTGGGAAGCCAGCATGCCCTGTGAGCCTTTAGAGTTGGGGCCTACTGATGTCATGATGGGGCGAGGGCTGTTAGCCTGGGCTCGTGTGTAATGACTCTACAAGAATTAAAACAGAAATAAATAACAAATGTAATTTATGTACAGAAATCTACAGACTTGTAAATCACAAACATAAGTTTACCTACCAGAACACAACGTGCAGCTCAACAACATCAGTAAAACTTCCTACATCAGATTCTATTGTCTGGTTTTCACTGTTACGGCTGGCAGGCTGTATGCTCCACACAATCAAGCATTGGCTGACACATTTATACATGAAATTAATAAACAAAAGAAATAACTGGGCTACCATGGGTTTGAAGCAACTGTACAGATTATGAAGTAAGAAAGGAACACTGAAACAACTACTACAAACACACGCTTGTTCTATATGGTATCTATATGACAGTCAGATATTTATGACTGCTTGATAGACTTCTGCAATTAATCTAAAACATGCCTGAGTTTAGCTTCAGTCAGAGGAACGTCCACAGACATGAACAATCCCTGGAAGAGGCTGGAGGCATCAAGGTTTACTTTGTTTCAGAGAATGTTCCTATTTATCATGTGGATAGGAAAAAACCCTCCATCTGTGAAGTGTTGAGGTTACCAGACAGGCTTTGGGTCCCAATAACAGCACAGAAGCTTCTGGTAAACAGTAGCTATTATGCAGGTGCCTAGTTTAATATGTGAAATCATGTCAGTGAAGTTTAAACTACTTAACTTGGTGGGTGAAGATGCACAAAAACAGCTAACCCTATCAGTCTACTGTGAAATACAAAGAGCACAAAGTTAACATCCCCGACTGCAACTGAGGATCACTGCCTACCGTCATTCAAATGACCCATGCTGCTGTCACTGACAGCAGACAGGAAGGACAATATTGCTATGAACTGCCACCACAGCAGTGATGGAAGATGACAGAGCACACACGGATGACTGGAGCTGTCCTTAACTTGGGTTTTATAGGCTGCAGAGTGCAGGGCAGTGAGCTGATCTCAGGCTAGAGAGAGCTCATCAATGACAGCATCACTGTCCTAACACATCCTGATACTGTGACTCTCGCAGAGCAACAAAGACACTGTCATTCTGTTTCTAATGGTATATTAGGTGAATGAGGTCCCAGAGTTGCAGAGAACATGAAGGTGCATTTGTCTGTAAAGTAGATGAAAACCTACATACCAGTACGCTCAAATGATTGGAACCAGTATTGTACAAAAGACGATGCTGCATCTGCGAATCTATTTTTGCTGTTTACAAAGATCATTTCAGAAGGTGTTCAGTGGTCTGCACGCTGATAACGCCTGTCCCTGAAAGCAGACCTACTGAATATGATTTGTGAACTATACTACACTATTTTACAAAATCTGCAAGGTATTAGTTTACTGTACACGTGCAGCAGAGTACTATGCAACACAGCAGTAATTCACAAGATGTTTACGAGGAACTAAATTTGCTAAATGTCCAATTTGTATTTACAATAAACAACAACCTCTGTGCACACGAGCTGCACGTGATTAGCTGAGCTTTTACAAGCAGCCTTAGCTCTGCTTTGGAATACTACATGTTTTTTATTATAGAAAGATGAAGGTGATGCCGATCTGGCTACATTTGTGCTGCACGAGAACGTCACCATTCGTAAGTGAAATAAGTGAAATTAGGTCTTTAAGAGTTTTTGTTTCCATCCCTGTGGAAGCATCAGTGAGGCTGACACTGAGGCTTCATAACCAGGCTGTGACTTCACCTTTCACTTTTTTGTTTGTGGCAGTGGGCGCTCCTTTCTTTCCCATTAGTCAGCGTTATCCTTAATTCACAGCGTCAGTAGGTCAATGAAGTTGCCTCAAAGTGAGAGTCATTGAACTAAGTACCTATCCGTGACCCGTGGTTATTTGCCTGTAATCACTAGAGGCTGACAAACACTGACGTTCAGCGTTGTGTGGTCGATGTCAGTCTGTTCCTGTTAACACAACTTCTACAGACTCTGACTGACATGTTGGAGGCTGCTGTGCCAGTGTGCTTATTCACTCTGTCCTGTTGCTGACCATGAAAGGGACACAGCAAAGAGTCGTCCGTGCTAAAACGGTCAAACCGTGGCTTTGATAATGCCAGGACAGAACCTACAGTCAGGCACATGATGCACAGGACATTCAGCGTCACGGGCCTGTGAGAGTTAGTTCTTGATTCACTTAATCTAATCCTTGGTGAAAGGCATAGCTCTGTGTTTCAGCACACAGACAGAGAGGACCCTCACATGTTGGATTTCAGGGCTTATCAATAAAAAGCAACCCCACACTACACAAAACACTGCTGCACTGACCTCTGTGGTCACACTCTCACACACACACACAGCTGGGAGCAGGTGAGCCTGGGAACAGCTATATTACCCGGGGTGTGGCGGAGGGTAAAGCAGCCAGTAGATGGCGCTGTGAGAAGCACTTTGGCCTGGGACTGGTTACTCTTTTAATGAATGTGAAACATTCCTGTCTTTGACTTCCATGAACACTGCAGCACGTGAACACAGAGTACAGATTTAGGTTTAAGTTGTAATCGGTGTTTATGGGATTTTTAAAAAGTTTCAACAGAAAACGTTTTAAACTGAATTAATGCCTCAATATTACACGTTTAAGATGATTTAGGCAGGTCAGCTATATTAATTTAAAAAATACTGAAGAGATGAATGGTGCTTGAAATATAGTACACTGTCACAGATCTCCACATTTTACCTTCACAGAGTTTAATTTGTCTGCTTATTCAATTACTCCACGAGCAGTCCAAAAGACAAATGGAGTAAAACGATTGATACTTGATGTGTGACCGAGTGCCTGCTGAGACAGCCAGTGTTATTTAATAAAACCTGACTTACAGAAATTAACCAATAAGACTGAGAAGACAGATCAGTCCGTCGCACGTCTGTTATTTTCCACTGAAGCTGATCACTGACCGTGTTTCCAACTTTGTCCCAGTGTGTGACACTGGCCCCAGACTGCATCTCAGATCAGAGGTGATGTGTGGAATTAGAGCTCCACTCCAGATAATCAGCTTGTTTTTTCATAAGTACCAAATGAAAACAGTAATCGCATCACGGCGCTTTACATTGTAAGTACAACCCTGAGCCTGAGTTAAATTTAGGGTGTGTGAAAATGTTGAGCACAGATGACGTCTGTCAGCTTTGTTCTACTGCAGAAAGTGTAGGACTGGAGGGTTGGGAGGTGGTGTAGCAGTGGGGGTTCTGGGGTACCTGAGTGCTGCCAGTGGTCCCGCCGGGTCTCCCTCCCGCCATCTTTAAAATGTCAACGACAACAGGAAAAAATAATAAAAAGAAAAATAACAAAATGAAATGAACACAAAGAAAATGTGGGACAAGGAGAAATGTTGTTATTGACTGCGGGACCAGAAGTGACTGGCTAAGAGTTCAACGTTAGCTCCTTACACCAGCTTGCTTCAAACGAGTCTTACGTGGCAACTTGACATTACATCACCACAGTTTAATGGTCATCTGCTGACATCGCAGTCACATTACACGGAGCCCAGAGGTGAGCAGAACAACAGAGAGCGTCTGTGTGTCTAACCTCTTAATCAAGCTTCATAGAAACTTTTACTTTAAAGGCAAAGTTGGCAATTTAAAGATACGGCGAACACAGAAAATAAGGAAGCGGACATTGGTCAAACAGCTCTGTGGAAGAATCCGGAGCCACAGCCCTGTTCAGGGAATGCTGATTGGGAAATGTAAAGGATAATGACGCGGAGCGTTCAGAGATCTGTGTTGACCAATGTCTCTGAAACGGACACAGAGAGGATGCAGATGATGCTGAGATTAGATGAAAAGCAGCAGCTTGTGCTCGCTAACAGAAACACAACAACAAAAGCCACATGCTGGATGCATTCAGCTTGACAGTCATTAATATACCAATCTTTTTATTCTACAGCTTTGTGTGTTTAGTCTCATCCCTACGTCAACTCCACACCCTCATCAACCGAATATTTTGCATACAATCCATTATTTATTCCTCATTTCTAATTTTTCATTGAGTACCTACAGCACAGGTGATAGTTTATCACTCTATCTCATATTTGTGTCTTTGTGTGCGTCTGTACTCACGTGGGCAGTGTTGTTGTTCTGACTGGATCGCGACCTTCGCCTGGAGGTAATACCGATGTTTTCCCCTTTCAGCAAAGAGTGAACAACGTCATCCAGAAAGGTCATCTGGACCATGGATGGATCCACGTTCTGAGGCTCTAGCACCTGAGCACACACACCAGGTTCATTCGACACTCGTATCTTGGAGAATTCAAACGATATCAAATGATGAACAGAAACTAGATGCAAATGTAAAAAACATCATTACAGTATTTTACGTTACTCCGCATGTACAGGTCTATAGTATTTGGGCAAGAACAGAATATCTGCAAACTGCTAACCAGCCATTAGAGGTATCCTTCAGCCTTGGAGTAGATGCACCAAAATCCTCACGAGATTCTCATCAAACTCGGCCTCTGACCTTGAGGTAACTAAGATTCAAACACTTCTGAGATTTTAAGTAGATCCATCTATGGTATCAGTTTGATTTCATTGTAAATCAGTAACTGGGCAGTGTCAGATTCATGCGTGCTTTCATCGAAGGCTAACGGGAAAAAGCCATCTCCACTCCTTTTGCCTCTGTCTCTTAATACCAGATGAAATCAGGTGAAACGTCTGTAAATGATTATTATTTTAAACATGATGAAGACAGAGTGGAGATGGGTGGCTGTGTCTCAGGTTCTAGTTAAGGTCACACGTCCCATCCTTTCAATCCTTTTCACACAGTGTAAAACTGTAACTACTTAAATAATAATATCACATAACTGTGTGTGAGTGCATCCACGTACCTGGTCATTCATAACGACCATGTTTCGACTGAAGAGGTCGTGATGTGTAATGATACCAGTGAACCACTGGGTGGCCGAGTCTTGTCTGTACACACGCACACGGTAGCCATTTAATGAGTAGGGACCTGCAAGCCACAGGAAACAGTTCCCACTGCAGTTATAGTCCCACTGCTAAAGTTACTGCATGTTCCTTATAAAACAACTATTACAGTAACGATGTCACTGACGTGGAGAGCTTTAGCATGTTAAAATGCGACCACACAGTCCAAACAAAAACTTACCTTGCATAAAAATTTCCTGCACCTTCTGGTCTTTGAGCCAGCCTTTCACTTCTTCATGAAGCTGAGGGTTGTCTCTTAACACTGGGTTTTGACTGTCCACCTCATCCTTAAAGACACCGACAAGTACCAGCAAATGATTAAACACGTGTTAGAGTCAAAGAAGCCCCGCCAGCTCAGAAACAACCAGACTGTCTGTGAGAGTCATTTAGACACAGACGATGGTTTTCTCAGCTAACGGTGGCACCGTGTTCATTTCATTTCAACTTCAAAAGCTAATAACTCTTTAGAATGTTTACATTTCTTTATTAACGTGACCAAATATTATTATTTTCACAAAAGTCCTAAATGTAAGAACACAGTGCCTCCGTGTCATCCTTCCTGCACAGGCTGATGTTAGCTCGCGGATCTGTGATGGCTTTTCTGTAAAGTCTAATCTAGGCGTCTCTTCCTTAAAATGGTTCACACCCTGTGCTC
Source organism: Pelmatolapia mariae (assembly GCF_036321145.2). NCBI lineage: Eukaryota > Metazoa > Chordata > Actinopteri > Cichliformes > Cichlidae > Pelmatolapia > Pelmatolapia mariae. The sequence continues at coordinate 30,099,207 of NC_086234.1, read as the reverse complement.
AGTCCAGACTGGGATCATCATACCGTACTTGCTGGAATGTGGTTGATGAAAAGATCCAATGATCATTCTTTCCGGTTCTGTGGATTTTTCCGACTGTAATAACGTACTGATTTTCCCTCTGCTAACATTCCTGCTTTCTCTGATGGATGTGTCACTTGCACAGTATGTTGTGGGTTCAGATAAAAAGCTTGGCACACTTGGAATAATCTTCAGACAGTTTTCCTGCTTAATTCGGTTTATATCTACGGAATAAAGATTTTCACATCACACTTTTCATTCTTTTCTAATGCATTACATTTCTGTGTTTTATGATGTTTTCATGCATGTTCATACTGCAGTGGTGTCAACAAAAATGTTCAGACGTGCCTTTTTGATCGTCTACATGAGCTTTAGCACGATGTACAGCAGTGCTGTGCACAGCATTGTTGTTTAATGACTGAACATTAGGCTGTTAAAGGATTAAATACTAACTAATGCAGTCACCTCCCTCAGTCCAGACTTCTGGGAAGGATAGCAGTGGTTGTTTATTTGTGCAAAGGCCTGTCTTGGTAAAAGCTAAAGCAGAAACATGATAAGGGCTAGCACGGTGAACTGACATCTGTGGGTGAATTCGTCAGTAGTAATTACAATGACAGAAATACAACTTGCACAGGAAAAAGGGTTTTAATGACCCTATTTTGGGGCACAGATACAAGCTCTTTGTTTTTGTTTTGTTCACTCAGTTTTTTTATATCCCGATGACCACTGAAATTATTTAGCTGCAAAGTCAAGTTGCAAACTGCTCGTCAAAGGTGGCTTTGAAGCAGATGGCCAGTTACTTGCACACATGTCATCCTTTGGTTGTCTCGGTAATCCTCTAAAAGCAGGTCATGTGTCAGCCATCGTATCCTGGCCTGGCGCTCACAGGCACTGCACACCTCCAAGGTGAGAAAAGTGTAACTCGGGACCATTTTGCATCACCGCTGGTTATTTTTCTCTTAGTCACTTGAAGTCATCAAACATCATCAGAGCAAATCCCGTCCAGTGTGGACGCAGCATCTAAAGCTCCAGCATTACCACGATGGCTGAGACAGGACACAGCGTCACACCTGATTCTCACCGCAGTGACTGAAAACATTTAAAAATCCAACTTCTGTGAAAATCTGATGATGTTTAGGTTTATAAAAAAACCCAATCAGATTCACTCTGAAACTAGAAACCAGGAAAAAATGAAGTGTAAGTGTTTTTGAAAGACGTGATATTATATTTCATACAGCTCTAAAGCGCTACTGTCAGTGGCAACGAGCCAGTGAAACAAATACTACCCAGAAAGATTCACACACACATATTTCTACATGATACCTTGTTGGAGTAGTTTCTTAGATCTATAGTGTACTTATTTATTTTTTTAATTATTTTCTGGCTTTATTGGACAGACACAGTGAAGAGTGACAGGAAAGCAGAGTGAGAGAGGGGAAGGGCGGCAAAGGGCTGCAGCTCGCCGCTCTTACCCATCATACGGTCGCCTGCTCATCCCACTGAGCTGATTCATTTATTAATGTACACTTTGTACTACAAAGTGTTAGTTTTTACTCTTCTGTGACCTCATTTTTATTTCACAGTATAAGGCCCTCACTGTGCACACTACCATGTACTGGTTTTATTCTTTATCCCTTCGCTGTAACACATTAAAAGTATCAATAATTGAATTTTTCTATGACAACTGATTTTCTGCTGTGACAGTAAAAACACCAAGGTAACAGGTAACAGACAGAAATATCACAGACACAAAGGAATGCTGAAAGACGACCACAGACACCACACACAGTCTCACAGCTCCGTGCACACAGTTCAATCAGGAGCTAATGTGCACTACAACTACAGCTGGTGTAGTAACGATCCATTCTGAGATGTTCCAGAATAAAACGGATTATTGGTATTTCAGTCAAATAAGACGAGTTGGTCCTTATCCTGGTGACGGGCTGATACAGATCAGTAGCTGCTCTGATCTCGACATCTGAACAAGGAAAGAAAAAGATCTGAACGTTTTCTCATATATGAAATCATCTATAATCTTCTCTATTGTTAATTACTGTTTACAAAACTGTGTGATAAGAACTGGGGTGTGAGCACACGTCCGTGTACGTCTCCTTACACGGAAGGGCAGGAGTCAAAAAGACACAGAGGCTGAGGCTCAGCAGGAAGTGAGGCAGATGACATGAAGTCACAGCTTTCATTTCACCTTCTCTGTCATCTCCTTCCCCCTCCCTCTCTGATCCTGCTGCAGTGCTCTACTTTCAAAACCTTTTTTAACTCCAAATTAAACCAGTGTAGCCTAAAAATAGCCCAGTGGAAAGCAGTGTGTCTCATATTCTAGAATTTGTCCTTCTGATGACTAATGACCTCTGTTAATAGACTCCTCTAACTCTTAATCCACCCCAATGAGCCCACACACTATTCTCTGTGTATGAACAGTGGGGCTATGATGTTACCTGGTTTGTTAGTCAGTATGAAGCTTCAAAACCTGCAATAATCTCTCCTCTGTGCTGTTTTACTCCTGACAGTGACAAGTACAGAGCCTCGCAGAGCACATCGTTTCAAGCTGCAGCTACAGTATATTTAACTTATCCTTACACCCATACCTGTGAATATACGGTGGATCAGGCCCAGTGTAGACGTGTTTACACACCACACAAATACACAGCTTAACCAAGGCAACAGGCTAATACAACCAAGCTTGAAGCTAGCTTACATGAATATGAAAAAAGAGACATTATAGTCATGAAGCAAAGATTTTGAGTAGTGTGAAGACATTCAAAGGTTTCTCAAAGAGGAAAATCTGTGTGCACAAGTTAAAAATGTATCAACTTTTCACAAAATTGTATCCTGCGAGTCCATCTGCTGAGATTCTGGCAAAGACTGCAGCTTCATGATTCATCTTTGCTTGTATATAAAGTAGTGGGCTTGGAGAAATGTCAGTTTGAAACCATGTTCTGAAACTAACTCGAGTCCAGCAACAATTTTACTCCTTTTTCTGATGGCTGTCAAAACTGAACGAATGATGTAAGTTGGCAAAAATGAGCAAACTTCCAAAGCTTTTGTTTTGTCAGATCTGAGTGCTGACTCTATACACGTGGCTTTACGTAGCTCTTACATACGTTACATCATAGTCTCTACAAAGATTCTCCCACACAAGTCTAAATCAGACACAGCAGGTGACTGTGCAACAGCACACAGAGCAGCTTTTGTATTAGGAACACTGCAGGGCATAAAGCCAGAAACTTCCTCTGAGGCTGTCAGCTGAACACTATTAAAATGGGTGTGTCAGCTGCTTGCTGCCTTCCTCCCCCAACAGTCACACTTAATGGAGGAAAACAAAGAAAACTTCTTAATTTTGTAACACACAGAAGTGATCCTGCAATGTGAACAATACTGAAAGTCCCCTCATGACACCATCAAAGAGTCAGGCTGGCAACAGCTTCCATGAAACCCAACACTTTGTACTTTGTGGTTTCCAGCCATATCTCCATCGGATGTTCCTGCTGAACTCCTAAAATCCCATATCCCATTCATAAGACTCGACTTTTCAAAGTGAATTTACACTTAACAGAAGGAAAATGTGTATTTGGTAGGCTCTATTATTAACAGATGAATCTGTATTTGGTGCTCTAGTAATAAATTTGGGGCAGCGGGACAGCATGTGTTCTGTGGTTTATATGACTCGGCTGTTTTGATACTGATAAGCATGCTCACACCGTGGTTAACAGTTGCCTCCTAAGCTTGCTCCTGTCCACTGTGTTTGTGCTGTTGAAGCATTTTAGGAGCATTTAATGATCACATAAAGTAAAGTTCTACTCTGTGCTGTACGTGAGACTAACAGAAAGCATCTCTGCAGAAGGTGGAGCGACAGATCTGAAACAATGTATGAACCATTCAGTGTGTGTATCGTTTGGTCAGATTGGTGAGTCAGCACTAACAGTGTTATTATCTGGCTGCTGCTCTTCAGCTTCGACACAGACCACAATTTTCTAGTAACAGGGACACACACACACACACAGAACTGAGCAGCAGCCTGGGTTGGCCCACTAAACACTGACTTCATTGTACCGTTTATGCCAAACAGATTGTAGTCCCCGCCCCCTCCCACTCTCTTCTTCCTGTCCAACTCCAAAAATAAATAAATAAAACACTCTGAGGCTGCAGCGCACAGAGAGACACGACTGTTTTTACTAAAGAACGGGGAGCTCTGTGTGAACATGAGTGATTTAAGAATAGAGGAATTTGCATTGTGTGTGTGTGTGTTACAACTCCTCTGCAGTCAGCACTGCCCCCTCCAACCTGACACTCCTTCCTTCCTGTTTCAGTCACCACTCATGTGGCAGACTGTGTAGTGTCAGTGTGTATATTGTAGTCATGTGGTTTATCATGAAGTGTGTATTCATTTGACTTCCTTTCAATATTATTTATATAGCACCAGATCACAATGAGTTGCCTCAAAGCATTTAATATTGAAAGGTAAGGACCTCTACACTAATACAGAGAGGCCCCAACAATCAAGCAACCCCCTATGATCTGCTGTGGCAGCAGTTGTTGCTTGATTACAGCTGAGGGTGAGGGGAGGTCACCTGGTTTATTCTAAATCGTCCACAGGTGTGAATGTGAATGCTCGTCTGTCTCTCTCCCCTGTGCCAGATAGCTGATCTGTCCACAGAGTACCCCCGCCTCTCGCCCTATGGTAGCTGGGACAAACTCCAGCCCCCGCGAGCCTGATAAAGATAAGCGGAAGAGCATGGATGGATGGATGGATGGATTTACATGTCTAATTTTGATATATTGTATTTGCAGATTCAGTGGCTGTGTTGTTTACTCTAACAATCATGCTACATCATGCATAAAAGTTGTACAGTGTGTGGAAATCTATAAATCTATAAAACAAATCAAATCACAACTCGGGGAACACGGCAGCAGCTGATTCAATTCTGTCTGACTGCAAAGACAACACAATACATGTTCTTTTTCTGACTTGGCTTAAATACGAACTTCTGCCCAAGACAGTGAGTGTAGAACAGAGTCTTCTCATTAGGTAGGCACTGAGTGGAACACACTGTTCCAGCCAACATAATACAACAAGCTGTGTTCAGCTGCACATCACTGACACACGAACACAAACATCAAACCGCCTCACCAAGCGCACACAGCACAAGTGTGCATGCCTCAGTTACTCACTGTTTTGAAGCTACGGTGTCTACTGTATCTATGCAGCCAGTGTTTGTGTGCTAATGTGGAGGTGTGAGTCAGTAGTGAGCGCTCACGTGCAAACACGTAAACTCAGAGGACAGACTGCAACTGCACATGCTGGCTTATAGTCATGTTCAGGTTTGGCAGTGTTACATCCAGCAGACAAACCTCACTGCGCTCCACAGCCAGCATCCCTCCATGGCTGCTGTATCCAACCTAATTATGAATGACTCATTTTTCATTAGAAAATTTAATTTGGTTACAATGTGTACAAAATGTGCTCAAAATCAACAAATCTTCTTTTTTAGACTAAAGAAATCCTCTTGGTGAAAATCATCACTCACATAAATGCAGCAGGGAGGTCTGAGAGTTTCCATGCTACTCTTAATCGCTCTGAGCAGGTTAAGACAGGAAAGCCAGAAGGCTCATTTCAAATCAACATTCCTGCTTTAATGAGCCTTCTGTCCACAACAGAAATGAGACCAGTATGGTTGGAGCACAGAGTAAAGTAAGCGGGAACGACATGGCCATTTTCATTTCGACTCATTAAAGAAAAGGCACCAGCACTCAGGGGCACACACATATCAAAAGTAACAAAGTACTATGATTGTTCATCATTTTTATTAAGGCTGTTTCAGTTCCATCTCATTTTTATAGGCTGCTTCTTTTTTCCAGCTACAGCCTTCAGGGGCTGCCACAGCAGATCATTTACCTCCATCTCACCCTGTCCTCCGTATCCTCCTCTGTCACTACATCCATGAAACTCGGCGGTTTTCTCTTTCCCCCGCCCAGTAGCTCCATATTCATCACACTTTGTCCAGTATTTCCACCATCCCTCCGTTGCACATGCCCAAACCGTCTCAGCCTGAACTGCCGCTCCGATGGACTCGTTTCTAATGCTGCTCACTCCCAATGAACATCTGAGCATCTTCAGCTCAGCCTCCTGTCTTTGTGTAAGAGCCTCATCAACACCTGCTTCTCTCTATCTAACTCTGTCTTGCTTCTAATGATTTTGATTTCTCTTCTCTGCCGTCTGCAAACGTCATACTCCGCAGACACTCCTACATGACCTCATCTGTCCATCTTGCAAACAAGAAGGGGCTCAAAGCAGATCCTGGTGTAATCTAGCAGCTGCACACTTCACCACTGTGTCGCTATCCCCGTGGATGCCCTGCACCATCCTCACGTACTTCTCTTCTCCTGACGTCCTCATGCAGTACCACATTTACTCTCCTGGCACCATCATATAGTCTCTCTAACTCCACGAGACAAAGTGCAGTTCCTTCTCTGCTTCTCTTCTTCGTAAACACTCTCAAAGCTAATAGCACACCTGCAGTGCTGCCCACTGAGCATCACATCAGCGTTGTCCCTCTGTAGTTACTACAGTGCTGCACATCACCTTTGGTCTTTAAAACCAGTAACAGTACACTTCTTCATGCATCCTCTCACTCTTCACTCATTATGTTTCCATCTGTATCCCTAATCTCTGCCTAGCCAGCTGATACAGGTCCTAATGTCTTTCCCTGGTATCCAGCCTTGCCTATAACTCACTATAAACCATTCCCACTTCTCTCTATGACATGCTTCTAGTCTCCCAGTACTCCTGTCTACTGTCTACATCTCCCTGACTTTTCTTTACTAATTCTAAACAGCGGCTCTTGCTCTGTAGGCTCCAGAGGAAGAAGTTAGTAATGAGATCAAACACCTTCCTGGCAGCTTCCCTCACCACTTCAGCAGTACTTTATCAGTCATCTGGTGACTCTTCCCTACCACTCATCGCCCAGCTCAGATCTTCCCTGAATTCTGACCAACATTCTTTCTTCGTTAGTTTCCACCATTTAATCCAAGCCCTTTGTCTTAGTTCATTTCCTCTTCTTGATTTCCAAACTCATCCTACAAACTAGCCCCTGACACGAGCCAGCTACACTCTCCCCTGGCAGCTACTGCCACCTCACAGTCTCTCTTTCAAATTGCAGCTTCTGAAAATCACGTAGTCCACCTGTGTGTACGTTCATCCACTCTTACACATCACTCTGTACTGACCACAGCCTTTTCACAAAATCCACTACCATCTTGCCCTCCTGCGTTCCTCTCCTTATCGACCCAACACCATCTAATCAACCTCTGTTTAGGGGCGGCTGTAGCCCAGGAGGTAGAGCGGGACCATCTACCAACTGAAAGGTAAGTCAAGTCTGCATGCCCAATGTTCTTAGGCAGGGTATTAAGACCAACCTGCTCTCTAATGGGTCCATCAGAGTGTGACTGTTATCACAGATAACAATCACACTCTGTCAGTGTAATCATAGAAAACACTTAGGCATGAAACGAGTGCTTGAATGAATGGATGAATGAGGCACGTAAAGAGATAAGTCTGTTTACTTCCTGTGCCTACGCGTCCAATGAGCTGCAGTCACCGATTTCTACTCACTACCACTTTATCCAACTTACTCCAGAATGTCTTTTTCTTCTGACACCCAGCCTATGAGGAATACACCCTGACAACGTTCAGCGCTACACATTTGATTTCCAGCCTTAGATTCATGATCACCTCCACATACTACAACCCAATCAGTGGATCAGTCCTCAGCTCATCCAGTCCAGTGCCTACTTCCCTACTATTCAGTTGTACATCCAACTGAATACCCATCATAATCGCTGAAGGACACATTTCTTCATTAAACATGACAAACTGTGGATTTTAAACTGTTGGTCAAACAAAACAAGGTGTTACTGATGTGTACTGTATAGTTTTCATCATCCAAGGTTCCTGCCTGGGTGTTGCAAACACAGTGACCCACTAAACATAAAAACTACACATAATAGCTTTTGGCCTACAATAGATGGATATCAGACATATATCAACCTTACTTGACCACTTTTATCTGCAGTGTGGGTTTGTGTGTTAATGTAACAGCAGACCACTTAAAGCTTGCTATCAGCACCGAGTGCACTTGGGATTCGACAAGTTCCTGTTAAGTGTTTCTGCAGACAAACAGCCTGACAGACAACGTGAAACTAGAATCAAAAAACATTTATGATGTAATACTGTTCAACCTCCAGGTGTACAGGTGATATGCTCACTATTCCCAGGAGCTAAATCAATTATATGAAAGAAGTTAACGTAGTGTGGCGTCCTTCACGTGTACAGCATGTGTTACTTTCTCTACCTTGGAAGTAACAAAATAACTTCCCTGCTGTCTGTCAGTGATTTCCACATGTTCCAAAGTATTTGTCAGCTCTTTATGTTTTTACTACTAACTTGTCAAGTCTGTGTTAATCTGTGTTAAAGGGCCACCCTGTCTCTCCTCCACTCTTCCCAACAAGCTTCTCACTGACAGAAATGGCAGGCAGGACAAAAGTTCAGGAGATGAACAAGCATCACAAACGTGCCTATCTGTGCCACCTGCACACCTGGCAGGGTGACCACAAGAAACACTCTCCATCTGTTTTCCCTTATTTGATGATGATGGATCGGTGCAGACACTCACACATTATTTTAAAGGGTGTAGAAGTCCTGTGTGTGCCCACACATGCCTGGACACGTATGTGTTTGTCATATGTGGAGATGAGACATGAAAGTCTAGAGAGTGAATATAAATCAAATAACTGTAATACATTATTGCATCAGCAGGGAAATTCCTTACACTGCTTATCAAGCTGTTTCCTTTTACTATGACCACTGTCGATTTCATCACCGTCTATGGCACAACTCTAAGTGCAGTGACGTACTAGAAACTACAATGAAGAAGACGCTAAATTCTGCTTTTAGGTTAGTAGTGCCAAGTGCAATGACTCATGCAACAAGATCCTAAAATACGTCTGATAAATTCGTTTAATATCACGAATAAGTGTGATCACAGCGAGAGGCAGGAATGCTGAACAAGTGACATGAAACAAAAATTAATCTCAAGGCCTGATTTTTTTTTTACCTGACTTTACTTTGAGACATTTGAATGAAAGTATGTGCGTAAAAGCAAATATCTCGAAATAGAAAGAAAAGCATAGCTGCCGGTGTAACTGCAGTCTTTTCAATCTCTGCATAATCAAAACAGCAAACACCAACACCGAGATATGAAAAATGCCCACGAGTCCTGACAGTCAGTGGGTACCATTCAGGCTTAGTTGTGAATACCTGGTACGGATGGTAGGCTGAGGTGTCTGATAGGAAGTCCAGCTGTCGGTCCAATAAGAATTCCACTGCTGTCACTGAAGACAACAGGCGCTCCCCCACCACCGGCTTAAATGTCTGTAAAGAAAACACATCACAGTCAACACCTGCAGTTTTACGGTGGAGCAACTCCTCGTTTCTGCGAGCAATCATTTATATGTCACCAGAATATATTTAGATCTCAGTGTTTCATGGAAATATTCAATTCTACAATACATTTTAGGTACGATTCATTTTGGAGCTGCAGCTAACTGGGACGAAATCAAATGTCAGAAATGTAGGAAGAGGAAACGGGGAATGGAGTACGAGAGACAAATAACAGAGCTGTGGAAAAGATTAGAGGGAGGAAAAGCTCGGGCGGAGACATGATGAAGAGAGACAGAGACGGAGAGCAGGGCACCGAAGAGGAGCTCCAGAGTGATGAATAAATTAATGAGCAGAGGAAGTCTGACAGTTGAAAGGCAGTACACTCCACTTTGATGTTACCGCTTTTACACAAAGACACGCACACGCTCTCTGGCAACGTCAGCTCCGGCTCGAGCTCAGCTGCCCATGCTGCGCAGAGACAGGCTGCATCACGTTAAATAGTATTTATAGATAGAAATATATACGTTTATATTTCAGTGCCTGACGTCAGTCCACCAGTCACAAAACTATTTACATGGATAAATGAAAGAACGAGGGTCACGGCAGTGGACGAGTGCATGTTTGTATATGCACACAGTAAGGGCTGGTGCTGCTGTGGGTTCATGGTTACATAACAAGGCCAGTCTGGTGGAGAGATGAGAGATTAGAGGTGAAAACCATGGCTACTGTGAAGCTCTCCTCCCAAACACACACCCACAGGAGGCAGAAGCACATCGTGTGTGTGTAACTCTATTTCTGTCCATGCAGATCATATTTCCAGCATTTATTAGCAGAATGCAATTGCTAGCATTGTATGTATTTAAGAGGGTTAGGGTTACAAATGTCATAGTGTCCAGGACGTCATACATCATCAGCATTTCTGACAGAGACCAGCAGGGTCTATCCAGGGTTCTTATGGACCCTGGTGATGCAGGTTTACCCAGGTCCAACAAGCAGATCTGCCGTTTCTAGTCTTGATGTTTTTTCTGCGACTCTGCTGGATTTACAAGATCGTCTCCAGCTGATCTTAGAAAGAAGAACTCATCTGTATCTCAAATTCACAATCTTCCTCTTTTTATGGGAAGTATCGAATTAGTTATTTAAAAAAAATCAATGACCAACACATTAGTCAGGACATTTTATAAAGTAAGGTACAGGAAATGAGTAAACTAGTTTCTAAAAAACCGATACTGCCCAGCGTGCACTGTCAGGTTGTTTAAAGGATGCAACAGAAGGTTAAACCTTACACACGTATGTTTCATTATCACCACAAATGTCTTCAAAAACATTCACAGTCCTCTCAGACCCCTCTCTTTGGTCTCTGTCCTTTGCCCCACTGCTTTAGTATCTGTCTATGGACGCCTCCATGACTGCATTATTTAGCAATGTAGGGCAACAGTAGAGGAAATGCAAAGGTTATATGCAATTCACAGGTGCAAGGCTGATGAGTCACGGTACTCTTGACAGCTTATTGTGAAAGAAAATTTCACAACGTCGCTTGTGCCAGTGTAGCTCAGCGGGTAAGCAGCAACCACAGAGCAGTGTCCTGGCTTCGAGTCTGACCTGCAGCCCTTTGTTTCGTGTCTTCCTCTCTCTCATCCTCGTCATTGTCACTATCTAATTAAGGCAAATGCCAAAAAAACTATATTTAATTTTTCCATTTCACGTTGATTCAAGCCGGATTTCAAAACTGGCCGAACAGTTCTGAAAGCTCGGCCATCGAAAATTAACATCGAGCCCCAACTCAGGTCTCAAAACATATATCAGTCTTTTCTGTTTTCAGGTGAATATTTACCCACGGAGTCACTTTTACACACACAGACCCGATGGAAAGGTTTTATAAACAGATACTGAAGCTATCCTACACGTCAAAAGTTACGGTTGGTCCATTTTTATGAATAACACTGGAATCACAAACTTAACCAAATTATATTTGAAATAACATTTTTGACTTCCATCAATTAAAAAAACAAAACAAAAAACAAGAAGTAAAGATAAAATGATTTTTTTCTACATTCCACTTCACCACGATGCCACTGTTTGGCTCGTAAAACAAATCCAGGGCCTGTTTAAGATGAAACTCATGGCCTGGTGTTCATGCATTTAATCGAGGTCATGGAGAAAAAAACACTTTGTTTTCCAAAGTGTCTAAAGACAACAATAAATACGAAAATGAGTTTATTTAAAAATGAACAAATGCTTGAGTCATAAAAACATGACGAGATTATGTTTTTAAATCATCAATGGTAAATAACTGAGACTTATAACTGCTGGATTAAGATTAAATTAAAGAGTGAAAGTTTTTAAATAAACCTTGAATTGTCTCTCGCTGAAAGGACTTCAGCTCCTCCATCTCCTTAAAAACACTGCACACTGATTCAAGACAGGCAGAAGGTGGAAGACTTTATGGTCAATTTAGAAAACCCATCAAAACCAATGAACCTGCGTGCCCACACACACACACACACACACACACACACACACACACACACACTCTGAGATAAAAATATAATGAAATTCTCGGGGAACCAGAAGATCTCAGGAGAACAGACACGGCACAGCGGCATGCTGGGACAGCAGATCAGTCCCTGTGAACACAAAGACATTTCCTCTGCTGCTGTGTGTCTATAATTGACAGAACTTCAATAGATTGTAAAGGAGAATGAAGAGGAGATTATGAGCTCATGCCTCACTAAGAAACCTCAAGAGGTTACCACACGCAAGCTTCAAGGAAGCCACTGCCTCATCAAAGACAGAGCGAGAACGAGCATCAGAAAAAGATTGCATCAAATTAAAACACACACGAGAAGTTTTCTCTCGACTCCTCCGTATCAGTAAGATATCCAATGAACCATCAGAGCGTCCTGACTGCTCAGCCAGGGGCCCAGAACACCACGGGAACCCACACGTGCAAACAACATCCCTCAATCAGTGAATTATTCTGTGCTGGTAGGAGACACTGACAGATGTACATTCAGATACGCATTTGAACATTTGGTATGTTTAGTGAGTCTCATTAAAGTTGTTTGTGTTACTGTTTTTAGCACGCTTCCACTGAAGGGTCAGTGTTTCAGGAATCAAAGTCAGGAGTTGAATCCACAATAAGTAATGGCCCACAGCATCCATATAAATGCACTCAGAGTGTTCTTCTGTGTGCAGTGGGCACATTATCACACAGCTATAGAATACTGCTAACTGTACGAGTGCTGAATAAACAAACTTAGTGTATATGATCACTTACAGATCTCCTCATCTGCTTTGATCACGTGACACATGCATACTTAAGTGTTTTTTACCAGCTGGAAATGTCCAGCTGGGAGCTCTTGGGAACACTTTGGAAGTGCAGGGTTTTTACAGCTGAGATATTGTGTATCATAGCAACTAAAGTATGTGTGGAAGTGAAATGTTACAAAGGGCCCTCAATGACTGCTAGTTACCCGATGAACCCACGAAGAGTGAACCATCACTTTGTAAATGAATCATAGTAGACTGGTGATATCACTGGGTCCACTGGTAAAGATTTACTTAAATTTAGCAATGTGTTGATAATTTCACAAACTATACTGTTGCTGTCAACAATTATTCTAAATTTCATTAAATAACTCAAAAGCAGCGTAGTGCAAAGCTGGGTTTGCACCAGTACTGTCCTTCAGTAATCCCACATTACTGTGTGGCAAAGCCTGAACAGCTACAGAGGTGCATCTCTGCTGCATCAGACTGCTGTTTGTTCTATGGTACGGTGGTTTTGTCTGCATGCATAGCATTTCTCTTTGCTTATGTACCGCCTACAGAGACGGGTTTTCAACCTACGCAGACATGCTTCTGTGCAGTCTGTCATAGCTTGAGCCTGCATAGGTTTTATTTATAGTTATTATTATTGTTGGGTCTACCTGACAATATAAAACGCCTTGAGGTGACTGTTGTTGTGATTTGGTGCTGTATAAATAAAACTGAAACTCTTCTCCTGTTCACCAGGAACGGGAAAACACTGAGCAGAACGTTAGCCGGGTTGCTTTTCTGGCGGCCTTCAGCCTTTCTGTATTTTCGGGTCAAGTGTTTATCATATTCATCTTGATAATAATAATCAGTAGGTTCTCTATTGGCTTCAGGTTAGGCAAGGTGGCTGGCCAATCAAGCACAGTCTCATGGTCAGCCAATCATTGGTAGCAGTTGTGGCACTTTGACCAGCTCGTCAGCAGAGGAAAACATGAAGTGCTCTAAATGTTCCTGGCAGATGGCTGCACTGTCTTTGACTTTGATAAGACATAGTGGACCAATCAGCATCAACAAAAGCACATGATACAGCATCTCAAATCATCACAGACTGGAAACTGTACACTGCACAGCGGTCCCTCGTTTATCACGGGAGTTACGTTCTAAAAATAACCCGCGATAGGTGAAATCTGCAAAGTCAGCTTTATTTTCTACAATTATTATAGAAGTTTTAAGGCTGTAAAACCCCACTACACACTTTATACACTCAGACAGGCATGAACATTTTCACACGTTTGTCTCTTGTTTAAACTCTCAAAGTTCAAACATTCGTAGAAAAATAAGTCCAGTATTATATTCTAATCTAAAAAATACAGTAACTTCTAGGGCTGGGCCATATCATACCGCTCACAGTAATACCGGTATAATGTTAGGCAATGATGAGAAAATAAAATATGGCGATAGAATATGGGTAAAACGCGCATGCGCAGCGCCTTTGTTTTCATACGCACATGGCCGAAAAAGCATGGCGGCGACAGAGAACGAGAAGGGCGAAAGCAGATCGTTGAATGAACAGATGAACCAGAACTGGTTTGTAAAAATGCTGCAACTTCAGTGGTGTGGAACTGGTTTAGCCTTCGTCCATCAGATACACAACAAAGCACATTTTTTGGTAGAGCATGCTAGCGGACCGTCGTTATTACTGAACTGATTTTATGTGGTACACGGCGCTCAAATCTGTCAAATGTTTCAGTACGACTTTGCTAAGCTACGAAGCCGCACCGCTTGATGGATTGTCGGAGCATTACGGCTATCGTAGGCAGGAGCCTCGCGGAGTGATACGTACTGTGCTTCAACATAATGTTACCTTATTGTGTGTGTATAACCTCTTTTTAAGTTTGTGGATATTCTACATGGTTATGCTGAGGATATGTCGGCCAGTTTCCACTGGAAATGCCTTTTGGTTAAACTGTCAGCAAGGAATTTGCATTTGCACTGTTAAATTTTTATATAACTTTAATGCACATAAAAACAGCTGCTTGTTTAAGTGAAAATACATTGATGGGTTTTTTTGCACTAATAAAGTTGTGGAGTTGTAAAGTATTTTGTCTCGTGTCAATTATATCGTCAGTTATATCATTATCGCAAATTTTCAAATATATACGGTGATAAATATTTTTGGCCATATTGCCCTGCTCTAGTAACTTCTACCTTCCTTTAGCATGTCCAGAAGTCCAACTTTTTGTGCGATGGTTAGCATCTTCCTCTGTCACTTGGTGCTACCGCAGGAGCCTTTGACGCTGCAAAACGTTTCATCAACATTGTTGTGTTTGTTGGGGAGAAAACGTACAAACATACAGTACAGCATTTCAGAGTCACACTGCTGGGATTGAAGATTTATGTAAATTTGACAAGCTGAACGCATTCTGTCCTGGACAGGAGACACGGCACGAGACTAACTGACAATGGTCTACAGCCAATCAGGACCTAGAACACATGCGCTGTAAAAAAAAAAAAAACCCAAAAAAGAAAACCATGCAAAATTGCACAAAAATAATTTGCAAAAGAGCGAAGCTGCGAAAGGTGAACCGTGTTATAGCGAGAGACCGCTGTACTTCAAAGAATCTTCCTCCACCGGGGACAATATGGCACAACTGTGCTGTATACAACAGCACAAACAACACTCTGCTGGACACAGACATGATTCTACCTGAAACAGGAAATGACCTTTAAATCCAAATGAGGCTCAACTGTAAGTGAAAAGCTGTCTTAGTATCAGAGATATATGCTTCCATGGTGTTGAAAGCAAACGCTGCAAACGAGCAGCTCAGCTCTCTGAATAACAACATCGTCATCTGTAGGTTCTCTACACGAACAAAAGAGCGTGTTGGGCACTTTTCATGTTTGCGATGTCTAAAAACGCAAAAGATTTATAAGATTTGTAAATCTGATCTTGGTGCAGTGCTGCATTGGTGAGCAGTGTTGTCTAAGTGGGTCACACACACAACGGTTTCTACTCCAGAAATCCACAGGCTGTGTTCAAAGCTACTCATTACTTTGATGGTGGATGACTGGAGTTATCAAACCAAACTGCTGTCGTACATAGTAATGAACCGTTTAGCTCAGCTGCTGGAGGTCGAGGCCTTTCTGTCAATCAGGCCTGTAACAATGACAGGACTTTATTTGACACTCATTACATGTGCCCTGCAATTTGATACAAGGACGAGACATGCAATATTACATAGTCTCACAGCATATGCTTCTAATAAATTGTAGAATTTATTATATAGTTTCTAATAAACTCCTTTCATGCTTTGGCTGGATTTCACCTTTAGCACCGACCGCATGCATAAATATCCACAGCTCTTTAAGCGGTCTCATCATTACCATCATTCTTCCACATCCACAGCGATATGCTAATCTAATTCTCTGTAGTTTTGGAGAAGCAAACAGGATCAGCCGATCCTGGATCACCCAGCTGAGAGAGGGAGCTGCCTACATGTTCCTGGTTTGTCTCAAGGGTTAACTTCTCACTTCTTCTAACTGCGATTTCTGTCCGAGTTCACAAAAAAACAGATGAAATTGCTGCTAAACACATTTTAGTAACAGTAGTTACCACTGACCAGTATCCCATGTGATTATGAATCACACGCCCCGTGTACTGGAACACCTGTGTTAATACAGCATTTTATATTTGTTCATTACAGCTCTAACGGCAGCTTCTGCTCCACAGCAGTCATTACAGATGTAGGCCGGGCAAAGTACGTGACATTTTTTGGAGCAGGTATAAGTGAAGCAGCTCTCCAACAGACAAACACCCCAGAAGTCAACATCTAGGACAGAGCAGCATTCCCAGAATAGAAGCTCTGGGTAGTTTTTCACAGTTCACAGCCAGTATGTGTTACTCAAATCCGTTACTTCATCAATCAAACTCAGCCCTGCTTCAAAATGTAAACCACAACAGTTCTTCCAAAACAGCAGAGGATATAAAACTGTAACATTACCTCTGTCCTGCGTGTCCAAACTAACACTGAGAAGCGATGGCTTTGGAGAAAAACTAGCTTTGATCCAGCAACCGGGGGAGAGACAGGAAGAAAGGAAAGAAAAGGATGACGAAGTAAAAAAGAACGGGCGAGGAAGAGCAACAGAGTGCGGTTTCCTCCTGTGGTAAGAAGAGACAGATGGCCAAGAGGGAGAGAGAGCAGAGCGGAGGACTAGCTACACAGCCGACATTTTAACTGCTGCTGACGCAAGGAGGGAGAGAGATGAGAGAGAGGAGAGGGAGGGAGGAACAGAGGCAGGGCCGGCTGACACACACTTCCTCTCTCGCTCTCTCTGTGTGACGCAGGACTGTCCTATTTCCTCACAGCGCTCTTTGACTGAGTCTTTCACTTTCTCCCCACGCCTTTCAGATTTTTCCCTCTCCACCGACCCGCCTCACTTCTGCTCCTCTACTTCCTTCCCCTTCAGCTCCGTTTCATTCAATACAAGTTTACTGACAATCGTGTGTTTACAAAATGACAACATAGCAGGAAGGAGACAGTGCTACGTGTGCTCTTACTCCTGCTATGCTGGCAAAATGTTGCCCAGCATAGAGTTGCTGTAGTAGATCTAACGTGTAGGAAACAGTGACTGGTTGTGCTCAGAGGAGACAGCAGCAACGACCCTGTTACCTTCACATCCTCCAGGGCTGCTTAATATTTTAGCTCATAATTTATTTCTCACATACACATTAGGCAAAACGACAGTTCCCAAATGTGCCACTGATCTACAGTATTCATGTAGAAACAGTAAGTGGCAGTAACTTTTTTTGGTCTTCCTGCCTCTGTACACAACCAGGTGATTTCATAGCAAACAAGATGTGACTGTAAGAGTTTACTTGAAATCTGTTTTTTACATTTTAAATGACCCCATTTCTCCTTATATACATAAGACAAAATCAATAAAATACAGTTATCCAGTGTTTAATGATGAAACTACAACAGACGATCTACCAACAGCAGCCAGCCTCATTCATCACTCTGTGCTGTAAAACCTGATTGGAGTGTTTGAAAAGCCTCATTTAGTCAAAGTAAGCAATCAGCTGTTCAGTGACAATCGTTTCTAAAACCCTGGAGAGAAAGTTTAGAAATGGGACCAAAATGATCCAAAGAATGAGGGTCAAAGAGGTTGTTTTTATTAAATAGGTTGCATGATTGCACTATTTAAAACAAAACAAGGATAGAATAGATGAAACACTCTACCTTTCTCTAGGAGGAAGGATTAACTCTGTTCATACTCCCTAAACTTTATCAACTTAGATAGTCAGTTATCTCAGTTTATATGGAACAAAAAACAACCACGGATAAGGAAAGAAACCCTACAGCTACCTCAGACAATCAGTGGCCAATCCCTTCCAAATTTTCTACACTATTATTGGGCAGCAAATATTCGGCCATTGCTTAACTGGATGAATGGAGCCAGATTCAGGTGGGTAGCTCTGGAGGAGAGCTCAACTAAACAAACTTGTCTTGCAGCTCTACAGGTTATTCATTCATTTCAAATCTGGAATCAATTCAAAAGAGCCTTTAATCTTCCTGAGCTGTGGCTTGCTGCTCCAATAAGGAAAGCCCACCTGTTTACACCGTCAGTTAGAGACAAAGCATTTGACGACTGGCTGGAGTCAATGGGAGATAACAGGTTTGCTTCCTTTGCACAGTCGTCTCAAAAGTTTCAGGTTTTTTTAAGATATTTGCAGATTAGATGTTTTGTCTCATCGAATCCTGGATGTTAACCTTCACCTTCTCTGATGGAGATGATACTTAAAAATAAAATTGACTTGGAACAGATCCTAGGTGAAATTTTAGAGTGTTTAATGAATACAAGTTGACTTTCTTAGAGGGCCTTAAACATAGATGGGAGGGGAACTGGGACAAACAACACCAGAGACAACTTGGCTACAGGTTTTAAAGATCATCTCCACCTCATCAGTGTCTCTTAGGCACAAGGTCGCACATCGTCTCCACTGGTCTAAGGACAAACTTTCAAGGATCAAGACTGATGTGGACCCCAGCTCCACCCACTCTACTACTCATGTTTTGGTTGTGTCCAAAGTTACACGGAGTTCAATCTTTGAGGCTTACCGTATTTTCACGACCATAAGGCGCACTTTAAAGTCTTAGATATTCTTCAAAAAGTACGGCGCGCCCTATAGTGCAGTGCGCCCTGTGTGTTGTAATGAGGACGTAGTAGAGAACACCATGAGAACGCTAAAGGGTGAAGTGTGGGCGTTGACTGTAGCGGTATATACGATCGCACATACCTGTATAAAAGAACAGGTATGTGCGTTATATGCAGAACATCGTTGTTTTAACAACCCTGAAAATGGCAAAGAGACACGCTTACGAAGCACAGTTTAAACTGAAGGCCATCAGCTACGCGGGGGAACATGGAAATCGAGCAGCCGCGAGAGAATTTAAGATTAATGAATCGATGGTTCGCAAGTGGAGGAAGCTGAAAAACGAGCTGCAGCAGGTCAAGAAAACACAGCTGAGTTGGCCCGAGTTGGAGGAAAGACTCGAGCGGTGGATCATCGAGCAAAGAACGAGCGGGAGAAGCGTTTCGATGGTCACCATTCGGCTAAAAGCAGTTTCACTAGCTGAAGAAATGAAAATTGAACATTTCCAAGGAGGCCCGTCTTGGTGCTTTCGTTTTATGAAACGGTGCCATTTTTCCATCCGGACCAGGACTACGGTAGCGCAGCAACTTCCAGCGGATTATAAGGAAAAGCTGGCCATCTTCCGCTCCTACTGCAGCAAACACATCGGCGACAAAAACATCCAGCCCAGCCACATCACAAACATGGACGAGGTGCCGCTCACTTTCGACATCCCGGTGAGTCACACTGTGGAGAAGAAGGGGACCAGCACGGTAGCGATACGCACAACGGGGTATGAAAAGTCTTCTTTTACTGTTGTGCTAGTAAAGTGAAACTAAAACTAGTGAAACAAATGAACTGTGAGCTTGCTGTCATTCCGGGAGGCCTGACAAAGGAACTCCAACCGCTGGACATCGGTGTGAACCGCCCGTTCAAAGTAAGGCTGCAAGCGGCGTGGGAGTGATGGATAACCGATGGAGACCACAGTTTCACCAAGAGTGGAAGGCAGCGCCGGGCGAGTTACGCCACAATTTGCGAATGGATTGTAAATGCTTGGGCTAACATGTCTGCTGGCACTGTTGTTCGAGCTTTCGCAAAAGCCGGCATCATTTCCGAGGAGCCGCACGGCACGGAAAGTGACTCTGACAGTGAAGAAAGTGAAAGTGAACCTGGAATGTTTGATGGAGATTTAGCGCAGCTGTTCAATTCAGACACAGAGGATGAGGACTTCGATGGGTTTGATTGATGATAAAAATGTGAGTACCAAACTCAGTTTTGCTCCTGCTTTATTTTTAAATATGCACGCTTGTATGCTTGTGTGTTGTTGATGACGACGATTACCGGTAATAGAAATGTGAGTACCAAACTCAGGTTTACTCCCGCTTTATTTTTAAGCGGGAGTAAACCTGAGCATACGGTACTTGTATGCGCCCTATAACCCAGTGCGCCTTATGTGTGTGTTCAATACAGTAATGGCACACATAACTGTGACTGCGCCTTTTAGTACAGTGCGTCTTATGGTCGTGAAAATACGGTACTCCAAATTACAGGACCCACCAACCCCTCTGATTTCACTGTTTGGTCTGATTCCCTCTGATCCATCTCTGAATACGCGCGATTCGAACACGACTGCGTTCTCCTCTTTGCTGGCCAGAAGACCTATTCTGACCAGGTGGAAGGACCCTCGACCCCCAACATTTGGGAAGTGGACTAGAGACGTGATGAGAAGATTAGGTTCACCATCAGAGGGTGTGCTGGAAAATTCCATGGTTCCTGGCAACCATTCATTAGTTATGTTGAGAATATGTCAGCCTGTGATATGGTTTCATGATTATGTTGTGTTTGATGTGTATAGCCCACTGTCTGACATGTCTACAGATTTGTGCAGATCCTGAGTATATATCAGTGTTTGATTTTCTGTTTTTACGTGAGATCTGGTCTCACGGGGAGGGAAGCGGTGGGAGCAACGCTGTACGTTTACCTGCGTATGTTTATGTCTTTAACTGCTGGAAAAATAATAAAAAACAGCTGGATGAAAAAGAAGATGAGTGCCCCGATGCTGAACCCACCCACAGCATCACGCTTAGATTTATCAGCTGACCACAAACCAGATTTAGTAATCTGTCCATTGCTGCTCAGCAGGTTTATCCTCTACCACTGTAACAGCACATACACTGGTCCAGGTACTGGTCCATCTAACACACACTCACAGAGACACAGACACACACATTAAATCTTGTACAACAGACAACCAAAAACTGAAACAACTAAATCAAACAGCGTTGCCAACACATTCAGGTGTAGGATCCAGGTGTGCAGCAGGAACATTGTAATTGTACTTTCTATTTCTCAGCTTCACTAAACATGTGTGGTGCGGTTATCACTCATCAAAGTGAGTGGACTGAACTGCTTCAGCAAAAGGAGACAAACGTTTCATCTGCAGCCTGCACTACATAAAGGTAAGCTCTAATTACACATGCACACACAGATCCACAGGAGGCAGGAGATTACACTAGCCCTGCTCCATCTGCTCAGGGGGGGAGAAAGAGGGAGAGGAGGGGCTTTTTATTGACCCAATTTCAACCAAAACTACATCTGACGCGGTTGACTGGTTCTTCTCCAGGCTGGCTAACAAGCCTACAAGCAAGGCACGAGGCCCAAACTGTTTCAGGTCTGTGCATGTAGCCGCACTCCACAACTGCACACATGTGAGTGGAAGGATAGATAACCTATACAGGCAGGCACAGCTAGAGAGTCAGCTTTCAAAGGAGAGAGCTGCACCACACACACACACACACACACACACACACACACACACTCCTTTGTTCTCCTGTCATGATGAACAGAGCCAGTACAGTTGCCAGATAACAAGAATGCCTGCTGATACTCATTAGTGTGTGTGTGTGTGTGTGTGTGTGTGTGTGTGTGTGTGTGTGTGTGTGTGTGTGTGTGTGTGTGTGTGTTTTGCAGAGTGGGCAACTGTTGCTAGGTAACATAGCATGACTTGAGCAGTCTGTAGCCAGGAAGGAGAGTCGAGTCAAACAAAGATCTAACATACACACATTCATTCATTTTGGACATCCTTATATAAATCAGCAATTTCAGCTCTCATATCAGACACTCTGTCCTTTCTTTGTTCTTTGTCTAAAAACCGTGGTAAAATAAAACGTGTCAAAACAACTAGTGTCTTTATTCTTTCAGTAATATGGGAATGTTTAAGTGTGTGTTTTGATAGAGATATGGTGAGTTTTGCAGTATTAGTTATGGAAAAACACAGAAGCTTACAGCCAAGAAAAACTAGACAAAATATCTTCAACAGACTCTCATGAAACATGAAACATGTAGACATTGGTGCAACATGTACAATTCAAAACATGTGACCAACATTACAATTAAAAAAATGAGATTCAGATAGCTCTCTATTCTTATTTCCTTAAACTTCATTCTTCATAAAGATGATTCATCTGAAGGGCTCACACGGAAACAGACTTCAAAAGTAATGATCCAGTGTCATTACAAAGAATGACACAGCACTAATAAACTAACGACTTTAAAGTGCACTTTAATCAGCCCGTTTGGCAAACAATCTAAACAATGTTTCAACACATACTTACTACTTTTACCTCATGTTTCATTACCTCCATCTCATTATTTCACCGCTACTACTATGCTGTGCAAAAAGTCTTAAGCCTTTATGTCTTTATATTTTGCTATAAAAATGAGAAAAACTGTTAGTTATCAAAGTATGCGTCTTGTAAGTAGTCTTCAGAAAAATTACATCCATCTGTCTCTCTATATATAGACACACACACACACACACACACGTTTACCTTCCTTACCCCACCAACCAGTAAACTCTCCCCTCCCTCTTGTATCATGTGGCCAGTGGATTTCACTACATCTTTGAAGGCAGTCTGCAGTGAGGCTCTTTAATGAGTTCACACAGTGCTCCTGGTAGATACAGAGATGATGTAATAGCTGGATCAGAGATGCAACAGAGGGTTTAATGTGAACACAGAGAGGCTGAGCAGACAGACAGACGTACAGCCCAGGACAACTAAGACTCTTAAGAACATCAGTCCCTGTCTCACCCTTTAAACACCGGTCTCTCTCTCTCAGTCTCTTAGTGATACTGTCTTCCTCCCTGCTGGATCTCTCTGTGGTGTCAGATGTGTTTTCGTGTCAGAGCTGGAGGAGCTCACAGCAGAACTGTACCAAATAAATCAAAACATGTCACAGCTGGACGACGGAGCTAATAACTGCTTTTTAAAAGCTAAAATGTAACCACGTATGCCAACTAACACAAAAAATAGTTCAGCTGAAAGCCTTTATGTGAATGTGTGTTTTGTTCAAGATGGCTGATATCAGGCCCATGTGTGCCAAGAGGCCATGTAACAGGATTGCTTCATTATTTCCTCTGCTGTTGTGTAACGCTGGCGTTTTGCTTCAGTAACAGGGTCGTGTCAGTGGAGGAGTGTGGTGGGCAGGGGGTGGTGGGGTGCAGTGTGTCACTATGGAGAAACCAGAACAGTACAAACCTCTGTGGATGAACACAGCCGCCACGAGCTGTGTGTGTGTGTGTGTGTGTGTGTGTGTGTGTGTGTGTGTGTGTGTGTCATGCTGCTGCTCTATAGTAAAGGATGTAGTTACTAATGGACTTTCCTACTACAGCACTGCAGAAACTTCATCTGATTTCTCTCAAACTGTGTTGAAATGTTGCACCAATCAGGTGCATTTTCAAGATCACTCACAGATATTTCCGTCTACCTTTATTTGCATTTACTTTTTTAAATCTTCTATATAATGTCTTTAAAGTGTCTCCTCTTCCACAATGTGCCAGTCCAATCACGTTTCCCTGTTTCTAACTCTGTTAACACAAACAAACCGACTGCTGGGTTACATCACTGAGGCCAAATGCAGCTTCTGAACAGCTTCAGTCACACTGAGTGAAGCTGCACTGGTGCTGTGAGTGCGCTGGTAGAGCAGAAACGTGCTAAATAGGAACCAGTCAATTTACCACTTAACTTATTCAAAGACAATCAACACCTTCCACTACACTGGTTTAAGAGTTGGACACTGTAAGTGTGCACAACAAGTCTAAGATTTCCTCATCAAACACTGTGGACGCCACAAACACCCTCTGTGATGTAAATGCACTAGAAGCAACAGATGGTGTCCTGGCCCAGTCCTCAGGGACGGTGCTGTGAAACTGACAGAGGTGTTTAGTTTTTCATCACAGTGGACTATCCCCACCTGCCTTAGGACATCCACTACAGCGCCAGCTCCCAACATCCTGGTGTAAACTGTCTTAGGGACTACAGACCAGTGGCTCTAACAACAATACTCAAAAGCCCTGAGAGGCTGATCTTCAAGTTCAGTCGACACACTCTGCTCTGAAAGCATACACACTGAAAACCAACAACATCACAACTCTATCCATGCAATACTATTCACTGTTATTTATTATTTACACAAAAACAACACTTTTAGGGAACTATTATGGTCATTTTTATTTTCTTTAGTTGAGACAAAAAACTAAAATCTTGACAGTTACTATTAAAACATCACAGAGGGAAAGGGCACAAAGACAACGAGCTCCAGCCAAAGCTCAGTGCAAAACCAGGAAATGAGCATGATCTGACTAAAGAGGCCGACACACAGGAGGTGACGAGCATGACCATGAAATGTTAGTGAGATTCAGCACCTTACAGTAATGTGAAATGTGCAGGTGCTCAATTAAATCACACACCTTAAAGATAAGTTTAAATGGCCATGGGTAGTAAATACACTAGAGGGCTGCCCAGTTATTGTCATTTATAGTGACCTCTTATCAGCTTCAAAGTGATAAAACCCATAAAGCCCATAAATCCTCTTTTGAAGCAATTAATATACATATATATATACTACAGTTAAGCTGGAGCTTTCCTTCATCTTGCTTCATCTCCTTCAAGTTCAAGAGACAAACCAAACAAAGACCAACACCAGCTCAGCTCAGGACTGACGGAGGAAACAACAGCTGTTTCGTGTTGAACCCATCAAACCACAATGAAAACTAAAATCAGTTCTGGCCTTACTGAGGCTTTGGGTTGTTTGCATTTCCACCCTCTGCTTTGAACAGCAGACTGAAAATTTGCATCGAAACAGGTGCATGGAAATGTGCTGTGGTTAACATGACGGTCTGTCAGATACATGGAAAATATTTGAGACATTTCTGTGCAATATCCTTCTGTTTATTATTATCATCATCATCAATATTATCATTATTATTATTATTATTATTATTATTTTATTACTGTAGAATTCAACAGGTCTGTTCATTTAACTTATTTGGTACTGTGATTTTTGTAAACGGACCAAACTTCAGTCAGGAGAACAACTGAGATAATCCATCTACAATACCAGGTTAGTCATTAATGTACTGCTGCATGGGCTGGGCTGGAGTTACAGCAGAAGGTTTTAAAAACTGAGCTTTAACCTCCTAAGACCCGAACTCTTCCACGGCATGCATTTTTAATTTCTCTTTGATATTTGGGCATATTGGGACCCGATGAATGTAAAAACAAAGAATTACCAGATTTTTATTTCTGAGAAAAATGAGGTCCACATATGAGGATATTTGTTTCAAATTTTGATAAAACAGAGGCAGTATACAGTCCTTGTAAGTAGGGATGGGTATTGATAAGATTTTCACGATTCTGATTCCATTTTCGATTCTGTTTAACGATTCGATTCTCTTATCGATTCTTTTTAAAAAGGAGAACACTAAGGTCGACTAGCTTAGAACTTTGTTTTATATCTTCTCTTTGAACAAGATAGAAATTTAGGAGTAACATGGCCTTACAAACCCAACAGTGAGATCTTAAAAGATCCACAGCGGCTCTTCAATGGGGTGTCACAGGGTCCCCGGGGAAAAAAATTGTAAATGTAAAACAATAAAATAAATATTCTTCTGTAGCAATAACAAAGTATAACATAAATTATTCTGTAGCAATTACACAAGAATATCCAGTAATGTCCCTGCCTACAATTAAACACATTCACTTACCGAAAATCGGGGGCATCTGCTGTGGCAAATGGGTGCAAGCCTTTGACCACAAACTTAGTCACTGCTCGGTGACATTCTGGCCTGAAAGGAGACGCTACCGGTAGACTGCAGCAAGAACTGCCAGCATCTGAGCCAGCCAGACTCTGTCTCTCTCATCATGGTCACCTAAATGCACAGTAATGGTAGGTTTTGTAATAAGGCAGATCGCGCTAACATAATATGCACTGTTAGTTGATTATTTACCTGCCGCATTAACGGGAGAGGACGTGCAAACGTTACCGCTGCTGCTGCGTTGAGATTCACGAGTCCGGAGTGGAATTAAAAACACGACATTCATTTAAGGTCATCGCGTGTTTTGTGAGCAAATGCTTTTGCATATTCGTAGTGTTTCCTCCCTTAAATGAAATATCTACTTTGCAAGTATTGCAAGTTGCCCTGTTGTCATCCGTTCTCATAAAGTATGACCAAACTTTTTAGCGTTTGAGCCGCCATGTTTCCTGCCAGGTAAATGACGCGCCGCAACGTGGTGACGTCATTCGGGGCGACTGGAATCGATAAGGGAATCGTTTGCAAAAATGGCAAACAATTCCAAGGAATTGAAACAATGGGAACCGGTTCTCAACAAGAACTGGTTTTCGATACCCATCACTACTCGTAAGTGGATATCAGGCCCTGTTAGAGCAAAATTTAGTATTTCCGTCTAAACAACCCAAAATGTGATGTCCCCATAGGTGGACGCCAGGTCGCAGGAGGTAAAAATGAACAGTGGTAATAAAAACAGTGATCACTGACTGTTTTTGTTCAGATTACATAGAACAAGATACAAAGCATTAAAACATGTTAAAAACACAACAACCTTCATAAACACAGAGTAGTTTGGACCAGGAATTCATTACGTCATCACTTAAAGAGCGGATATCCTTTTACGATTGAGCGGTTAACCTAAATAAGAACCACAACTTTAAAATAATGATAAATGGTAAATGGCTACATTTATAAAGTGCTTTTGTAGTTTTTGGTTCAAATTTTAGTTTAAGTCATTTAAGAGACAAATAAGCAGCAACAACGTAAAGCACAAAATGTAAGCTGTGTCTACTGCAAGAACGAGAAAACAACACGGGCGGTTACAACACTGTGTACAATATTTCAAGGAAGCATTTAGGAGTCACAGGGACCAGACAGGAGTAAGTGTTTGCTACTACCTAACTGCAAACAGCAGAGTGAAGTTACAGAAACGCATGGTTTGGGAAAACATGCGACATAGTGAAGATGTTCAACCCTTAAAATGTTTAATTGTGTTTGTATCTCTGCTGTATGGAAGCAGAGAACAGCAAAACTACAGTCAAAAGAGGCAAAAGCAAGTCCTGTCTCACATAAAACTTTATCTGGAAAAACTCCCATTAATGTGCCATAAGACTCATTTCCCACACCACGCATACACACACCCCAACACACACAAAGTGAATGGGGAGGATGAGCGCTTCCTCTACAGTCCTGTTAATAACAACAAAGTGAGGGGAAAGCACACACAGCTGTGTGTGTGTGACCGTATTTAGATGTGTACATTTTTCTTCCATACAACAGTGCAGCCTGGGAGCAGCTGTTATATTTATATGTAATGAGCAGACACCAACATGCAGGACGAGGCATGCTTTCACAGACAAAGAGGAATGGCACCTAAAGGTCACTTTTCTCTGGGCTCAGCAGAAAACAATCACAGGAACAAGCTATATGTGTCTGCACACAAGTGTAGTGTGAGCAGCACATTTGCAAAGTAGCTGCAGCACCGGTGCTCCATCTCTGTCAAACAGGAGGCATTCAGGCACAGAATTAAGCTGTTTTCTCCCAGACCTCAGTATGTAACGACTATTACTGGGAGGGAAAAACAAAAGAAACTAGATTTCAAGCAGAAAGATCATCTCCTGGTCTTGTTTTAGGCTGGACACTGAGGATGAGCTTTGTCAGACAGCAGGTCTAATTACCAAAGTACATGCAAGTACAAGAGGCACAATATACATTTACTGTAGCAAAATTCTTATTTTCAGCTCAAATCTGCTAATTATTAATTATTTCATCATTAACTGTTCCTGACTCATCACGTCTCCATGTTAGGGTGTAATTATTGTGGTATGTGGTTCTTTTATTTCTCTGCTTTTTATCCAATATTCAGACACCAGTGGGTGCATCGGTAAAAACTGGAGGTTAGTAACTAGCCCAACTATACTTAGACTGGTGCTGCAGGCTGATGTCTGAAGTTCACATTTGTGTCCACAAAAAGAACCTAATCAAGCATTTGTAACGACTGCAATGAGAGGCAGAGAAAGACCGTAAAAGTATCCATGTATCATGACGTTTTATCTCAGTTCAGTTACGCTGTTCTCATGCCAAATCACAATAGCAAATGCCTCAAGGTGATTTTTATATTGTAAGATAAAAACCCTACAATGTTACAGAGAAAACCCCAACAATCAGGTGACCTCTGTATGGAGAAACCAGTCCCATGCATTGCTCAGGTGTGACTTTGACCCACTCACCACACAGTCTATAAATCCCAAATGCTGCGTGGGACCCTTCTATGAGCTTTAGTTCTTCCCACAGATTCAGGTCAGGTGACTGTCTGGGTCGTTCTAGCAGCTTTACTTTCTGTCTCTGAAAGTTACAAACTTTGGAATCAATGTCTTGCTGAAACCTTGTTGGTATGGTGTTTTTAGGCTGAGGCCTTTTGACCAAACATGGTGTGTATTACAGCATTCGATTTGGGTTTATCTGACCAAACTATATTCTCCCATATTGTCGTTTCACTAAGATTGCCATTATGCGACCAGGATGCAGGTTCAGATAAGAAGCTGTATACTTGCACGATATGCAAACCTCCTTTTTTGGGCTGGTCCATTAGGGGTCGCCTCAGCAGATCATCTGCCTCTACCTCACCCT
Source organism: Pelmatolapia mariae (assembly GCF_036321145.2). Lineage (NCBI taxonomy): Eukaryota > Metazoa > Chordata > Actinopteri > Cichliformes > Cichlidae > Pelmatolapia > Pelmatolapia mariae. Next base: position 30,070,368 of record NC_086234.1, on the reverse strand, counting down.
CTCCTCCATGAACCTTGTGCGTGGTGTTCCACTTTTCCTCAATAAATGCTAAATTAAAAGCCCTCACTGAAGTAATTTTGAGGAAGGAAAAAACCAAAACAAAACAGGGGAGTGGGGGTGAAATTAGACGCAACAGAGACACATAGACAGTGTTGTTCAGCTGTATCTATGGGAGACTAGAGGAAAGCAACATACAGCCAGAGGAAAACAGAGCAAAGTAAACACAAGAGAGCTAAATTAAAGCCAAATGTCCGTGTGTGTGTGCGTGCGTGTGTGTGTGTGCGTGTGTGTGTGTGTGCGTGTGTGTGTGTGTGTGCGTGTGTGCGTGTGTGTGCGTGTGTGTGTGTGTTGGGACTCTGGGGGATGGGACCTGTCTTGGTGAGTTATGGAGCGGGTGTAAGCTGGGTGGGGTCACTGGGAACTCTACAACATAAGAGACCCAACCCTAAACATGCAGCCTGTGGCAGGTCCTGTCTCAGGCACATTCACCTCATATACAGTTGTGGTCAGAAGTTTACATACAGTCATCATAAACATGAATGCCAAGTTAACTCTGGGCTTGTCGTATTTCTTTGAACAGCTATTTTTCCAGGGTGGGACGATGGTACAGCACACAGACTCTAAAAATCAAGAACTAGGTGCACAAGTTTGAATTGATTTTGGATTTTCTCAAATACACACAGAGTCAACAGTATATATGCAGGCTCACATATGGCTACACAAACATGTCTTGTAACTTGACAAGACAAAGGCCTATTAACTTCTCATTAGTGTTCATGATTTGCTACAGCTGGCAGTTTGACAGCAGTCATTGATTGACCAATACTCAGAACAACGGGAAAGTCCAAGGAGCAAGATGTAAGAAGCAAAGTTGGAGATTTACAGAAGTTAGGAGGATCTCTTGTAGCCATGTGTAAACAACTGCAGATTCCAGACTCATTTCAAACAATTATATGTACATACAGGCTACTGAGACGTGTCAACGCTTCTGAAAGGACCCAAACTGTCACTTTCAGATGAGAACAAACTCATTAAACGTGCGACTTTGTGCCTAACAATGACCTACGATTATAGATATTAAAAAATAACCAGTTTTATGCATTTATGTGCCTTTAATATATCATAAAGGCATTGCTGGCTTTTTGTTTCACTGCCAATAGGGAAACAGGCCAAATAGCTCTACAGCATGGCATGTAATGAATATGATGATACGCAACATTTTCTTGTTATTGTAAAGTTTATTACAACAATGTAACATTATGTCCTTATGTATAATTGGATGTGTGTCAATAACTGGGCTGTGACTCAGACACAATGATATCAAACTACATAAATGGGATTTCTGTTAAGTGTTTGTTTGTTTGTTCAAATCCAAATGATGTAACAGTGAGAGGGTACCTGGTGTGAACCTGGAGTTTACACCCCCAGGCTGAAAGTAAGACGAATGTGGAGCTTACAAAAAAAAGACACTCTTCACATTTATCATAAGACAATGCAAAGAAGAAATTACAAAAGAGAAACGTCAAATGAAACTTTGGGATCTATGAGAGCATAAAATCAGAAAGAGTGGAGAAAGGACATGAGCTTTTTTACTCAGCAGGTTTCGTTCACAGCTAACACAAAAACAGGAATATATTTAAGCTTTGAATGTAGCTAACACTTGAGCTATGGTTATCAGACTACAGATCCTCCTACAGCCGCACCTACAACTGCTACAGCTGTTACTACTGCCAGCAATTCATATTCTATTAATACTCACACACAATTTTCCTTTACCGCTGGGTCGACTTCTGCTGTCATCATGCTGCTTTTGTTCTTTACATCTAATAATCTGACAGCTAACAGAACGATCTGGCGTCTGTGGAGGTTTCCACACCATAGCTTTGGTGAATAATTACACACCTCCATGGACAATCTGCAAACTTCATCCAAACTATGGTTAACTCTTGCTAGAGACCTCGAAGAAACTGATGCACATTTTACTGTCATACTGAAGATGAAACATAGAGATGACAGCAGCAATGGACATGGTTGTATAGCTTATGTATAGCTTATGTATAGATGTGCATTTCAGTATATTAGCAGTACAATAAGTTGGAGGACACATGGACACCCACAGAGACACTGAGACTAGCAGATCCTCCCATATCACAGCAGCTCTGCAAACAGACTTACACAAACACATGTATGTACCACACAAATACATAATCAGTCCAGACTTTTCTGTAAACTCAGAGTGAGCTTCAAAACAAACCAAAAAAAAAACCCCACACTGAGAAAAGCTCAGACAGAGAGATGAATCGCAATAATTAACAGTGAATTAATACTGATGAGCGCAACAGCCCCTCTGTGTGTGTCTGTGTGCACACTTATACATCTTTGTGAGGACCAAAAATTCAACAGTTACTATACTTGTGGGGACCAACAGTCCCTTATGGGGTCCAAATGGCCGTCAAACAACTTTTGAAGGCATGTTTGAGGCTCAAATTGTGGTTTTAGTAGCAGGGTCACAGTTAGGTTATGGTTAGGGTTAGGGTGAGCATAGGGAAGGCATTATGTCAATTAGATGTCCTCACTAAGATATAAAAGCCAAGTGTGTGTGCGGATAGTTATGCAACAACAAAGCGATCTGCTGGGTCCACTCGCCTGCTCGTCTACTTCTGTCTCTCTGTCTAGCAGCTGCTGCTGGGGCTGAAAATTCAGGCAGCATGGACCCACGTGAGGTTTTAAAGGCAAGTCAAAGCCACACACTGGAGAACAAAGTGCTTGGAAGTAGTGCAAAGGACTCAGTGTGAGCCTGTGAGTGGCCTGAGTGATGAGGGTTACTCAGACCATGGCTCAGATTGGTGAGGTGAGTGGGTAGGGTGGGGTTTGCTGACAGTCCGAGTGGCTGTTTGAGAGTCTGTAGATGTGAGCCCTGACTGACCTGAGGCGCCAACCAGAGGGCAGCAGGTCAATCAGGTATGAGTCTGTACTATATTTCAATGTTGTTGCTATGGCAATAGCAACAGTGTGATCAATCTGTGAGAAACGGGAGGAGCAGTAAGAGAGGCAGAAAAACAACCAGGAAAAAAGTGTGCGTGTGTGTCTTTGAACTCTTATCTACAATGTGTGTGCCAGATGGCGCTGTGCACTCTATTACATAACCAAAACAGTGAATCACATTTGTACGCACACAGAGAAAAGAGCACACAGTCTGAAACTAAATGACATCAGTGTCAAACATTTACGAAGCAAATCCTCCAATAAGTGACAAACCCAAAAACACTCAGCTGTGACACTGAGAATAGGAGCTCACAGCTCAGCACCAGCAGACCCACAGGATCATCTCCTCATACAAGTGGTGCGACATCGAGACAGCGGCATAAACACCACGGCAACCACACTGCCACCACACCAAAGTGTGTGTATGACACAAGCCGCAGAGCAGACCGAGCCTCACGTGATCACTGACACACACTTTGAAGGCCACTTACAGACAAATGTAGTTTGACTAAGGTGAAACTTTGTCCAAAGCCATCTCTGTGGCTCTGCCATTGGCTAAGAGACTGAGGATGTTGGGCTCAGTCCTCTCTTGGATCTAATCTGTGCTTTTCACAGATGATGTGATTCTGCTGACTTTATCCAGTGATGACCTCCTGCTTGTGCTCGTGCTACTGGAGCCCTTGTAGAGTGTGAAGCAGCTGGGATGAGGATTAGCACTTCCAAGTCTGAGGCGGGGCTTCTCGGTTACCTAAACTCCTCCCCAAGCAGAGGACTTCAGGTAACCATCAAGTCGCCCATATTCTGCTGCTTATCTGAATTTGAGTTGCGAGGGCAGCACCCTAAGAAAGGAAACCTAGACCCTCCCTCTTGCCAGCCACCTCCTACAGCTTATTCCGGGGAACGCCGCAGCGTTCTCTCATCTCAGGGCCTCCTCCTGGTCCAGTAGGCGACTGCCTCAGCTGGCTCCTTTCGATGTGGAGTAGTGGCTCCACTTATATCTGCGATCTCATTCTTTCGCCTTTCAACAATTAACAATAACAGTATTAACAAAAAGATCAGGCACAGTTGAACAGATTCATGACATTTCTCAACTACAGTGCTCCATCTGATGGCAAATGGCTGCATAACATTTAGGACAACAATTTACCTGGGCCTGATTTTAATTGTAAACCAATTAGATTAAAGGACTAGTAAGTCTGGTACAAACGACTGACAATAGCAAAGACTAGTCCTCCAGTTAACTAGTCACGCACATCCCGACTTCATCTTTACCTCAATGACTGTATAGTGCCCAGGTTCTGTTGCTGCAAAACAACCCAAATCATCCCCCACCATATTCTCCAGTTGGTTTCTGCTGAACAAAGCACTGGGAATTATGGCCAAGCATCTCCATTTTGGTCTCGTCTGGCCAAAAGACCTTGTTCCAGGACTCCTGTGGATTTTTCAGACACAGCTTTGCAAACCTACGCTGTGCTGCCATGTTCTTTTTTTTTTTTAAGCGTACTGTCATGAACATTTATCATGGTCACGGAGCCAAAGATCCAGGTCTATGTCTTTCCTCTCCAATGTTTCGGAGCACTGCACTCTGAATCTGCTGGGACGTCCACTCCTGGAAAGTTTGCCCCGCTGTGTAAATACACCTCTGAATGCTCCACACCAAACTGTCACAACCGCTGCTTCCACACAGATCGTCACACTTGCTGATCATAAATGAATTTAAAATCATATATTAGTTCATTTAAAAGAGATTTTAGAGGAATTGACATATTGTCACAATCACTGGAATCAGCCTTTGTTTGTGGCTTTAATCAGTAAACACAACAACAGTGATCAACATACGTCTCTTTTCAATATTACTACACACCTGAACATAGTAACAAAGTATCCACTGTGCCATAATATGGTAGTGTATTATTGATCTGTATCAACTATGCACCCTCCTAACTCACAGCTATGATCACGGGGTGTAAAGATTATTAGAAGAAAGCAGATAATAATCCATAAGAAACAGTTTGTCATCACTATTGTTCACAGTCATCATCATCATCATCATCATCATGCAGCAGGCAGCTACACCTGCTAGCTGCGTGCTACAGAGAGCCAGATGAGACAAAGCTAACATGAGTTTTTACTGATGACAGAATAATTTGTGCCACACAATCAGACCACGTGGATAATGAGAATAATCCAGGTTCATACAAGTTGCAGCAGCTGTGACTGTGCAGAAAACCTAACCCTGGACACCAGCTGCAGAGGACGCATGTGAGTAATCATAGCTGAGCAGCTGAAGAACTTAAAACTTCATCAGTTCACTGATGATTGACAGGAAATGGAAAAGCATGACATGCCAACCAAACAACAGCAAGAGACAAACAAGTTTATAGAAAAGCTTGTAAACAGCAACACCTTTATGCAAAACCACAGAGACAATCCACATAGCAGCAGATTAAAGTGCAGAGAGAACAGAATACTTGGAGCTCCACGCTGTGGGAGATGCGTAACAGCATAGTCAACTTGGCTGGCCAGTATCATTATCGTGCCCAGCCTATAAATAGCAAACACAGGTCTTACCAGGGCAGGCCACTGTATGTGTTTGGCCTTGGATCCCTGCAGTAGGCCTCCTGCTCCTCCTCCTCCTGCTGCTGCTGTGCACTCCTTCCTCTTGGCCCAGACCAGCTGATGCTCTAGTAGAAACAGCTGGAAATCCTCATAGACCTTCACCCACTCCCTCTTGTCCCACTCCTGGTCATCAAACTCCACATATACCTGTACACGACACAGCAGAAGGAAAACACACAAAAAACTGTTAGTAACCGATAAAATTAACGCAATGAGTATCGTTTGGTTTAGCTCATCAAGACCCACATTAAACATCTGTTACACACAGGAAGAGGAGGAAGAGGAGTTAAAAGGACAAAGAGTAATATCTCTCACATATAATGTAAATAAGTAGGATTTACAGACAGATAACGCTGGATAATAAAACAATAAAGATAATTATCATGAAATAAGATAACCTCGATATAAGTATGACGCGATCAATAGAACGTTAGAAACTCATTCCACCCATGTTTGGACAGACAACGTGACAGACCAATGACAACCATAATAGCACCTCACAGAACCAATCACGTGGCTGGAACAGACTTCAGGTTAGGTTGATTTACTCAGACAAAAGTAGGAGCAGCCAGCAGAAGCACACGTGCTAATGTTTGGGCTGCAGCAGCCGTACACTCCAGCACGCTGGGAGCGTCAAAACATGGACAGTGACAGAGTTAATGACCACGAATCCAACAGGAAGAAAGAAGAGAGCGACATGCGCCAAAGCATGTTTCCATAAAAGGCAGGTAATGCCTCAAATCATGTTTACCACCGTGCAGAGCAGACTTTACAGTCCCAGACATTTGGACAGGCACTTTGTCCACACAACATAAGACATACAGTAACATCACAAATGCAACTTGATCCTGAGTATAGAAGGACAGTCGCACAGCTGAGCCACAGATGAGCCTCACTGACCACCTCGCTCATGTTTAGTTCAAATGACTCAGAGGTCGACTGCATGTATGCAGACACAGAGCACGTACGATAAGTCTGATCAGTCTGCAGCTGTTCTTTAGTATTCAAACGCTGCATTGCTGACATCAGAAGATAGTCCAGTGACTGACTGTTGCACATGTTTGTGTGTGTGTGTGTCTGTGTCTGTCAGGTAGTGATCATCTCTCTCTCTCTCTCTCTCCATCCTCATCATTTACTCCCTCTCTCTCTCTCATCTGCCTCCTCGCCCTCCTATAACTCATCCCCTCCCCCACTCTTTCCTCCACAGCAGGGAGACAGAGGAAGAGAGATCAGCGAGTGCATCTCTCTCCTCATTCAGCCTCCCACCCACTCCGTCTCCCACAATGCACTGCTGCAGTCGACTGAGTGATAGCTCCCAGCCAGCACACGCTGAGGACATCATTGTCGTGCCGTCTTTGTTTACCCTTGCTGTGTTATCACCACATATTACTCATCTGTTTATTACTGCGTACTTTTACCCTCCACTTCAAATTCAACACTGGTCTCCTTCTTTATTTTGTTTGGTGGAGTAGTACTCATTCCTTTACACCATCACCCTCATCACCCTTCCCTGCTCATGTGATCATCCATCCATCCTGGTGTGTGTCTGTCATTCATTTTAATTAACTTCAGATTCTTTCAGTGCTTTCCCTTCATTTCATTCTGGGGCACAACCAGCAGTTACTTTACTCACTGGTTCACTGACCTACTCTAGTTATCTGATATAGTTTAGCTCTTACAGTGTTTATCCTCACCTGTAAGTGTCATATTAAACATATTTTTATTATACAGGTGAGGAAAGCTGCAAATGCGACCAATAAGTTAGCTGCAACTAAGTGAATCATGTCATCATTCATTCTTACTGGTTTCATCATTATACTGGTGTCATTATCATCAGGATCATTAAAATGCATACCTTCTGTCACCACTGAAGAGATAACGTCGTTCCAGCTGTTTCCACTGATAACCACCACTGTTTGTCTTTAAACAAGGCAAACTGAAACGTTATCGCTTCATGTTATAGGAAGACACTGATCACCACACTTTAGAGTGGGGGTGGCTGTAGCTCAGGTGGTAGAGCAGGTCCGCCACCAATCAGAAGGTCGGTGGTTTGATCCCAGGCTGCCTCCTGGCTGCATGCCAAATATCCTTGGGCAAGATACTAACCCCATGTTTGCCTACTGGTGGTGGTCAGAGGGCCCGGTGGCGCCAGTGTCCGGCAGCCTCGCCTCTCTCAGTGCGCCCCAGGGTGGCTGTGGCTACAACGTAGCTTGCCATCGCCAGTGTGTGAATGTGAGAGTGAATGGGTGAATGACTGAATGTAGTGTAAAGCGCTTTGGGGTCCTTAGGGACTGAGTAAAGCGCTATACAAATGCAGGCCATTTACCATTTAGAGTAAACAATGTGTGATTGTACAGCTGTGACAAGTGCTCAGATCAGAGAAGTGCTGCTAAGATACAGTCATACAAGAAATTACATGATTGTCCTGCTATCCAACCATTTTTTACTCATCACTCGTTTTCAAATCTAATCTTCACATCATCGTTATTAAGAATAATATTGATAAAACAAAGAGTGTTTCAAAAATCAACAAAGCAAAACAGAATTTAAAATGTCAGAAAATGATATCAGCTCACAGGGGAAACGGTGTAAAAGCACAGAGTTGGAATAATACAATGAGAAATCAATAAAGTGTTTTATTGCAGAGTTATAGATTTATTATAGATGTCTTGTATCTGTCCTCGTGGCAGTAGAGCTTAAACAGCCCTGCCTCCCGTCCACAGCGTGACCAGTAAACGTCGTCTCCACCACGGCTGTTTCCATTTGAATGACTTATTTAAATACTATTACAGTATGTAAAACCTCAGCTTTAAGATAAACATCAAAGAATCCAAGTAAGAGAACAACAGTCAGCAACCAAATGAGGAACAGGGAGGCCTGTTTGACTTTACCCACTGGAATCCCTAAACACACCTATGTGAGTGTGTGCGCTGTGTGGGATCAGTGTGATGGGTCACATTCTCCTCACAGCGATCTGCTTCATCCATCTCTACAATCTGGAGACTTCACTCTCAGTCGAGCACAAGAGACGTGCCGACGACAGGGAGAGTGAGACGTTCCTGCAGAACCCGTCTGCGTCTCTCAGCAGCGCACAAACCGGAGCTTGGCTCATGCGCGGGACGTCTCAGATAGATGAATACATCTCATAGTGCACTGAGCATTTAGACAAACCTGCAGGAGAAGGAACGCAGAGGAGGAGAGCTGCACAGTCTGTTCCCCTGTCGGGATGATCCGTCTGCTAGCACATGTTACTGTTCACTAAATGACTGAACAGCCTGAGACACTCACAGCAAGGAAGACATTGTACACACATACAGATGTATGCAGATGCACACACATGCAGAACTCAGTCAAGGAAAACACACCACAGAAACTGGAAAATGGAGAGTCTGGTGAGTTGGTTGCTATAGTAACTGAAGGTCGCACTAAGCATTGGCTATGTACACACACACACACACACACACACACCTAGTTTCCTATCGAATCTTTGTGTGTGTCTTTCTTGATTTCCACCTTTCACGTGCAGCTCAGCGTCTCGTTCAGCTTTAAACATTTCAAAGCCTTGAGCGTGCGGGCAAGAACAACAGCAGATGCAAGGTGAGGGGCAGAGAGGGACAAGCAAAGTTTATAAAAACCTCACATATTTTCTGTGTACAGATGATTTAGTGTCTGATTGTTTTGGAGGTGTGTTTAGCAGTGCAGCAGAGTATAATCTGCCCATCACTAACAGCTGCAGAGCTGCGTTCTGGCTGGCTGCACCGACGGCCGCTGGCAGCCAATGAGCACAAGTCATGAAAATACAGAACCAATGGGGAGAGTGCAGTCAAATCTGCTTTTTAAACTGAGCACCAGGGGAAGCTGGAAAAAACACAACCACACACACGAGAAAGAATACAGAGGAGAGGAGAACAAAGGTTGTGACTGTGACCACTGAGAGAGCACCTCATGACCATGATGACAACAGCAAGGTGTTTCCAGTGGACTTACTTAGATGCATAACCAGAAAGCACAAACACGCACATATAAAATCCTTGCATGGAATGGAAGTGGTTTGGCCTTTATATGAGACTTCTTGAGTCCACTGCAGGAAGCATGAATGTGCAGGTAAACCATTCTAAACAATCACTTCATGTTTTTGAACATGTCAACATCACATACAGCTGCAGCAGGAGACTGAAAGCCTTCTGTGAGAGTTTTGTGATTGCTCTGACTGCAGGACAAATCACGTACTCTGTCTTTAATTTCCTTTCTCTCATTACAATGAAAAATATCTATGAAAATTTGAAAAGAGTCGACAGAGTGATTCAGTGTGACATTTTTAACCCCTCTGATGACTTCATAACTTTCACAAGCAGCTACACCCTCTTCCTTTCCTCTCCATCTCCCTCTAGATCTGTCTGAGCTCCAGTCTTACCCTCCAAAAAGTCATGTCCACACACACACACACACACACACACATGTCTGGTTTGCTATCCTCGTGGGGACATCCCATTGACATAATGCTTTCCCTAGCCCCTTACCCTAACCCTAACCATTAAAAATGAATGCCTAACCCTAACCCTTACCCTAAACCTAACCATAACCTAATTGTAACCCTGACAGTAAAACCGCATTTTGAGTGTGAAAATTGCTTTCAACCCCGAGGGGACCTGGATTTTGGTCCCCACGGTGCAGAAAGTCCCCACCAGGATAGTAAAAGTCAGATTTTGGTCCCCACCAGGATAGTACGAACCCGTACACACACACACACACACACACACACACACACACACACACACACACACACACACACACACACACACACACACACACACACACACACACACACACACACACAGTTCTATTCTGCTTGCCAAAAAGTCTAATCTGATTTACTGAGCTTGACTGGAGAGAAAACATGCATGCTAGCCAAGCTAAAAAGACTTCTTTATCCCCTTTACCCCCAACCTCCACTGCCTCACACACAGAAGAGGAAGCAAGCACACAAACACACTTAGAACAAGTAAGGAGATTTAAACTCAAGCCTTTCCATCACCATCCGCAGTAACAGGAGAAAGAAGAGTTACATCTGACACACTGTCACCACAAACAAGTCCATCCTTTATACTACTTTGAGTACTTGTGTGTTTGTGATATTATTTGCCTCATTACTACAAACTGTAGGGTCACACAGAGCTGACTCGAGGAATGAACAGGCCGAAGAATGCAGAGATGCAAAGGGAGAGAATTTGCACCATGAAGAGGTGAATCTGTGTCACATTACATAAACACACAAATCTGCACTTTGGTAAAAATCTGCATATCAGCTGGGGACTGTGGATTCCCCTGATATCAATGATCATCAGATATAGACACAAGAAAAAAAGCAGAGTCAACAGTATGTAGTGACAGAACAAGGAGTTATAAAAATACTCAGAGCAAAATAAATTTGGAAAGAAGAGAGGTGAACTACTGGCAAACCAACTGAGCATGAACCAGGCTTACAATACTGAAACCAAGGTGCCACATAGCAACAAATGATGCTGGAGCATTTTAGAGTTACACAATATCAATCAGCAGATCAATCAGCAGAGAGACACGGTGAGACGGACTTTCACAGAGATGGTCCCCAAGAGGCACATAAATATATGAAGCAGCTGCTGAAATGTGTGCCAGTCTACCTTGCTGCAGAGATGGTTATGATCTCCCAAGTTATAAATAAATTAATATATAACTTTGTCCCTTTTCTGTGAGGAAGCATGTGTTAAAATGTTAACATTCAGGGTCTAGTCTGATTTACTGAGCATCTTTAATAACAATCATCTATATTCATAGTCACCAACTGAACAACATGGTGCTTCACAAGTAAACAAACTCCAACACAACAGAGACAGACAGCACTCTGTGAGGAGGGAAGAGTGTCTCTTTGTGGAAGGTCACTGGGTTAGAAATAACACGAAGGCGAGAGATACAATAAGAGAGCAGATGAGTTGAAGTAATACTCAATGACAGCATGAAGCCACATCCCTTCTTCTAGAAGGTCATCTCTTTCTGCTCGCACCACTCTGGAAACAAACAGAGACACGATGCGTAGCGTAGAGACATGCAACACAACAGAACTGAAACCATGAACATGTGGAAGAAAGTGGAAAAAGCCAAGAGGTTGAGACAAATATGTAGAGTGAGCAACAGACAGATAAAGGAAAGTAAACGTCCTCGAGCAGAGTCGTGTGACCCAGCTTTTCCTGCCGCTCTCCTCTTTCACCCACTCCTCTCCTCGTGAAAGATGTGTGGGCCCAGGAGCCAGGAGGGACTGTGAGGTGAGAGGAAAAGACGGAAATCCAAAAATATGCAGCGCTGCCGACGCTTTAAGGGAAATCACATTTTTGTCGTTTGTAGAGTGATATGATCCAATGCAACCAGGAGAAGGAGTAAAACAGTTGTCTAGTGTTGTACTTACAGGACAGTCACACATCCTAACGCGTGTTCATGGAGGCACGACATGGGCTTGCTTGTTTTAAATTTCAACATTAAAGCTCTTGAAAATCAGAAGTACAACATCTCAAATTAATACAATATTCTATTTCAGACCCGAACAAATAGCATGAACCTCTGGGTTTAGTGCAGAACAAGAAACCATAGTCATGGGGAGGTGAGCCACACAAGGTCACTGATGAAAATTAATTATTCATTATTATTAGGAATGGAAAGTTGACTGTGTGGGAAACGTGTGGTAGGAGAAGGTGCACAGAGATGAGCGCAGCCTTCAGAGGATCGTTCAGAAAAGCGTGAAGTGTCTGTTTGTGGCGACCTGGAGTCATCTGCTGCTGTTGGCTGGTCCAAGTCTAAAGTCAACGCAGCCGTCTAGCAGGATGATTTCAAAGCACTTCATCTTTCTATTTGCTGACATACAGAGATGCCAATTTCTTTACATTTCCTAAGGAGAAACTACGAGGAAGATGAGGAAGACCAACCCAGTAACACTTCAGCCGACTGCCTCCATGCAGTGCCGCTTTGAAGCATTAATTTGTGGTAAAGGTGAATATTAATAAAGGTACTTTTCAGAATCCTTTCTCAATAGATCTTTCTGATCGAAATATTCTAATGTGAGACACTCGATTTCTAATATTCATGAACTGTAAACCACGATCAATAGAAGATAAAAGAAGGCCTGAAACATTTCACTTTACACACAATGAATATAGAAGGTGAGAATTTATGAACTGTATAAACATCTTAATGATATTCATCATTTATTATTGTAGTCAGTATTAAATACATGTATAAAAGTATCATTTGTCATTTTGTGGTAGGGCTCGATGAACTGCTGGCTCTTTGGACTCATCATGAGACTGAGCATGTGTCCCCGACCTCACTGAGGTGGCTCGCATTTGTTTGTGTTGTATTATTATTGGTTTGTTTTCCATCCATCTACCCATCTCTCTACGTGCCCAAGGAATAAGATCCCTTAGACTGACACACACACACACACACACACACACACACACACACACACACACACACACACACACCTTGTTTAACTCCAAAAGCAGCCTGCAGCCTTTTACCTGTGCAGTCCAAATGAATGCCACTAACCTCACTGACCTGCTGACAGGAAAACCCAATTTGTTTCTCAGCTTCAGTCTTTAAGGCCAACTCTGTCTCTGATCTGTTCAGTAGTCAGACTGTATTAAACTGCCTTTCACACTTTTCTAGAACTTCAATGAATTTTATTTTTAATTGCAATGTAACTTTACCAAGTCTCCTTTGATAATTATCAAAGGAGACTTGGTTAACTTTCTGCAACCCTCAAACAAAGCCTAAAATGCATGGGTTGTTGCAAAGACATAACATAGCCATGGATATGAGACAGATAAAACACTTCATTGCACTTGCAGCTATGCAACCCTCGTGTGAAATATCACTCCTGATGGGAACAGAGAAGCCGACTTCTGAGGGGAACCAAATAAAGAACTAAATGTTGAATATTCAGCAGAATATGAGGACACACACTGAAGGAAAAAGAAGGCAGGGCTTTCTTCTCTGCATTGTCCCCCCTCCCTCTTCTCTCACTCCCTGTCTCCTGATAATACAGCTCTAATAATAGTCTAGTTGCAGCGAGACAATCGTTCAGTGGAATCTAGGGCAGCCACTGCAGAGCCAGTATGGGAAAATCCCTCCTGTCCTCTCCAGCCTGCATGCCTGCCTGTGCGCTCTGCATCTGTGTGGGTGTTTTCAGTTCATGCTGCACAGGAGGAAAGAGAGGACTTGTGACTTTTTATGTTACATTTAAAGATCTTTATCCTGAAAATCGGCCAACAACTCAGCCATTTCTTTGACACGTGGCCTCCCAAATATGTGTCCCTCGGCACGTGGGAGCCTCCTACAGTGGGGGGGATAATGAATAAATAAAGCCCACTGTGCACGGCCTCTGACAAGCTCTGGATAGAAACAGTATATATGGACTCAACATATATGTGCATTCATCATACTGTAAGCTGTAAATTCGTGTTCCTCTGTGACGCGTCGGGGTCAGCTCTGGTCTGTGCACTGACCAGAGGTTGGTCTCTGAATAAACAACCGTGACAAACATCTGCACACCGCCACCTCTGTGGATGTGTCACAGTGCTTCAGGGCTGTTTAATAATCCTCTGTAGTACATCTTTAGTCACTCTGTTCTGGCTTTATTGTATGAACAACCACAAGCTGCCCGGGAATTACTCGCTGTCTCAGCAGTGATTCTCTCCAACAAAGAGCTACTTCCTGAATATAACCAAGAGCTGTCAAAGCTTGAAGCTTAAACTGCTTCAGTTCCATAAGATCCCACACAGGCCTTAATGATTTCTCCTTTTTTCTTGATAATATGCAGCTTAAGATCTTTTGTGCTACAAACATAGAAATGAGATTTGGAGTTGGGTGGGGACGAGGTGCCATTAAGCATCATCTCATTAATGTCACGGGTAAATAGTAACCTGCAAGTTTTTATATTTTTCCTCAGCTCTCAGAGAAGATTCCTGGATGAAGTGAAGGAGTGCATGCAGAGAGGGTCGGATGTTCGGAATTCTTCTCTGTTTGGCACTGAATCGATGCACCGACTGCGTGGGCATTTCTAAATTGATGACATCCTTTACAACAGAGATCTGTGTTTCAGAACTGAGCCAGACTAGACTGGTGCTGTGCCTGGAGACACCAGCTGGGATTTAGTCTCATTCTAGCTTCCATCGATGCGACTGTTTTGTACGTATTACATAATGACAAATATGGAGGTCAAACTCCAGCTGTTATCAGCTGGAAAGTGACAGTTGTGCAATATTACACAGCCAACAGCAACAACAGTGTATTTGTAAACCTGAAGTAGTTTGATTACACTCAGTGAGCAAAAAGAAAAAATGAAACCAGTTCAGAGTTCAGAGACACATGTTCACTGTGCCAGGAACACTGTCAACAGTAACAGAAACAGGTAAGGCCTGCATTTAGTTACCACGTCCTAATGGTGAACTTTTGAAACCAGTGTCATCCAGTCAGGGGTTCAGTGAACTGCTAATGGTCCCACATGTATAAGAAAATAATGTATTCTTCAAGGGTTTATCCCTAAATTTAAATGGAGATATTTTTCCTTGTGAACTCCTGGATATTCAAAAACAAACCTTCTTCAGCCTCTCGGGGATAACGCCGTCTGTTTTTTCCTCTGTCACATTAGGAAGTAGCTTTAGCTTTAGTAGCGAGGCATTCTGGAGTTTAAGCCAACATGGCACTAATCAACTAAAACACACATCCATGAAGCACGGGCCCTTCACACAGACACAAGCTGGCCCAATGTTTCCTCATCAGAATAAATGTTTATGCCAACTGTAGTCTGCCAGTCTAGATGCACTGTAATAATATTAATGTAAATGACTCGAGCCTTTGTAAAAGAAAAGGAAAAAGAAAGGCTTCTCTGTCTGAGGGTGGAATTATTACAGCAGGAAAAAACATAATGCCGCAACTTTATTGTTGTCAGGTATGTACAGTGGCTTGCAAAAGTATTCGGCCCCCTTGAACTTTCCCACATTTTGTCACATTACAGCCACAAACATGAATCAGTTTTATTGGAATTCCACGTGAAAAACCAATACAAAGTGGTGTACACGTGAGAAGTGGAACGAAAATCAGACATGATTCCAAACATTTTTTACAAATAAATAACTGCAAAGTGGGGTGTGCGTAATTATTCAGCCCCCTGAGTCAATACTTTGTAGAACCACCTTTTGCTGCAATTCCAGCTGCCAGTCTTTTAGGGTATGTCTCTACCAGCTTTGCACATCTACAGACTGAAATCCTTGCCCATTCTTCTTTGCAAAACAGCTCCAGCTCAGTCAGATTAGATGGACAGCGTTTGTGAACAGCAGTTTTCAGATCTTGCCACAGATTCTGGATTGGATTTAGATCTGGACTTTGACTGGGCCATTCTAACACATGGATATGTTTTGTTTTAAACCATTCCATTGTTGCCCTGGCTTTATGTTTAGGGTCGTTGTCCTGCTGGAAGGTGAACCTCCGCCCCAGTCTCAAGTCTTTTGCAGACTCCAAGAGGTTTTCTTCCAAGATTGCCCTGTATTTGGCTCCATCCATCTTCCCATCAACTCTGACCAGCTTCCCTGTCCCTGCTGAAGAGAAGCCCCCCCAGAGCATGATGCTGCCACCACCATATTTGACAGTGGGGATGGTGTGTTCAGAGTGATGTGCAGTGTTAGTTTTCCGCCACACATAGCGTTTTGCATTTTGGTCTCATCTGACCAGAGCACCTTCTTCCACATGTTTGCTGTGTCCCCCACATGGCTTGTGGCAAACTGCAAACGGGACTTCTTATGGTTTTCTGTTAACAATGGCTTTCTTCTTGCCACTCTTCCATAAAGGCCAACTTTGTGCAGTGCACGACTAATAGTTGTCCTATGGACAGATTCCCCCACCTGAGCTGTAGATCTCTGCAGCTCGTCCAGAGTCACCATGGGCCTCTTGGCTGCATTTCTGATCAGCGCTCTCCTTGTTCGGCCTGTGAGTTTAGGTGGACGGCCTTGTCTTGGTAGGTTTACAGTTGTGCCATACTCCTTCCATTTCTGAATGATGGCTTGAACAGTGCTCCGTGGGATGTTCAAGGCTTGGGAAATCTTTTTGTAGCCTAAGCCTGCTTTAAATTTCTCAATAACTTTATCCCTGACCTGTCTGGTGTCTAAATCCAATCGAGAATCTGTGGCAAGATCTGAAAACTGCTGTTCACAAACGCTGTCCATCTAATCTGACTGAGCTGGAGCTGTTTTGCAAAGAAGAATGGGCAAGGATTTCAGTCTGTAGATGTGCAAAGCTGGTAGAGACATACCCTAAAAGACTGGCAACTGTAATTGCAGCAAAAGGTGGTTCTACAAAGTATTGACTCAGGGGGCTGAATAATTACGCACACCCCACTTTGCAGTTATTTATTTGTAAAAAATGTTTGGAATCATGTATGATTTTCGTTCCATTTCTCACGTGTACACCACTTTGTATTGGGCTTTCACGTGGAATTCCAATAAAATTGATTCATGTTTGTGGCTGTAATGTGACAAAATGTGGGAAAGTTCAAGGGGGCCGAATACTTTTGCAAGCCACTGTATGTACATGAATGTATGAGCTAAAACAGCTGCTAATGTCTTCACACAACAACAACAGTCTGTGCTGGATCATTTCTTTAGTATGAATATGGAAACACTGACTGAAACCATGACAAATAACTAAAACAAAGATGCTTCACACACAGCCAAACGCTAAGGCTAGTCTCCTGAATGCCCTGTGGTGTAGTGCCAGGTCACCTTAATCAGCCGGGCTCCTAGTACCGACTCATGTGACTGCACCGAGTCTCAATTGTGTGTGCGCTCATGAGAAAGGATAAAGGAGGCAGAGAGAGAGAAACTCTGCTGAGGTCTCTAGGCAGGAGTTTCCACACATGCACATACACAGCAAGCTCTGGGGTTGATACAGTGAACAAAGAAGACCTCTATTCAAGTGAGCATTCACAAGTAAATCTGCATCGAGTTAGAAGAGCTAAAGGTTTGTGTGTGAAGCATGTGTGCTGCAGAAAACAAATCTCCAGCTTACAGAGGAACACCCTGGTACTGTTAGTGTTTCCACCTTAAAAAGCACTTCACACCTCAGCATAGATGAGTTCAAGTCTGTAACAAGTTTCTGCTCGTGTGTTGTCATTTACCTGCTCATAGTGTGCGCTGGACTCCAGATTATTGTTCTACTTGGTGTGCAAAGGCCACTTTAGCCATGAGCTTTAAGAGTAACTACTGAGTTTTAAGTAGTTCTTGCAGTTCTTCTGTCTCTCCCCTGAGTAACTATGTGGATAGGAATGCCCCTTTGTGTTAATAAATATGTTGGAATTGTGTTTTCAGACATTAAACGTCAGACTGTTTTATTCTGCTCTGTTTCCCTGTAAATGTTGGGGACCATAGCTGACCGCTTTCACTCATATTTAACCTTCAAGCTTTGTAGGGTCTCTTTGAGTGTATTAAGTGTTTTAAACTGAATTAATTCCTATCAGTTAACTCTGTGCTGCCGGTCACTGCAGCCAGCCGTGGAGGCAATGCTCATAACTTCTCATTCAAAATCACTTGGTATCATTCTGCAGCACCACACTGCACTACTGTTGTTTTCTGCCACCACTGTGGAGACATGAAGCCATGAACAACACGTGGGCAGATGTTACTAAGACTTTGGAGAAATCCTTGAACATGTGTTGTGTTAGATACTTTATAACTGGCAGTTTACCCAAAAGAAAGGAACGCTTTTCTGCTTTGAAATAGAAAAGCAAATAATTCAAACATTAAAGCCTTTTGTAACCCATAGTAATAAAGTGTGTCCAAGGGCAGAGAACAGAATGTTATCTCATTAAAAACACTGTCTCTTGTAAGCGCTCCCTCACATGCTCGGGCTGAGCGTTACCTGCCTGAAATCTGATTCCACACAAACCCTCCCAACCAGCAGGAGGGTGGGAAGCTGGTTTCCACAGGCTCTTATTCTAGTAGTATAAATTACCATAAATGAACCAGCAACACACACACGCAATCTCATGTTTCATAGCAGAAGACATCACTGGAGGCACTTGGAGAAATGTAATTGTCTGTTACTTAGCCCTCTAACCTGTCCTCTGCCAAACCCATAAAACTTCTCTTTGTGCTGTCCGTCTCTCATCACTTCACTTAGTGGACGAAGACGTTGAAATAATCCAGTTTCTTTTCCATTTGTACGTGAATCCGATACATTACAGCTAAGCAAGCAAGTGCTCTCTGCATAGTTAAGACCCAGTACAAAAAGGATTTCAAGTTAAAGATACAGACTTGGCACTTGTTATCACACGGTGAAGTTAATAACTGGACGACCAATTATCCTCATATGAGCATGAAGGCACATGCAAATAAACTCCGTGGTGCTGAGAAAAGGTTTTGTATAACCATGACACACAAGATCCACATTCACATTTAGAGATGTTGACCCACTCAAGCCTGACAGTGAGCGCTTCACAGAAGTTACCAACCAACAGTCACAGCGAGCTGCCCTGCTCTTGTTAAAAATGCTCCAGAGGTTCCCATGAAAGATAAAATGAAAGTCCTGCATGGACGCTGAGATTACATATGGCTTCTGCTCTAAATTGATCTGAGTAAGTAAGACTAATAAAGTGCAGGTACTTTGACCACTGCCTCAGATTTTCATTGATGACACGTGTTCAGGTAAAGCCTTCTTCCCAGCTACACAGACCTGAAACGATACTGGAGGATGTGTGAAGGATTTACTAACTCTTAAGAGGATTTATCTACTGTGGCAATGACAGCCAGTAAATGTGTGGAAGGAAAGACGATACAGCTATAGGGTATGTGTCTTAACCACTAATATGACTGACACACCTGGGATTTCCAAAAATCCATGTTGTGTTCATTTCACTCTTATTAGCAGTGCATGTGTCATTTCCTCCTCCACACATGAACCACCATGACAGCAGCACACACACTGTTTGAGTGAGTGCCTCCAAACAGGAGTGGTCCACAGGCTCCGAGCAATTAACATGCAGCCAGAGACAAGCAGAGGCAAGCAGTGATGTAACGATAGACACATTCATCCAGTGCTGCTGGGTTACATGAGACCGGTTCAAAACAAACTAGTGATTCATGCAGAAGGTTCAGATTTCATTCATTACAAAAAACAAGTACAATATAAACAGCATGTCTGCAAGTGGAACTACTTCAAGACCGAGTGGAACAAAAAAAGATTAGTGCGTAACATCAAGCACAACAGAAAACTAGCTGGCTATCATAAAGTCCCCACGCTGCCAGCCCAGCTCTGATCGGGAGCCCTGTGGTTCTCCTTTGGTGTCTGCTCCCTTCAGGTTAGCAGGAGATCCCTCAAGCAGCAGGGTCAACACCCTGAGGATTTTTGTTGCATCTCTGCACAATCATTGCCGTGTGGCAAAGTACATTTCATGCACTTGAAAGGCCTTTACTGAGGACTGTCAGTGCGATGGGAGATGTGACTGGTCTGTAATACTGTTAATGTGGGAAGTGCATGTCAGAGTAACATCTTGCTTGAACAAAAGATCCAAAGTTTCCCACTCACACCGTAACAACAGGAACATTTTGTAGCAGCTTTTATTTTTAGTTAAATAAAAACATTGTTACTTTTTCCATAATTGTGAAAAAGTAACAAATACAGTTGGGAAGAAACTATATTTCATCTACAGTGTGTGGACATGATGTCTTTTGTGTTTACTTGCGTTATCTTTGTCTAATATTTAAATTTGTTTGATAAAACATTCACACCACTGTATTTCTTCCATGGTCACCAATCAACCATCATGGTGTTCTGGTCTCACCGACCAACAGCAGCTCTCTACGCTACATTCATACAACTATACACTATATACAAAATTTGGAGTCACTAATTAACCTCCCAAAATGTTTTTGACCTGTGGCAGTAAGGCTGAGCAAAGGCCCCCACAATCAAACTGACAACCTGGCTGTAACACAGCAGCAGTCTGCTACTCGTCTTCTTCTGTTTCAGTGCCCATCTATGGCTACAACACTACTGTCATTCTCACTGCAGTATTCTTATAGCTGATAGGCTCTATTACCATGACTGGCACAAAGTAACCGAGACTATATTTATACACACTTTCTTAATATAAGACAATCAACGTATGCAGTCTAAGGCTGGCCTCACTTCTTTTATCAGCAAATGACAACTTAGCTCCAGTTCCCTTAATTACAGTGACCACTGTTGCAAATTAAGACCTGGACTCATTTTCATTTGGCTTCATTTTGTTGCTGACAATGACATAAGACAAAAAACAAGCAGACAAAAAGATAGTGGGAAAGACAAGAACAGTCTGTAATATGATCTGGATTCAAAGAGAGGATGTGAAAGACAGAACGAGTCCAAGTCGGCACAGAAGAGACTAGAAAAGCATTTCTACCTTTTTTTTTTTTTTTGGGGGGGGGGGGGGGGGGGGGGGGGTATATAAAACCTGGTCAAGGACAGAGAACCTACAGATATTCAGCAGAAGCCCAGTATGTAGAACATGAATAGAACTATTTTGCAGATATGAGTTGTGGATGCAGCACATCTGACAGCTGCATATCTCAGAAACCAAGCTAACAGCAAGCAGTCCCCACATTAGTTTTCTCCTCCTCTCTTATCAATATTTCAAATTGTTCTGTGAGAGACAAGTTTGTACTCATGCAGAGAAAAACATACACACAACATATGCAGTGTATTACAGCTGCAGACCTTATAAAGAGGAATGGAAAAACTCTATTTTGCAGATATCTAGTTCTCCTCAATCTGCTCATGTTTCCTGTATTTTGTTTCTGCATACTTTGTGTATCCATTTGTTCTTATATGCACAACACACATCATTTTATTCTAGACTCAAATTGTGTGGTTAATGTTTATAAATGTAGTTTAGGGCCATTAGCACCATGCTTACAACAACGGGACATTAACAGCAAACTGCTGAACCTTAAACAGAAGCAGGGTAAGTATTGTGCCGGCTTTCTACCTGCTGTGGTGGATCACCAGAGGATGTGCAGACAGAGAGCAGCAACTCAGAAGTTCAAGTCTTTGGAAGTTCTACTGTTGAGACAGACTTTCTGCTTTCACTGACTAATAAATAGAAAAGTGAGTGTTGCAGTGAGCATGTGTTATAATGGCGGCACTCACACAGTTCAGCCCTCCTGGGGAGAGAAGCTGCAAAATGAACTCAGTGACACTACTGCTAAAGCTAGGTAATGGTATACATACACATGGTACACATCTGTGAATAGACTGTGTTGGATATTTTCCAACATTTCGCACAATCCCTTAACATCTGTTGTAGTAGGGGTGAAATACCTGAAATAGATCATTCTGCCCACAAGTCGCCCAACCTTTACGGCCACACACTGATGTACTGGGATCAGCCAACAGCAGCTGTGCTAACGGCAAATAAGATGGCACTTTCTGTGAGTGTTACGCCACAACACCGACAGGAAGTAACAGCTACAGCTGACCAAAAGTACAACATTAACCAATTCAACGCAGGTCACAATTTATTTTATTATTGATTAAACAGTGGATTTTCTCAATTACTCCATTAGTTTTTAATGTAAGATTTGTAAAATAAATAAATAAATACAATTTAGGAAAAAAAAAATTTCCATCCAAGCTTCACAAAGGTCAAACATGCCCAGGAGACTACAGGAGATTAAATTATTATAGTTTATTTGTTTTTACTTTGGAGTACATTTTGAAATGTTTGAAAATCTATTTCTTTGACGGAAATGAAGGAAAAAAATCACTATTTTGGAAATCACTGAGATTACCGTGACCAGCCTCGTCTCTACCACTTAAGCATAAAAGATGTATTCAGATAAACGTAGCCACCATTACAATATGGCATCAATAGGGGTGCCTGTAGCTCAGGAGCTAGACCACTGAGGTCATCGGAAGGTTGGTGGTTCAATTCCTGGCTTCACCCTAGTCTGCATGCTAACCCCAAATTGCTCTCTGATCCATCCATCAGAGTATGAATGTGTGTGTGAATGTTAGTTAGGAAGCATTGTGTGATTGGGTGAATGCACAAGTTGTGCAAAGTGCTTTGAGTGCTCAAGACAGAGTAGAAAAGCGCTATATAAGAACCAGTCCATTTACCAAAACACAAACTCAGCTCAAAGACATGACCAAAAAAAACAACAACACCCACTGATACTATAAATTTGACCCAGTGGCTAAAACATAATGTTAAAGCACCCAGAAGAGCCCAGGTTTTAAGAAAACGAATAAAAAGGGGAACGCAGAACCAGAAAACACGTCCACTGACACCCTCTTGGTACATTTTGTTTCCAGGCAGAATTCCTTTTAAAGACTACAAATCCCTCAGTTTTACACCTTCAGAGTTTTGAGATCCAAGATCCTGACTTCACACTGAGACTTCCAATCTGGGATGAAGCAGAAGCAACAATGAAATATCCTGATGGATTCAATGAAAGCAAAGGGCCCATTAAAGAGACGTCACCTGACAGCTCTGAATTTGTGTGCTGTTAGATTAAACATAAACAAGATTAAGCAAAATAATCCTTTGTAACAATATTCAACAAGAGTTATCTAACCAGACACACTCAGTGCGTGTGCGTGTGTGTGTGTGTGTGTGTGTGTGCGTGCGTGCGTGCACGTGCAGGAAACCACACTCCCAAAACAACGGACAGTAATGAAAACAGTCCTCTCTCTAGAGTCTGTGGACATCAGAGCAGAGAGCTTTTCACACACCTTCTCCTGTGTTTCCTCCAACTGTTATTCTAACACCAGCACTATCAGTTGAGTATGAATTTTGCATATTCTGATAAATGTTATCAGCACTGTAATGATATCTAGCATCATAAATCCTTACACCAGCTGAAGTCAGTGAGTGTGGTAATGCAACAACACCGCCTCTCTGAAAAGACATGCTGCTGCAGCGTGCTCACGACCATCTGTTCAACAGCAGACCTAAATAGTCCAGTGGTTTAAACCAGCATTAGTATCGCATGGGTATATGCACATGCACGCACTGACACACACACACAGGCCAGATTAAGGCTGTTCAACAGTGTCTGTAATCTGAAATCACTGCGCTCCCCCACTGTGGGTCTCATGACAGCGAACAATGGGAGGCAAACATAAATAAATAAATCAAAGATCTTTCTGTAGCAAAGCAAAGGACACATAACAAGACACTAAGCAGAGCTGATGCCTGCTGTGTAAACAGAAGGTGTCATTAGGTGTCATAGATCCATCAACCATTCACGCCTCTGCATTTTAATAATCATGTAACTAAAATATAATCACATCAGCTCATATTGCGTGACTTTTCCTAAAATGGGTAAAAGTCATGGATTTTGGAGTGTGTGGGACAAGATGCTGGAACAAAAGGAAACGTAAAGAATTCCCCGCTCGCCCTGTGGGCAGTCTTTGTCCACCAGAGGCCTGGGAGCTTGAGGGTTCTGCACAGTATCTTTGCCACTCGGTTATGGCGTTCCATGTATGCCTGCTAGCATCTTGCACCCTGCTGTTATGTGCTGGGTTTTCTCATGGGCATCTTTGCACAGCCTGTACCCGGGGTCTTCCCTGGTGTGGTAGACCCCTGCCTTTATCACTTTTGAGCTTAAGCTTGCTCCTGCACAGCCATTATCAGCTCCTCTGTCCTGTCTCTTAGGCTACGTCCACACTAGCCCGGATAGATTTGAAAACTGTGTTTTCGTCTGAAAACGCTCCGCGTCCACACTAGCGTTTTCAGTCGTGCGTCCATATTGAAACGGCCGAAAACGCTTATGTTCCAGTACTGCACATGCGTGAAATGCAAGAAGATTCGACCTGCCTCATTTCTGTCTGCCGTTTATTTAGTTTCCGGCTCTTTGAATCTTCGCGGCAAAATGTCGAAGAAAAGCAGCGAGTTTTTTAAATGGACTAACAATGAGGTGGAGTTGTTGCTGCGAGTAACACAAAAGTACAAAGTTGCAAACGCGAGTGAGAATTAAAGAATTTGAAGAAAAGCTCTCTGGAGCATGTACAGACTGATGTTAATCTTTAACAGGGCTGTCAAACAAAACAACTGCTGTATAATGCCCTCCACTATCTTTGTTTAATTGGTCACATGACTGCATCACATGACTAACATGCGTCATCGTTTTAGAAAGTCTCCGTTCTCACTGTCCACACTGCGACGCGAAAGCACCGTCTTCAAATGTATTCGTTTTCGAGAGCGTTTTCAAAACGCCGTCTCAGTGTGGACGGGAGGCCAAAACGGAGAGAAAACGATGAGTTTTCAAACGAAAACGCATTAGTGTGGGCGTAGCCTTAGTCCAGCCTCGTCCAGCCACTGGTAGGATTTCCCCTGGTGTTTCTACCTGTTCCTTTCTGTGCACCGCTCATGTACTGAGCCATGTACCTGCTCATCTTAGCCAGTATGATGCCTGACAGGAGCTTCCGTGTGGTACTGAGGCAGGTTATTGGCTGGTAGTTGGATGGGACTGATCCCTTCTGGGGATTCTTGTGGATCAGGACTGTCAGCCTTTGATTAGCTTTGATTACTGGGGTGTTTCGTCCACTAGCAGCTGGTTCATTTGTGCTGCTGCAGAAAATAAATAATGTTAACCTTGAATCTTCACAGAACTGAAAAGGAACCTTTAAGCATGATAGAAACAGTACATCAAACCTCACTGATATGAAAGACAGTTTACAGAAAGCTTTACATCAAGTAATCCTGGTCAGATTCCTTCAGACTTACATGTTTTACAAGAAGTCATAATAATAACTCTTACTGTGTGTTACTCATTTGATACGTCCTGGTTGGAGTGACTGTGACTTTGATAGTGACAGGAGCTGAAAGCCTTTTGAAAACAGCTGGCTGCTAGAGCGATGTGCAGGCTTCTGTACAGCAGAGGGAAACACGACAGTCCTGCTCTCACCGTTACAGTCTGTGACCTCCTCTTCTTCCTCCTCTATATGCATCCTTCTTTTCCTTTTCAGATCGTCTTTAATTTTTCCTAGATTTTTTCCGTCTCCTATATGTGCCTTCATCTTCTCCTTTCCTCTGGTTATTCACACACAGTGAGCGGTGAAGGACGAGAAAAGGCCAACGTACAGTTTGACTAATGGTTCCAGACTGAGATGGAGTTTTTCGGTTCATGTCAGGGCCGATGGCGACCTCATGATTCAACAACAGTAACTTAAAGTAATCTTTCTCTGTAGGACTTCAACAATCTCTCATCAGAAGAGTTCATCGTTAGCTCAACGACAAGCCCGACTCGTCACTGCTCCACGACCGTGTTTGGCAGTTCATATAAGGTGTTTTCCTCCAACCGTGGCACTGGGAATCATGGCCATATGTCTCCACTCTGTCCAAAAGACACTGTTAGAGAATTCTTGTGGTTTGTTGAGAACTTTGCAAACCAAAGCTGTGCTGCTGTTCTTTTTTGAACAAAGATACTTTCTCCTGGGAACCTTCTTTTTCTGATTGCACTGTCAAGACGTTTACGTTCAACATGCTAACCGAGGCCTGCAGAGTCTGGCATGTATGTTTTTGTTGGTTCTGTGCATTGCGTAGCATCGTAAATACACACCTGAATGCTCCAGACCAGCAAAATGCCAAACCTTTTACTTTAATGGAGCTGCTCACACTTGCTGTTAATTAATTAAGTTAATCAGTTAATCCTACATGGCTAAGGGCAAAGAGCTGCTACCTTGCCTCTTAACTCCTATAGAAGAAAGTAAGAGCGTCCTTAGTTTTCCACAGGACTCCCCACACAGCTGTGGGAACTTCACGACTGTCCCAAAAAATACAAAAAAACAAAAACCAAGCGTTTCAGTAACATTTGCCCCAAAATGTGAGTCTTCAGTATGCAAATGATCAGCGTGGATCTTTTACTGCCTGTGCAATATAAACACACAACACAAATATGTCTAAGAACACAGCGTGTATGTGACACGAGCAGACTGCTGTGCTGTCTCTGCTTGTTAAATCTAATCACAGTCTGGTTTAAATTTAGCTCCTGCTTAATTACACAGCACACAAGACTCAAACCTCACAGTGCTATTCTGGCGCCCAAAAATATAAGAATGGTTGTGCTATTACAAGGCATGTTTACTGTTGGCTCTGTGGAGCCAAAACCATGGAAAGCTGCGTCCACATTTCAACGAGAGACAAAGCACCAACTGCTAACGTATGACAGGAGGGCGAGATGTTTTATCTATTATCTTTTTTATTCCAAATTATGTAAAAGCCTTTCCATGTAAACTGAGCTAAAGCTGCAGCGGGCACAGCATCTGTCTTCATGTGGCTTTGTGTCGAGCTGCACAGCTTGACACAAAAGAAAAAACAAGATGAAGGCGGGAGGAACAGAAGAGCTGTGACTCAACCAAAGATATGTGCCTATTTGACACAAACAGTGTGTGTGTGTGTGTGTGTGTGTGTGTGTGTGTGTGTGTGTGTGTGTGTGTGTGCGTCACATACTCTAAACTACACAAAAAGAAAAAAAAGAAGAAAAACAACCAAAAACTGTTCTTTGACACAGTGCTGAAGAGTTTATTTTAATAATCATGATCTTGATAAAATAATGTATTCCTAATTCTAGCCGTCATAATTTTCATGCTCTGTATAAAGCAAAAGCAAACGATCCCACTCCTTTAAAATAAAGTATTTTTGGATTATTGTTTTTATTAGTCAGCACCACCTGTTATTCACATCAATGTTAATGTGTAGGGCCAATATAAAAGGAAGCTAGAAAAAAGCCCTCAGCTGTCTAAAATTCAACTTCATGACACTTTATTAAATGAAACGTCCCAGGCAGAGGTGAGCACCGCCCTCTGGCCATCAGCCAATGTTAACTTGATGCTCATGTGCCAAAATCTTATAGTACGAGTCATATATTTGACAAAGATTAATACGATTAATAAGATGAATACAGCAGTGCAAAAAAACATAGAACATTTAAGAAGTTTAAAGATCATAAACATAAAACTGGGGAAAAATAACCATGATTCTGATGATCATCTAAATATCCAATAAATCAGATATCAGATCACCTGACTCAGCTCTTTCTTTGAATCTCTCACTCGCGCGTCTGCGTGTTCTTTCTATTCTTTTAGTCTAACAAATGCAAATAATTGTTATGCCTAAAAGAACGTCGTCTACAGTAACAGTCACACACACTGATCCATGAAAGCCAAGAGAAACACAGCAGGACTGTTGAGCACGCTCACTAAAACACCGAACTACACTCCTCGGTCCTGCCCATCCCTAGCATTAGGGATCGTAACACTTGTCCACTACAGCGTCAGAGAAACACACACTCAGGACATGTCACACCAACAGGCTTTGTTCTCGCCGTCTCTCTGCCTTCCATCTTTGTTTTCCCTTTTCTCCCCAACTGATGTCTCTTTTTATCTCCGCTCACTTTCCTTTAAAAGGTGTCTTCCCCTCTTATATTTCATACACACTAATTCCTCCAGACTGTCTGTGTTGCACCACTGTGCTGCTGCCCTCCCCCTCTCTCAGAGATGGTTTGAGGTCAACCGGCTCACGTGTCCTCATCTCCTGCTACAGCATGTGGGCTAGAAATTCCATCATCCCACCGTTTCAAATTGCATGTTTCCTGGCTCTGAAAGAGCGGCTGCACACACAGTCTGCCTCCTGCAAAAAAAAGAGCACTTACACACACACACACACACACACACACACACACACACACACACACACACACACACACACACACACACACACACACACACACACACACACACACACACACACACACACACACACACGTTATTCACTTCCATGCACACGCTCCCCCATGCGAACACACACACAAAACTGAGCAGGCATTATATAAGCAACAACCTGCTATTCTGAAGGCAGAAAGAAATGAAGTCATTTATGAGACACACCACATATTATTATTGAAAAACACTTAAAAGTGATGAGCTGACTCTGCTTCACGGTTCTACATCCACCTTCAGGCATTTGTTTACTAGGCTAGTTAAGCCATCATGTAAGAATCAGGTTTGTTCCTGCTAACTAACAGACTAGTCAACAAGAAATAAGAAAGGAGGAAAAATGACATTTAAGGGCTTTGCTTGTTTGCATATCACTGCACACACAATGGAGAAGACTACAGATAGTGTTAGCCCCACGTCTGTGACAAGTGTGGTTAAAACCACCCAGGCTGTGAGGTTGTGTCAGTTCATTCTGACAGAACTGCTCATTTTCCAACTTAAAGCTCTGTGTAGGTGTCATCATCTTACTCTCCATGCTTCCTTACATGGGTCCAGACACAGAGGCACAGACTGGTTGATTATTAAACAACCCCAATTCCAGTGAAGTTGGGACGTTGTGTAAAACATAAATAAAAACAAAATACGATGCAAATCCTTTTCAACCTATATTTATTTGAATACACTACAAAGACAACATATCTAATGTTCAAACTGATAAACTTTATTATTGTTTTGCAAATCTTCACTCATTTTGAGTTTGATGCCTGCAACACGACCCAAAAAGCTGGGACAGGGGCATGCTGACCACCTTTCCTGTTAACCACACTGGGAACTGAGGACACTAATTGTTGAAGCTGTTTAGGTGGAATTCTTTCCCATTCCTGCTTGATGTACAGCTTCAGTTGCTCAACAGTCCAGGGTCTCTGTTGGCGTATATTGCACTTCATAATGCGCCACACATTTTCAGTGGGAGACAGGTCAGGCCACGCTGTGGTAACACGTGCAGAATGTGGCTTTGCATGGTCCTGCTGAAAGAAGCAGGGACGTCCCTGAAAAAGACAACGCTTGGATGGCAGCATATGTTGCTCCAACACCTGTATGTGCCTTTCAGCATTAGTGGTGCCTTCACAGATGTGCAAGTTACCCACGCCATGGGCACTAACACGCCCCCATACCATCACAGATGCTGGCTTTTCAACTTTGCACTGATAACAAGCCGTCCTTTTCCTCTTTGGCCTGGAGGACACGACGGCCATGATTTCCAAAAACTATTTGAAATGTGGACTCGTCAGACCACGGCACACTTTTCCATCTCAGATGAGCTCGGGGCCCAGAGAAGCCGGTGGCGTTTCTGGGTGTTGTTGATAAATGGCTTTCGCTTTGCATGGTAGAGTTTTAACTTGTGCTTGTAGATGTAGAACTGTGTTAACTGACAATGGTTTTCTGAAGTATTCCTGAGCCCACGTGGTAATATCCTTTTCAGAATGATGTCGGCTTTTAATGCAGTGCCGCCTGAGCGATCGAAGGTCACGGCCATCCAGTGTTGGTATTCGGCCTTGACATGCACAGATTTCTCCAGATTCTCTGAATCTGTTGATCATATTATGGACAGTAGATGATGAAATCCATAGATTCCTTCAAATTGTACGCTGAGAAACGTTGTTCTTAAACTGCTGGACTATTTGCCCACACAGTTGCTCACAAAGTGGTGAACCCCTCCTCGCCCCATCCTTGCTTGTGAACGACGGAGCCTTTTGGGGATGCTCCATTTATACCCAATCATGACAAACACTTGTTTCCAATTAACCCGTTCAGCTGTGGAATGTTTTTTGAACATTCCTCAACTTTCCCAGTCTGTTTTTGGAACGTGTTGCAGGCATCAAATTCAAAATGAGTGAAGATTTGGACAACAACTATAAAGTTTATCTGTTTGAACATGAGATAACTTGTCTTTGTAGTGTATTCAAATATATATAGGTTGAAAAGGATTTGAAAATCATTGTATTTGGTTTTTATTTACATTTTAGACAGCGTCCCAACTTCATTGGGATTGGGGTTGTAACATCACCGTGGAACAGTTTCGTCAGTGTTGACAGAAACAAGTAAGGCAGGATTACTTTTTGTAACTTTTTATAACTAAAATTAACCAGCTTGCTTTAATTTTTCATATAAGCTCATTATAAGCTTGTATTTGTGCGTATGTTGTAGTAATCTCTTCTATACTTGACAATACTCGTATCAGTGTCAGTATGCAGCATTTAGGACCTTTAAGTGTTCCCGAGTTATGGAAAATCAGGCACCGTCGTCCTTTCTGTAATGTAATGACAAAACACTGGACAGTGTGTATTTGTTTAACACAGCGCTGTGCACAGTCTGTCCACTCTGGTTCTAGTCGGTGCTCAGTGTTCATTTATTACCCAACTCTTATATTATATCATTCTTGCTTCTGCACTGAGGACTTCACTGCTTTTGCTTGTCACCAAGAAAAACATCCACTTTGAAATTACTTTGAAGTCCATGATTTTCTTCTTACAGGTTCTTAAATCTTTCTAGTAAGGGCCAAAGTGTAAACATTTTGTATTGTTATTTATTTAAATATGCTAATGCTTACTGTGAGTATATCAGCTGATTTTTAGTACGTACATACCTGTACATGTATGTACACTGCTCAGAGAACTTAAAGGAACACTTGTCACTGGGAAAAAAAATCATGCCGCATCATTTGATGGAAATAATAATTATCAAAAAAAAACAGAAGACAAAAAGGGGGGGTATCATCATCTTCCTGCATGAGGCCAGGCATTGTTGCGCAGCAGGAAGGCCCAGGACCCACTGCACCACCTAATGGCAGTCAGAGTTACCATTGCCTATCCTGTCACATACAGCACAACACTCTCCCCAGCGTTTGTTAATTTCATTAATACCAAAGCACCTGAAAGTGGTTAACACCCCCCTCTGCTGACCAGATCAACATCCCAGAAGTTTAACTGACTTGATGTGCGCTCTGATTTTTTTTGAGCAGTGTCGTTTCTCCACACCCTGTGATTGAACATGTTTTGCATAACACTTGACACATCGATGGGTTTTAGCACATCATCACAGTACCATCACAGGACCCAGTTCCACTGAGAGTAAATAAATGACAACACTGAGTTATGACCCAGTCCTAACTGTAACGGCTGATAAAAGAGTCACTGATTAGGGTTTGTGTGGGTAGAAAGCTTTAACAGAGTGCACAACAGCATCCAATCAGAGTTCACCAAAGCCTTATCACCACTGCTACCACAGTTCAACAGGGTTTGTGATTGTGTGTGTTCACTCATCGTAATCCTTGTCAGTTAGTATTCAGACACATGGCTGCTAGCAGTGAGTGACCACGCAAATCATCTACACGTTATCTGTATGTCTTTGCAAATGCACATAAATAAGGACCATACAGGAGCACTGTTGTAGTTGAAGTTATGAGCCTCAGCCAGTCACTGTGTTCCCCTTCACCCTGTACTTCCAACTGAAACAACACCACAGCCCGTCTCGGTCAGCACAGAGACAGGCCTCAAACTTTTGTCACATTAAACTGTCCTGACTCTACTGAAACAAGGTGCCAGCACCCACAGCAGCATTACATGGCAGCAGTAATGGCACAGCACTATATCCAGTTACACAGCACAAGCTCAAAAGTACCACAGGTACAGTTTTCCCTGGAAAGTTTAATTAAAAATTATAAAATAATACTGTCACAGAGAAAAGGTGAAAATATTTCTACCTGGGATGTTATCTCTGAACCGGTGGCTTAAAGCCCAGCATGAAGTGTCCCAGCAAAACTTGGTGGAGTCATTTGTTTACATTTCAGTTTCACATCACCAGCTGCTAGCACAGGGGTGGGCAATCTCAGTCCACGAGGGTCGGTGTCCCTGCAGGTTTTAGATCTCACCTTGGGTCAACACACCTGGATCACATGATTAGTTCGTTACCAGGCCTCTGGAGAACTTCAGGACATGTTGAGGAGCTAATTTAGCCATTTAAATCAGCTGTGTTGGTTCGAGGACACATCTAAAACCTGCAGGGACACCAGCCCTCGTGCCCACCCCTGTGCTAGCATCTCCTCCTTCATGGCTTAGCTGCACTCGATGGTGTGTTTCTGCTTCAAGTGGCAAAACAAGTGTATTGTTTCCACCTTTAGCAGGAATAATTTTCTTGCACATTTTCCAAAGTTGTACGCATTGTTGGAGGTTGTTGATGTAGTTCCCTGTTTAGGTACCAAATCACCATCTGTGGCTGACACGTGGCTCTCGCTCTCAGACATGCCCAGCCCTTTAGTAAACACACTGTCACTGCCATAGCAATCATATCACAATATGACACTTTATACTGCTATTATCATGGACAATATGATGCGACCTAGGGCTGACAGCACCAAAGAAAAGACTTGCAGCATTACTAGGACTAGAAGGTGTTTATACCATGACAGAAGTGGCGGTCAGTGTTCAGGGTTGCCGTTTAATAATTGAGCAAATGAAAATCAACCAAAACCTTTGCGTAAAGTACACCATAGAAGTTGTAAAAAAAATTTAAAAAGTGCACAATGAAATAATGGCAGAGGCACTACTGCTGCAAGCAACATTACACACAGAACCTGTGGTGTTGCTAAATCCCTGCAGTGCCAGCGTTAACAGTAGTAGTGATGACAGTGACCATAGTAAATGAACACTGTGCCAAGCTGATGACCCCAACTGTGATTTATTTCTGTCTAAATGTGAAATGGGTTTTCTGTGCACGGTACATCTGTGCAGACACCCTGACAGCTGTCTCTCTCTCCATCATGCTAAAGCTGTCTCAGATGTGCAAAATACTACAAAAAGGTGACGTAGTGTTCTCCACGGGCTTTAATGCAACTTGAGTTGCAACTGTAGTTGCAATTCTGCAACAGTCAGCAGTGGTGAGAGCTGGAACAGCATCACCAGACATGGTGATTTATGCACACTCCCATCACATTTCATCACACTCTTCTATCTGGAAAAACATCGCTGTCAAGTTTGAATAATTCAAATCATTCTCTGGGGCTGATTTATTTATTTATTTATTTTTTAATTGTTTATTTTATTTTCATTTGTTGTATGCGGGACAGACTTTACTGGGGGGAAGAAAGGGGAGAAGGAAGGAGGGAAAGAAAGACAGCGGGGAAGAGGGACGGGGAAAAAGGGCAAAAAACAAAAACCAACAGAATAAGCAGACAAAAAAAATACATATTGACCACCTGGATCACCTGTTGAGAAAGAAAAAAAACAAGCAGAAGAAAACGAGAGTAATAGAATAAACAACATCACAATGATATATGGGAATATGGCAGTAAATACTAAATGTTAAACATTATTGTGCAGCACGTAAGATCGACAGCGCACAGTGTGCTTTGAGGTAGGAGCCAAAAAGGGTGTAGTTTGTGTGTGTGATCACCTGTGTGTACACCTGTGAGCATGAACGCGCTTGATTTTTTAAAAGGTTCCTTCATGTAATGATCTGCTAGAGGGTGCGGGGGGACCACTGCCCCGTCCTCCAGGGCATGAAGCAGGTATGGAGGAGATCAAAACTCCAGACATCCAGAGGCCCCCAGAACACAAGAGACCAAGGAAGACCAACAGAGGGGCAGCCGTGCCACTGTCCCAGAAAGAGCTGAGGAGAGTCCCAGATGAGGGATCACTCAGCAGCCGCGGAGCAGAAGCCAGGGGGGGTTGCAGTGACGTGCCCGTGAGCTCCGCCGGCAGCCAGCTGTGCCAGAGTGACCGAGCCCCAGGCCGAGGGCACCCCACCTCCGAAGTGGCCCGAGCGAGCCCCAGGCTCCAGGCCCCGATAAGCAGCCGCCAAGGAGTGAGCCGGTGTGTACCTGGGCGCCCAACCCCGGACACAAAGAACCACCAACGCACCGATGTCTGAGGGCGTCTGCCACCAGCAGGGGAAGTGGTGGGGGGAGATAGGCCTCCAAACCTTGGAGGACCTGAGATGTCCCCAGAGAGGTGGCGTCTGATACCCAACCTGACATATAGACACAGACATACAGGCACACTCAAATACAAACATCCATTCCCACCCTCATGCTCTCATAAGCAATTACTCCACACTCAACCAACGTGGAGACAGACATAAAGAGACGCTGTACACACAATCACACTCCCCAAGCGTACTCTAAGAACCGGGTCTAGGTACCCTTGTGCCCAGACCCAGGTGGTGTTACCCTTTTCCCTGCGGTGGAGAGAAGCAGACCGCCCCGACTCCGCAGCAGCAGGGAGGCCCCACACCCCAGACCCCAGTCGGACGGCCAACTCCTCCTCCTAGCCCCCCCACTCCAGCAGGCCGCAGAGAACGGGGGTGTGAGAAGACTCCAAACCTCCCTCCACCCGCTCATATGTAGTGTTGATGAATGTGTGTTCTAAGGTGCATTTAAAACCCAGGAGGGCATGGAGCTACCTGCCAGAGAGCAGCAGGTAAGCGCATAGCCCCTCCTGCTGGCCCTCAATGTCTACGTGTATTTAAAATTGAGAGGTGGGCAACGACGCCAGGGGTGCGGTGTACACCCTGATGGTAATTTGGAGTCCGTGTAGCGTGCCCACCCCCAAGATCCTATATGTATGTGTAATGAGAGTGTGAGTAATGTGAATGTTTAAGTCGTGGGATAAAATTGAGGCACAGGCAGCCAGAAGGGGACAGAGGGGGGGGGATGCCTCCTCTGCACCCTGGTGACACACCCCTACCCCAAGGCCCTGCATGTGTGGGTGATTGTGGTGGAGCGGGAAGAGGGAGGCAGCTGGAGATGGGGAGGGAAGGAAGGGAGAGGCAAGTGACCCCTCCCTGGGGCCAGCTCCCCCGCTGACCCCAGTAGGCACCCTCATACTCCGCAACCCGCCAGGGAAAGGGGGCCCAGGCCCATCCAGACCGGGGCCCAGTGCAGCAGCGCCGCCCGGCCCCACAGAGCCCGGGACAGCCCACCCGACCCCACCACAGAGAAAACTGCACCCACCCCATCATCCACTCATCTTCCAGACTACACAAGACAATAGACGCCCAGGCTGAGATCTTCCTCCACCTCTCCTGTATCTCCCCCTCCTGCAGAGAGAGTTCCTGAAGAGAGGAAAGCTCCTGCAAGATGTGACAACCTCCTCCACCAGTTGAAGAGGCCCCCAGGTGCCTCGATGCACCGGCGGCACCCTGCGCCAGGGCTGGGCCCCCATACACCCACCCGCCCACAACCCTGGCAGCACACCAACCAGGACCCAAACCCCTGAGGCCCAGCCAGGGCCCCAGCTCTGGGGCTGATTTAAATAAATAACAGGTAGGAAATGAGGCAAAAACATAAAGGTAACAGTTTGAGGTTTAAGGGTAAATGCTGAATTATATTTTGTACACAATCAAGTAGAACAACACTGCACAAATGAGGTTAAACTAAAATTTACAATTCTATCAACTAGCAAATCAAAAGTTAGAAATTAATCTTTGACTTTCTCTAGAACTTTTCCATTGGCAATACGGAAAAAGAAACATTTTCCATAATGACTTTTAATATTATAACAGCATCACTACTTTTGGTTTTTACAGTACTGTGGCATTGATATGTGTGCTGACACAGCCTACAGTCCACAGATAACCCTGCCTGCTCTCACTCTCAGTGCTGTCAGTCAACTGTCTCATTAACTCCAGCTGAATAGTGTTGTGTTATTGTGTTGGAAAATGTGGAGTTTGGAGCTGTCATGAGTCCCAACCTATTTTAGAGGATAAAGAAAGCAAGCGTGTGAGACCAAATTACAAAAGACACAAGCGAGCTGATATGAGAGTGCTTCTAGAAAACCGTAGAGTGCTAACACCCCTAATTTAGCAAAACAGCAGAGAGACATGCAAAGCCATGACAAGACCTTGACAGCTCGCATTTTAGTATCACTGGAGCCTTGAAAAACAGCCCAGTATATCATCACTGTTAAGTGGGGATGGGAATGGATAAGAATTTAGAGATTCCAATTCCATTATGGATATCATTTATTGATTCTCATTGGCTCCGCTTTGAGAGTCGCCCCATCACCAAGTAGCA
The DNA here is from genome assembly GCF_036321145.2 of Pelmatolapia mariae. Classification (NCBI taxonomy): domain Eukaryota; kingdom Metazoa; phylum Chordata; class Actinopteri; order Cichliformes; family Cichlidae; genus Pelmatolapia; species Pelmatolapia mariae. Next base: position 30,033,917 of record NC_086234.1, on the reverse strand, counting down.
TATCAAAGACGTTACATTGCATTCTGCGAGGTCACGTGTTTGTGCATGTTGGAGGTGTTTCCCCTCTTTGTTGAGATCAGTGTTGGAGTCAAAGTTAAAGCCACAGTTTAGAAACAAGAACAGGTATAAACTGGAGCCTGAATGCTCATCGCTGCTTTTGTTACCTGTTAAAGTTCAGGGTCTTTATTCACTCAGCCGCACAACTACTCTGGCACACGAACTGAAATCAGCGGGTTGGTGCAAGCGGAACCGATAGTTTTACCTGCTAACAACAAGAACTGCTTCTCGATTCCCATCCCAGTGATGAGTGCCGACAACAGAGCTCTTTGGGAGGTAGAGCAGGCTCTCACAGGGCTGCTGGTTTGAGCCCTGGTTGCACCAGTCTAGATACTAACTCAGAGTGCTCTCCACTGCATCCATCTCAGTCTGAATGTGTGTAAATGTTAGACAGACAGCACTTCAGCACAGAAAGCCTTAGAGAATGTATGAACGAGGCGAGTTGTATAAAGGTGCCCTGAGACCTCAGGGAGAGTAAAATCATTTGTACCTATAACATGGCTATTTTTCCTGTAGTAATAAACAATGATTGTCAGTGTATCAGAGTTAGAAACACTGTGTGCACACTAGCATTGTTGCAATATTTGGAACCACACATTATTACGAGGTGATGACCCATAAATTAAAAAACAGAGAACACTGTAAGAGCAGCACAGTAATGGCAGAGCTATGTACTGTGTGTGTGTGTGTGTGTGTGTGTGTGTGTGTGTGTGTGTGTGTGTGTGTGTGTGTGTGTGTGTGTGTGTGTGTGTGTGTGTGTGTGCGCGCGCGCGCGCATGCATGCGTGCGTGTCTTTGGCAGCCGCACAGACATCTGCTGTGAAGGTCAAGTTTCAGTCTGTATGGAACCAATCAATGAAGCCAACGGTAGAACACCCCTCCCTACTTTCATCTGCTACACTGGGACACACATGGCCAGAAAGCAAGCATTCACAAGCCAAGTATGATAATGCATACGTACAGACACAAAGTTATCACGGATACACAAGCTGACCACAAACACACAGCCACACTTTTACTCAGCAGGCCTCTGAAACCTACACATTTACTGGAAAACGCATCCCAGAAGCCATTAAACACACAATTGAAGGCAAACAGGCAGGCTTAACACACACAGTCCGACACACGTGTGGAGAAGGAACCTTGCCCTAGATTCTCAAGGAACGATCTCATGTTACATCTCCGGTCTAACTGGGCTTTGTTGCACAGCAGTCTCTCAGCCCTGCAGGGACAATACATCACAGTCATGCAGGCTGCATACATACTATTGTTTGGAGATTTCTCCTGCTCTGTGTTCAAAATGTCATTAACCAAAGATTTTAGAAAGCAAACAGGACTGAACAACTATTTGAAGAGTTAAAAGAAGCTGTAAATTCTGATTGGACACATAACCACGGTCCGTTAAAGGGAAAGCACTTTTTGTTATTTTCTATTATGTCAAACTTCAATACGGCAGCATGTTAGGGTCAGTGCAGGTAGAATAATACCAACAAAGATTCAAAACTTCATAAACTATTTTCCATTTACATCCAAAAAATTTTTTTTCTCTTTACCATGACACACCAAAAAGAAAATGCTTACACATTTAAACCTGTGTGTGCACGTGCACACACATGCACACACACACACACACACACACACACACACACACACACATGAACACACATGCACACACACACGCAGCTTAAAAAAAGAAGTTGATTGTAGAGCTTAAGGGTGCTTTTTAGTATTAGTGCTGTATTTCAATGTGACAGCACACCATCCACATGACAGACACACGAACACACACACAGACACACACATGACATATCAGTGTGCAGTGTATTTACATATCATTTAGTTCACTGGAATAGTATTTGCTTAATTCAGTCTTCACGGCGTAATACAGAATATACTTTATGTATCCCAAATGTTCTGAAATAACTCTTACAGTACCCAAGACATGGAACCTAGCTTAAGCTCAACTGAACAGTAAAAAGTTGAGAATATGTCAAAATCTAAATATGATCCAATAAGGAGCTCGTTTAATCAATAAATGGAAACTCATTTATTAACTATGACTCTGTTTGAATACATTATGCATTGTGCAGACCAAACTGTCATGCTGCAGATCACACAAACTGAACAAAGAGCTCAGGTTTCATTGATGCACGTTTTACAGCATTAATCATTTTGCTGTTTTAACTCTGTTAATACAGCGATTAAAGTCATCACATCACCTCTCTCTCCATTCACAATCTTCATCAACGTGAACAACACCACTACTACAGACAAGTGTGTGTGTGTTGCTCAGAATCACATCCAGCACTGTTTTCCTAAAAGGTGTGTCAGTGTAGAACTGTAGTCCAGTCACTTCTCTTTTCTCTGCGCTGCTTGCCAACACTACAAAAGAAATGAAGCGGGCCTTGTGTGTGGGCAGGCATTTGGAGTCCACATGTGTCTTTTCTTTCAAGTGTGAGTGCTAGCACAGAGGGCTAAGGCACAGGCTGACGTACACACTGACAGGATAGTGGAAAGAAGCCTGGCTGCATGGCCGCCAGAACAAAGTCTACTTGTCTGACAAGCTTTACTGCTTTGTGACTGCGACACTGTCTGACTGCTCAAACAGGGAAATACTAATTGTGTACTATCAAGTATATAGCTACTGGGGCTACAGGAAATTTGGGTACACGTCTGGATTATATTCCTGTTTATTTTGACATATCTTACACTCATTTTCTATTCAGAGAGACAGAGACACAGACGTCTGTCGGAGCTGCAGCCCGGTAACTGTTGTTGCACATGAAATGAAGATATTACACTTAACCAACTGGTATTTCTGGTGCTGACTAGCAAAGGCAGCAACGTGCACATTCCCAGAGCAGACTGTTATCCAATTCAAATTTCACTGCACAACTAAAATATGCCACAATAACTCACAGGATTTTAGCCCATGAGTAGCACAAAAGTCTTAAAAAAAGAAAAAGAGCAGCACCAAAGACATCTGTGAAAATGTGACAATAATCAGGCAAAGAAGTGATTAATCATTAAAAGTATCTGTTGACTGTTGATTTCACAAAACAGACAGAAGAGCTCTGAACTGCTGGTGATGGTAAGGCATTTATAAAGTCACAGTTTTCTTGAATTTCATAAATCCAAAATATATCAATATTTCGTCTGAATGTGGGGATAGTACTGTTTGCTGCTTTGATGAAGAAAGAAAGAGCCGACCAGCATTCAGCCTGCTGCTGCTGATGAGCTCTTCTTTGGGAGGGAATATTTTCTCTCTCAGGAAACAAGAGTTAACTTGTTTAATTGCAATTCACATTCCAGCTGAGACACGTCAAATACAGAATCTACTGACACCCGGGCTGAAGCAGCGTTCAAGGCTAATCACACAGCAGTGTTTAGCGGTCTGTGCCTTGTGGCGGTGGTGGGGCCTACTTAATTAAAAATACTGCTCTCCATTCATAAAGGTGACATTACATAACTGTAACTGAAGCACAACCATTCAGGTTTCACAAACTGAAACCATCCCAAAGCAAACTTAAATTAAACTCAATGTTTTAATAATCACTTTGTACTGTAACAGTGTTTAACAATCAAAGAACTGTACAATGAACTCTTCGCAGGCAGGTCTCCAAATATTATTTCCAGCATGTTAATGTTTTTTAATCTCAGACCAATTTATTTCAGCTCTAAATGTCCAAAATAGTAAGATATAGAGTACTGAGGTCCAGCCTGGTATCTTCTAATGATCAATCCTACATGTTAATGATGGTGAAGCTGACCTCACGGCTGATTGTTAGTCGGTTGTGCTAGTCTCAGTCGTTATGCATATTCAGCTGAGACTGAAGGAGTCACCTGGATGAGTGACGAAATGTTTGTCCCACTGAAAACTCCACGTCCAGATGAACAGGATCAACTTTTTGGGAATTCTACATGTGAGTCTGTTTTTTATGCAGCATGACGACAGCTCAAGGCTCTAGATGACGACAGCATTATTAGTCCTGTATGAAAATGTCACTTTGCCTTCACATATCCATCTTTCTTCATGATTCTTTCCACCCTGACAAGACTCCCAGATCCAGATGCACTGACGCATCCCCACAGCACGATACTCCGTGTTCATGGACCATGTTCTTCGGGTTGTACGCCTCTCCTTCTTTCTCCAAACATAAGCAGCATTTATGTGTCTAAAGAGCTCCATACTCATCTCATCGAAATTGGAAGCTATCCCTTAGTTTGAACTCGATTTTATTATAAAGTTAAAGCATATCATTAAACAGCAGTGGTTTTTGCTATGGCTCAATAAAAAAGGTCTGTTTTCGGGGGGATAAGATGAAAAACAAAGATCAACGAGAGATCAAGGACAAAACAAAAACAGTATCCATCCAATGCTGAGCCCAAAAACCAGATCTCTGCTGTTCTCTTGTACCATGCAACAGCAGCATGTACAGAATTAAATACAGAGGAACAGCAACATTTCTTATGTTTATTTACTTAACTGCAAACTGTGGTCACAGCGAGTTGACATGAAAATGCTTTCCCTCTCTCGCTCGCTCACTCATTTACTTTCACTGTCATGATATTCAGGCAGTAGCCTGAGAAGCTGAAAGGACTTTTACAATGCTCGAGTATAGTGAGGGATATGGATTCATAATTTAACACTGGTACTGGATCAGTACTCACTATCAGCAGAGACCCACAGCCAAAGGCTACGTTCACACTGCAGGCGAAAGCGCATCAAATCCGATTTTTTTGACCCTATGCGACCCATATCCGATCATGGTATGACAGTGTGAACGGCACAAATCCGATATTTTCAAATCCGATCTGGGTCACTTTCGTATGTGGTACTGAATCCGATACATATCCGATGTTTTAGAAAGCGACTGCTGTTTGAATGTTCATGTCGCATTAAATCCGTCTTTTACGTCACTGACACGAGACAGACGCCAATTATCAGCGCCGGAGAAGACATCGCGAACGCTTGTCAGTGAAACTGTTGGGAAGACAACGTGAACATTTTATTTGTACTGTATAATCTGCAGATTCTGACAGAAATCTGCAACTATCCTTTGAAGCACCGCTCCTCTAAAACAGCAATAAGGATCATTATTAGGTTATCTACATTATTATGTAAATAACAAAATAACTTAAAGCAAAAATTGGGAAACGTAAAGTCCGAAGTCTTTATATTAAGGGCCATCAGTCAAACAATATTGTTTGCTCTGGGCCTAAACAGAGCGCGTTGTGTGTGACGTCTTCTTTTGCGCATGCGGGCCGCTTTGAGCGTTCACACTAGAGCGCGTTTGCTGTCGCATTTTATTTGTAGTGTGAACAAGCAGACAAAAAAATCGGATTTGATCAAAAAATCGGAATTGAGCATTAAGACCTGCAGTGTGAACGTAGCCTAAGATTCGGATCAGATCTGACCTGGATCAGATCTGACCTGGATCAGGCCTGACCTGGATCAGGCTGGATCCCAGCTCTGATTCCATCAAGACAAAATTAAACAGGATTTTAAGTGGACAGTATATTAAACTTTATTAAACTCAGTTTAAACTCACATGTCAGTCTTCATGTTCACACGATACGCTCTCTGTCAGGTCACAAGCTAACTGTTTAATTCTTGGGTAGCTATGCTGGTAGAGACCTTGAAGCTCTGAAGCTTCAGTGAGAATTACTGTGAGGCTTACACTTCACCCACTGGCCTTGCTACCTGGCAAACACAACAGGAGCAGACACATCACAGTCACAAAGACAAGACTCCATCAGATACACTAAAGTATCTCAGAAGTTACTCTTAGCTTTATGGCACGAAACACAGAGCTGGGAGAGCGCTTTACTGTTGTTGATTTTGTTTGTTTATTTTTGTGTTTCTCTGACATCTTTGTAACATAATAACACATCACTGTTCCAGTATAAGGACTAGTAACATTAGATGTCTTACAATCTTGCATTGCTATTTCTTAGTTTAAGAATGAATGCATTTCAAATAAACAGAAGCAGTTCAATACTGATGTGGACATCAGTGCCAATATTGGGTCACCAAGTCATTTGGTTTAGTGCTTATGGACACAGCAGCAGAGAAGAAAGTGGCATTAGCACTATGCCATCTGGAAAGAGTTAGCTAGCTGTTGAACGAAGAGAACAGAATGAACAGAAGGGCTGGGAGCAAAGGCAAAAACAAGCTCTTTAACTTTCGACTGCACTCTTAGTGAAACAGAGATGAAGCTCTGCTTTTGAAAGCACTAGACACTAAAATACACAGCCCTTTACTTTGTTTTGGGGTTTTTTGTCTTGGAGGAAAAAAAAAAAGATGTTTCTATATCTGTATTGCACAGGCAGAGTGAAGCTGGACTCCACAGGAGAGCCATACTTTCTCCAGTCAACAGTCATTCCACTGTTTCACTCTCAAAGTGCTGTAAACCTTAACATAAGTGCACAAGCGTACTCTAATCTACTCTGCATGATGTTCAGTCCACACCATCAGGCGGGACTCTGCTGAACTATGTTAAAGACAACTTGAACATCAGCAGATCACTCATTAGGGAGCAGTATCCCTGCATTTTAGTGTGTCTTCACTAAAAGCTGCTCAGTTGCACAAAAATAATTGTTGCATGTGTAAAATGTCTGCATTGCATTACAGGACTGTTAGCTTTTAATTATGCAAATGTCATGGACACCACTGTATTATATTGCACATTGCATTCCTCTTTATTCTATCAGATGGTACAGCAGTGATTAATATTGTGTAGTCAATGAACATGGAAGAAATGATCTCTGTCTGAAATCAACTGAAGACACTACAGTTGAAAAGGATACAGTGTACTCAGATCCTTTGTAGATCTTTGTTGTCTTATGCTCTGTGCTGCTGTAATCTGGCACTGAAGGAGTTAAGTTCTGTGCAGCGGGTGAACTCAAAGGAACTGCCGTTCACGTGGCTAAGCCGCTGTTGCTATGGGAGAGAGGCCAGACAGAGGAGAAAGAAACCCCTCTCTCTCAGTCTCGCTCACATTCCCATTTTCTCTCTCACGTTCCCTTTCCCTCCTCCTCTGCTCTCATTCCCTCTCTTCCAGAGAGCCTGGCTGGCTACAAAACCAAACGACTAATGAGGGTACACAGCTCTCCCTCTCTCTACTCTGTCCCTTCATTTTTCAAATAACAGCCGCTCGCTCCTTTCTTACAGCTCTCTGAAACATCATCTCTCTCTCCTCCATCCCTCTCTCTGGTTTTCACTCCGTCTCTCTGAATGCCAGCTAGTGAGTCATGCACCAGCAGCAGAGGGCCAGGCTCAATATAGCAGTGTGTACATCTAGACGGTTTTTCTCTTATTTTCAGGTCCAAATCAAGGAGCTTGTGATCAGAAACAAAGCACAGACATGGCTTAACACAGCCGCTGAAATGTTACACTTCACATTTTTCAAAAATACAAACAGATTCATTGCTGAAGAACATGAAGCAGAATACGAGTACAGAAACATGAAGTGTCGCTGCTTATAAAGAAATAAGAATCGAGAGTCTGGTTCAGCCAATAATGGTAGCTGATATCAGCCTGTGATTCAAGTATCACACTGTCGTGTACGTGAAAACAGCTGTTTTATCCACTGCTGTACCATCTAATAGAATAAATTACATTCTATTCACCACCTCTCCCCTGGACTACAACACACTCACACACACATACATTCATATCTTTTAATGCTACTGACTGTCTGTCATTGGCTCTTTACTGCAAGCATACCTGCTGCTGTTGGTCATGTGCAATACTGTCTGTGTACACAGGCTCTTTTTGAAATCCTTCTTTAAGCTAAGGACAGAGACAAACAGTATTTTGATTCTCCTGCATGTCCTGTACATGTAGCCAACTATCTTTGACTCTAAATGAAAACAGCAAACAGGGCAACATCTTCCAAATGATCTGCACTGCCCCTTTAGTCAGTGTTACACATATTACACGTAACTGTAGGTGTGCATAGGGCTGTTCGATATAACGATATATATCGGATGACGATGCTGTGATAATGCTGTGATTGCAGCCATTCCCCAACTCTCTATGAATGGTACTCATGGACATTGATCAGTGGGCTTTGATCAGTGGGTTTTGATCAGTGGTTGTTGATCAATGGTCATGAGAATTTGCATAATTAAGATTAAGGAACTGGCCTCCCAGCCCATTGTTCCTTCAGTGGGCTGGTTTCAGTCATTATGCAAATGTACTGTTTATAAGATTGAAACCTGCAGTCAGCTGAGACTGAAGAAGTCACTTGGATGATGGCAAAACGTTTCTCCCACAAAACGCTACGTCCAGATGAACAGATTCAACCTTTTGGAGATTTACTTTCCTGGATGATTGAGCATGCATCAAGACTAAAAATGTATCGTTTCATGCATCGGTTAAAACACTCGACTCCAGGTACACGACACCCAGCTGGAAACACTTCATGCAAGTCGAGCTGCCCGAGATTCACAGAATTTACAGAAAATGTTACATTTTTGTGATTTATATCGTTATCGGGACGATAGATGTCTTATATCGGGATATGAGATTGTGGTCACATCGCCACCTTGTGGGTGGCTGTAGCTCAGGTGGTAGAGCAGGTCATCCACTGATCGGAAGGTTGGTGGTTCGATTCCTGGCTTCCCCTAGTCTACATGCCAAATATCCTTGGGCAAGATACTAACCCCAAATTGCTCTCCGATGCATCCATCGGAGTATGAATGTGTGTGAATGTTAGCTATGAAGCACTTAAAAAGATGTGCTTGTGCGAATGGGTGTGAATGGGTGAATGCACAAGTTGTGTAAAGCGCTTTGAGTGCTCAGATGAGTAGAAAAGCGCTATATAAGAACCAGTCCATTTACCATTTACCATTAGGTGTGCAGAAATCTTTTTGAGTTATTTGATCAAACAGACGGACAGAGGTAAGAGACAAAGAACCGCTTAAGACAGTGGGTTTTGCATTTCCTGCTATAACGTCATTCAGTGGTTAGCATTCAAAGTCATTTAATGGTCAAGCAATCAACTTAGATTACACCTCGTCTGCTGAAGTATACGTTTATCGCCTGGAAACTGGATCTACACATACAGCTCGGAGGTAAACTGGAGCCAAGTACAGCACATACAATAACTTACAACTGGGTATACCCAGCAGTTAAATAAAGAAGTATTCGGTATACTGGTATCACAGCTGGGTCGAGGTAGGAGGAGGCTAACGTGCACCATTTATTCTCCACACTCTGTGCTACCCAAACAGAAAAAACTAAAACACACACGAGGTTCTCAGCATAAAGACACACTTGGACGTTCATATACAACAATGAACAATTTAGAATACCAGAATTAACTAGGGATGGGTACCGGTAGTAACCAGACCGAAAAGCAGCGCACATTTCGGTGCTTTATTTCGGTGCTTTTTTTTTTTTTCCTGAGCCAATTCTAGCCAATCATTTTACGTTTCCGAGGATAGTAGGCGGGCCCAGGTGCGTACGTTCTTTTAGAGCAGAGCTACAGATTAAAAACGCCCAAGACGAAGCGGTCAAAAGTCTGGCTGTACTTCACAGCAAAATATGCAAACTCAGCAGCCTGCAACAAGTGCTTTAAGGTGATACTGTGATACTGTCAAAGGAGGTAACACCTCGAATCCGATGAAACACCTGGCGACGCATAGCGGGTTTTTTTTAAAGCCGAGAAATGCACCGTATTTGATAGCTTGCTGCGAGACCTCACACCGAGCACATCTACTGCGGGTGTGGTGCCTGTTATCGGACCTGGAGTTAGCAACATCCCCCAAAAACTCGAAGAGGAGAGTCCTGGCCCCTAGCCCTGCCAGCGTAGCAGAAATGATGACGGATGATGATGGCAGTGAGTAGCTTAATTCTCTGCGTGAGTAGCTTAATGTTGTTCGTGTGTAATTTACGTTGAGTAGGCTAACCACGTTATTACAATAATGCATGTAAGGTGAACTAGCAAACACCGTGGTAGTTACATGCGGCTGTCTTCTTGTTTGATGGCAGATACTCCCTTCACCCTGGCCAAAAAGGCTAAAATGACCAAAGAAAAAGTGGAAAACAGCTAAACATGAGAGGTTTTTGGACAAAGTTTGTGTTTTTTCCATTGTTTAAGCACTGCTTCCAGCCAAGAGTGATGCCATATATCCCCTATAGCTGAAGAAAAGGCTAACATTGTTATCTTTTTACAAAAAAAAACCCAGCTAAACATGAGAGGTTTTTGGACCAATTTTTTGTTCTCCATTCTTTAAGCACCGGTTTGAGCACCGTTTAAGCACCGGCACCGTTTCAAAAGTACCGGTTTGGCACCGGTATCGGATAAAACCTAAACGATACCCATCCCTAGAATTAACATAAGTGGACTTCATCAGTTAAACAGCTAAGATATTATTATTCCTTAATGGTGGCCTCCCAGCACACAGTGGAGTTTGCACCGTCAGATTAAGCTTTAATTTAAAAATCAACACTGCTGATGTCATCATCCTTGGACACAACCCTACACTGCAACAAATAAATCATGTGGTAGATACATGAAAAACAACTGATTCCACATAAGTAAAAAGAGCATCCAACACATAAAATATAATGGCAGCTTTTTAGAGATATGATTATTATTGCAATGCTTCTTTAAGTCCAATAAGGGCACAGACAGGAGACAGGACAGGTGAAGCCAAAAGCAGACTCCATCAGACTAGATGCTCACCATATTATTAAAGGACTATCAGGAGAACATTAATCAGTAATATTAATGTTAATATAAACCACACCCCACTCAGTACAGTGGATCCCCCTGCATCACAAAAACAATCACCAGAACAGACCTGACCAGAATCAGCCTGGCACGGTGCCCCAGTGGGTCTAAGCCATACTGGGAGCACGGTGAGCCCTACAAGGATTAGGCAGGCGATTAAGGTGTTACCTTATTGTTGTTTATAAAAACACATGGTAAGATTTAGAGAAAACAACGAGGTGGTGTGCTTCAGTAACTATGACAGCCAACATCTATGGTGGTGGTAGTGACAAAACCGCCGACATCATAATAGGAGATTTATATTGTTCATCACAGTCTTATCAGGTAGGAATGGTTTGTGTCTTTGCTCACAGAGAACAAAGTGTTCTGATCCTGTTTAAAATTCATCTACTGAGACTGCCGGCACGCCAGCTGTCACTCTATGCCTTGTAGTGTCCCACTGGCACAGAGCAACCACATTTAATATAATGAATTAGTAGATGACAAGATTAAGTGAATTATGTTTCAGGGTCAACTGGTTTCAGCTAGGACAGAAGTCGGGCACATTATGTAGCCGGGTAAGGAAACAGTCTATTAGTTGAAGCTCACTGCTCACAGGCAGCAGACAAACAATACACTCCACTCATCCTGTGCTCCAAAACTGAAGACGGCAGCACATGACTTTTCATTTTCTACACAAAAGAAAAGATGAACACATGCAAGCCACAGTGTCTCCATCAATCCATTTGGGAGATGTTCCAAACTGAATGAGTACAACCTCCTCATTACTGGCTACACAAAAATAGCTTCGCTCACATTCTTTGGTAACACAGTCTCGTTAGAGGGCCCAGCCAGTATCCTGGTTGACTGACAGCAGCGTTCAGAAACACACGGAACAGCTCTGGGCTGGACTGAAATGAGTCTGAAGTTCAACACAAGTCATTTATTGAGTAGAGTTGCTTTTATAAGAGACATCCAGTGTTGGGGAGTAACGGAATACATGTACCGCCGTTACGTATTTAGAATACAAAATATGAGTAACTGTATTCCGTTACAGTTACCGTTTAAAAAGGTGGTATTCAGAATACAGTTACTTTGTTGAAATAAATGGATTACACGGCGGTACTTTCCTGTTTCATATTGTCGCGGGTCAGGACTGTTTGGGTTTGTTTGACAGCTACGCTCTGTTGTTCCAGGCGGCAGCGTTACGGTTGCCATGGTTACAGAGTGACGCTCTCTCTCTCTGCGTGTTTCCTGGGTGAGAGAGCGCTTTGTTGTTGTTGTTGTGCTAAGCTAAAAGGCAGAATGCTACAGGCATGGCCCTAAAGAATGTAGCCTGATGGGCAGTGTAGTCCGTGCTGCAGCGAGAATGGACTACCATACACGTTATGTGTCTGTGAGCGAGGGAGGGAGAGAAAGGAAAAGTCCGAGCTGTCACGGAGCAAAAACGGGAGCTGGAAGCATGTAAATATAATAATAACCACTGCAGCCAAGAAGAGTGCCTGACGAGCCCAGCTGTAAGTAAGCTATTAAGACTCGACTGTACACTGTGTTCGTGTTTTCCTCCGGAAACAATAAGTTCCGTTGGAGCAGCCTTTCAACGCCTCTCTCTGTCTCTGCTAGCAAAGTTGACCCAGACAACAAAGTAAAGCTAGTTTTCAGCTACGAGCCCGACATGAACCCGACGTATTAGTCAGAGGTCCCTTTACTACGGTTCGGAGCCGCGGACCTTCAGTAACAGTAATAAATCACAGCAATAGTACATTCACGTAGTTGTAAACAGCATGATAATATATTAAGTAATCCAAAGTATTCAGAATACGTTACCCTCATTGAGTAACGTAACGGAATACGTTACAGAATACATTTTGGGGCATGTATTCAGTATTCTGTAATGGAATACATTTTAAAAGTAACCTTCCCAACACTGGAGACATCCCATGGTGGCGTTGATCTATACTACTGGATTTGGATCCCAGCTATATTCAAATTGAAGAAAAATTTTAGACATTAAGTCCAGTCAAACCATCTCAGTGTGTAGTATTGCATTACCTCCTTTATGTCAAATCAGCCAAGCGTGAGGACAGAGGTGTTAAAGCAGTCAGACAAGCTCAGGTTTACTCGTTCCTTATTCGGGCACGGCCTGTGCTTCCTCCCTACATGCTTTACTGAAAGACTGACTTTGTTGTGGAAACCCCACAGGTCAGCTCACATGTTTCGATTTATCAGTGACTGTCATAGCATTGGCCTACACAGTGCATTATGTAGTTTACTCAAAGCCATCTACAGAAAAAGATTCTGACTAAACAAAGCTGTTCACGGAGCTGTTGATTCATGCCTACACTGAGAGGTTATGTTATAAGGTTTTCCAAAGAGCTCTGTTATCCTCTAAAGGTAACCGACTGGGTGGTGTGTATCTCACTGAGCTGTAATCCATTATTGAAGCCTTCCCACAGAGTGAAAACAGGTCATGAGGTTAGTTAATATGATGCCAGTTTAATACTACTTTGCATTGTGTTTTGATTTAATTGAGTTGAATTATTTGGGGAATAATGATGTGAAATTCAACATGAGGTCAAAATATAATAAAAACTACACAGTCTGTCTACACACAAATTAAATCATGTGAGTGGTTTGTGTAATGCATTTTAAAGAGCTCATGAAATTAATTGTCATTTATTTTATGAAAAATTAAAATGACTAATGTCCTTTTTCTTTAGATGTATAATAATTTTCCAGCTCACCACTGTAATGTCGCTGCATCACTTATTATTCACTGTGTTGGGTTTAACAGTGGCAGAAACACAGAAAACCCAAAGATGAGGCATTTACCTTATAGAGCAAACAGTTGAGTCAGTGAGGAAGAGAAGGTTTAATGGAAGAAACCAGCTCAGACGAACAACTACAAGCAGGTTTGGAGAGGGTGGATGACACCACCTGATGAAGGCGTGGACACTGATGAGAGCAAGTGAGTCAATCTGCAGGACGATGCTGTGAATCACTTGCTTTGGGATCTTCCTTATATAACTCAGTTATACATGCTCTGCTGTGAGAGCAGTGTATTGGAAGTTTCACTGCTCTGGCTGCGTGAAATATTACACAGTCAAAATCCTGATATGGGAGCTGTTTGGTGTGTCAGCCCTCACACTGTGTAGAGTACATCGTTCAACTGAACGGTGATTCAGAGAGCTTGGGAATTCTCCAGTAAGGCATGAGAGGTTAGTTATTTCATTCTGTTTAGCTTTATTAGTGTTTTCCTACTGCACTTTGTTGTATTTCTATTTTAAAATGTTACTGTTAGAATGAACTTTTGAGTATTTTCATGATACACAGTTTTACTGTTGCTTTGCCTTACCTCCTAATCATTACTTACACAGGGAAAAGAAATTTGTTTTAACTTCTGGTCTGTCAAGAAAGTCCTTGAAAGTGCTCGAGTTCAATTTGTTTAAAAAATTGTTTTGGAAACTGGTGCTTTTTTCTAGTTTGACCACATTATCTCAGTAACTAGATTACTTCTTACTACTACAAGAGAGAAAAAACAAAGTGAAGGAGACGGTACGGTGGCGATTTTTTTTCCTTCCACAGATGTTGATGATATTAGGATTCCCAATCATGCCATGATAAAAAAAGAAACTCTGTTATGGTTGCAGTGTGCCTGGGAAAAGAACAACTTAACCCCAGGATATATAGGGGTTAAATTACACCTTAATATTACATGAAATACTCCTGATGGGACGTTGTGGACCTCTGCTCTGCCCACTGATTGTGCCACTTGGCCCTCTCGTTATGGTGCAGAGTCATTTCTTTGCAAATAAGATGGGTGGAATATCGTACACAAACTATTACAGGGAAAAGTCAACCACAGAGTATCAGACTGAAGCTTAGTCCAGCAAAGCACCAGTGCACCTGACTCAAACACCCTCTCCAACAAGTCATCATTTAAAAAGTGCTCTACAAACCTTAGCATCAGTTAGCATTACTGCTAACTGATGTATTCTCTCATTTCAGTGCAGCTAGCCATCAATGAAGAATCACTTACTGCTTAATAGACAAAGTGAAAATGGACAGCCTTCCTTTGGTTTTAACATTAAATGTATTGCTGCAGCTAGGAACAATACACAAGGTTATCATACGTTTTAGCATTATACACTTACACCATGCCACACTAGAATTAAGAACAGAAGAACAGCCCACTGAGGTCTGACAAGGTCCTGCAGGAAGCTATAGCAGCTGCTGGCTAGAGGAGCCTAATATATTCCCAGGGTTATCTAGGAAGCCTGTGAGCCTGTAGAAGACTTTGTGGCTGCTGTATGAAGCAATGAGGTTCAGTGTGTGTGTGTGTGTGTGTGCGTGTGTGCGTGTGTGTGTGTGTGTCCGTCCGTCTGACAGCAATGGGGGAAGGGTGCATCCAGCCTCCAATCCAGCCATCCCAACTTGGCTTCAGATTACATTTTGTTTCCTTAGGCACCAGAAAACAAACCACTAACATTTGGTGGATCTCGTTACTGCGCTGCCCAGACACCTCACAGCTTGGATGTCATATTGCAAAATGTAGCTCAATGCATTGATGCCAACCTAATAAATAAATATAACCATTCTACACATTTCATTTATTTACCTGATTGAACTGAAACGAATGCTATAATTAATGTGAGAAACGTAGTACTACAAGAATATCCTGAAGAATTTGCAGTACATTTAAAGTCTTAACTGTGCTCAGCTAACCTCCCAGCAACACTGCATCGTTTTTCAGCTTTACATTCTGTGTGGCTCACGAAACAGACACAAGTGCTTCTTTTCTCCCAAAAATATGTGTCTTTTTTTAACTATTCAATTATATAATGAAATTTAGAGTATTTGTCGACAGCTCTATGAGAGATTTTTACAGAGCATAAAAGATACCGGTGTGATTTAGAAATCATCTGTCATAGTTTGTCTGGTAAAATTCTCTCAGCACTGAGTGCAGTGCACCTAACAGAGTCTCTCACAAATGAGTGCACGGTGGTGAGAAGCTCGGCCTGAGATAATACAAAGCTTTATCACAATATTAACAGATATTTTACAATATTTTTTTAACCATGTAACAAAATGAATTGAAGGCCATGTGACTCATATGTACACGCTAGTGCTGGGCGATATGGAAAAAATATTTATCACGATATGAATTATTTTATATCACAATAACGATATATATCACGATATACCACCTGACCTGTGGTCATCTGGAAAGTATGCAGTCTGTAAACAGCGAGTGGAGAGGGTGCAGTCTTTGTTTTGAGTTACCGTAAAGTATGTCGCAAATCTGGGTGCACGTAAAGCAGCACCATGTCGCAAAACCACAAGACGGAGTTTCTTTGCGAAAAATATCATTTTTTTTTTTATACTTTATTATCTCTTGCATAAAGTTAAGAGTATGTAAAGTGAGAAGACAACACTAATATATTTGCACAGGCTATTTAACCCTTTAAGACCTACGATAGAACCAAGTCCGCCAGAGCTTATGTTTACATTTTACATGCTGTAGTGCCATTTGTGGGAGCATTTCAAGTTGCTATACATCAATACAACCGTTATAGCCCAAATTTTAATAATATGTATGCATTAAGTCCATAGTAACTACATAAATTGCAAAAAAGTGCAATAAACTACAAAAAATTGAAAATCTTTTTTTTTTCTTTTTTTTTTCTTTTTTTTTTTTCTTACATACATTTTTACATTTTCTAGTTAGAGAAATTTAAGAGGCTTATCCCTCAAAACTGTAAATACAAAAAAGTTGGACAAAATAGTTTCCAACCACGAGAAATTTATTTTGAGTGTCTTCATAGTTTTATTTTTGAGATACACTAATTTTTATATACTACAGGAAAAATGAAAATAAATAAATGCAAATTTGCAAAAACACAGCATGTGCATCAAAATAAACTATTTCCAACAGTGTAATTTGACTTCTAAGCATCCCAGAAACGATACAGAAAAGCATAAAGTCAAACATGACTTTTAAAAACACCAACATAGGCTTTGAAGCTAAAAAACTACATCTTCCGCGAAATGACGTCACTTCCGGTTTCGGACAGGTAATGGCGGACATGCGATAGTTCGCGCTGACTTACATTCCAACTAGGAAGTGTTATGAACAGCTGATCGGATCGGCAAAGCCTGTTTCTGGAATATTATGTTTTTGTTGCTGCAAGTCTGGAATATTATGTTTTTGTTGCTGGAAGTGCTTTTTATGCAATTTTTGCAAAGCTATATGTGGAAGGAAACCGTGACCTAGGGCAAGCTAATGGAATAAGATGTAAGTACAACTCCTACGGTTTCATATGCAAAAAAAAAACATTATTGCGCTACCTTACTTGGTTACAGTTCTACAGGGATTTAAAAATAGTTAGGGAAAACGGAGTGTGCCTGCTCCGACCGGTTGTAAAGGGTTAATGATATATTTTATGTAATAATTTGTAAAATTCGGGTTAGAAACGATAGAAGACAAATGGCACGATAGACACTTTTCTATCGTCCACACGATATATATCGTCATATCGCCCAGCACTAGTACACGCAGCAGTATTAATTATCCCAGTGATGTGACTATAATTTGGACTGACCTGTTGAAGAACACATTTTAAGTGAAAACTGAAAAACAGACGAAGCACTGAACAACAACGCAAAGAATTCAAATCCATTGTGTCTTGTACAGAATGATGTAGTATATGGATCTATTTCATGTGGACTACGCCTACATATACACAAGAAGCTGACAGCATCTATTCTGCCACATTTATTCCCTCTGTTTCTAAACAATGTTGTTATTCATGACCCAACACACACACACTCACACACACACACACACTGCAGCACTGCAACACCCATGCATGGATTCTGTATGTGGAAGGTTCTTTTCCACTCACAGCCTGTTATTTTCTGCTGATTAGCCACACAGCGATGAACCTAAGGCTACAGCCTTAAAAACAAACCGGCACCAAAGGTTCTGTACACACACACACACACACACACACAGTGGACTGTAATGAAAAACAAAAGCTCCTATAGGCAATGACCTGGCTGCCCTGCCCTTTCTATTCACTGTGAATCCAGATGAGTTTGTCAATTTTGTGTCTAATGTGCCAGAGTAGAGCTTTGCTGCTGAGCTTTGCCTTTTCTTTAAGCATGTGTCACTGTCTCTCAAGCAACTGAAAACCATGGGGTCTATAATGCTGTTTAGACATTGTTTATATGACTGCTTCGCAGATGTTCAGCTCTCGGTTTAATATTTATCATTTCATATCATTTCCATTTAAACCTGCTACCAGTTTCTGTTTCAGAGTGCTTGCAGAACCAATACTGGCTCAAATGCAGAGGAACTCACAAAAATCATCAATGGAGTAATTTATTTTCATTTTCTGAACTTTATTCTTTTTAAAAATCCTCCCAGAACTGAAGCAGAGCTAATTAAAATGACTTTAGGCTTCTCAGGTGGCAAACACCTAGTGACACTGCAAATAGATTAGGAAGTAACAAGAGCCTGACATGATATGACATGAGATGGAAAATAAACACACGTAGACTGAATCTAACCCTGCAGCTACTCATTAAATATCATTATAAGCAGAACCACTGTATCAAACTAAACCTGTTATTTCATCAAAACAGATACATTGTATCTTATTAACTAACAGTTATGACATTCTGTGTAACAGGATTAAGATTTAGTTACACTGTATTTGTAAGCCTGCTCCTGGGCAAAAAGAAGCTCCTGAAGAGATAAACAAACACCTCTGGCAAGGGTCACTCTAACCAGGAGAGGAGTGGACAATGGTTCATGTCAAGTTATGTCAAGCTCACTGAGATGAATGAGGCCTACAGGTTGTAGTCCAACATAGTGAAGTCATAGTTAAACTGCAGGACACTTGAGAAGCAATCAATGTTACTTCTTTATTTGTCAGAAAGTACTCTGAAAACAAATGATTTGAAGACAAACAGAAAACAGCGTTTAATTCAGTGTTATTTATATAGGACCAAATCACTACACCCAATGTAGTACTGGGTTAATATGAGGAAAATCTAATATCATGATATTTTTTTTGGCTATATCACAATAAACGACATATATCACGATATGTTTACAACCTCCAAAGCCAAATGTTATTTTGAACCATATAGTGCCTCACATATGAGCAAGCACTTTGGTGACAGCGGGAAGGAAAAACTTCCTTGTAACAGGAAGAAATCTCCGGCAGAACCAGGCTCAGGGACGAGCAGCCATCTGCCACGACCAGTTGGAGTGAGGGGAAGAAGACAGGACAAAGAAACACTGCGGAAGAGAGACAGAGATTAATAATAACTAATGATTAAATACAGAGTGGTATATAAACACATAGTGAGTTAGGATGAAACACTAAGTGCATCATGGGAAGCACCCAGCAGGCTAGACCAATTGCAAAGTAACAAAGGGAGGATTCAGGGTCACCTGGTCCAGCCCTAACTATATGCTTTAGCAAAAAGGAAAGTTTGAAGCCTAATCTTAAAAGTAGAGATAGTGTCTGTCTCCTAAATCCAAACTGGAAGCTGGTTCCACAGAAGAGGGGCCTGAAAACTGAAGGCTCTCCCTCCCATTCTACTTTTAAATACTCTAGGGACAGCAAGTAGGCCTGCAGAGTGAGAGCGAAGTGCTCTAGTATTATTTTATTGTGTGTACATGTCTCATTTTATGGCACACACACACGCACATATCCTCACCGCCATGATCAGATTCTCAACCTGTGAAAAACAGGTCCTGCCACTTTACTTGATATACAGCTTAGCCAGATGTCAAATTTAAGATCTTAAATAATTTTGACATAATAATAATAATAATAATGATAATAATAATAATAATAATAAAATCTCTGTCAGACACAGTCCACAGCATTTCATGGCTCTTTGAATTTTGAATATTAACCTGGTAAAATCACACAAAGACAATTATGATTATTTCCATGCTCACTGACTCAATCCACGAGTGTTAGAGTGAAAAATGCAGAAGTCAAAATACCAACAAGTTTCACTTTTTTATTTTCTCATGTCATACCTGGGAAAACTCTACATTAACTCAATCAACCCTGATAATATAATCTGTTTCCACATGCACACTTAGATAAGAGCTTAGAAGACCTTTATAAACAACCAGTTACCAACAATTACCTCCAAAGCACCCTGTACCAACCCTTGAGTAAACACACAGGGTATATGGTCACTTAATTCGGAGCTCTTCATATTTACACACAATTGTTAAACTGTCTTATGCAAAATGAACTATAGAAACTGTGAGTAGCCAACCATGCAACCAAATGAATACGAAATGAATACGTCTGACCAATCACATCTCAGTGCATCAACGCTGTCTGTCTGCGATCAGGTCACACGGACTGCATGGTAACAGCAGGTACGGACAGCACTGCAACAATCAGAGAAACAACATATTTTCTTTCTTTTTCCAAATCAAGTAATAAGCTCTTCCACTCCATATAAGAATTAAATGTAATTTTAAGACAGTGAAACCAAGACAATCGTCTTTATAGGAATTGTTAAGTGCTGTTCTGTCCAACAGATTTTTGATACACGCTCATTGATTTCTACTTTAGCCACAAACGTGAAAAACATTACGGGGTGTTCTCTTTTTTCTACATTTGTATCTGCTGAGTAATAAATCTCAGTGAGCATTAACAGTAAATATGCACTTTTGGCCTATCTGATCAGAGACACTTGACAAAGGCCTGGCAGCCTGGCTTGACACACTTCTTCTAATCTACTCTCAAATCCCTCTGCACTGTATTCACTCTGATAGTTAAGCCCCTTGCTAATGAGACTGTGCCACACTGTATGGAATTAAAGTAGAACACTACTCCATGCCTAAGTTACATCACAGACAAGGACCAGCTCTACATGGGCATTAGTAATCTGGGGACACGGCTGTTGTCCAGTACAAAGAAGCATATGCAATGCCTGATCTAGTGAAGGCACCAACAATGTTTTGTTCTGAAACTGTAATTAATTCATGAAAGATGTGTAACCACCCATGCCAGCCTGATACTTTGATTATATGAATAACAGAAAGCAAGGAAGGTGTGACAACACAAATTCGTCTACTCTCTAATCAAAAAGCAATCAGTATTAATCAGTTGCATCTATGATCTGCCAAGGACTAAGAACACTGAAAAAAAACGTTTAAGCTTCAAAATCGTTGGAAAATATGCAAGAAATTAACTTGACAAATAAAATCATACACAAAGAATAAATCCGCCACAGAGCTCTGTGACAATCACATGATTAAATTCGCCATAAGCTTTAAAGCCAGACGCTTTACTGCTCTCAATAAATGGAACATATAGACAAAGACAACAGGCTAAGCCATCAAATCAGAACTGGGCTGGGGCTTCTGCCAGTTATCTGCATAGGCAGTCAAAAAAGACTGAACAAAAGAAAAGGGGAAAATGCACTATACACTGCGTGAGCCAGCCAAGGGCTTGTCAGGGCAAATATTTCATTGTTTGCTGGTTTTGGCACGTTAGCCCGTTATAAAAAATGCCTCTCTTTATCGGAAGGAGGGATCATGTATTTACTGCCCGGCTACTATTACGAATGCAATTATTACACGTGAAGCGGGAAACGTATCGGCACCTGTGTGACAGGAGCGTGACAGAAGGTCCTTTTTGAAAATGCAAACCATATATTTTACTTGAAGACGAAATGGCCTTTGTTCAGCCTGCAGCGAGCCTCTTCTGTTGTGTGTTTGGAAATCCTAGCATTCCCGCACCCGTGTGCAAGTCCGAGTGGCCACAAGAAATGCCCTAATAACACGGACGGTGACTAGTAAGCACGAAGTAATAACGACTAATTTAACGTCTGTAGAAAGCCAACTTGACACGCGTCAGCTGATCTGCAGTGTAAAGCAGATTAAAGCCGCTCGGGACTCAAATTCCTACACATGCTTTTCTCGAATGACAACATGAGCCATTCACATGTCACTCGGTGCTTCGCATTGATTGTGTGTCAATCGACCCTTACAATATCCCTCTGGCTGGCAGAAGCACACATAACCGCGCTTCAAATGATCTGGGCACTAACTGAATAACCAGCCCACCTAAATCAGTCTTAGCCACAGCGAGTGCCTAATGGAAGACACAAGTTGGAAGATTTCATGTAAATAAGCTGAGAACTTAGACCAGAACTAACCGTTTACTTTCCAAGCTACCACACATTAACTCGCAGGCTTAAGCGGTCAGAAAACTCGCCAAACTTGCATGTAAACAATACAACATATTCTACTAATCAGTTGTGCATACACACCATAGACTCCTGCGTCCGAAGAGTCGGAGCGACCGAAAAGAAAGCCGCAAAATAATTTCCGCCTGGCAAGCCTACAACAGTGCCTCGCTGGCTAGCCACCAACCACAAAGATTTTCCCGTTTGCTTTGCATGTAACAGACCAGCTACGAGGACAAAGTCAGCATTTTCCTTACCGTCAGCTCGGCATTGTCGCTGTCACGATGGTTGACGGCCCGTATAACCCCGGACCTCCACGGCCACCGACCAATGTCGCCGATTTCAGGCGGCTCGTCACCGCTGACACAGAGGAACCGCTTCCCGACCAGCTCCGGCCGAGCCTCGACTGCCATGGCCCTTTGCTGGTCAAACCCCCCCACCCCCCCCGGAATAAACTTCCCAACAACGACGCCCTTGCAGACCTGTAACTTACGACATTAAAACAGCTCTAAATAATCCAACGGATGGGAGGAAGAGGAAAAAAAGAAAAGTTAGCCTTGCTGAAAGATGAAAACCCGACCCGGGGGATTTAAACGTGTAGCAGTCTCCACCCGTTCAAGCGTCAGTCGCCTTTTCTCTCCACTTGAAAAAACGGTGGAACATTGAACCGCAGCACAGCCGCCATCCATTGGTGTTTCTCCGCTGATCCCTAGACATTCACAAACCGCAGCACGTTGGTGTCCCTCCGCTCCGTCGAATAATTGGTACTATTTTTGCTAATACTACACCGACTACTACCGCCACGAGTCGAGGCTAATATTATGAACGACTAATGTTCAAATTCCTTGTTATACTCCCGCTCTATTAGACTGCACTTCTATTTCTGTCATCACAAGCAGCATTAATATAGGAAGGTAACAATTCTGGAGGAAATTATGTTTATATCATCTATATTTTGTTTAATATATTGTTTATATTAATATATATTATAAATAATGTAATCATTTATCCATTCTACTAAAGGTATACGTTTTTCATCACTATCCCAGTATGAAAGCTGGGTTTTGGTGTTTTTTGGTGTGTGTGTGTGTGTGTGTGTGTGTGTGTGTGTGTGTGTGTGTGTGTGTGTGTGTGAGAGAGAGAGAGAGAGAGAGAGGTTTTGTTTGTTTGTTTGTTTGTTTGTTTTTCTTGCGAAATTGTTTTAAAACAATACCGTATCTCTACTCTTTAATGGCTACAAAGGGTGGTCTCTTTAGGCTCCAAAGAGGAAGGAAATCACAAAAAAGTTTAACTGGAAGATTCTTTTTTCCTTGGTTCTGAGGAGAATAAACCATCAAATCACAACAACAGTCTGCCTCAAGCTCCTTTATATTGTAAGGTAAAGATCCTACAATAATACAGAGAATACCCCAACATTTAGTTGACTCCTTATGAGCAAGCACTTTGGTGACAGCGGGAAGGAAAAACTTCCTTGTAACAGGAAGAAACCTCCAGCAGAACCAGGCTCAGGGACTGAGGGAAGGAAGACGGGAAAAAGACACACAACCAGAGATTTATAATAACTAATAATTACATGCAGAATGGTGTACAAACACACAAAAAGGTGTGTCAAGAAGAAACACTAGAGCATCATCGGAAGCCTATTGCAGCGTAACTAAGGAAGGATTAAGGGTCACCCTTATAATATTCTTTAGCAAAAAGGAAAGTTTGAAGTCTAATCTTAAAAGTAGAGATAGTGTCTGTCTCCTGAATCCAAACTGGAAGCTGGTTCCACAGAAGAGGGACCTGAAAACTGAAGGCTCTGCCTCCCATTCTACTTTTAAATACTCTAGGAACAACAAGTAAGCCTGCATTGTGAGAGCGAAGTGCTTTAATAGGGTGATATGGTACTACAAGGTCATTAAGATAAGATGGGGCCTGATTATTTAAGACCTTTTATGTAATAATAAGGGTTTTTAATTCAATTTTGGATTTAACAGGAAGTCAATGAAGGGACACCAGTGAAATATACTCTCTCTTTTTAGTCCCTGTCAGTACTCTTGTTGAAGCATTTTCAGGCAGTTAGCCTATTAATAGAGATAGGTTTATAGTTTTTAATATTGAAGCATTAATAAATGGTAGGGCTTCTCTGAACAGTCTTGTTGCAGTGGGGTCTAAAAGACACTGATTGTTTGGAGGAAGTAATTACTGAAGGTGAACTCACAAAGATCAACTGGACAACAAGAGTCTAAATAAATATCAATGGTATTGCGCTGTGGAGATGTAATACTTCACAATGTATGACTAGCCGAGTAATTGTTGTTGTTGTCACTGGTCGGATTTACTTGTTTAATCTAATTGTTACGTTTTTAAGTGATGCCCAATGTCAGTAAATTATTGTGTCCTAAATGTTATGCAGCCATCCGCCACCAGGTGGTGCATTGTTGTTTGGGGGAGTCTTGTATCTCAGTCCGATCTTCTTGTTAACACAATTAGACTGAAATACAAGCGGTGGAAATTAGGTTTCTCAGAAAGGTGGATGGGCTCTGCCTTAGCGATAGGGTGAGGACTTCAATCAGTGAGGAGGTGTTCAGAGCAGTGCTGCTACTCCACATCGAAAGGAGACAGCTAAGGCTGTCGCCTCCTGGGCTAGGTGTTTTGGCTGGGCATGTCTTTCCAGGAGCAGGCCCAGGGTAGACCTGGAGACATCAGATAGAAACTCTGATTAAGGGAGGACGACAAATATCAACAAATACAATTAAAACACTGTCTGGGTCTTTGGTTGATTGATAACCTCGAGTGGAAGATTGTTGCCACTCACCCGCCTCAACTTGAGCTTCAAGGATTCTAACAGTTAGTATGACTCGGGGTGTTGATTCATTTAAACTAAGATAATCAACCTGCTGTAACCAGGTGTCCGTAAGGCAGAGTACATCAATACGTTGATGAATTATTAATTCATGTACCAATAGGGACTTAAGAGAGAGACTTAATAATCTGCATTTCACTGTTTTACTCTTTGGTGCAGTTGTAATTCAGTTCAATTTAATTCATTTATATAGCGCCAAATCACAACAACAGTTGCGTCAAGGCGCTTTATACTGTAAGGTAGACCATACAATAACACGGTAGACCCCGCAATAGTTGTAGATACCACATTGTTCTTTCTTTGGGACCTTTTTGTGTTTATGTGGTGGGGGGATGTTGTCTTTTGGTGGTCTGGGAGCTGACGCAGTCAGGTCACCTACTAATCGGAAGGTTGGTGGTTTGATCCCTGTCTGCTCCAGACTGTGCACTGTATGAACACTGAGTGCTCAGAGTAGAAGAGCACTATATAAGAACCAATCCATTTACCAGACTGAAACTCTGCTTCCTGGTCTCAACTCTGGATAGTTTGGGGGGTTTGACCAGATTCCTATCTGGTCAAACCCCCCAAAGGAGATTAGCTCCATCCAAGGATTGGATGTTGTAGTTCCTAACAAGACCAGGTGATCCCCAGAAAGTTTTCCAATTATCTATAAAGCCCACATTATTTTTTGGAACTGTTCAGACAACCAGCAATTTAAGAAGGACATGTGGCTAAACACATCACTCCCTGTCCAATTTGGGGGAACCAGAGAAAACTACCTAGTACAACATTGTTTTGACTCCATACTGATTCAATTCAAATTTTAGTGACCTCTTATTGATGGAGCTGACTGGTATTACTGCCAACTCGAGTTAGAGTTTTACAGAATTTATGTTTGTCACGTCTGGTGTGGCAGACGTGTGGAGTAGCAGATAGGACCCAAAATGCAGCATCTCTGGTGCAGGTGAGTTTATTTAGCAATGTAAATACAAACAGTGATGGCGAGGGTGAGCTTAAAACTAAGAAAACCTAAACTGGGAACAACTAAGGAAAACGAACCTGAAACCTTGAGATAAGAAACCGAGATGCAGGGAGATGAAGAGAACATAGGGAAAAACCACACAGGACGACGGTGGGAGAAACGCAGGAAGATCGAGGGGAACAACACAGACGAACCAGCAACTTCTAAGACAGAAGACACGACTTAAATACACTCAGAGAAACACAGGGAGATTACACACAGGTGGGGGACACAGCTGGGAGTGATTAACGTGACGAGACAAGGGAGGCAAATTGAAAACACTCACATAAGACACAGACCTTCACAATAAAACAGGAACTTACACATGCAAGGACACAGACTAAGAAACGCGGACTTGACACAGGAATACATGGGCAGAACAGAATAAACACTAAACTGAGGAAGAACCGAACCAAAATCACAATAATAGAAAACACAAAACGCTGGGTCAAAAGGACCCAGGATCATGACAATGTTTGTCCTTAGCCAACAGTTTCAGAGTTCCTGCGTTGTCACCTGCTCTGGCCACTGGAAGATACTTCACTATGGTTGTTGGTGTCTCTAGCTTCATGTCCAAAAACAGAATCGGCAATAGCCAGAGTTTTTTTGGTGTTGTTTATTGGGTTGGATGATTGAAGTCCTAAGAAACATGACATTTTGGCAATTTAACAATTTATTCATTTAACAAACACAGGCCGTAGTACCATGTGGAAGGACGATACACAGCCACAGCAGGCTGGCATTTCCTTCTAATGCTAGTCACCACTTGGTCACACATTGCTGTGGGGTGGCATTCCATTCTTCACCCGGTAAATGTCACAAGTCAGCCAATGTGAATATATTGGTCACTCTGGCATGAACAGCACGGCGAAGTTGAGCCCACAGGTGTTTGGTGGGATTGAGGTCAGGACTGCAGGCAGGCCATTCCATTCTCTCCACTCCCAAATTCTGGATGTAGTCTCTAATAAACTCTGGGGAATTAACATTGTCATTTTAGAGGATAGAGTCCAGGCTCAGACTGTGGAGATATGGCATTGCTGTTATGGTAAGCTGTTTGGCAGGCAGGGGTTGGACCCAAACGCAGGACTCTGAGACGGAGAACTTAACTTAAAGTAGCAGCTTTTATTTGCTGGCAAAAATGAACCTAGAAACAAAATACATGAACACTAAAAGATGAATAAAAATTCAAACTTGGACTAATGAGCTAAACTTGGGAGATGAGACGAGCACCGACAGCTAATGCAGAGAAGACACGGGGAAGACACGGAGACGGAAACCTAAAGACTAAAATCTATAACATAAGCACAAAAAAGAGAACCAATGACTGAAACAAAACCAAGTAATATTAACAAAACTCAAAAACAGTGACAATTGCCACTGGTTGCAAATTGTCATCTCGATATCTCTATGCATTGACATTGCCTCCAGTGATGAGAATCCTTATTTTTCCATTGAGGGAGATATCCCCCCACACCATCACACTGCCTCCACTAAAATCTGCTACCCTATTGGTGCAGCAATCAGGATAGCCTTTTCTGCGTCTTCACCACACTTTGACCCTATGATCCAACTGCCGTAGACAGAATCTGAACTTATCGCTGAACATGACATTTGTCTACTTGTTCAGCTTCCACTGCACATGTGCAGTTGGGTAGAGCTGACAGCAATGGTGTCCTGCAAACCCTTACAGGAAATGTGCAAATCTGTAAGGAAACAGTCTGTGCTGTTATCTTCTTGGGAAGCCCACTTTACAGCCTGTCTCTGACATCCCCCATCATGTGGAACTTGAATTTGGAGATGAGGGCACACTCCAAATAATACTGCAGCTTGGATTTGCAGAACACCAGCATGAAGTTGCCCAGTGGCATGGGCCCTATCCACATCAGTCAAATGTGGCATGCACCAGCAGATGCCAAATGACTGCTGTAGCATTATTGTAAGCACCTAGGATATCAGAGTCAGTGGCACCAAATCATAACAATAGTCGCCTCAAGGTGCTTTATATTGTAAGGTAGACCCTACAATAATACATACAGAGAAAAACCCAGCAATCAAATGACCTCCTGTGAGCAAGCACTTTGGCGACAGTGGGAAGGGAAAACTCCCTTTTAACAGGAAGAAACCTCCAGCAGCACCAGGCTCAGGGAGGGGCGGGGCCATCTGCTGTGACCATTTGGGGTGAAGGAAGACAGGATAAAGACATGCTGTGGAAGAGAGACAGAGATTAATAACAGGTATGATTCAGTGCAGAGAGGTCTATTAACACATAGTGAGTGAGAAAGGTGAATGAAGAAGAAACACCCAGTGCATCATGGGAATCCCCCAGCAGCCTACGTCTATTGCAGCATAACTAAGGGAGGATTCAGGGTCACCTGGTCCAGCCCTAACTATATGCTTTAGCAAAAAGGAAAGTTTGAAGCCTAATCTTGAAAGTAGAGATAGTGTCTGTCTCCTGAATCCAAACTGGAAGCTGGTTCCACAGAAGAGGGGCCTGAAAACTGAAGGCTCTGCCTCCCATTCTACTTTTAAATACTCTAGGAACAACAAGTAAGCCTGCAGTGTGAGAGCGAAGTGCTCTAATAGGGTGATATGGTACTACAAGGTCATTAAGATAAGATGGGGCCTGATTATTTAAGACCTTGTATGTGAGGAGCAGGATTTTGAATTCTGGATTTAACAGGGAGTCAATGAAGGGAAGCCAATACAGGAGAAATCTGCTCTCTCTTTCTAGTCCCTGTCAGGACTCTTGCTGCAGCATTTTGGATTAACTGAAGGCTTTTCAGGGAGTTTTTAGGACATCCTGATAATAATGAATTACAGTCGTCCAGCTTGGAAGTAATAAATGCATGAACTAGTTTTTCAGCATCACTCTGAGACAGGATATTTCTAATTTTAGAGATGTTGCACAAATGGAAGAAAGCAGTCTTACATATTTGTTTAATATGTGCATTGAAGGACATGTCCTGGTCAAAAATGACTCCAAGGTTCCTCACAGCATTACTGGAGGCCAAGGTAATGCCATCCAGAGTAAGAATCTGGTTAGATACCATATTTCTAAGATTTTCAGGGCCGAGTACAATAACCTCAGTTTGATCTGAATGAAGAAGCAGAAAGTTAGCAGCCATCCAGGTCTTTATGTCTTTAAGACATTCCTGCAGTTTAACTAATTGGTGTGTGTTACCTGGCTTCATGGACAGATAGAGCTGGGTGTCATCTGCATAGCAGTGAAAATGTATGCTATGTCTTCTAATGATACTGCCTAAGGGAAGCATGTATAATGTAAACACAATTGGTCCTAGCACTGAACCCTGTGGAACACCATAATTAACCTCAGTGTGTGAAGAGGACTCTCCATTTACATGCACAAATTGGAGTCTATTAGATAGATATGATACAAACTACTGCAGCGCAGTTGTTAGGCTGAAGGAGCGGACTCTATGGCAGAACACACAGAGATGTAAGAAGTGCAAAAGGTGCTTTTTATTTACAGTGCCCGTATTTACATAGGCTGGGAAGTTGTAAAATAAACGAGGGGAAACCAGGGAAGGAAGCTGACACGCATTCGGCGTGAACGGGGAAATCAGTCCGTTTTAGGGGAAGACACCAAACAATCGATAGCAAACGGCAACAGGCATGAGGAGAGTTGGGGAGCTCACTTGTCACACTGGCAGTACAAGCTCGTGCGAAAATCTCCGGGATGCGGAGGTAGAGACAAGGTTGATCTCCATAGAAATCCAGGAAATGCGGCTTCACCAGCAGCTGGCAGGCAGGCGGGTGATGGGTCCAGCTAAGGATACAGGAAAGCGGATAAGCAGACCAAATCCAAAACATGGGTTAGCCGTAGTGCACGCCGCAGAGATCAATCAACACGTTAAAACTCAGGGAGGCGACAACATTCCGACACCAGGCGTCTGTCGCGCTGCTCCTTAAGAACGCTCTATCAAATGACGTCTGATGTACCGCTGGTGTGCCAGCATCCTGTGACACACACGCCTACCTGTGCTGAAAAAGGAAGCAAAACCCATGATACCATACCAGAGAAACCCCACCAACTCCTAATAGCAGTACCTGTAATACCTACAGCGTGCTCTAATCGCTCTAATAGGATATTATGGTCAACAGTATCGAACGCTGCACTGAGGTCTAGCAGGACAAGCACAGAGATGAGTCCACTGTCAGAGGCCATAAGAAGATCATTTGTAACCTTCACTAAAGCTGTTTCTGTGCTGCAGGCATGTGCAGGCATTGAAAACTACTCTTTCAAGGATGTTTGATATGAAAGGAAGGTTGGAGATTGGCCTATAATTAGCTAAGACAGCTGGGTCTAGAGATGGCTTTTTGAGTAAAGGTTTAACTACAGCCAGCTTGAAGGCCTGTGGTACATAGCTGATTATTAGAGATAGGTTGATCATATTTAAGATTGAAGCATTAAAATGGTAGAAGTTAACTCAGAAAGATCAATGGGAGAAAAAGACTAAATGAATATCAATGGTACTGAAAGTAGCTGTAGATATTGTTACACCTGTGAGATGATTATGAGTAATTTTTCTCTAATGGTTAAAATATCTATCTATCTATCTATCTATCTATCTATCTATCTATCTATCTATCTATCTATCTATCTATCTATCTATCTATCTATCTATCTATCTATCTATCTATCTATCTATCTCAATCAGAATTTAAAATGCAGCTGGCATGTTTGATCTCTCTCCTGTGTGGTTTTCTCCACGTCTTCCATCGACTTACTATAAACAAGCAAGACTAAAAAAGGAGCAGTGAAGGTAAGAGGAGGAGAATAGGGCAGAGCAAAGCAGAATGAGAGAGGGAAGGTCTGTCTCCTATTCATGTGTAGCTCTGTCCAGGATTGCGTATTTGTGTGCTTTTGCGTTCATGTGCTTACGTCTCAATGGAGTGGAGTGGAGGCATCTTAAGGACAGCGTCAAGGTTTATATGCGTGAAGCATGTAGCAATCAGCCTGCAGTGATCTCCAGGCTTGTGGGATGCAAGATAAGGAGAGAACGAGAGCTTGACGAGCGATGGAAGAAGAGCGGCATTGGAAAAAAAAGGGAAAAGATCCTGAGGAAATGCAGTCATAGAACGGACTGACAAGGAAATGCAAGAAAGAGAAAACAAAAGAGTACGAAGAAGGCACAGAGCAGCGGTAGGTATTAGCAGACGAGTAAGACCAATTTGAAAGCAAGAGTATTGTGATAACTATGAAGAAATGACACTGTGGGATGAACATTATTGGATTCTATACTGTACTGCATTGCACTTATATTGTACACATTTATATTGTGCTTTCACATAATACAAGACCTGCTGGGGAGCTGGACGGCTCTGCTAAAGACATCCCAGTTCCTTAAATTAGCAGAAGAACTCACTGCATATTCATGCTGTTTAAAGAAATACTTCAACGCTTTGGTAGTAACGGCTTTCTAGATTTCTACCCCTAGATGAGTTGGTCAGATGTGACCAATCACAGTCAGTGTACAGTTGAGTAGGGATGTG
Source organism: Pelmatolapia mariae (assembly GCF_036321145.2). NCBI lineage: Eukaryota > Metazoa > Chordata > Actinopteri > Cichliformes > Cichlidae > Pelmatolapia > Pelmatolapia mariae. The sequence continues at coordinate 30,002,537 of NC_086234.1, read as the reverse complement.
TTTGATCTTCTTCTTTGTCTTTCGGCGGCTGTCTTTAGGGATCGCCATCTGCCTCCATCTAACCCTATCCCATCCATAACCATCCTCTGTCACACCAAGCCTCTCACTATCCCTCCTCTGCACACATCCGAATCATTTCAACCCTGCCTCTCTGACTTTGTCTCCAAAACTGCTAAAACCTAGCTGTCCCTCTGATATACTAATTTCCAATCCTGACCAGCCTGGTCCTGCTCTGCTTCTGGTTTTTCGTCAGAACTACCATCTCCAAACCATACATCATAGCAGATCTCCATACCATCTTATAAACTTTTCCTTTCACTCTTCCTGCTGTCCTTCTGTTACAAATTGCTCCTGACACTCAGTCCACACTGCCTGCTCTCTTCTTCACAGATTTTGTGCACTGTCTGTTGTTTTGGATAATAATCTCCAGGTATTTAAATTATCTACTTTCAAACACTTGACTCATTGCAGCTTCTCAATATTCTGACATTCCTCTTCTCTTCAGTGCATACCTTCACCTCTCTAGGCTCTGTTCCATCTGCTCCCTACTCTCCTTACAGATCACAATGTCATCCCGGGACACTGTAGTCCATGCCTGACCTCATTTGCCAACTTGTCCAACACTATCACAAATAATGAGGGGCTCTCAGAACATCTGTGATATAATCCCAGCTGCATCTTGAACCCATCTGTTACTTCCACCCTACAGCTCACCACTGTCTCGCTGTCCTTATAGATGCCCTCCACCACGCTCGCATACTTCTCTGCCACTTTTGACTTCTTCATCCAGTACCACAGTTCTTCTCTTGGCACCCTATGATACAGCTTCTCTAGATCCACAAAGACACAGATCAACTCCATCTGACCTTCTCTAGATTGCATTGGTAGTGCTCTTTCTGGGCAAGTACAGCTTCATGCTCACTAATCATTACCACTCTTTTTATCCTAGCTTTAGCTTTTTCCCATAGCTGCATGGCTCATTAATTCTATCTCTCTGTAGTTACTACTGTTCCATAGATTACTCTTGTTCCTGAAAATCGGTACCAGCACATTTTTTTCTCCATTCCTCAGATATTCTCTTACTTCTTGAAGATTGTATTAAACATATTAATAAAAAATGTCCACGGTGATGCGGCTCATCTTTGGGGAAGATCAGTGCACCTACAGGATTGACTTGGAATCAGTGATGGTGTCATGCAGAGACAATAACTTCCTTCTTAATACACCAAAGACATTGGAGCTCATCGTGGACTTCAGGAAGAAGGAAAGGTTACTCAGCCATTACTCGTTAACAGGAAGTGTATGGAGAAGGTTTCAGTTTCCTGGTTTTTGGGAGTCCACATCATGGCGGACTTGACCGGTGGTGTTAACACAGCTGAGGTGGTGAATAAGGCCCAGCAAAGACTTCATTTCCTGAGTGTGATAACGAAAAAACCCTCAACAACATCCACCTCAAACTGCTGGTATCCTTATATCGCTGCTCAATAGAAAGATTACTGACTTATTGTCTCTGTGTGTGGTTTTCCAGCTGCACAGTGGCACAAAGCACTTCAGCAGGTTATCAGAGTTGCCCAGAGAAAAGTCAGCTGCCGTTTGCCCTCTCTGGAGAAACTTCACAATACCCACTGTTTCAGGAAAGACCCCAAATTTTGTGTGACCCATCACACACATATCAAAATCTTTTAAATTGCTGCCATCAGGCAGACAATACAGGACAATAAAATCAAGGGCAAACAGACTAAAAAAAAAGTTTCTACCCCACAGCCATTAAAGCATTAAACGCAATTAAAGTATAATTTCTAATTATTACCAATGAGATTGATGCAATCTCCTGTATATTGGGGGCCACGATGGCTGGGTTGAGGATGTGTTCAGGCCAGATTACTACTAAGACTGAGAAAATGTGATGAATAAACACTTACAGCTGGCAGTCACTATTGTAATGATAAAGTGAAATTTACACTTTGATCTGAGCAGCAAAGCTCTGCTAATATTTCCTGACTTTGTCTCATTTTTACAGGCTTCACACTCTGAATAAAAACACACACACTAAACAATATGTATTATGTATGTCTATGTACAGACTCTATTTTTACTTCTTTCAGTTGAATGAATGGGACAGAGAGAGATTGTTGCATCCCCGGCCTAGCTTTAATTTCATTTTAAAGTTGCCTGGTGTCTTGAAAAAAAAAGGACGATAATTACTGGGATGCAGAAGTAAAAATTCAACCGCCACCACTGTAGTGTACTCACAAAGAAAGACCCAAACACCTTGCGTAATGGGAACTGCCTTTTACCAGAGGCTGATCTTCAGAATACAGTATATTTGTTCTGTTTGGTTTGTCTGCAAATGTGTATGTTTCTAATTAATGTTGTTGCTCTCTATGACATTAGACCAGTGAGCAGCTGAATGGTAAGGAGGTGTTTTCTGCTCAGCCCTGAGCCTCTGATGCTTTCCCAGACGGATTGTGTGACCAGACAGGCTCCTCTGGGAATCTCCCTCGCTGAGCTACACGCTGTAGCAGCCGCCTTCATGAATAACAAGTAGCTATAAAACCAGACCCCCCCCCTCCCAGTCTTACCCACATGCCTGCACATACCTGCACAATACACTAACATGTCTGCATGGGTTTACAAATATCCTGATACATAAAGGCACAAGCTCATAGCTGCAATTGTACAAGCTCAGATACTGTTATTACTTAGATTATTATTACCTAAAGCAGACACACACAAAGAAGCGCCACTCTGAAAGCTGACAGATGGGGTTTGTGTCTACTGATTACAGTTAGGTCCATGAGTATTTACACGATGACGCAATTTGTGTTTATATTGCCTCCGTACACTACCCCGGTAGAGTTTAAATCAAACAATCAAGAATTGCAGATTTTTAGCTTTAATTCAAAGGGATGGCAAAAGTGTTTTTATACATAGTCCCCATTTTCAGGTGATCAAAAGTAATTGGACATTTGACCGAAAAGCAGTTTCGTGGTTGAGGATGGCTGTTCTTTGTTATTCCACGACCAATTAAGCAGATTGAAAAAATCTGGGGTTGATTCAAATGTTGAACTTGCATTTGGCAGCTGTTTACTGGAACTGTCAATATGAGGTCCACATAGATGTCAGTGCAAGTGAAGAAGGCCATCACTAAAAAAAAAAAAAGCTATCAGAGAGATAGCAAAGGCCAAATCAACAATGAATGCAACCACAAAGATGACGAAAAACAGCTAACGTGTGGAATTCTGTCTGTGGTTAAGAAAATGACTTCAGAAGCTGTCATGAATGTAAACACAGAGGGTTTCACAACAAAGGGCAAACCGCTGGTTAAACTCAAGAATAGGAAGGGCAGATTAGGCTTTGCCAGAAAACAGAGCTCAGTTCTGTAAAATATTTTTGGACAGATGAGACCAAGATGAATTTGGTACCAGATGAATCAAAAAGGCTGAAGAAAGAAAAAAACAGCTGATGATCTGTTGTGGCATGGCATGGATGCCACAACTGCCTATGGAGTCAGGTCACTAGTGCTTATTGACCATTACATGACAAAACACTTTTTTGCATAACAACAAGACAGACACTTTTTATTTGGGCCATTGGACTTTATGAAATGTTTCAATATTACTTACCCTGATGTACAGTAACCACCTAACCCTTTGCTTTCCAACGTTTATGCGATTAAAGACATTTATTTTAAAAAGTCGTGCTTTCACTTTTAGGTTCTTCAAAATATATTTTGCATAATAAAAGCTATAGACATGAAGACTGAATGTAACGTGGAGGTCAAAGGGCGCTCACCTGCCATTTTCATGCTATGAAAAATTCCCTCGTGGTTGGCTAGAGCTCGCCACGAATCGACAGCAGACCAATCGGAGCACAGTAACTGAGTTTAAAATGCCACTTGCTTAACCAAAAGGATGTGATTGGCTAGCCAAACGTGGCCAGCCAATTACAATTTCAGGTTCGTCGTAAACAGACTGCACTGACCAATAGCATATGCGAAGGGAGGGTGTTTATTTCCCTAATGACGACAGCTATTGAGCACCTTTCTTGTGCCAGGAACTGAGCAGCGAAGCAGAGAGGGAAGGAAGAAATCTGATGGGAGGGAGCGACTACAGCAGGAATATTTAGGATACGCGCTTCGTCGTGTAGCTATGACTCCAAGGACACTGCAGTGAGGTGTTCCTGGTGTGTTGGCTAGCTGATGTACGACGAGATTAGCTAGCTGTTTCTGGATTCGCCAACCGAAGTTTGGGCTGAAAAGTTCACGGCGGTACAGGATCGGCGTTTAACATTATTATTATTGGGTCTGTTCTACTGCTGAAACAGACCTACAGATACAGAAGACATGGTGTCCTGGATGATTTCGAGATGCGTTGTGTAAGTACGGAGACCGCTCAAGGAGAACTCTTTCCTCGTTTTATGAGCAGCCGCTGTTTGCCTGGCCTGCTTGGCTAACCCGTTGTCGTGCTTAAGCTAAGTGAAGGCTCGAGTCATTTAAACTTGTACATTCGCTCTAAAACAACATCGCTTACGTCCATAAAGAGCTACAAAGTTGTTCTGTTTATGAAATATAGAGTTGTGGGGACGCAAGGTATGTAATCTTGTCTGAAGCTAATGCTAACAGGTTTCTTTCCAAGCTCCTTAGGCTAACAGGTTTGAGAATCATAACCATCCGTGGTGCTGGTGAGTCAGTCCTAAGAAACTGTGACTATTGTGAAGTGGAAGTTTACAAGCCTTTACATGTTCCACTGTGAAGGAGTGTCAGGTACAGCTGTCAGCCTGGTGCCCGGTTCAACCTGTTATCGACAATGTTGTCAAGACGCATGAAGAAGTGCGCTCCTATGAGTAGGTGAACGTATTTGGTTACTGGATAGTTATTAAATATCCAATTGCGTATCACTGGATATTAATTAAATATCCAGTGATATGCCATTGAAATTACGTATGATTAAAGCAGGTGTTTAATGTGTTGGGAAGATGAGAGACATGTTTATTTGGTAAGGAAAACAGTAACTTGGGAGTCGACATAATACCTTTCTTCCCGTCTCTCTCCTCCCTGTGTCTGCATACGTCCACAGGGTAATGGCGGATAGGAACACCAAAAGCCCTCTGGGGAGAGAATAAATGCTTCTCATTTTTAACTAGTACAGCCTGTTACTGTATAATGAACACAGTCTTTGTCATGGGCTGACGGTGCTGCACTTGGGCAGTTATGACGGTGCTGAAAGTACAGAAAGAAGGTGTGTTATTGTCTTAGACCAATAATTACGTGCACACACATTCCTTCTAATTTTAGATTCATTTGAAATTATGATCATAATATTTAAGGAAAAAAGAAAATTGTATAGCCAAGTGTACAAACCACATTCGCCTGTACAAATTGTAGCTAGAGTGATAATTTGCATTTTACTTGGACAATAACATGTCCCAATCCTGCTGAGAAAAAGCCTTTAAATCAGCATGCGGTCCATTACACATGCTCTTATCCAGTTGCTGGTTTGAAATTCAGTGTCATTTTGTTTAGTCACACATTTATTACAGTCTGCTGTATGCTTATGCATCGCCACAAAGAGATTGTTATCTCCTACACAGATAATGTGGCGAGTGTTACTATCTTTTTGCATCTCTCCACATTCTCATAGCAGGTGTATTTTATTATAGCTGAAATAAATCAAGGTTGTGTCTACACATAACAGACAACTTGTTGTTAAAAAAGTTCTATACTTAGACCCCATTTTTACTTTAATTTACTAAAGAAACGCCAGCGGTAACAGTTTAACAGGCATAAAATTGTATTTTTGCACCCACAAGATGATTCCAAAGAGCTGTTGGTGGAAAATTCAGCGTATCTAAAGTAGAGGACAACACGAATGGTAGGAGGGGGGATATATATAGATAGATAGATAGATAGATAGATAGATAGATAGATATTCATTCATTAGGGGTGCAACAATACATGTATCGATATTGAACCGTTCCATACAGTGCTTTCGGTTCGGTACGCATGTGTATTGAACAATACAAAAGTTTTTATTTTATCAACTTTTCTTCTGACGATGCTGTCTGTGTTGAGCGCTCAGTGGATCTGCGTTCGACTACTCCGCCTAGGCTGCACTGTCGAGTGTAGATCCACTGAGCGCAGCGCAAGCTAGCAAGACAGAAGTTCAGCTCGTTGCAACAAAGCAAATTGAACCTCCCCCACCCTCATTCAGATCTGGCATTTGGAACTATTTTGGTCTTCATGTGAAGTATGACCCTGATGGTAAGCACGTCATGGACAAAAGTAAAACAGTATGTCGGATGTGCCACGCAATGCTCAATTGGTGGGAACTAGTGCGTTAGCGCAGTTAGCTTGTTAACGTGTTGACGCTGTCCAGCCCCACGCACGGGGCGATCCGCGGTAGCTCGTTAACGGAGATTTGCCGTGTTGTGGCGTTAACGTCATTTCAGATTAACGCTGACAGCACTAGTGGGAACACAATGAATATGACTGCACATTTACTCCGACATCATCCTAGTGCAAAGACAAGTGGAAGCAGACAAAAACAACAAGCAGCATGCTACAGACTTTACCCGAGTCATTTAGACAGCCGTTAGCACATGATTCTCCTTATGGGGACCTGATATGTTTAATATGCTGCTGAGAGTATACCCCAGAAGAAGCGTATAGTATAGCTTTTATTTTGGAAAGAGCCATTTCTCTGTAATAAACTCTCTTTTCCAAAGATGAGAGATTTCTTGATCAGATAGATTTATTTTTTTTATTACTTTGTTGTTTCAGCAACATTAAATTTAAAAACTGTACTTTTGAGTTAAAATATATATTTATAATTTTAATAAATGACAAATTAAAAAGGCATGAACATTTTTTTGTATTGAAAAAATATCGAACCGTGAATTTTGTGTATCGTTGCACCCCTAATACATATATATATCTCAGATGAACAATATCTGAAAGTCATTAAATGGGAAGAAATGAGGAAAAGATCCAGCAAAAATTTGCTCTCCAGCAGCTCTGCCTCGACTCATTGATAACAAGTAGTCAGAAATGTGTATAGAAGGACTTTGTGTTGGTATCCTCAGATGCATGTTACCATTTTGGAATCAACTTTGTGCTACAGCTTAAAATGTTTATAGTATATAAACATTGTAGAAATGTTGTAGAAATGCTAAAGGTAACATAATGTAACTATTGTTATAGCGTTTAATACTACCGGCTCCTCCACAGTCAGCACCAGCGTGTGAGTGATTCAGAACAACTTTTTAGTAAAAGAGCTTAAACAGTATGGGAAAGTATGGTACTGGTACTGACTATTACATGTTTGGTATTGTGATGTCCCTCACACAGACTGCAGCACAGTGTTGTATAATTGATATTTCTGCTGAATATCCATTTTTATGGACATTGCTTACTTTTCACATCTATTTTCGTGTTTTTCTTCCTTATGCTTTTATTTGGCTCTAACTCATTTTCATGTAGAGTTAATGTTATCTATATGCTAAAGCCATAAAGAACAGCACACATGGATAGAATACTGTGAAATAAGGCAACAGCACAGATGACGTGGCAAGCATGCAGTAACAGCAATCAGTCAAAGTCACTGCCAAAGGCCCAGTTTGATTAAGGGAAACCCCCATGCTAGAGCTTTAGTTGGTTTAGCTCATTAGGGTGTGCAAGCGACCTATATGCCATTAGGCTAATGCAGGAAAACATCCCCTCTGTAAGCAGTGTCCTCATGGTCACCACCAAAAACAGAAAGCAAGTCTTCAATTTGAGATCAAGGACTTCTGTCACTCTGCAAAAAGAACATGTAGGTATAACAAAAGGTTTCTGTAGTGCACAGGGAAACCTTGGAAGTGTAACAGTAACATAGGGATAAAGTCCAAGAGTTAACATTGTTCTATTTTAAGGTTATGAACTCAGTATCATGAAAAGAGCAGCAGCACCTCATTCTTACATGTTTCCTTTTCACTTCAGTGTATCTCCATTTCAGCAGCTATTTCACTCGTCTGATTGTGCCGCAGTAGAAAAATAAATCAAAGGCTGATTTTCAACCGGTTTCTAATTTTAGGCAGCACCCTCGCAAGTCTACAAGTTAATGTGCCAAACATTTGTGTGCCTTTCTTCGAGTCTGTGTATTCAGCTTGTTTCATATTTGCCGTGTCCTTTTAAGTTTAGCGACAAAGACGTTTGAGTTACCTGCTTCAGAGCTGAACAGCCAAGGTAACGATACTATAAAAAAGGAAGCAGTGATTAAAAGACACAGTGTGACTTCAGCATGTTCAGCTGTACAGGTCCAATAGAAAGATTTTTTTTTTTGTATAAGCTCGCCTGTCTCTGCCCTCACATTCACTTTTATTGAGGGGAACAAAGTTGATATTCATGCGCCAGCTTCACTGTGCTAATGTGTGTATATTATCCTAACCATAGCTCTCTAGCTAACCACCATGTGGCGCACCATTATATGCCAGCTAGCCAACTTCAGTAACCCTACAAATCAGGCTGCTGTGTAGTTTTGTCTTTATTTATATCCAGTGATAGCAGCGCTGTATGTTTTAGTTTTTCAGAAGTCCCTCAGTCAGAAAACGGTCCATCATCTTTAGATAGCACAGAGTTAGACCGCTAGTTTCTAACTTGTAACGCTGTTAAACTTCTTAAATCCTGTTTTTCATGGATGCTTCTATGTTCTTGTATGTAAGCCACACTGATCATTTGGACGGTTTTTGACTCGTCAGTGTTTGAGTTTGGGAACTTAAGAGGAGTTTGGACCCAGAAACAGCCATTGACTGTGTTTTTAGTGGAAAAGTCATGTAATCAAGTTCTTATTCCTAAAGCTCAAACCAGATGGTGGGAGCTAAAATCTTGGATATCTCTGGGTCTCCCACTCCTCCTCTCTTCATTGTGTGCGTGTCTCCTGTGTTATTTTCTTCTTTTTTTTAACACTGCTCTGTGTTTCTCTGTTCTTTCCTTCCACCTCCGTCCATCTGGTTTTTGGTGGTGTACGATGTCAGGAAGCCAGGGAAACTGACCTGTCACCCAGAGTCAAGACCCGTCTGAAAGCATTATTTTCGCAGCTGCATGCAGAGAGAGGAAGGGGTGGGGGTGTGCTGAAATGAAACTAAGAGGAAATCAGAGGGAATATAAAGAAATGGACAGATGCTAGTTTTGACATGATGACATTTAACATGTTTTCTGTGAGTATTTGTAGTTTTTTTTCTTATTCTTATGGACAGGATACGTTTAAGATCACGAAAAATGTAAACGTGTTCTTGCTACCATAGTAACTATCTAAATGTTTCCTAATAGACTTATTTTTTTTTAATATAAAAATATACGACACTCCTGTTCTTGTACTAAAGTGATCTGGTACTCACAGAGGTCAGACACTTGTTGTATTAGGAGTACCATGGCATCAGTAAAGATGAAACCTCTATGTAAAGTCTGTACCAGAAGCATGCCAAGGGTGTGACATACAAAACAATGAGTCCAGCCTGTCTGGGAACGATCGACCTCCGTGTAGATGGGACACAGCTGAAAATCTAAAGGAATCTCTTTGATCCTAAATGATTCAGTTTAAAAGAAATATCAGTCCCGTTTTTCTCAGAAACATAAATGAGCACAGTCACATGACCCATAGTAATCTAATTAGGCCATTTGAAGCTCGATGACAGGAGGACATTTGATACGTTTTTCAAACTTCAGATTTGTCCTCAATTAGTTTTATGCCAGGTTCTGCTCTGGTGTTAGTTTGCACAGGTCTTTGGCTACACAGAGTAAAGGACTGCACAGTAACTATAGTTTAAGTGTAAATAATAATAATGTCTTGGTTAGCATGTTAGTTTTCTAAAACCAGGAGGGACCATATTTGGCTGATGTGGTAGAGTATTAAGTTGTTAGCAAGCTGTGAAACACAAACACATATGCTAATTAGTGCTAACACTAGACTTTCATTCCCAAAGACTAAGGCTCTGTATCATACAGCAAGCTATTTTAAAATGTCATTGAAAATACTGAAGAAGGCGCAAACACAGCGGAGAGGTCCAGTTCAAGCCTCAAACAGAACGATTGGCTAAAGCTTCCCAAGTCAGGAGCCGTGTCAGATCAAAGTGGCCGCACTCCAGCGCCCAAATGCACAACTCATAAGTAAATTCACCCACTTTACAGTAACTATCGATAGAGGAAAAGAACATTACTTTTACTAGGTAATGTATCAAAGTTGATAACTATGGGGATCGAGGCCAGATTCACTGGCCGGTTTGCTGTTGCAGGAGTTACGGTAGCTGCTTCTTCACTGAGTTTCTTGTTTTGCGCATCACCAAGCAGAACCTGCACCAAGTGAAGAAATGACTGGTGCGACTGCTCTGAGCTCAGTGTAGTTGTAGAGCAGAACAAAGACTACTGTGGCCTGCTGCAGTCTGAAAGGGTGAAGTAGCAGTGAATCTGCAGAATGAGAAACTGTCTGAAGAATTGGCTGAGTATATTACTCAGTTAATTATTTTTTATAAATAGTTACAGAAAAGACACATTAAAATGCATTAATTTAATAATGTAAGATAGTGTGCTGAGAAACAAGCTGCAAATACATTAAGAAGGATTCACTCACCCTTCCAAATCCTCAAATTCAGCTGTTTCATCACCTTTAACGTGACAGGTGTATAAAATCAAGCACCTAACCATGTAGACTGCTTCTACAAACATGATGGATGCCACCTGTGCAACAAGTACAGCTGTGACGTAACCTTACTGCTAAATATTCCACAGTTGGTGGTATTGTAAGTGGAAGCAACTGGGGAATGACAGCAACTCAGTCACAAAGTGGGGTCAGCTGATGTGGAGACACAGCGTGTGCGGAGTTGCCAAGCATCAGTCACTGCGGACCTGAAATCTTTATGTGGCCTTCAGAACAGTGCTTCATGGAGTGGCTTTCCATAGCTCAACAGCTGCATCCACAGTGTTACAAAGCATGTCATGACTGGACTCGAGAGCAGTAGAGATGTGTTCTCTGCAGTGACAAATCACACTTCTTCTGTCAGTCCAACAGATGAGTCTGGGTTTGACAGTTGCCAAAAGAAGGTTACCCGTCTGTCTGCACTGTGCCAAATGTGAAGTTTGTTGGAGAGTGGATTATGGTGTGGCGTTGTTTATCAGGAGTTGTGGTGCAATTCAATATAATATCTCTGAGATGAACCAGGAATTCTCGGGATCAGTGCCTGAACACACAAATGCACTTCTTGAAGAATGGTCAGAAATTTTCAATAACACTCCTAAACCTCGTGGAAAGCCTTCCCAGAAGAGTTGAAGTTGTTATAGCTGCAAAGAGTGGGCCAGCATGTATTTAGGGACAAACAAGCAGTACAGTGTATGTGCATGACTGTGTCCCTACCTGTCCAGAAAATCTCTGGGAACTATTTTCCCTCCAGTTCTTAAATAAAAGTTGGAAATAAAGCTTTATTGCTCTTGATCTTGGAATTGGCATCGATTGGCTGCTGACGTTTTGATTTTGTGTGGCTTAAATATTTTTATAATAAAATGTATGAAATAGGTCAGGTGACTCCTGCTGAGACAAATCCACTCTTGAGGTTTGATTTTCCTGCCTGTGATTGTCCTCCTTTCCTGGAGGAACCTTCCACACCCACCTTCACTTTCCTGCATAACATACCGTTCTTTAAGTTTAACAGCGTTCACTACCAATATGGTTACTCATGGATTTGTTACAAAGTAATGTCTTTGCCATCATATGAAACTGAAAAGCCAAATCCTACGTGACAGCACATGTGGAAGACTAAAACCTTGCTTGTCATTGCTGAGCATGGCTCATTTCTTTATTTCCCTCACACCAAACCCAACTTATTCTCAAACTCATTTTACATCTTCGGCCACATATTCTTATTAGGAGATTTTAATATCAATTGGTCAGCTCCTTCTTGTCCTTTAAGGAAAAAGATAAGCTCATCAGCGTCGGCTTGTTGCCTGTCTCAGATAATCACCATTCCCACCCGGGTCACGGTCAACGCAGGAGGTCATAGGTCATCATCATGTATTGATCATATATATATACAAATGTTCCTGAGCATTGCTCTAATATTGTTTCTATTCCAGTTGGTTATAGTGACCATAATCTTGTAGGTTTGACCAAGAAAATGAAACCACTGAAAACTGCACAAAAGATTATTTTTCATAGATCATACAAAAATTTCAATGCAGATAAGTATATTAATGATGTAAAAGAAATTCACTGGACTGACGTCTGCCTCGAGCGTGACCCTGATTTGGCATTATCTATGTTTATTGAAAACTTTTGCTACCTGGCTGACAAACATGCCCCCTTAAAAAGATTTACTGTTAAAAAGAACTATGCACCTTGGCTAGATAATGAACTTAAGGCTGCAATGTCAGAAAGGGATATAGCAAAAGCAAAAGCACATAAGTCTGTCAGTCCACAAGAGTGGGCAAGATATCGCGAGTTAAGAAATCAAGTAACTAAATTGAATAGGCATAAGAAGAAAGAATATTATCAACTTAAGCTCAAGGAGGCCAATAAGGACAGCAAGAAGGTGTGGAAAGTTTTAAATAATATAATGGGTAGAGATCTTGCTCCGGTGGTGTCTCACATCTGGTACGTTTATAAGTAAAGCTAAGGACATAGCCAATTATTTTGTGAATTACTACAGTAATAAAATAACAAATTTAAAATCTAATATGAGCAGAGGCGATTCCACCTTATCATGTCGTCTTATACAGGATGTTATCATGAATAATAAGCAATGCCAATTTAAGTTTGAGGCAGTGAATGCGGAGATGGTAGAGCGCTTATTGATATCACTTCCTGACGATACATCCTCCGGCTCTGATAACATAGACAGTAAACTGCTCAAAGTTGCAGCCAAGTTTGTGTCCCTTCCTATATGTCACATATTTAATAGATCTTTGGCATGCAGCTTATTTCCATTGCAGTGGAAAGAATCGAAAATAATTCCCATTCCTAAAAACAAGAATGATGTTTTTAATGGTGTCAATAGCAGACCTATTAGTCTGCTCCCCGTTCTAAGTAAAATTATGGAGAGGATTGTCTATGAACAAATTCAACATTACCTAACAGAAAATCAGTTACTCACTCAGTTTCAACATGCTTACAAACCTGGTTATTCCACCAGCTCAGCTCTCATTCACATGACAGATAACTGGTATAAATATCTAGATAATGGGAATTTGGTCGGGGTGGTATTTTTGGATTTTAGTGCTGCATTTGATTTGATAAATCATGATCTTTTGATAGATAAACTAAAATGTTATAGATTTTCACCAGCTGCTTTGTGCTGGATGGAAAGTTATTTGTCTGGAAGAAGGCAAAAGGTTTATTATAATGGTTATTTCTCGGAGGGCTGTGAAATGAACCGTGGTCTACCCCAAGGCAGCGGCCTCGGTCCACTTCTCTATTCAGTCTTCACGAATGATTTGCCGTATGTCCTGGATAAATCCCATCTTGTAATGTACGCTGATGATTCCACCATGTTTTATTCAGCCAGTAGCTACTCTGAATTGACAAGCGTATTACAACAAGATTTGCTGAACGTGTTTGACTGGATAAGCAAAAACAACATGATTTTAAACGTGTCTAAATCCAAATCCATGTTAATAGGAAGTAGAGTACGCTTAGTCAACTGCCCACAACTAAATCTTTCCATAGCTGGATCGGTATTAGAACAGGTCACCCAGATTAAATTACTTGGTGTTACCATAAACCACCACCTTTCATGGTCTCAGCACATCAACTCTGTTATTAAGAAAATGGGACAGGGCATAGCTATAGCTAGGAAATGCTCCTTTTATATTACTTCTTCAATTATGAAAGATGTCATTAATGCACTAGTATTATCTCATCTAGAGTACTGCTCAATCATTTGGTCAGCAGCTAATAAGACAGATCTGAACAGACTTCAGTTAGTCCAAAATAGGGCGGCCAGATTAGTGTTAAGGTGTTCATATTATACAAACATCGATAAAATGCACGATAAACTTTCTTGGCTTTCTGTACAAGCTAAATTATACTATGGCTTACTTGTATTTTTAAAGAAAGCAATACTGGTAAACACATCACACTTTTTTTATGCTCAGTTGCAGTATCCAGGTGAAATACATAATCATGCTACACGATTCTCAACTAACCACAATTTAGTAACTCCTCGAGTTAAAAGTAACTTTTTGAAAAACTCTGTTATATTTAGAGCATCTTTTCAGTGGAATAAGTTGCCTTATGCAATTAGAGAATTGGCTTCTATTCATACTTTTAAAAATCACCTAAAAGCCTATTTAGGCAGTTTTTAATTTATTTGTAAATATTGTAAGAGGGTAATGTCACTTGTAATGGAAATTGTGTATTTTGTTTGAGTGTTTTATATATTTTTTTATATTAACATGTTTATATTTTCAGAATTGTAAAACTTTATTGTGGCTGTAAGAGCCAAATTATGTGGATATTTTGCATCCAATTCATTGTGTAACATTTTATTCGATGGTATTTGATGGTTTGGGCCCCAGGAAGACTAGCAACCACTGTTGTGGAAGCTAATGGGGTTCCTTATAAATAAACAAATAAAATAAACATACAGCTCTCGTTGATTTTAAGTGGGCTGGACTTTCATTGGGAAAGTAAATTCCCAATGAACTAAAAACATTTAACTGCACATTTAATCTCTGAGTAAGAGTGTGTGACGAGTTGTCTAATCATTGCTGCTGTCAGGAGTCGGTACAAGGCGTGGCTGTAGCTGCGGCGGTAGAGCAGGTCACCTACTAATCAGAAGGTTGGTGGTTTGGTCCCCGTCTGCTCCAGTGCATGGCAAGTATCCTTGGCTAAGATACTAACCCCAAGGTGTCTCTGCTCCACCATCAGATTATCAGTGATGGGAATAACGGCGTTACAAGTAACGGCGTTACTTTTTTCAGTAACGAGTAATCTAACTAATTACTATTCCTATCGTTACAACGCCATTACAGTTACTAACAAGGAAACGCGGTCCGTTACTATTTTTCAACAAACAGACGGTTGAAGCTGTGTTCAGCTTACCGCAGTTTATATCAGCTGCAGGAAGTAGCTGTAAGTAATCTGGACGCTACAGCTTTAAGCAGCTGCGCGCTCCCGCGGACGCTAATCACGATCACTGTCTAGCACAACACCTGGAGCTCAGGAGGCAAAACAATCGCATGACTGCTGCTGTTTGACTGAGGAAGAATAAAGTAGTCGTGGTAAGCTAATCACATGACCACTTAAAGACAAAGCAACAAGGTGATATATACCAGTTTATAAACTGTGTCGATAGGCCACGTAAAACCAGAGTCATGATAAACAAGATATACGCGGCGTTTTTTCCTCAATAGTTTCGCCACGTTAGCGCTAGCAAGCACTCTCTGCTTATGAGCAAAAAAATCCCCAACAAACAGGGGAAGTTTTAGGAGAGAGAGAGAGCAGAAAAAGAGAGAGAGAGGGGGAGAGAGAGAGGGAGAGAGAGCAGAAAAAAGAGAGGGAGAGAGAGAGAGAGCAGAAAAAGAGGGGGAGAGAGAGAGGGAGAGAGAGCAGAAAGAGAGGGGGAGAGAGAGAGGGAGAGAGAGCAGAAAAAAGAGAGAGAGAGGGGGAGAGAGAGAGAGGGAGAGAGCAGAAAAAAGAGAGAGAGGGGGAGAGAGAGAGAGGGAGAGAGAGCAGAAAGAGAGAGAGAGGGGGAGAGAGAGAGAGGGAGAGAGAGCAGAAAAAAGAGAGAGAGAGGGGGAGAGAGAGAGAGGGGGAGAGAGAGAGAGGGGGAGAGAGCAGAAAGAGAGAGAGAGGGGGAGAGAGAGAGAGAGAGAGAGGGAGAGAGAGCAGAAAAAGAGAGGGAGAGCAGATAAAGAGAGAGAGCGAGTTTTGAGATGTGAGAGATTTGTGACGTTTAGCGTGTTTGGAGTGTGTAGTTAATGTGTTGTCTTGTGTAGTTAGTGTGTAGTGTTGTGGATAGTTTTGTGTTGTGTGTCAGAACAATGAGGCGACTGCTGTCTCCAGGTAGAAACAGGAGTGATACACCTGCTGCTGTCAGACCTGCAGGTATCAGGCTGTGATGTTCTCCTTTGTAGTGGACACAATATTTTTTTGGAGTGGCACAAATAATTTGTGTGGCATCACAGCTGATTGTTCTGTAAATAGTTTGAAATGGTTATTTAAAAAATCAAGGTAAATGGATGCAAATAAATTTGTTGTTTGCAAAACTTGTGCAGAGGATTTTAAAATTGACAATTAATATTTGCATTTGAAGTTATGAAATATGATTCATTAAACATGTTTATGGTTCTTACAGTAAAAATATAACTTTTTCTACTCTGATTTTAGATCAATTCTGGTTATACAGAGAACATAACTGTAAATTCAGTCATGCGAGGTTGTGCTGAAAAGAATGATACCAAACAAGACAAAGTAAATAGTTTTTAAAGGTAATATGTGGAGGGAAAATCAAGAGCAGTAAAAAAATGGCCAATTATACCCTGGACCCCAGAGGGTTAAACATTCTTTGTTTTTTTTTAAGTAACGCAATAGTTACTTTTCCAAGTAATTAATTACTTTTAGAATATTGTAACTCAGTTACTAACTCAGTTACTTTTTTGAAGAAGTAACTAGTAACTATAATTGAATTACTTTTTCAAAGTAACTTACCCAACACTGCAGATTATAGAACATATGTTACATAGAAAGAGCACAGGAAAAGTGCTTGTGCGACTGGGTGAATGAGGCAGGTTGTGTAAAGCACGTGCTCAGAGTAGAAAAGCGCTATATAAGAACCAGTCCATTTACTAGTCATTTAATTGAATTATTTTCGTATAGCATCAATAGCTGTAGTGGAGATTTTTATCAGTGGGACAGGCTGTAAAATGTGTGAAAATACAGTTAAAAGTGTGAAATTTATGCCCTTTTCTGAAGAAATCCAGTGGGCCTGATTGCAATGTTTTCTGGGCTGATTCTGAATCTTGGACCTTATGTTTGCCACCCTTGGTATAGCGAGAACAGGAAGTCCTTGCAGGCTCTTGTTCCTGTGTGTCTGGGTAGTCCAGGGTCTAATCTTGGCAGCTCTCCTTTCTGCTTTAAACGTTCACACAAAACACATTCGGCACCAGAACAGAGAAACAGGATTCAGGTTCAGAGTTTTGTTTTTCATCGGTGGCTCAGCAGTGTGCTTCTCTACCCTTTATTGAAAAAAAAAGCACATTTTTGAACTTGCACTGACATGACGCAGAGACGTGACGAGCGTGTGAAGTCTTGGTTACCTTGATGTTTCTATAGCAACAGCTGGAATATAAACAGCTCTGTTTGTTGGCAGCTCGCTGGTTACTGAAGGGACTGTGGTCAGAGGCGGTGTGTCTGTGTACAATACTATATCCATAAAGCCTGTGGTTAGAGATTTTTATGGAATTTTTATAGTGCAAAAATGATTTAAAGGCTTCCATTTTTCCTAAAAGTGTGAAAGTTGTGAATAAGTAATCAGTAAATAATCAGATTATTTAGAGCCACGGGGCAGTAAATAATCTGCTCTGTGGAGTCAAAGGATCCGTTCTTGGTTGCTGAGCTCTTGGTAAAATCCACGGCATATAGCAGAAGGGTTAAATCAACTCCTTTATTCTTACACTATCATGAGATTATCTGATATTTTTGTCTTTATAAATGTCGAAACATTTTGCAAACATGAAAATATTTATGTTGTCCCATCACTGCTATTGATGTAAGGATTTGTGTGATGAGTAGAAGTGATCAGAGTGATCGGGCACTGGAAGGTGGAGTCTTTTTTTTCTTTTCTTTTTTTTAATCTGATCCAATACTTGATGATTAGAATGATCGATATCTCCGGCCTGTTCTCACTTCCTTGTGAGGTGTGTTCAGTATTATGAACATCAGCTCCTGTTCATGTGTCCAGCTGCTCGTGAGAGGAGGCTGTGTGCCTGTCTGTGGCTGCAGTGCTGTATCATGTTGTGTGCTAACTGGAGAAGTTGAAGATGGCACTGTTGATATTGATGATGGTATTTCTCTGGATCGAGGCTACACTTGGGTACGCTCTGTCTCTGACTTTTAAGAGAGATTCTGTTAATTCCAAATCTCTGTTTAGCAGATACCATTTAATCTGCTTTGGCTGTTAGTTTCCTCTTTACAGAGTTTCTCACAGGTTTCTTATCATTTGGTTTTCTCTGGTGTTTGCAAAGCAGTGCTGTTGTGAGACTGGTCAGGTGTATTTGAGTGGAGGCACAAACAGACTACAGCATTAAGATCAGGATTATTTGATTTGGATGGAGAGGATCGTCCCACACTTATGCGAGCATGTCTGGACTCGCTGTAGCCACTGCTGTTGTCATGGTAGCTAGCGGCAATCATGTAAAACTCACGAAGCCCGTCTTTCTAACAGTGTGTGTTTTAATCGTTACCAGTGAACATCTGCAGAATTAAAGCACTGAAATCATTCTTTTTGATGTTCACGGTATTTTATGTGACATGAATCATTCTCACAGTTAGCACAAATTGAAGACCACAAAAATGTTGTGACTGTATGCAATGAAGTTACAATGCTATTGCTTCTGAAAGACAGGGACCCGGTCCATGACCACTCCCAGTCAGCTGCAGTCTTCAAAGCAACTTCAATGCGTTCAGACGACAATACAACAGCAGTAAGACACAGTGAGTCTATCATTCGTCTGGTTTTTGTTTGATATTGAATGGGGCTAGTTTGGCAATTACATAGATTCTGTTTGTTATAATACAGCGATTAACCATTAAAAATGAACAAAAATCACAATTCTGTTTCTATCTACATGTATAGAAAATGCAGCTACACAAATGTAGTTGCTTCCGTTCAGAGTCTAGCCAGAACCTTCAGACAGAAATGCCTCCACAAAGGGCGACGCAGTTGCTACAAAATGTCAACATAATGTCAACAAATTCACTTTTATGAAAGAATAAAAAGAGCGCGACTAGTTTCAGTCTCCTCTTCCAGAGAGGCGCTCGCAGGTACAGGGACCCAGCCTGATTGCAGTAGTTTGCTGATTGCAGTTAGACAGAAATTATTTGCAAACCTTTGCCAATCTGTGTGAGAGTGATTGCAATCAGTCTGAGTCAGACAGCTATGTTACAGCTATGTACCTAAACCTTGCTTTGTGATCAAGAGTGGTGAGAGACTGAGGCTGTTGCATCCTGGTCCATGCTCGACCTCTCAGCCACTACATAAGTTATTTATTCATTTTTGTGAAAACCCCCCCCAAGAACAACCAAACAGTCCAGTAAAACTAGACAAGGTAAGCAGGGTAAAACAAGTTAATCCACAACATTGCTGTGACTAATGGCTACTAGCTAAAAGAGTAAAAGTTCTTTACTCGTTTTGTTCTGTTCTATCGAAGAGTCAGACAGCTTTAAGAAAAGACTGGTGACAGTTTCCACACTTTTTACATTAAATGTGACGTACAAAAACTGCGATGGTACTAAAGCACTTATTTTGTGCTGTAACCATGCTGTGGTTCTCCTGCCTTTCAGTATTTGTAGTCAGTGTTTCCTGTAATCTGTGCAGCTGAGTAATGTTGATGGCAGCTGACAAACTGAATGCCACCCAAGAAGCTGTGTGTTCTTATGTGGTACACAGTCAGGGTATATCTAGCTTGTGCATACTGGAGAGATCTGCACACTGTGCTGTAGACAGAGTAACCTCAGTGCAAGAGGAGGAGCTTAAGAAAGAGGGATTGGAGGAAAGGAGTGTCCCACTTCAAATTTATCGAGTCGCTTATCTTGCATTCTGAGTCACTCCTTCACAGGCTTCTATCATGAAGAATATATGGTGTTTACCTAGTGTGGGTGTGTAGATGTTCATTCTTTTGGTTTTGCTGTGTGTGTAACGAGAGCTCTCCTAATGTCATCTGAAACGCTTGATCCTTTATTGCTCATTGTGCAGTTTCTCTTTCATTCAGGTGAAATTCAGTATATAATTAAAATGTTTTTAAAAAAACCGAGGCCTGTACAGTCAAAACCACACCAGCTTCAGAAACCCAGCTTCACATTCCTCATATGATTTTCTCTGCTTGAATCTTAGCACACAGTCCTGAGTGAAGAGTGCAGTATTTTGGGGTAGTGCTGAAAACTGCATAGAAACCAAAGTTCACATTGCCCTCAACTACTGTTGCATTATATTACAGAAGAAAGTGGGATATAAATAAGTCCCCACATTGTTCAGATGCAAGAAATGATGAGTTTTGACAATAAAAACGTAGTTTTATACATTTGCCTTGGCTTGCATGGTGGCACTGCAGGCTTTCAGCAGTGTATGCATTGGTACAAACAAACCAACATAAAAAGGATTTCTTGTATACATGTGAGACAGAATGTATAAACCTGTAGCACTGGTTCACCATTCAGTATCTACTGTATCATATACACGATGTACAGGCCCGTCTTCACCATGTATGCCTGCTGATCAGCATGTTGAAATAGGGTCTGGGTTTAAAGGCAAAGCTGTGTTTCCACATATCAGCGATGTTACAGTGCAGAGAACTTTCCTGTTAGTTAAACTTTACTAGAGAAACTGTATTTGTGTTGAGAGAAGTTAAAATGATGAGAGTCATGTGTGTTCTGTCTCCATGCAGGCTGCTGTTTGGGACTCTGTATCCTGCGTACTACTCTTACAAAGCTGTCAAGACCAAAAATGTTAAGGAATATGTAAGTTCGGAAATATTACTCTTTATTTACTTCTCTTCTCCTGCATGACTTCATCTCACACACAGACACACTGTGGGGGGGTCTAAGTTATTAACATTTGTTAATGTTGTTTTTAAACATTAGAAAGCATTTCATTTCAACAAATTTGACAAATTAGGAGGTAAAGTGGGCCAAAATGATCTGGAGCATGATTATAGCTTTTTCACTTAATGAGTAATTATACCAACCGGCATACAAATTAATAATATCATCAAGTGACGACATTTTGTATGTGAATGCGTCCAGGATGGTCCCGCTAACACAGCCGCCATTCTTCATGTGCTTCATGTGCTGTCTGCATATGTCAGTGAAACTGAACATATGATGTTGTAAGTTTAAAATATATATCTTATTTTCATCATTATGTACCTTTTCCAAAATAAACTGAATGGTGATATTAACTCAGAGATGATACTGGACACTAAGTGCAGTACAGTAATAGACTATGTTGGACTAATGCAGAGCAGGCTGTTGTATCCACTGTTAGTTACATTGACTGCACAGCCCCTTTTCCAACAGTACCTACTGGGATCGACTCGGTATGGTGTGCCACGGTTTTCCATTAGGTCATAGTACCTGGTACCAGGTATGGTTTTGTTACCTGCTTGCCCGGGGTTCCAGGCGATCCAAGCAGGCACTAAAATGTGAGGTCATCAGACTGCATGCCACTGATTGGCTGGTCAGTAGCGTCACTCGGTGAGTCATGAAGAGTGTCTCTTTCATAAAAATTAAAATCGCCATTTTTAAAACCCGTCAATGAAGGAAATGGCAAAAAAAAACAACAACCCAACAACACCATGATCTTTGAGTGTGACGAAACGCCACGGACCAAGCACCAGGCATTGTGTCGACGTCCAACTTTGTTGTAGCGTTCGTGTCGCATATTAATGACATTGCAGGATGCTCGCACATGTTGCTATGACAACAACCTCACACGTTAGGTAGTACTGGATTGGACAACCGGTCAATCCGTGGGGAGTTGATCCGAGGAGGTACTGATGGAAAAAGGAGCTTGTGTCACTTTTTTTTACATTCAGGCTGCCGATGCTGTTTATTTTGACTTGACAACTTCCTCTCGTTATACAACAGCATCTTTGTGCTGGTTAGGCGTGTGAAAGCAGCCAGCGCTCATCATGTTCTCCCGTATACACTCTCCTATTTACTGACCACTTTATTAGGTATAAATCGATCATTCCAAGTGTGCCTCTGCTTGACTTCAGAACTGCTTAATGACTGCATAGACGCAGATTCAGCGAGGTGATGGAAACATTCCTCAGAGACTTTGGTCCATATTGACATGACATCATCACACAATTGCTACAAATTGTTCAGCTACACATACATTATACAAATGTCCCATTCTAACAAAATATCCTTGGATAACATACTAAACACAGCCGATGCATTCATTGGAGTTTTAGTGTAGACATGAAGAGGAAAAAGTGCTTATATGTGAATGTATGTGGGGATGGGACATGTTGTATGAAGCACTTTGAGTGCTCAAGCACTCCGACCTTTCGTCAACACGTAAATGGCGTTTTCGGTCACTGCAAAATGAGATTTTCAAAAACTCTGTGTGGACGAGGAAAACGGAGAAAGCGCAGCGT
This sequence comes from Pelmatolapia mariae, assembly GCF_036321145.2. Classification (NCBI taxonomy): domain Eukaryota; kingdom Metazoa; phylum Chordata; class Actinopteri; order Cichliformes; family Cichlidae; genus Pelmatolapia; species Pelmatolapia mariae. The sequence continues at coordinate 29,980,192 of NC_086234.1, read as the reverse complement.
CAAAGGTGTGCGCCTTTTTTGACGTCACACTGTGCGGCACGTTATTGTTTCGGTGAAATGGGTTTCTACAATGGCGGACTTAGACAAAATACTGTTAACTTGACTCTCTGCAGTGTTTACATGCTTACATATACAACGCAGTTCCTGTCCCTCCACACAGAGGACTCAGTTCTGCTTCTATGCGCCATCTTTGTTTACTCTTTTCCACCCAGGCTTCTAGACTTCTGATTGGCCAACGTTTCTACACGGTTAGGAATATATCGCCACCTGTTGCGTTGGCATGTTCCTAGCAGTGTTTTCCTCCGTTTTTGCGTTTACGTGTGGACGGGATTTAAAAAAAAAAAAAAAAAAAAAAACGAAAACGGAAAATCTCTGTTTTCAAAAATACCCGTGTACGTGTGGACGTAGCCTGAACCTCAGTTTGAACTTAAGCAAGTCGACTTGCTTAACTATTAAATCTATTGGTAGATTAATAGTTCTTTTGAAGTGAGTTATTTCTCCCCTGTACCATTAGAGGATTTTAGGGTTACCCTGCCTACCAAAGCTCACTTTAATCTGTGATTACAGTCGTCCATCCTTTGAAATATTTTGTTATCTGTCAGTTTTAAAAATGCATTTGATGATTTGAATGATTTGATCTTTCATCTCGATTCAGACATTCTTGTCCTTGTCTTAGGGACTAGCCCCCTCTGGTAGATACCAACTTGCTTTCTTTAAGTCTTTTGCAGAATGTTAAACATGTCTTGGGACTGATTACACATTTAAAGCACGGTTGGATGCATATAGACGATATGCCCTAGAGGTGTTTTGGCTAAGGAGTCGGGTGATGTAACTAATACCAGTGAGAGTGACATTCCAGTCTGCTGAGTTAGTAACACATTCACATACAGCTTTAACACACCCTGTCCCAGACTGCTCTGAGCCGTCTTTCACCCACTTCCTTTATCCTTATCTGCTCTTGTTGTTAGATCTCTGCTTTTACTTTGCTTTTGCAGAGGTTCATAAAGGAATTGTTGGAAATGAAGATCAGTACTGTTATGGTATCTCGTGAAGACATGTTACAAGCCTCAGTGCTTATAAAAGCCTAAAACGACCAACTTTGATCTATGGATCACACAATACCAGATCATTAATGATCTTTGATTCATTGTATGACTGTCATTGAAGTTTAGATGTTTGAGACCATTAGATGACATTACCACAGGTTTATGGTAATTCCACACTTTTTTCTCCTCAGTCTCAGTCTCTTCACGGCTGATCCTGTGGGCTGTGTATGGAGGATCGGTGTTTCCTGTTTTCATTAGGACCGTTCAGCACCCATTGTATACCCTTAGTGTTTGGCTTGAATTAAGTTTAAATGACTGATCAATGTCACAGGAAGTGTGCCACACAAAATAAAAGCTCCTAAAATTTAAAGCTGCATATCAGGGTCAATAAACGAGGTTGGATTTTATGGAGTTCCATCCATCCATCTATTTTCGTCTGCTTCTCCGGGGCTGGGAGCCTTCAGGAACCTCATGCAGCCCAGAGGTCCTACCCACCAAGGAATTGTTTAACTGCTTTAGTAAATGGACGAGTCATCCCCCTTGTCCCCAGAAATATGTGGGATTAAGAAGGTCCTCGAAGTATTCCTTCTACCACCAGACAATGTCCTCAGTCAAAGTCAGCAGCGCTCCACCCACGTGAACTTTTACATCCATACATTCCCAGCAGGTCCCTGAGGTCATGTGACCAGGGCTTGCTGCTTGTCCAGCACATGAGGCTGAAAACGAAAGGCGACAGAGCTTTTGTAACTGTGGCCCCCAGACTCTGGCACTCCCTTCCTTTGAGCCTGAGATCTGTGGACTCAGTGGTCTCTTTTAAAAAACAGCTAAAAACTCGTCTTTTTAAACTTTTGGTTGATTTTGATTTTTATGTTTTAGTTTCTGTGAAGCACTTTGTGATTTTTATCTTGAAAGGTGCTGTATAAATAAAATTTTACTTACTTTTTACTCTACTTCAGCCACTGCCTGAGCTGCGTTCTGCTTTGCGTGTCGGTACCTGTCGGCTGCCTCTGAAGTCCCACAGGCTAACCAAGCCCGATAGCACTCCTCCTTCAGCCTGATGGTTCCCTTCACTTTCGTTGTCCACAATCTGCTTTGGTGTTTGCCACCACAACAGCACCAACTGTCTTGCGGCTGCAGCTTCAGCAATGGACGAGCTGAACACGGTCCATTCAAACTCACTGTTCTCGGTCTCCCTCGGAATGCTGTTGAAACTCTGCCAGAGGTGGGAGTTGAAGATTGCACGGCCCGAGGCCTCTGCCCAGCGTTCCCAGTGCACCCTCAGTATACGTTTAAGGTGCCCCAGGTCTGTCCAGCATCTTCCCACACCACCTGATCCAACTCACCACCAGGTGGTGATCAGCTGATAGGTCAGCACCTCTCTTCACCCGAGTGTCGCCAGTATATGGCCACAGATCTCATGATGTGAATTACAAAACTGATCATTGACCTGTGGCCCAGGTGCCCCGAGCCACGTGCGCTAATGGACGCCTTTATGTTTGAACATGATGTTTGTTACAGACGAACGTCGGGAACTCTGAACTGTCATTTGACACATGCAGATGACAGTCAGGACACGGTCCCCGGCCCGAAGGCTCCGCCCTTCCAGCTACTTGTTTCAAAAAAGCCTGTAGCACTGCTTTATCGTCTCACCAAAACAGTTTGCATGAGCTTAAGTACATCTTGTTTCATGAAACAAGATGTACTTAAGCTGACAAGGAGAAATATTTTGTGTGCAGTCATTAGTTTAATGCAGCAGCTATTCTTCAGCTGAATCTCTGAGTCTCAGTGCTGCTTGTTTTTAGCTGCAGCTCACCCTGCAGAGGTTACTCCAGTTCATGACAAAGTTGAAACAGATTCAAGTCCCAGCCTTCTTCTTTTTTCACTGCTTATGAAAACGTGCACGTACCATTGCACTCACTGACTGATGATGTCGCTCAGATTCCAGCAGAGTTGTCTATCCATGTACAGTTTGACCACACTCAGTTGTAGATAAACAGGTTTCTGAGATCAGCCATATGTATCCCTGCCATAACTGAGCAGGCTTGTCTGCACCACCATGTGAGTACATACAACAGGCCATTGTGACCTTTTTTAAGCTCCTTCGTTCCATTTCCTGATTATTTCCACAGATTTTATTTTTGTATCTTTTAGTTTTGTTGTACTGAAAGAATTATGATAAACTTGAGTAAACATCCAGCTTTCACTGCATATGGTTCAATAACTAATAATTATACTTTCCACATTTGCATTGGTCCTTATGTTATGTTATGTTACGTTCCCAAGTTAAAAACCTCTATAAATGTTTGGGTGGACCTAGACACTGTATGACACTGTATGTGTCTGCTGTCCATGCCTGTTTGGAGTAAACCCATCACTCTTCTTGACTTGGTGAACTAGAGCACACGACACACAACTATATATCTATCTGTTTATGTTTAAATATCTTTAAATATCTTTTGCAGTGTGTTTTGGAAAAATTAAGCTGTTGTGCATCAAATGCTTTCCAGATGGTGTTTTCTGATTTAAAAATTCCATTAATTCCATTAAAAATCTCTAACACCAGTGGCTGAAGTGCAGGACAGAACCTTGACTCTGTGGTTTACAGATGGCTGTAGACACTGTACTTTCAGAAAGGTCGGTGTTAAGTGGCTACTAAAAACCCAAGCAGTCCTCCGGTACAAGGACTGAACTGTAAATGAGTGGGAAAAACAGCCAATAACGATATAAAAGCTTTCAAAGACCTCCAGAAAGCTTGGAGAACTGTTGCTCAAAACCACTTAAATCATTTTAAGAAGGTCTGGGATGAAATGAAGGATGACTAAAGACTTGAGCACATGAGATGTTGCCTTATGGTGCTTCAGTGGGGCCAGTATATCGGCCAGTATCAGCTATTTGCCAGTTTGAGTATCTGCACTTTTAATGGCTGATCAATGAACATAGTAAAGCAGAGATGTGACAAATGGCCTTAAATCATGTTGCTTGGTTTTAAACAACTTACTTATTGGCAGCATGTGTTTAGAATACCACCAAAAAAAAATCAGCTGATCCAAGTATAGTCTGGCAGAGTGTAAACAAGTAATCCACAAATCCCATAACTAACTACATATATCAGATTTTTTAATCCCTAAATATCAGCATATTGATCAAGTGATGCCCCGTCAGCACTACTTGGTGAGGTGGGGAGAAAAACCTCTGGGAGAAGTTCCAGCACAGGTCATGAGAGATGAAGGACTTTCTGTCTGTGCTTCACTTACATGCTTTTTGAGCTTTACTGTTCAAGACAACCTTTCAAACAGTCAGCATTCTTTGGACTGAATGTCATTGCCAACATGCTGTAGCCTTTTCGGAGGATTGAACTCAAAACCACCATAAAGCCTCCGTATGAGGAATTCTCATTGTTTGTCTACAAAGCCCAAGAACTATATAAATTAAGACAAATGCAACATTTTGAGTGACGCAAACACACTTTAAATAAAAGCTTGTTAGTCTCTGCAGCTCAGGAACATAAGATGTGGGTCAGTGCTTGAGAAAAGTGTTGTGGTGCTCGGTGTGCACCTTAGAAGTTTGGTAGAATAGATTACAGAGAAAACAATTTGATGACTAATTGATAAGCTGAATAACTTTAGTGTTTCTTTCATTTAGTCAGGATGAATTGATGGATGGTTAATCAGCTGCTTGGATACAAGTTTGCTCAAAAGTCTTTGAATTTGTTTCAGAGGCACTTAACTGAAGCTCGGGTGGTCTTAACTGTTGCCCACCTTTTAGTATTTTACCCCTTAGCTGTAAACGTGGGTGTTGTTATCACACAGTGGGGCTGGCAGTGTGGAGACCCAAGTCTGAATGTGATAACTGACGAATGCATCTACTAGGAGGCTGAGGTGTCGGGCCACCAGAATTTTGATCCAAGTTTAACCTTAGCAGTAGTGGCTGTGCAAGTCTAATGTAATGTTGCTTCTTTCTTTTTTCCCCCTGGAAGGCAGTTATTCAAAGACAGGCTCAGTAAATGTCTACTGTAGCCCCAGGAAGGTAAAAGGCTGGTGTATAGGTTACATCTTAATGTCCTTTGTACTGATAAAATGAATGAAGGAGGAAAGGAGAAATATTCTATCAGAGATGGAAAGCAGAAGGAAGCTGGGAGCTGAAATGTCTGAAGCAGAGGGAGATTGAGAGGTTTAATTTATACGTTCAATCTCAGCGGTCCTGAATTTCACTCTTTACATTTAGAGTGTGTGTGTGTGTGTGTGTGTGTGTGAGTGTGTGAGACCTTGTGAGATGGGTGAATGTGCTTCCCTGTTGTTTCTCTTTCAAACACACTCTCACAGGGACATTCTGGTTCCACAGAGATGAGTGAAGTAATGTCATTAAAGAGCTGAAGTGAAGCTGAGTGTTAAAAACGGTGAGAAGTCTTGACTGACTTTCCATACTGCATTTTTTAATCTTGGATGTTTTTCATGGTGAACTGTGCTGTTCAGCATGACGGAGTGGTAGCTGAAAACCCCCCTCTGTGGGCAAATGGGATACAATTAAGCATCACTTATTTACACACTTACGCACACACACACACACACACACACACACACCTGCTGCTTGGCTTAACATGGAAATCCAGTCAGACGAGACTGGAAAGCCGTCAAAGAGGGATGAAGGAAGCCAGACCGGGGGGCGGCAACGGAAAGAAAAAGGGGAAAAAAGTCCTCCACCTTTGTTTGCCCTTCACTGCTGCCAGCCTGCGAAGGAAATAGGCAGAGGCTTAAAGGAGAAAGAACAACATCATATAAAAATGAGTTTATTAGCTCAAACCTGTCCACTGGGGTTCGTCACCATGTTCACTTGTTACACCAGTGTGGAGCAGGGTTCTTAGTAGAATACCTTTTGAATGCTCTGCTCAGTCAAAGCTTGATTTTACCAGTTGAGGTTGTTGACTTATATCATCAAAAATGATCAATTCTTCCCATTTTCAAAATGCAGTTTTTTAGAAGCACCCATTATGCCTCAGGGCATGTAATGTAATTCAAAAGAAACCCCAAGTATGTCAAGTTGTGGGCATTACTATGCTATAAATGTCTTCTACTAAAGGACGCTGTTACAAATACAGAAAATGTTCCTGTGTTTATTACACAAAGCATGCCAAAGCAGTCACTCTGGGTCAATGATGCAAAATGGTGGCACTCCAGAGCCCGTTATTATATCTAACTAACTAACTCTTTAACTGTTCAGAGCTACGCCCCCACTACTGTAGATATATTCATATGTACATCTGTTTACCACACACCGGCACATCTGTATATATGTAGCATATCTTTATATTTGTTCATGGTACACCTGTATATCTGCCCGTCTGCACAGTAATATAGAACATCTGTGTGCTGTACAGATCATCTGTATATCCGTATACAACAGTACATCTGTACATTTGTCTGTAGTACATCTGTATATATTCATCTCTACTTGGCTTATCTGTATATGCTCTGCTCTTATTGCACTTACTGCTCTTGCAGTCTGCAATCAGAAGTGTATTTTGCATTTATTCATGTGTAATGACAATAAAGTGGAATCCTAATCCTGACAGAACAGAATATACAAAATATGAGCTGCTTTTGATTTTAACTTCCAGTGCGCAGGAAACGAGGGATGCAGTATGAATCCTCACCTCTATGGAGGATCAGGAGTGACAAAATGAATTAATTAAATACACAATTAAGTAAGTAATTAATTAAATGTGTCATTAATTCATTAAAATTGGAATTGATTGAATAAATAAATCTATCAATAATTAATTAAAGGCATGATCATTCCATTTAAAACATTTAATAAATGATTTATTTCCTATTTTATTAATGACACGTTTAATTAATTATATAATTGATTAATTATTTACACAATTAATTATTTATTTCAGTTTTTAATGATGTATTTATGTAATTCATTTTGGCAGTCCTGGCCCTGTGGCTGTTCATGAATGAATTTCAGCCTCACCAATCAAAGTCAGGGGGCGGGGTTAGTGCTGAAGTCAAACCCATTGCTTTGGCCTGCTGTAAGGCTGTATTATAAACTGTGATATGAATCTGTAGGTGCTCTTATCACGTTTCGTTATAAAGGACGCCTTCTTGCCTTCAGTCGTATTCATGAGCAGTATTAGTTTCCTTCTAGAAGTGTGTGATGTGTTTCATAGTTTCTAACAGTGAAACGTAACATGACCGAAACACCAACATAAAAAAACACGCCCCACACAATCAGATGTTAATCTGATTTTTATTTTTATTTTAGTAAATCTGAAAATTCTAACAGACAGTGGTGCTTAGATTACAGTTGAATTAAAAAAAACAAACGGATGATGTCATCATTTCTTCATAATCAGCATGCTGGTTCAGACGCTGCTGCTGCTCTCGGTGGAAATGCTCCCCCTCTGTCCTCCTTGTGTGAAAAAGATTTTTAATGTTAGTGTTAATATTAGTAATGTTAAGAGGTAATGCATGTTTTAATGTTCAGCCTTCTTTTAAACAATGATTCTTGTCTCTCTGCCTGTAGGTGCGATGGATGATGTACTGGATTGTATTTGCCCTCTACACTGTCGTGGAGACGATCACTGACCTAACACTGGCATGGTGAGTTTGCCATGAGTGTTAAACACAAACGCAGTTAATCAAACGTTATCTAAACCTCGTAAACTCACATATCCTACAGATACTCTCACATCTACACTGACTGTGTGAGTGGAAGATGAAGTTTTCCTACTAACCTGAATAATAATGATAGAAATTTACTCTTTCCTAATGTAACTAGAATAAACTTGTGGTAATGTGAATGTGCGCTGTGTAGGAACAGAATCACATTTGCAGGAAGCTAAGGTCGAATTTCAGTGATTTTATGAATCTCTCGTGTGACGACATTTAGCTAGAAGGAACAATGTAACGATTTTGAGGAATTGATGGAGTTTGATGCTTTTTTTTTGACAGATGTTATATGCAGTTAAACTTTAAAACACTGAAATTTCTAAAACCAATGAGAAGTTTTTGAATATTTATTATTACTCATTAATAAGAGAAAATAATTTCTTATCCGGTTACTCGATTAATCGATAGAATATTCAATAGATTAGTCCATTAATAAAATAATCGATACCTGCAGCCCTACAGCTGATGTTTTATCAGACAGTCACAGAAAGTGCTGGAACATGTCAGTGCAGTCCAACAAAAAACATAATAAACCTTCAGAGCTGTGTGCAACAAAAGCTTGACAACAGGAGTGGGAGTGGGTGCATATCTCTTAAACTGGTTTGCTGCAGCGGAAAAAGCATCATTATGTACCATGGGTTAAACTTACCGTGTGTGTGTTTTCATTTCCAGGTTTCCTCTCTACTACGAGCTAAAGATAGCTTTTGTGATCTGGCTGCTGTCCCCTTACACCAGAGGAGCAAGTCTTATTTACAGGAAGTGTCTGCATCCTTTGCTGTCCTCCAGAGAAAGGGTACATTCATCCGTCCATCCACGTGTAATGCAGGTCACACTGCTTTGTACCCAGTTGAACTGTGTTCTAAAATGTAATTGTTGTCTTCCTTTAGGAAATAGATGAGTACATTGTGCAGGCCAAAGAGAGAAGCTATGAGACCATGGTGAACTTTGGCAAGCAGGGCCTGAGCATTGCAGCCACCGCTGCGGTCACTGCAGCCGTCAAGGCAAGTGTCTCTGAAACAGTATTATTCTTTTTTGATTTTTCACGTGAGTGCATTACAGGTTCATGTTAGATAGCATGGCTAAGTCAGTTTTCATCTTCTTTCTCACTACTTTGGTATTTTATTACTCTGTAGCAGTCTGTCGGCTTCAGCTCTCTTTGCTTGCAACAGCTTCCTTTATCTGTTTTCTACAGTAAAGCCTGTGGGCACTGAATGTCCTTATTTAGCTTGCTCAATCAGATGTAAGAGCATATAGACAGTCACTGTGGTATTGGTGCATGAATGAGTGCATAGGAGATGAATCGATAGCCTGTACGAGATCTTCACTTGACGATGTGTCTGATACCCTTTGCACGTGTACACACCACCTCTGTGTGCATGTCTGTGCCTCAGATGGTCTTCCTGCAGAGCCACTATAAATAAATTACATTTGAACTGGTTTCTTCAGCATTTCTTGAATACCTGAGTGATTCAGATAAGCCCAGTTGATCTCACGCTTCACAGCACCTGAGCAGTGGGGATCCACTACAAAGAAACAATGAATTGTGTCAGGTTAGAAGATCCACAGTAGTACAGCAGTATTTAGCTCCAAATATGAACACATGGTTTGTGAGACACTACAAAACAGCTAACTCCTGTAACAAATTAATAACTGCTCACATCATTATTATTATTATTATTATTGTTATGATGATGATCAAGGATTAGTCAGGTATTAAGTAATTTTATTTGTTTATGGGAGCAGCTGAAAGTAGCTTTATTAAGCAAGACTAAACAATTTAAGCCCATGTTTAGAAATGGAGGAATAATGATTTATAAATGATGCAAAACTAGTACATTATTAATGATTAATAGTATGTAGTTATTATAATATAGAACTATAATACAATTATGTTGTGTGTTTGTGTGTGTAAATAAACAAATAAATAAAGACACAGAATTAAACTGATTGAACCACTCAGCCAGGATTTAGCAGGTGCAATGTTCAAGTGTCAGAAAATGTTAACATTTAGATGTTAGGATGGTCTCTGTTAGTGCTACTATAAGATAACATTAGCTATGTTACCTTAGCCTAAGCATTTATCCAGTGTTTGCTAACACTTTAGCCTGTGGAGCGGTTGGCTTCACAACGACACCGTCAGCCGTGTCAAACTAAATGACTTCACAACTAAACAACTTGAATGTTGTTAATGAGTTAAAACTGAATGAAGTTGAGTTCTTGAGTGGTTTTCCCAAATTGGAAGTGTTTCCACGACTGCATTGAACAAGGTTCTGCTGACCATGCTACCCATCGACTCTGAATGGGGTTTTTAAACAGGCCATACTTCATTTAAGCGTAACTGAAGTTCTTCAGTGGAATTAGTTTGTGGCTGACTTCAGCTGAGTAACACTGCATTATGTTCTGTTTTAGAAAAAGAGCACCTGCTTTTTCAAATAGAAACACTTTAAAATAAATGAGGTCAGGTGTGCATATTCTAAAACCAAGAAGCAGCACTCAGCAGGATCAACGACAAGTGTGGTTTATCCAACTTCACTGTAGTTTCTGTGTCCTTGCTGTGTCAGTGAAGCCTCCTGTCTCCACTTACTTGAAGCATCCTGTTAATCAAAGCGATGCCTCTGTGTCACTGTCCTGCATCTCACTTCTCTCTCGCTGCCTCATTTTGAGTCTCTTATGTTTTTTTTTCCTTGACATGAAGATCTTCTTTCCTTACATATTTCATCTTTGTGTTCCCCGTTTGTCTTTACAGTCTCTCTTCTTTTCTCTGCATGCATGTTTTCTCATCACAGGGTTAGTAACAGTTTTTCATTTCTTTAAAATATTCTTGCGTCTTACTGGGAATTTGATTGACCTTGGCTTTTACAATAAAACCATCTGAAATGCACATAAAATCAATCTGTTTGAAATATTTTAGCTGAGCCTAGATCTGTGGTTAGTCATGCAAACCTCGCATTTACACCACACCACACCACATGTACCTACTGTCACAGACTGAGAAGAAAAGACATTTCAGAGCTTTTCCTTCGTCCAGTTTACAGTTCAAAGCTGCTTTTTTGTCCATCTCACAGAGCATGGGACTAAGATTCAATAAATAAAGTCATAGCAAACAAAGTAAAATCTAAGAAATCAAAAAATAGAAAAATAAAATGTGTTGTAATGTGGAAGCTTGCAGTCCTGGCTGGTTTGGTAACCAACCAGTTTCCCAAATGAATATTACAGCTCACTGTGCTCCTTTTTGTCCCCTTTTGTGAGATATGTTTGTATCCACACTGATAATTGATAAAACATTTGCATTGCTCTTGGTAACTACGGGACTGAAGAACTTATTGTTAATAAGATCACATAAACTTACAGGTAATAAAGGTCACATCAAAGCATACCAATTTAGATCAGAGTACTTTCTAACCATCATCTAGGCAACTCTTGGTTAACAATTTGCTAGTTTTAAGCAGATGCAAAGAATATAAACAGGGACTATTTTGATGTTCCTGTCACTGCTATCAGGATGGTGCAGACATGCAGTAAACATGCATTTAAGTTGAAAACACTGTAGTATGAAAATGTAGCATCATTGACCCGAAAGGAAAGCAGAACAATTGCTTCATTGTATTATTGTTAACTCAAAGTGACCCAGAGAAACCCAACCACTGTCCAGATTAAAGGGTCCTACTCAGTGGGTTTTTTTTAAGAATTCGCTGATTGCAAGTGTAACAAACTCGACTAAATATGAGTTGATATTGTTCTATATTGTATGTTTGTTGGTCATCAGCATGCAGGGTTGTGAATGTTTTGGATCCTGGGGTAACACTGCAGATCTCAGCTGGACGTTTGCGTTTAAGATGATGTTTTCTGCATCTGCACCAACTTGCCTCCTGTCTTCCCTCTGACTTTTGTTTCTTTTCTGTCTGCACTAACATCCTTGTGTCTTCAGGGTGTCGGTGGTTCAGCAGGCTGCTCTGGGAGGTAAAAACCAGTCAGTGTAAGCAGCATGGACAGAATGTTCTGTTTCATACAGCTCAGCATCCACCCTCTGATTACCGTCTGTGTCCAGACCTGCTGCTTGAGAAACATCACTTTTAATTTGATTCTTCTTTTTTGTTTTGGTTTTGACATGGACTTGGTGGTGTTGCAAATACATGTCACTCATTATTTACGACACTGTTTGTTTTTCATTGTATGTCCCTTAATGTGTTTGATATTTTTTAACGTCTGTTGGAACATTAATTTCATTGTTACAGCAGCATACCGGGGCTTTATGTTTACAAACAACAAACAAAAATAAATTAAGAATTATATATCAAAAACTTCTAAATCACAAAGCTGTAAGAATAGCATTAAATACATATGTGAGCTTATATTGGTGTTACACTACAGGGAAGAAAATATCCCTGTGAATGTCTGACTTTATAATTTTGAGAATCTTCAAGTTTTGTTCTTATTAACTTTTCTAATATACCTGTAATAGCCCAAATATACTGCTGTACATTGCAACACCCCCCCCCCCCCCCCCCTCGCTGTTCATGTTCTTTGTGAAGTGTTTCCGTGGTAACATCTTCATCATCATTCAGTAACATCCCTGATCTGAATATATTCTGTACCTCGTTATTCACAGTTAGCGTATTCTTGTCATCATCAATTATTCGTCTTTATATGTTTAATTGATTTAAGGTTTAATTCACAGATCTGAAGCAGACAGTGTCATTTAATCAATTCCATTGGGTATCATTTACACTAGTGGGTCTAGTTACAGTGGAAATGCAGCTTCAGAGTGCTGAAGCCTGTTGCTGTTGAAGCTGTGGTGCTCTGACTGTGGCTTTGGCCCTTATTAATTACACTGCACCCTCTCTGAGAGTCCAGTGTGGATGAGAGGCATCGTGAAGGCAAACGAAGCCTGTTTCAGTCTTTATTTGTTCCTGATTGTCTTGGCGGCTTGAAAAACAAGTGAACTAATCCTTTAATGCAGAAGGGTTCCTTTCATGATGTCTCCAAGTATTTCATGTTTCTAAAAATGCAGTAATGATGAAGGCAAACCACAGATCAGCAGCACAACAAGAAATGAGTGTTGTGGAAAAAAATGTAATGCTTCTTAAACTTTTTAATGTAAAAATGTCACAGCAAAGTAATTTAAACAACATGTATGCATTTCTATACTCCACCGGTCGGTTTGTCTCACAGGTTTTTAAATCTGCATAAAGCCCTTTGCAGTTGTGTAACAGCGCAGCAGTGAGACTGAAGTTTAGTTTTCTCTAATGTAAATATTTTATTCTTCATGTAAGATACTGATAGTCCAACATATGAACAATCTCCTCCACGTCCATACTTCAGTAAATTGTTGGATCCATTTCTCATTTTTCTAGCAAAACATAAAGAAGTGAAGGGTCGCTCAACACCAGCTCACAGTGCTGTAGTTTACACTGTGTCTGTTTTTACTGTCAGATTTCTGCCGTTCCAATATAATATCTGTACTGTATTAATGTAGTATAGTGTTCCCAGTGAACTAGTACAATTTGAACAGCTGACATCAACAACTCAAGTGAAAATTGAATTGTTGATGTTAATCAGAATCACAGGTACACAATGACATTCTGGATACAGTGATGCATAAATATGTGGAATTATAATGCATCAAATTTGAATTGTAGCTGTTTAGATGTGACGTGTATCTAAGTTACAGATAAGCAAAGAAATATTTCCAATTATACAAAATAGAGTATTATTATGAGGATTTAACATTTTGACTGGTGAGTAATGAACTTTAGATATCTGACACTAGTTACAAGCACACAAATACATCTGCTTTTAATTTAGACAAATTAAGGTCTACAGTGTCTGTTATAACAACTGATGGGATCAGAAACAGTACACCTGTATGACTGTAGCCATTAACATGAAAGATGACTGTGATAATTTAATAGAGAACAGCCACACAGTTTCCTGGACACAGAAACATCTCCACATAATTCAGATTATTGATAAACTACAGACTCTGCTCTTTCTGTGATTGTGACTTACATCAGCATGGCTGATCTCTGTGATGTTCTTGTGGTGTAATGCTGTGTGTTGTGTGTGCTGCAGGGTCAGGGGGCCATTACTGAGAAGCTGCGCAGCCTGAGTATGCATGACCTCACACAGATAGACCAGCAGGACGACAGAGGAAACCAGCTGTACCAGTACAGCTCCCATTCTTCCAACCCTGCTGTCAGGAGGTCTCGCAGCAGTGACGCTCCGGATGGAGATGGTACACACACACACGCTTCTCTCATAAACGTAACACAACTTCTCAATCACAACAATTCATGGAAAAGGAAACAAAAAGAAAAAAACAATTCGTAAACAGAAACCTAAAAGAAAAACAGTCTGTGTTATTAGAGGTTTGGCATCTTGACTATAATCCTGACAGCTGATTGATAACGTGTGTTTAATATGGTAGCTTTTTCTAAACAATGCTAAGATGAGAAAACAGAACAAAAAATTGTTGCTATTTCCAAACAAAGGTCAGTCCTTCATGGTGGACGAAGGTGGCGTCGTTCTGTTTGTCACTGGTCCTCGCCACCGTCTCCATGACAACTACAAAACGTCTAGTATCTGAGGAAGCCTGTTGGGGTGTCTCCCTGCTGTACACAGTTCAAAACAAACCAAAAACCTGAAGAGCCTGAGCTCAGCGTTTAGATTGTTGTATGAGCAACAATGTGAGCAGTGAGTACATGTGCTCAACACTCAGTCTTGTAACCACATGCGAACCTCACACATGCCATGAAAGAAACCCCGTGAATCCCAAACATGACTCCTGTAAAATGTGGAGATATCAGTGAAACTCTTTCCAGTGATATTACATTTTTATTTTTTATGACTTTGGCAAAAAATGTCAAAGCAGTAATTCATGAAGACTGACACTGCTGATAAATAAGATAACATTATTTTATTACAATGTTGACTAATAATAATTAAGAATAATGACAAACATCATAAATAATAATGATGATGATGATGATGATCAGAAGAAAACAATGAGGCACAGATGAGCGGGACTTTGTTAAACAGCTACATTGTTACCTTTGTACTTCTTCCTGTGTGTTTGTCCTCAGCTTGATGAGAACTGCAGGCTGGTTGGCATTTCAATGAAAGCACTCTGTGTGTGAGTGAGAGTGTGTGAGATGACTTCCCAGCAGACACAGGGATGAGATAAGGTTGTGTGGGATGCCAGTGGAATGTCAAACACACTCTCCTGCTCTCTCACACACACACACACACACACACACACACACACACACACACACACCCAAGCAAGTAGGTGAGGTGTGGAAAGAGACAGAACGGGGGGTGAGATGAAGGAGGAGAGGACAAAGATGAATGTATAGAAGGAGAATGGAGATGGAGGAGATGGATGGAGGAGATGGATGGGTGGATGTAAGGGAGAAAAAGGCTGCTACACAGTATCAGCATACTGAGAGAGAGAATGTATTATGTATTCAGCTCAGACAAAGAGGAGGAGCTACAGAGAGATGAAGACGGAGACGTTTATGCCTGACAGCTTCTCTTTTGTGTGCTCCTCGCTGCCTCTGAGGCTTCATATTATGTCTGTCATCCTTTTAACAGACTTAAAAATAACTGATGATGATGCACATTAGGGCTGTTCGATATAATGCTATATATCTGGTGACGATATGAAAACGTCTATCGTTTAATTTTACGCTATCGTTTGTTTTGTGGTGTCGCAAAATTAATTGTTTATGGTTTATTTTTTCATGGTTTCGATGGTCGCTATGGTGACTATATTAATTTCTTAAGGTTCTCTCTTTCGCTTATTTTTAAAATAACCACACTACGGACAGATAAGCGACTGTTTTTACGCGTTGTCGTTAGCCACAGCGACGGTAAACCCAGCATGTGGCTCCGCTTGTTTATTTTCCACCTAAACCTTTCACAATAAAGCTGAAGATCCTGTAGAGATTTTTCAAAATAAACTGAAATGATGACAAACAGAAGGACCAGTCAAAACGGGGGGCTACCTCTGTAGCATGGACATGGTTTAGTTATGAAAAGTCTGACACGGACCAGAAAACTGTACTGTACTGAGGTCCCCACCTCAGACTCAAACACGACAAACCTCTACCACCTACGCAAGAATCACGTGAAAGAGTGTGGAGAGAGTTTATGGATGAGAAGCAAAAAAGAGCCGACAGGTGCTCAAAATAAACCTTAGACTCAAACGTTAGAACAGGCTTTTCCCCGCAGCACGCTGTGTAATAAATACTCACAAAGAAAATGGCGGCCGTTATAAGTTATGTGTAAAAATGTATCGTTTCATGCATCGGTCAAAACATTCAGCTCCAGGTACACGACGCCCAGCTGAAAATACTTCAAGTTGAGTTGCCCGAGATTCACAGAATTTACAGAAAATGTTACATTTTTGTGATACATATCGTTGTCGGGACAATATATGTCTAATGTCAGCCATCCTTTGAATATCTTTGAGTTTACCTTAAGCAAAATACCAGATAGTTGCTGTGTGAGATGTACTAATCAGCATTTACTTAAAGCTGCCATGAGAGCGTAGAGTATGGTACCAGCACATGAACACACCTCTCCTAACCCTGCATTATAGGCTCGCACCAATCCCTGCTTCTCCACAGCGACCCCGGCTGTCAGTGGCGGCTCATTTAAAGTATAGGAACAGTTTACCCGACATCGGGTGACAAATGAGAATACTACCAGAGCTTTTCTGGTCCTGCACTGTCCAAGTCAACAAAACGTAAGATTTACATGTGGTAGTTTGTTTAAACTAGCTATGTAACACTTAACAATGAATAATTCCCTGTTTTTCACCTTCTTCACATTGACCCATACAGATGGAAAATACATGTAGCTGTCCATACTATGAAAGCTTTCATCCTGACATCCTACACAGTCCTGTGTTAAGAGCGTACACAGTATACACTGGTTTCTGACGTTTGAAGTTTCAATAAGCGTTTCCACTGTTGTAATCATGGATGGGGAGGGATGGTTTGTGACTGTGAAACTGTACACTGGCTGACAACCAGCTAATCAGTACATGGTTTTGTTTCACAGATAACTGTGCATTTTGCAACAAAATCTGGCCAAATAGAAGTATGACCCAAAATGACCCAAAATAGTGACGATTCATTCATCAAGTCCAAATCAACTTTGTCATCATACTAATATTCAAGTTTAGTGCATACAGTTGATACAAGTAGGAGTGTGGCAAGAATCTGGTGATACAAGATGTGTCACAATACAATATATTGCGATACTAAAAGCCAGATGATATTTGTGTTTGTGTTCACAGTAAACAGTCCAAACTGTTAAATGCTTGACATGAGCAATCTTAACTAAAATAGAGGGATACATTTCACCCTCTTTAAGTTCAAAATGAATGGAGAAATGTGCCTTATCAGAAGATAAACAAACAAAAACCACTTTAGTGATACATCAACTATTTCTTTGAAATAGTTGAAAGAAGTAAACAATGTAACACTGAGGTCTTACTGAGTACTATGATTTTAAAATACTAATCCAAAAAATGCTCTCTGCAGCATCAAAACGAAGCACTTTTATGTGACCTTAACATAAACAAATATACATGAAAAATGAAATTGCTTGAAGAATTCATCCAAGTAAACATTGACAATATAAAGTGCTAATAAAAGAAGGTACAGCCCTGCAAAGTCCATCAATCGGACACTTTTTGTGCAACCTGAAAAAGGGAATTTGTTCATCTGTGTGACTGAAGGGTCCACTGATCAGTTGATCAGTGGACCCCATTCATGTGATGTGCTGTGATCTTGAAGTCCAAGCGTTGCATGTGAAAGCAGCTGTCTCTGCTGAGCTGAGAGTCCAGGACTGTCGCTTTGACTTCTTGGTACAACTTTGGGAGAGCGATGTCTGCGATATGTCGTTCGGGAGAAACGGTGTAACGGGGCTCCAGCGTTTTAATCATATTACGAAATCCTTTATTCTCCACTACACTCAGACAGCGCAAATAAAAACAAGGACTGCCTGCGCTGTTTTTGTTGCAGGAGTCAAAGTTGCTGGTAGTTTTAAGGTTAGCATTTGATGCTACGTCGCTATGGTGTCTAGACACATGTACTCGTAAGTTTGTGTTACCTGAGTATTTGACTGTGGCGGTGCAGATTTTACAGACTTCATAGCTCTTAGTCTTTACTGCCTTGTTTTGTCCTAAATCCAAAAGAAGTCCACACATCTGCTTTGAAAGCTGCTGAGGCCGGCTGTATCCTCTCCTCTTCTTTCATCAGTGAGCTAGCACAATTTGCCACACGTCCACTGTTCTACTTCTTTGGTTTGGCAAAATAGACGCTTCTGCGGCACATCCAGTGTTATCGCGAGACCTTGTTTTTCCGTCATAGTGAAAGCGGTAAAAACTGCTAACAGCTAGCGGCCGGAGTTTGAATTGCTACACACAAAAGAAATACGCAGTAAATGCAAGTAAATTCTCAATAAAAAAAATCGATAACACTGCTTTTGAATATCGATTCAGTATCGTAACACGAAATATCGAAATATTCCAATGTATCGATATTTTCTTACATCCCTGGATACAAGAGTGCAATACCACAGTGTAAGGCAGTCTTGTCCATGATGGTTATATGATGTCCACAAGCTTAAGTTGTAATGATAAGCTCAGTGCAGTTCAGTAAAGAGCTGCAGATGTTATTAATAATGAGGTTATGCTGTTGTATGTTTATGACAGTAGAGCCAAAGAGAGAGGCAGCAGCTCTGGTGTGTGCTGCCCTCTGCTGGAACACATGCGCCTCACAGTCATCACTCACATTCTTCAGTATTACGAACAGTTTTCCTACAAAGCGTGCAGGAGGTGTTAGTCCTCACAGGAGCTCACCAGTTTATTGTGATAGTTTTGTTCTGGTGGTTTTGTGTCTCGTTGTTGTTTTAGTATCATTGTTATATTTGATTTGTGCTTCTGTTTCCTGTTTATTTCTATTACTTTAATTTATATTACTGTACTGGATATTTCAGTTTGAGTGTGCTTATTGACTGTGGGCCCTTTTAATAGTAAAAACAGTATAAAAAGTCTTACGTTGAATTTGGTGATCATTGTTGAAACTCAGACGTGGTGGTCAGCACTGACGCCTCACAGCAGGAAGGTCCTGGGTTCAAATCTGGGTACTCCAGCTTCCTCCCAGAGTCCCGAACATGCAGTGAGGTTGGTAACTCTGAATCTGTCATAGCTGTGAATGTGTTAATCTCTCTGTGTTAGCACTGGGCACCTGTGCAGGGTGAACCTCGCCTCTTAAGTGGAGGAGAATAGATGGATGCAAACATTGTGTGCTTTGGTGATTCCTGATGCATCTGTATGTGTTTCTGTTCTCCAGAGTACTATTATGATCAGGAGGAAAGGACGGACGAAGAGGCCGAGCCAACCTTCTCTGAAGACGAGGCCGTCAGTCAGAAAGGACTGAGGCGATCGCAGAGTGTCAAACTGTCTCGATCCAGAGTTCGCAAAGATGTAAGTGTTCTGTTCCACTGGAAATGAGAAACGCACATTAGTCATTAGTTTGTGTGTGTTGATAAATCCTTCTGCCACAGTCAGTGGTGCTGAATCTCTGGACTGTATGAACACTGATGAGTGTATTTCTTAAATGTTGTCACCAGGCTCGTTACGGATCACTGAAGATTAAAGGCAAGAAGAGACCAGCACTGAGCTCTGTTAACTATGGAATCTGAAGAGATTACTGCTGTCACATACATACACACAGCTGAGCAGGCTGCTGATTGGTGGATGGTACTGTCAGCTTGTTTTTAGCTCTGACTTTTCACTCTGCTGAGCTCTTTGACGATCACCTTTCTGCTGACATATTTATTACAAGCAGTGGCTCAAAGAGAGCTCACTCTCAGCGAACACTCACGGGCTGACGAGTACATGATGTCTTTGTTGTGGGACGTGTGATTTGTTTCTTTCTTCATTAGCATTGTAGACATGTTTCTATGTGTGTCTAGATTTTAGATCAGCTGTTGATTTTTTTGTAATTTTACAGAACACATGCCACCTACTAAGGCGTCCTCTATGAGGAGTTCATAAAGTCATGCTTCACTAGTTTTCATGCTGTTGCATCACAGCATAATAGTAACCCCTCAATAAGAACAAGCTCTGGTTTGTTAGATTCATCTTTGGTTCTCCACTATTGTCAACTTTGTCTTTTTGCATCAATAATTTTTCTTGTGGAAAAGACCAAAATATCAAAGTATGAGTGAACCTTCAACTATTATGTGCTTGGCTGGAGTCACGTGACACTAATGGCTAACACTCATACTCTACATAGGCATTTACATTGCTTTTAAAATTGCTTTTTAAAAATCTTAATTAAAGCTTTATCCAGGCAGTTGTTGTAAGAGCAGCAGAAGAAGGGCAAATGTCTAATAACACATCTCAGTCTTATTAGCAAACATTACATGAGCGAGCTGCACATTCAGCTAAACAACAACAACACAGTTGTGTTACTAAATACATTCTGGAGTAATACAAAAACAGACTTGACTCATCCTGATTTGGATTGAACTTCATTTCAACTTTCAGCTCAGAGTGAAAAATCACTGTTCTTGTAGTGGAATATAAAATGTTTAACTTACATTTAGAATAACCAAAGTTGTTTTTATTATATATAAATATGTTTTTATGATTTATTTAGCAGTTAGATTCAGCTTCAAACTCTATTCGAAAAGTTTGGCATTAGTTCTGCTTTTGCTGCCTTTTAGCTGTTTTACCTGCTCGTACCACTATTGTTGGATTCTTGACTTGTGGCCTAATTGGTACCCACTTATGGTACCAATGGAGACCAATGTGAAAGCATGAACATTTGAGGAGAGCAGGACTGACAGAGCCTGAAGCTCATGTTCAGACCGGCCTCTTCTGTCGGGGGGAAAAACCAAGTGAATAAGAGAGAGTGTCAGCACTTGTGCAGGCCTGCAGCTCCCACTCTTGATGATTATTTTCTGTTTTATATTGGTATACTTTGTACTGTGTCCCGATCACTCCCCTGGTTGTAAATTTCAAGTTGTGTTTTGTGGTATTACTCAAGTTTTGCTTTCTGAATGGTGTTTTTTTTTGTGAGGTGATCAAAAGGTGTTTTGTATTGCAACCACATGTTTTGCACATATACCTCCTCTTATACTTTTTTTTTATCTTTATGCTGTCCTTGCTTGTCATCTCAATTTTAATGTAACTAGCTGTGAGAGGATGCAGAGCACGAGATGGCTGATGGATGCTGATATCAACAGCTTCGCGTAGCATTCGTTTCCTCACACACTGCTGGTTGAGCGACGTTGTGATGTCTACGTTTCTCTGGCAGAAACGATGTCGATGTGTCATCGTGCTTCTGGTTCAGCAGGTTGTCTGTCCTAAAGCAGAGGAATTTTCAGCCTTTTTTCATTTGATTTAATGCAACAACAAGCCAAACGTATTCACATCAGTGGGTCCATTTAACGATTGTAACTGACTAATGATACCAAAGCTTTATGTATCTGCACAAAGCACTGTGGCTGTAGCTGTTTGAACTTTGTGGGGAAGATACCTGGTGTGTGGAGGTGTAATCAAATAAAGTTTGTCTGACTGCAGTCAGGCCAACAGATCCTGTGGTCTGTCCATTATTATTCAGTTCTGAGAGTTTGCAGTACTTTATTCTGTGCACTGAAATTGGCAGTCGATCTAATGTAGCGCCCATATTTCCTGTTAAAATCTTTGTGTTGGTGTGAGACTATGAAACAATACTGTACAGTGTTAATATTACAGAAAAACAGGAGGTGAAACAGACAAAATTCCTTTTATTACAAAAATTATACATATAAATGTATGAACTGTACTTTCCATCACTCATCCTACAGTAACAGTACTCTATCCCATGGTCATAATTCATATTTCAGTGTATGGTGCAGGAGCAAAGTGTGGACAGATATCATTTTTCATTTGCTACTATTAATGAAGAACAAAAATCTTAACTACACTGAAGCTGATGATATGTTCTCACAGTTAAGAACCGCCCACAGAGCAGTTTTTGGACTTCTCTCCTTTGCCAGAAAAATCTGTTTTGCCAGAGCTGCTCTGTTCAGAGTTCACACCTACCAACACCTGTGAAGCTGTGTCTGCTGGGATGGTATGATGTACAGTCACATGCTGCTGCTTCCTGCTGCTGGTTTGTCAGTTGACCTGTGGTGTCTAGACTTCAGTGTCATACACAAACAGATTTTTCCCATAACATTAGAAGTGTGTGCAAATCACACAGTACAGAGTTTGTATGGGTAAACTGTTTGTATGAATCTGACAGCAGCACATGAATGTGGTTCTTTCAATATAAGAACACTTCCCGTCACTGAGAGCAGTAAAGCCAAAGCTTTGAGTGTGCCAACAACAGTCTGATCCCAAAGGTTCATTCTGTT
The DNA here is from genome assembly GCF_036321145.2 of Pelmatolapia mariae. Lineage (NCBI taxonomy): Eukaryota > Metazoa > Chordata > Actinopteri > Cichliformes > Cichlidae > Pelmatolapia > Pelmatolapia mariae. The sequence continues at coordinate 29,958,048 of NC_086234.1, read as the reverse complement.
CATCTGGATGTTTTCAGTGGGAGAAACGTTTCGTCACTCATCCAAGTGACTTCTTCAGTCTCAGCTGACTGCAGGTTTCCCCAATCTTATAAACAGTACATTTGCATAATGACTAAAACCAGCCCACTGAAGGAACAATGGGCTGGGAGGTCAGTTCCTTAATCTTAATTATGCAAATTCTCATGACCATTGATCAACAACCACTGATCAAAGAACACTGATCAATGGCCATGAGTACCATTCACAGAGAGTTGGGGAATGGCTGCAATCACAGCATTGTAAGATGGTGACAGATGTACCCTTAGGCCCCCTCCTCGATTCAGAGATGGTCTTTTCCTTTTCACGTAAATGGCCTCCTTGACTCTGCGCTCAAACCAGCGTTCCTCCCTGTCCAGGATGTGTACATCCTCATCATTGAAAGAGTGTCCACTGGCCTGTAGGTGTAAATAGACTGCAGAGTCCTGGCCTGACGAGGTAGCTCTTCTGTGTTGTGCCATCCTCTTATCCAGAGGTTGTTTGGTTTCCCCGATGTATAAATCCTGGCACTTAACAGCGTACACTATGTTACTCTGTTTGTGTCGGGGGACCCGATCCTTGGGGTGGACCAATTTTTGGCACAGCGTGTTTTGGGGTTTAAAAGCCACAGAGAAGTCACCTCCCCCAGCATCGCCCCCGCTGCTGCAATCTCCCTCATCTTCAGGGACTGCCTGTCCTTCATCTCAGGACTTCACACCTCTCAGCTTCACACCTCCCAGCTCCCAGCCATCACACCCACCCCGGCTTCTGTGGACTCCAACATACACCCCCCTCCCCCAAAATCCACTCTCTCCATCTCAGCACTTCAAGTGAGGAACGAGCTTTGCAAGATCAAGGTGCGGAAGGCTGCAGGTCCAGATGGCGTCAGCTCCAGGCTCCTGAGGTGCTGCACAGATGAACTGTGTGGCATCCTAGGATATCTGTTCAACCTGAGCCTGTCACTGGGGAAAGTACCACAGCTGTGGAAGACCTCCTGCGTGGTACCGGTACCAAAGACCTCCCATCCCAAGGACCTCAGCAGCTACAGGCCGGTAGCCCTGACATCACATCTGATGAAGACCCTCGAGAGGTTGGTTCTAAACCATCTGCGCCCCCTGGTGAGGTCTTCATTGGATCCGCTGCAGTTTGCTTACCAGCCTGGCATCGGGGTGGAGGATGCCATCATCTACCTCCTGCACCGAGCTCTGACTCACCTGGAGAAGCCTGGAAGCACTGTGAGGATCATGTTCTTTGATTTCTCCAGTGCTTTTAACACCATCCAGCCACGACTTCTGAGAGACAAGCTGGAGCTATCGGGAGTGGACCACCACATGTATGTGAGTATGTGATGTGAGGACACAGGGCTGTCTCTGACACGCTGGTCTGCAGTACGGGGGCCCCACAGGGAACTGTGCTGGCACCGTTCCTCTTCACCCTCTACACTGCAGACTTCTCCATCAAGTCCCCACGCTGCCACCTACAGAAGTTCTCTGAAAACTCTGCCATAGTCGGCCTCATCACAGGTGAGGACGACTCAGAGTACAGACAGTGGACTCTGGACTTTGTAGACTGGTGTCAGCAGAGCCACCTGCTGATCAACGCCGGGAAAACCAAGGAGTTGGTGGTGGACTTCCGGAGACGCAGACCCACCACACTGACACCGGTGAACATCCAGGGAGGGGACATTGAGATAGTGGACTCTTAAAAACTGCTGTAATTAAACCTATACTGAAAAAGGACAATCTTGACAAGACACAAATGAATAACTACAGGCCGATCTCAAACCTCCCATTTTTAAGTAAGATCATTGAAAAAGCAGTTTCTCAACAGCTCAATTACTTCTTAACACAGAATAACTGCTATGATGCCTTCCAGTCAGGTTTTAGACAGAACCACAGCACTGAAACCGCTCTGACCAAAGTGTTTAATGACATATGTCTGAATACAGACAGTGGAAAAATGTCAGTCTTAGTTTTACTGGATCTCAGTGCAGCATTTGATACAGTTGACCACAACATATTACTCAAACGACTGGAGAGCTGGGCAGGTCTTTCAGGAACTGTACTAAACTGGTTCAAAACATACTTAGAAAACAGGAAATACTTTGTATCAATAGGTAACTTCACATCTGAGCAGACAAGTATCACATGTGGAGTTCCCCAAGGTTCCATCTTGGGACCCCTTCTGTTTAACATCTACATGCTCCCACTGGCACAGATTATAAAGAACAACAAAATAAACTATCATAGCTATGCAGATGACACACAAATATATATCACAATGTCACCAGGAGACCAAGGCCCTGTACAGGCTCTTGGTAAATGCATTGAGGAAACTAATGACTGGTTGTGCCACAATTTTCTCCAGCTAAACAAAAACAAAACTGAAGTAATAGTCTTTGGTGCCAAAGAAAAACGATTACAGGTCACCAGAGAACTTCAATCTATACACCTAAAAACCACCAACCAGGCGAGAAATTTGGGTGTAGTGATGGATGCAGACCTAAACTTAGAAAAACACATTAAGACAATAACAAAATCGGCTTACTATCACCTCAAGAATATTTCAAGGATAAAAGATCTGATGTCTCAACACGACCTGGAAAAACTAGTCCATGCATTCATCTTTAGCAGGCTTGATTACTGTAACAGCATCTTTACAGGTCTACCTAAAAAATCAGTCAGACAACTACAGCTCATTCAGAACTCTGCTGCTAGAGTCCTCACTAAGACCAAAAAAGTGGACCACATCAGTCCAGCTCTGAGGTCTTTACACTGGCTGCCTGTCCGTCAGAGGATAGACTTTAAAGTTCTGATGCTGGTTTATAAAGCTCTGAATGGTTTAGGACCAAAATACATCAGTGACCTCCTGACCCAGTATGAACCTTCCAGATCCCTCAGGTCATCTGGATCCGGTTTTTTATCAGTTCCCAGAGTCAGAACCAGACACGGAGAAGCTGCATTCAGCTTTTATGCTCCATATATCTGGAACAAACTCCCAGAAAGCCTCAGATCAGCTGAAACACTCAGTTTATTTAAATCCAGGTTGAAGACTCACCTATTCTCAGCTGCTTTTGAATAAAGCACCAAATCCACACTTTTAAGCTTAAATTTCAAAACTTACATTTTAACTACTGACTTTATCTACTGTTCTGATTTTATCTACTGTTCTGATTTTATCTACTGTTTTGATTTTTGATTTTAAATACTGTTTTGTTTGTTTGTTTGTTTGTTTGTTTGTTTGCTTGTCTTAATCAATTTTAAATCGTGCTTTTTATTTGTTTTTGTTTTTAATGTCTCTGTAAAGCACTTTGAATCACCTTGTTGTTGAATTGTGCTATATAAATAAACTTGCCTTGCCTTGCCTTGCCTTATAGGTACCTGGGTGTTCACCTGAATAATAAACTGGACTGGAGCCACAACACTGATGCTCTTTACAGGAAGGGTCAGAGCAGACTCTACCTGCTGAGGCGGCTGAGGTCATTTGGAGTCCAGGGAGCGCTTTTAAAGACCTTCTATGACTCTGTGGTGGCATCTGTCATTTTTTACAGTGTTGTATGTTGGAGCAGCGGTTTATCGGCAGCTGAAAGGAAGAGGTTGGATAAACTCATCAGGAAGGATTATTCTATTCTTCTATTCTGGATGAGTGATGAAACATTTCTCTCATTGAAAACGTCCAGATGAACAGAATCAGTCTTTTGGGATTTACTTACCTGGATGATTGAGCATGCATCAAGGCCGCAGCACCTGGACGACACTCCAGAACTGCCTCCTTATGACTTCGTTTACTTCCTAAAAATGGAGGCCCAGCATCAGATCAGATACACACAGAGGTCTGGAAGATATGCTTCTGTTCACTGATCTTGAAAAGGAGAGTGTGGTCCCAGGCCTTTGTAGTAGCAGCATATGAGCCACCTGCTCAACTAATTTAACTATATTGGTGGCCCATTCTCAGAACCTCGTGTGCAGCATCTTGACCCAGTGCTTACTGAACTGCTCAAATACTACTTGACATTTCCCAGTAGTTGCTTCAAGATCGACAGCTCTACGTGCTTTGCAAGTGAAACACTTTTAAAGTGAAGCATCAGCAGTAAGAATGTCTTCAGTAGTGTTTTAACAAAACGCTGATCCAACCGGCCACAGGTGGCAAGCTGGGACACAGATGTGTGGGCTTTAGTGAAGCGCTTGGGCATTTGGAACAACTGAGGTGGTTTTAGAGCTGCTGCTTTCAGTCAATAAGTCAAAAACTTGTCCAAAAACAAGACAACTTGTTTTGTTTTAAACAAGAATGCTCAAAGTTCACTAAGGCACCATTTTGGTTTGTTGACAACGTATCAGAAGCCTGCTGAAGCTTTTTCAGCTGCTGTGATTTCTGATAGCTGACCATCTGGCAGGGTCTGTTTGTCATGCTGCATTCATGCCCTGTGAGAATGATAAAGCAGCTTCTGTAAAGATCATTTCTCATTTCAAAACTAAATGAATAACATGAAGTCCAAATAACACACTGAGACTGACAGTCAGTTAGCTTTATTCAAAAAGAGAACATCATTTTGTACAATTGTTCACATCACCATCAATTTAAAGGCCAGCTAAGCCAAACATGTGGCTTACAATGAATGAGTTTTGCATAGCTGGGAAATGCAGCAAAGTGTCCTGTGTGTAGCCACGTCTTCATCTTCATCATAGTAGATCCAGGAAGGAAATGCACTCTCTTAAGTGAATACATGAGTTTGTACAAATGCCTCGAAATATGTGATAGTATGCATGCACATGCCACATGCATTAGACTGCAAGCAACACAGTAAACAAGTTGCCTCAAGTCCTCTTTATTCTGTTGTGCCGACATAAACTATCAGCTTTGCTCGTAGACATGCTGGACTAAACGTTTGCTCAGCTCGGTTAAAGCTGCACCACAGCTTCATTTCAGGAGTCGGTAAAAGTGTCGGGACTTGAATGAGCCATCAATAAGAATCTTTTAAAGGGATGGCTTTGTGATTAAGATTTTCTCACTGGATTTTCACTGACGGCCTATGATAATATAAACGTGCCCTGCCTGCAGTTTATGCTGCATTCTGCTCCTTCTGTTATCATGGATGTTTGTTATCAGATTTTATGGTGTGGATCAAAATATCTTTAGGTTATTTGAGGCATCCAAACAAAAAAAAATTCAAAGTCACATCCTGGGATAACTGTGATCCAAACATTTAAGAGAGCTTCAGATTACCTAAGGTGCTTCTTTTGGCTTCCCAGGTAATGCACAAACTGCCACATTTGGGACTAAAAACGTGTAACTGACAAAAATTGTAGTTCCTCCAACAGCCACTTGAAGCTCGCTCCAAGAGTGACTCTTTCCCCTTAGACTCCCATGTTACAATGCCCAGCTAACCACATTAGAAAGCATGTTCACTGGCCTCAAAGAATAGTTTTACCCTGCCACAACTATAAGGAGGGTGAGTAGCCTTTCATACCTCTGCTATTTGGATACTGGTGAGGCTTAACTTTGGGGCTTGACACAGAGAGTCAGCCCGTCAGTGTCTGCTCACCCCAGTGAATATGAGTTTATTTGAGCTGGAGTCTCTACTGCCTTCATGCTCTTTGTGTGTTGGAAACCAGGTCTGCTGAGATGCATCCCATCCAAGAAGTTTCAGTGAGTGAAATTCAAGTATTCTGACTGTATTCACATGTGGTCTATAGTAAACACAGCTGATGTTACCATTAGATCACAGTGTAGTTTAATGTATGTGTGACCACCACATGATATGGTACTGTGTAATGCAAATGCTCAGGACATTTCCATTAATGAATAATTACTTTGTTTCAAAACAGGAAATAAAATGCAAACTATAGTTTGTTAACAGAGAGTCAAAAAGACACAATGAATGACTTCAACATCATAAACAATACAGACATCCTGAGACGCAACAACCCACAACTACACTTGTTTTTGAAGAACTATGTGAAAGCTCTGATGGACTCTGCCCTTTGACCTTTGAAGAACATTGTCATTATTCACATGGCGTTTCTGTTGGAAACCTTAATGTATCAACTTCTCAGAATATATCAGCCCATCAACATATCTGCTTGCTGATGACACTGTGTGTGCGTCATCCTTTATTCCTATTGATCCCCACTGACACCCATTGATAACCTGTGTGTCTCTACATTTCTGGTGGGGAATAATAAGATCATCAGAATGCTTGTTTGGTTTTTTTTAGCCTTCAAGTATCTGCTCAGAAAAACATCAGTGAGTCTATTACAAGCTTTTCCTTAACACCAATATGCTTTCTTATAATTAAGTTACACATGATCATGATCTGAATGCATCTGCATGTGTGTGGTTACAAAAGAATTTTAGGAGCAGTTCATCCAGACAATCAACACTCAGTCTTTATCTCTCATGTCACTTAAAATCCAGCTCAGGCCTGCGGTGCCGAACACACAGAGGAACAAAACTTCCAGTCCAGGACGGAGTTCATCCGCAGGACTAGTTATTCTGAGAGCAGCTGAGTTTGGAGCCACAAAGTACACATACACAGAATTATGTCATAACTCTTGTAGGAAAGCTAAGTGTGTGTGTGTGTGTGTGTCTCCTTTCATAATAATGCACACACTTGCACATCCCCCCCCTCCACAACACCATAAATAAAGTCTAAATCTGTGGAAAACACTATCAGCTGATCTGCTGTTGACAGAACTAAGCTGTCATTGAATGCCATATATGAGATCTGGGTCATGTGATAATACGGTAGAAGACTTTGAGACATAAGTGAAAGTTTTGGAAAAACCTTGAATCTTGACCGTATTCCTGTCCTGCTCTCCTTAAACAGAGTTCAGTGTGAGTCATGCTGACATACAGCCTCACTGATTAGTGAACGTTTCCTTTATCTGTGACTTGGACTGCCTTGCATCAGTGATAGTAGTGTTATCACTTCCTCCCTCTCTGATGTTCTCGTTTGTTGCTCCAGTTGCATAAAGACTGACTGGTGTCTGACTTTCTGTAGTCCGATTCCACCTGAGCAGAGGCCTCGTGGGTCAGAGCCGGCAGCTTTCACCGTATAACATTTTGGCATCTGAACTCAAAGTCGTATCTGTGTGTATGTGTGTGTGTGATGTGTTTTATTACAGCTTATCCCTGTCTAGTAGCTCCTGCAGTTCATTCTGGATGTCCTCTGGCAGCTCCAGAGGAGGCAGGTCATCCAGACACAGGTCTTCCTGAGCTGGCATTTCCAACGGTGGCAGCTGAGGGATTGCAATCTCCTTTCCCTTCCTTTTGCTCTCCCCTCCCTGTCCAACTCCGGTTCCCATAGGACCACCTGCTTGTGGGAGCACCCAGAGCTCGGAGCGCTCCACAAAGTCGGCTGCCTCCGAGTGCAGCCTCATGTTTTCCAGTCGTAGCCGCTCGTTCTCGGCTCTCAGCTGCTGGTTTTCGTTCGTCAGGCCGTCAACCAGGAGTCGCAAGTTCTCGATGGTCGTCTGTTGTTCTTCCAGGCGAGTTTTGTCATCTTTGGTGGTTTTAGATCCCGAACACATTGGAGTTAAAATCTGTGTTCCTCCAGTCTGCCGAGTCTGAAGCTGGTATAGTAAGGTGTCATACTCCCTCTCCCCAACGCTTCCAAGCTCTGCAGCTGAGGCGCCTGGAGAGGCATAGGGCCGGCTGCTGCCTGTGGACGGAGATTTTGAAAAGAACCCTGGCCCGGTAGCCTGCACTAGGCCAAGTCGTGTCTTAACCGCCTCTCGCCGAGCTTCTCTCTTCCAGCGCTCTTGGATTAATCGTTGCTGTTTAATGTGACTGTCCCTCTGTAGCTCCATGGACAAACGAGCCTACAGCCATGGAACAAACAATCACTCTCGTGATACAAGACATACACAAACAAACAGCTCTGAAACTCTGATAATCAGGCAGGGTTGACTTTTCTACGTTTAAGATTTGTCTGTTTTTTAAGACTACTACAGATTACTACTTATTGAGGTTTGCACAGCACAGGTAGCAGAGACTGATTAACAGTAGTAGTGCTGATAAAAAAAATCCTCAGCATATCCAACCAAGAAGAGGCCATGGAGACCATATGTCAATATAGTTTTTATTTACAGCAGACGTGTGCAGGTCATCTCTCTCACTACATCCCTGAATCTTCTCTGTGGTCCTGCTCTGCCCCTCTGACACCCTCATGTCTAATCCTGTCCATCCTGGTCAGTCCTAATGAAAAATCTTAGCATCTTCAACTCTTTTTGTTTGTGCTACTGTCTCCAAACCATACATCACAGCAGTATGATGTACAGTGTACACTGTCAGTTGCTTTGGATGGTTGACCCTGGGTATCTGAACTCGTCCACCTTCACTACTTCTGTTCCATGCATCTACTGTTACACCCGTCTCATTCACACACATGCATTCTGTCTCACGTCTACTGATTTTCATTGCTCTTCTTTAACTGTCAACATGACCTTCACCAGTGCAAACAAGAGCTAATCACTGACGTACTCCTACCTGAAACTCTAAACCATCTGTCATTCCTACTTTTACACCTCACCCACTGTCTCGCTGTCTTCATACTCCTGACGTCCTGATGTTACATGTTCAACATTACATTAAGTTTATTTTCCCCTTAAATTTTTCTTTGATGATAAGGTGGACATTTTTTTGTGTTTATTTATTTTAAGATTAGAGGAAGTGACCTTTAACTTCAGCTGGTTACAGCGTAATATATTTCTTTCAAAATAAGACACACAACTGCAACACGGGAAAAGACCCAGGGGAACCGAGTTAACGATAAAAACCCTGAAAACCATCAATTTCGAGCCTCAACTCTCGCTGCCCGGTACCAATCGACTCACTATGGCGTTATGTTTGTGCCACTATTCTGAGCGCACGTAAAAAAAAAAAATTGCAGGTGCAAGTGTTGCACTGAGGAGAAATTTATTTTGAGCGAAGAAAAGCTAAATTTGAGTGAACAAAATTCATTGCTGCGTGCAAAAACTGTATTTCAGTGTTTGCTATTATCCACACACACACACACACACACACACACACACACACACAATAGCAGCCCCTCTCGCTCAGTTTTTGCATTTGCGCTCGCTCGCAACGTGTTGCTCGCGCTCTCAACATTTCTGCCCGTGCGCGCTCAACTCTTTCTGTACACCGTTATATTTGTGCCACAAAACCAGCCAATCACAGACTTGGATGCAAAAAAATCTGATTGGCTGTTTTGGTCTCCAATCAGCTCCAAATGACGAAATGCAATATCCCAGAATGCATTTCGTCCAAAACTCAAACGAGGCAGTGGCGGAGGAACACAGAGTGGCGGAGTGTGAAATATTACTCTTTCTGGGTCACAAAATAAACTTTTAAGATATTTTCATGTGAGAATGCTGCTGTGTAAACTTCAAATATCTGCTCCATTTATCAAGACATCACATATTTACAAAAGTGCTCTAATGTTTTCGGAGATGCCTGTTACCCACCAGCTGACCGCATAGCTGGACTGGCCATTGGGCATACCGGACATTTGCCCGGTGGGCCGATGGTGATTTTTCATTTTTATGTTTGTTTGTTTGTTTTAAACGGTATAAACAATGAAAGGTGGTGGATTAGCCAATTGGTCATGATCAACTCTGGGCTGGACCAATTACAAAACATCCGTATTGAGGGGAAAAGGAAGCGATTCGTCCCGTACTTCAGCTAGAATGAAAAAAGACACAAAGCTGGAGTTATTCTGTGTTTTTGCTGCACAGCTGTCTCTTCTTCTCTCATTCTCCCCCCTCCCTCTCCTGTTGCTACTTCAATCATGAAACTGATCAATGATCAGCTGATCGTCTCTCTTGTTTGTTTATCTCCCACTTTGCGCCAGAAAGAGGAAACCAGCTGATGTTGTGCTAAACAACAGCAGCACGTTTAAGCTTGATCAGCTGTTGTTAGAATTTATTTAATATTAATTTCTAGTATCAGCTGATGTTTGCTGGAGCCACAGCTGTAAAGCTGCTGGTCATGATATCGGTTTGGATATGTGGTGAGAGGGAAACATGAAGGTGATACAAATCATACATATATACCAACAAGACAGTGTACATCACTGTCACAACAGCGTTTGTTTTTGTTCAAAGGCTTTATGGTTTTTCCTGTAATACCTGGTGGTGCAGTCGGCCGATTTTTTGTCAGTTCAGGCTTATATATTATGTTTAACCTGAGTGACCACCCAGTCAGCTGGTGGGTAACAGGCATCTCCAAAAACATTAGAGCACTTTTGTAAATATGTGATGTCTTGATAAATGGAGCAGATATTTGAAGTTTACACAGCAGCATTCTCACATGAAAATATCTTGAAAGTTTATTTTGTGACCCAGAAAGAGTAATATTTCACACTCCGCCACTCTGTGTTCCTCCGCCACTGCCTCGTTTGAGTTTTGGACGAAATGCATTCTGGGATATTGCATTTCGTCATTTGGAGCTGATTGGAGACCAAAACAGCCAATCAGATTTTTTTGCATCCAAGTCTGTGATTGGCTGGTTTTGTGGCACAAATATAACGGTGTACAGAAAGAGTTGAGCGCGCACGGGCAGAAATGTTGAGAGCGCGAGCAACACATTGCGAGCGAGCGCAAATGCAAAAACTGAGCGAGAGGGGCTGCTATTGTGTGCGTGTGTGTGTGTGTGTGTGTGTGTGGATAATAGCAAACACTGAAATACAGTTTTTGCACGCAGCAATGAATTTTGTTCACTCAAATTTAGCTTTTCTTCGCTCAAAATAAATTTCTCCTCAAAATGCAACACTTGCACCTGCAAATTTTTTTATAGGTGCGCTCAATTTTTTTTTTTTTTTACATGCGCTCAGAATAGTGGCACAAAAATAACGCCATAACTCACGGACTGGTACCGGTCCGCGGCCCAGAGGTTGGGGACCGCTGATCTAGATGATCTACAGCATACTACAGGTGGTGTTAGAACTGTGTCTGAATCTTAATCAGCATGTTTACATGACAGAGAAAATATGTTTCACTCAATCACTGATCAAACACAGATAGATAAAAAGATAAAACTGAGTGTCTCACCTGCTCACACGCGGGTGCCTTCATTGCCTCAGTCAGAAAATCTGGTAGTGAGACAGTGTGTGTGTGTGTGTGTGTGTGTGTGAGTGAGTGAGAGAGAGAGACACACACACACAAGGAGAGAGAGATGAGACAGAATACATACTTTCTAAAACACACAGTATATTGGATTAAACATACAGTTTAATATACAGTCATCACAATAAGACAGGGACACAGTATTTGTTGCGTTGGATTTCTATTTCAGCACTGGATTGGAGTGTGAGGTGAAGTGGATGTAGTAAAAAACCCCAAACCCAACAACACCACCCTTCCTCAGACGCTTTCTTATAAGATGTTACCATGGCTACAATGTAAAAGTATATAGAAAGTGAAATGCAGTTTGCTTATGTAAGGAGAGTCAGCACCGTAACATACTCGTGGTTTGGTTACTTTCTGATTCTGCATAAAAGCAGATCAAGTCCAGAAAGAGAGCCCAAAACACATTCAGTGAACGACCTACACTCTGCATAGCACCTACAGAGGAGCAATGCACAACATGGCAGGACTGTAAGGAGAAAGACTGTGGTAGAAGAAGACTGTAAGGAGTGTGTGTGTGAAACTGAGACTACCTGCTGCTTTTCCATGGCAGGAGATGGCCTCTTCATACTTCCCAGCAGCTACCAAACGGTCGGCCTGTCTGCACTGCTGGTGAGCCTGAAGAACGTAAGACAGGGAATGCAATGTGTTACGAGAATGTTAAAGAGGTGGTGGAATGAAATCAGGGATAATATATGAAGCAAAAATACTAAACAGACACTAGCTTCCCCTCTTTACTGTAAAAAACCTTCTTGTCATACGTGACAATGAACATTAATGCTATGAAAATGAAACTGATGATCCGTTAGAATCTGTTTGAAGACTTTACTTTAAGTCTTTAGATCCTATAAATTGGATTTTATGTGATTTACTGTGATTTACGCTTTTGTTCTTGACATGTTACACTACCTGGTAGTTCTACTGTAATCCTGGATGATCGGGTTTCAGAGCTGTAGCTAAGTTAGGAGGAGGAACTATTAAGATCAAATGGAGAAGGGTTTCATGTGTCGCAGACATGCTCCTGATCAATCATCTAAAACCCTGACTGTGCATTGCTGACATGGATGGCCTGTGTCTGCTAAATGCTGACAGGTGGGCCAGAATCAGCATTCCAGCTGACTTCAGAAGTTGCCGTTTTCATCTGGAATGCCTCCTCAACTTGGATTTTATACTTGGAAAGTCGGAGAAGAAACAAAACCTTAACAAACCAAGATCGTGACAATGAAGGTAAAAGGTAAAAATTTTAATCTGTAATCCCACTATTGTATTTGTGACTCACTACACAAACCATACGAAGAGAACTGACCAGGCTCTATCCATTGTTTCAGTATCCTGATATATATCCTTTATGTATATACAGCACCTAAATCTCCTGATGATTTGTGCCCCACGAGTAAATTTGACCTGGGTGCACTTTATTTTATTTTTTAAACATCTTCTCTTTCACTTCTGCATCTCTATGGTGCGGTTAGCGTATATTGCTAAGTTGCATGAGCCGCCATTACTGTAAAAAATAAAATGGTCCGTTGGAGTGAATGGGGATGACGCGGCTCTGGTTCTGATTTCCGAGGTAACTGGAATGTTCCCATAAACTGGATTTCCAACTCAGAAAGTCGAAGTAGCTCCACCAATGAGTGTAAACAGTAATACAACCCTATCAGTCTGTTCGGCCACTGTTGTGTATTTGTCACTGACTACATAAACCGTGCGCAGAGCGCTGGTTAGGCTCTGTTCATGAACGTACTGCAGCGGTGTTTTATAAGGCATAAAAGCATTGCGCTATGTTGCTAGTGACGCCTGTTTTACTACTAACGAGTAAAACAGATCCAAATATTCTTGTTTTTCCCGACTTTACACCTTGAGAGTAACGTCAGTCTCTGCTCCAACATCTGACTTACGAAGCAAATGGGTCGCAGCCTAACAGCAGCAAAGCTAACAACAAAGCGGCTAGCCGCTAACTCCTAGCTGCTGTAAAGATAGCCTCTTATTGCAACATCAAACTTACAAGGTTGAGCGGGCTGTCCACGACCTCCATGGAGTCGATTCTTCGATGGCTTACACTACATGAAACGTGCCTCTGTCCCTCACTGACTGTCATTCGCACTGAGATTCAAAAGCTCGAATAAAATAATTACAAGAAAATTACTGTAAAGGAAGCAAGAGTCGCCTCGCTGCACAGCCACAGCAGCGTCATGACATCACAGCTAGCTTGCATTTTGATTGGTCAACTGTGGTGCTGGGTCGGCTTTCTTCTTCTTCTTCTCCTACATTTTAATGGCGGTTGGCAAACAACTTTTAGGTGCATTTACCGCCACCCTCTGGACTGGAGTGTGGGTCGGAGCAGTCTTTCAATCTACAGTCTCGGATACACACCTGTCGATCTTCAAAAGCCAAACACTGCCCTATAAATTACATCCCCCGCATTCCTTTGAAATATGTCCCTTACCCTTAGGTGAACTCTATTTTCCTGCAATTCAGACTTCAATATTTCCCTTTCTCGCTTGTACTTATCGCACTCCAACACTGCATGCTCAAATGTCTCCTCTTGTCCACAGAAGTCACAATTCCCTGAGTCATGTTTACCCATCTTTTTAAGTGTGCTATTCAAGCCTGTGTGACCAAATCTTACTCTCAAGATTATATCCTCTTCTCTTCTACTTCTAAAGCTTCTTCTACATTGCCCAACTGTTTTCTGTATGCTATAATAATATCTGCCTTTCCCTTCTCTGTCCAATTGTGCCTGCCACTTCTCCTTTAACTTTACCTTGATTATATTTTTCACCTCACTTTTACTGCATTTTATATTCATACCTACATGACTTCTTCTTGCTGCTCCTTTTGCAAACCTATCGGCCTGTTCATTGCCATCAACACCGATATGCGCAGGAATCCATAAGAAATCCACTTCTATCCCTCTGTGTTTAATTCTATACAATAAATGACGTATATCAAAAACAATATCTTGCCTAGAGTCCGAAGACATACTACCTATACTCACTAGCGCGCTGCTAGAGTCCGAGCAAACCAAATACCTCCCTATTGGTGCGTCCTCCACCCAGTTCAAAGCCATTAAAATTGCTACAAGCACTCCAGTATAAACTGCCAAATCATCCGTAATTCGTTTACTCGCCACAAAACTTATGTCTGGGATAACAAATGCAACACCCATTATTTTATCTAACAGTTTTGATGCATCAGTAAATATCTTCACATGACCTGAGTACTTTCCCACCAGGTCTTGAACCTGGCTTTTAGTCACCCCCCCTCCCTTATGTAGCAAATAGAAGTCAGGAGTTATTTGGTCATATAACCACGGTGGCAACACTGACAAGGCTACTGCTGGGCTAATTTCTTTGCCACTAATTCCCATTTCGTTGACTTCTTTCCCTATAGTCCAACCGAAACTTCTCCATTGTCCAGTCCCTTTTTCGTGTTCTTGGCAAGGCTTAAGTACACTGTGCGCTATATGATTTTCACTATGTCCCTTTAAATTTGCCCAGTAAGTCAACACAATTTGACGTCTCCTTAGTTCTAATGGTTGTTCCCCCATTTCCACTTGCAAAGCGGCCACTGGAGTAGTCTTAACAGCCCCACAACACAACCTCAAAGCTTGATACTGAACTTTGTCCAAGTCATTTAGCAAAGTTTTAGCTGCTGAACCATAAACCAGACACCCATAATCCAGAACTGACCTAATGAGACCTACATATAGCGCTCTCAATGCTGTCCTATCTGCACCCCAGTCACTACCTTTTAAACACCTTAAAATATTCAGAACCTTTTTACATTTCTCAGTTATTTTCCCAATGTGTGTTTTCCATGTAAGCCTTTCATCAAACCAAATACCTAAATATTTAAAGCAATCAACCTTTTCAATGTCATTCCCATATAGCTTGAGACTCAACTGGTAATTTATTCGCTTATGTGTAAAAATAATCCATTTTGTTTTTGTAACAGAAAACCTAAACCCCATTCCAGAGCCCAACCCTCCACCTTTTGTAATTCTTGCAGCATTTTAGCCATGATGAACTGTAAGTTTCTTCCTCTCTTCCAAATTACTCCATCACCAGCAAACAATGAAACCCCCATTGACTGATCTATATTACCAAACACCTCATAAATCATTATGAAAAACAATACCGGACTAACGATACTGTCTTGTGGAGTGCCATTCTGTACATCATATCCTGTACTGAACTTTCCTATTCGCACAAAAATCTTCCTTCCAGTTAAAAAGCTTTCAATCCATTTATACATCCTCCCTTTAATACCGATCTGATGCAACCTGATCAGGAGTCCTTCTTTCCACATCATATCGTACGCCTTCTCGACATCTAAAAACACGGCTGCTACATTTTCCCTATTCACTTGGGCACGCCTTATTTCATGCTCTAGACATACAGCCGGATCTGCTGTGCTTCTTCCTTTCCTAAACCCATTTTGGTAATACTTGATCTTACTATTAGTTTCCAAAAAAGTAAATTAATCTTTCATTCACCATCTTTTCCATTATTTTCCCCAAATGCGATGTCAAAGCTATTGGTCTATAACTTTCCGCCAAGGCCGGATCCTTTCCTGGCTTACATATGGGAACAATAACAGCCTCTTTCCACTGGTCAGGTAGCCTACCCTCTTCCCATACTTTGTTGAACAATTTAACCATTATACTCTTACTAGGGCTGCTTAAGTTTTTAATCATACAATAACTAATCTGATCTCTACCTGGAGTTGTATTGCTTACTTTCATTAATGCATTATTTAACTCTGCTACTGGAAACATGATATTTATCAGACCTTCACATTCCTCCGTATCTTGTAGGGCCTTCAAATGTTTCCTTTGTGTTTCTTCTCTTCCCCTGATTTCTACAGTATCTAAATTTTCCGTGCTGTGAACTTTTACAAATGATCTGGCCAATAATTCAGCTTTACTCCTAACATCTACTAATATTCTTCCATTATCTTTCATTACTGGATAACCATACTCTTTCCTCTTCCCAGACATTTTTTTAATAGTTGTCCATACTCTCTCCAAAGGTGTCGATCTCCCCAGAGTATCACAGTACTTCCTCCAATATTCCCTCTTAGCTGATTTAACTACCCGTCTTACTTCAGCCTGTTTCCTTTTGTAGTGTATCAGATTTTGAACACAGTGCTCTTTTCAGCGTTTCAAATGCTTTGTTCCTGGCTTTGATCATGTTTGTACACTCTTGCGTCCACCATGGCACTACCTTTATCCTTTTACTGCCACCTTTCTTTGGGATGGATGCTGTTGCTTCATCAATCACAATCTGACTAATAGTAGAATTTAACTGATCAATGGGCTGTCCAAAATTAACGTCTTTCAATTTCCTTTCGCTTAATGTTTTAAACAAACACCAGTTTGCTCCCTCAAACCTCCATTTCCTCTCTCTTTCTTCTTGTGTCACATCAGTGTCTACACAAATATCAATAACTATTGGATAATGATCACTTCCAATTGTACTCTCTTTTACCACTTTCCATGTGCTCCTAGCTGCCAAACATTGTGAAACCATTGTAATGTCAGGACACGACTCCGTACCTCTTACCAAATCCACCCTTGTGGCAGAGCCAGTATTTAAAACGACCAAATCCTTCTCCTCAACTACATCCTCTATTAGTGTCATTACAGTGCCCCCATAAAGTGCTGTGTGCGTTAAAATCCCTACACCAAACTATTTTCCCTCTCCAATCCCTTAGAAGTAGTTCCAGTTCTCTCCTCTCCAACTTTTTACACGGATTATAAAATTTAATTACTTTGATACTTCCTGTCCTTGACCACACTTCTACAACTATCACCTCTAACTCTACTGCAGTGTCTAGCCGACTATACTTAATCCCACTCCTAATAAACATTGCACACCCTCCTCCATTTTTACCCACCCTGTCCTTGCGAATGCTTGAATATCCTTGAATAACAAAATCTAAACTTGGTCTAAGCCATGTTTCTTGTACACATATAATATCCGGCTTCAAATTTAATGCACAAATAAAACCCTTCAGTTCTTGTCCATTTGCAATTAGGCTCCTAGCGTTCCATTGAAGAATTAGTAGTAAGTTATAACTTGCGGGTCTGATGTACCTTCTCCATGACTAAGATCTGAATGTATTTTTTCCCAAGACAAATCCTTCATATTGAAAAACTTTGCTGCTGCTTTTACTATTATCTTGATCTTTTCTGTCTTTGTTTTGGCTTGTTCTGAACAAATAATAACATATGCCAAGAACAAGACAAGTTTATCCAGTTGGACTTCAGGAGGGTTCCTGCCTTTCTCCTCCATCCCTCTCCCATCACCTATTCCTTGTTCCTCATCAGGTCTTCTGCCCTTGTTACTTACTCTCTTGTCTGTGGTGCTGCCTCTAACATTCCCCGGTGTAAAGTGCTGATTGCGATCCTTTCAATCACGCTGCTAAATCTCTCCCCACTTGCACTTATTGCATTTTTAACAGTTTCTGTCATAATAGAGTAAAGACGGGGTGTTAATGGGTGTTTACTTATTCTATGTAGTGTATGGGTCAGTCCTATATGTCCTATTCTTAACTGAGACATGATCTCCTGCTTTGGGTTCCTGCCCTGCATGTTGTTCAAAATTACTTACTTACTTACTACTTTATGGATTCTCTGTAGATGTATTTGTGTGTCCACTATCTCAATATTCATATCAAATCTTCTGCATATGATTATGAATTATATTTTTTTCCCTTTGGTGCTAATTTCCTTTAAACTGAATTAATTTTTGCCAACAAGTCCACCTTTATATTCCCTGAACACATACACGTACAGACAGGTAAGCTCTTCTCTTCCTCAGGTCTACTTCGACTTGAGAGACACAAAAAGCAGCAACTGTCTGTCTTTTAATACTTGTGTCTAACTTTTTTAACACCAGTTTAGCTTCTCATCAAACAGGTTATGTAGAAATCTCACCACGTGCACCTGTAACCATGAATGTCTGTTCATGTACTGATTTTTAGTATTTTTTAAAAAAAAAAAAGACATGATTTTTTTTAACTGATAATTTAAATCCCGACTTATTTGCAGTCTTCTACTTCCTTTCCTGCAGGTTGCATTTTATTTCAGAGATATTCAAGATTTCTACCCCTTATCCAGTGCGCCCCATCTTTAGCATAAAGCAATTTTCCTACATTTTGTTCAGCCTTTTCAAAAACATCATTATTCCTTATGTTAAATAATATACGACATATCATACGACAATCGGCACCTATCTTTACTTCTTTTGTCCTACCAAACAGGAATTCTAATATCGACTTTTACAATTTGCTATTTACTGCTTGTTTTCTGAGTTGCAGAAGTCCCCACATTTGATGAGGAGCCTCTGTTATCATCAACTCTATGGTCCCTGATCTTAATGCCATGGATCTATAACTTGACAGATTTGTTGGGTCTTTACCTGAATTGACTATTCACACTATAACTGCTTGGTTTGATTGAGGGGATTGGGATAGCTTGTGCCCTTTCCATGACTAATATACACAAAATCATGATCATTTATGAACTTTTTCTATCTCTTCATTCACATGAATGAGTTCTGCTATGACTCCCCACATCACATTTCCTTTGATGGGGACACCAACGTCATTCAGTATATCAGTTCTCGGTGTGTTGCTAGGATTATAATAATAGACCACACAATAACATGATATTGTCACATTATGTTTATCTGTCCATACCTTGATTACATTCATAATATTATACCATATCCCATTCTGGGATAAGACGTACCACATGGGATACGGTATGTCCTATTCTTCACACGTTTCCACAGCCCCACCTTTCTAGTCTGTCTATGACTCCTGATGGTTGTATACCAATATCTGACATAATCAAACTGTCATTTCAACCATATTTCTTGAATACATATTAAATTAGGCTTTTCTAACAATTCTGAAACAATTTTGTAAAAATCTTGTCCATTGGCTTCAAGACTCATTGAATTCCACAGTAAAATAGCTAATACATGAAGAGCCATCAGACCTTGACAGAAAGTTAGTATTTCTGGAATTTAACATTCTTCTACTGTTTCACAGTGTAGTCCTTAGATAATAATTGTATTGTTTTTTCCTGTCTTAAACAGTAACAGGAAATACAGTAACACACTGTTTCCTTGCAACAAACAGAGTCAGAGTTTGTGTGAGAGCTGCTCTTCTGAGCACATCCCAAGGATCTGTTTACTGTGGAGGCCTTTTGAGTGTTTTTCAATCTTCTTTTTGGTGAGTCCGAAGGGTGGCCTCAGTTTCCTGTTCTTAGCTGACAGGTGCCCCCCCCCCCCCCCCGACCGGAAATAGGAATGTTACTGTAAAAATAAAACCTCAACTATATTCATATTTTAGCTTGTTTATGATATATTAAATATTAAATCTCATGGGTCTATTTTTTAAATTAATCTTTATTCAGTGGTTATTTCTGAACACGAATGAATCTAGTTTTTTCTTTTCTTTTTCTTAACGTGGTTTTATTGCGACATAACAAACAGAAATGCTTTGCGTGGTTCTGTCTCACGTGACAGCCTGTTTTGTTTTCGTTTAGAGCTGAAGAGGAAGTGGCTTTCTGTTTGGTCAGTGGGATTCAAATATATAAGACAATCACGAGGTTTTAACCGTGTAATATCTTAGCAGGTGTCGTACGAAGGTCTTACTTGTTCCGTAGCCTGTGTAGCTAAGGTTAGCCGACTTCCGCCTGTGCATCCTGTACGGACACGTACGCAGCATACTGGCAGGTTTAAAACGAGAGTGTTAAATGAAGTACATGCCAACAGCAAAACCACTGGTGCTGATGACAAAGACAAGTCATACGTGTTTGATAGTCTCCAGCATGGCCTCTTTGGTCCTGCTCATGATGGTGCTTTACGGGACCATGAGCAGCCAGCAGCCGGGCGGCTCGAGCCTCAGACACGACTACCAGCTGCTGGGCAGACCCCTGTACAAACTGGATCTGAGCTGGCCCAAGAACCCGGAGCTCTACACTGGAGACGTGTTTGGAGTGGCAGTCAACCAGTATGCTGGGGTGGTGTATGTGGCTCAGAGAGGTAATTACACTCTCTGTTGGTAAAGGCTGTCATTAGGCAGAATACTGAGTACTTTTCAGAATCAAACATCATACTGGATCATAATGGTGACTGCGTCATTAGTGTGTGTCAGTGCAGATGAAGATGATCTTAATTGTTATCTGTTACGATAAGGTCAACATTTGGAAATTGCTTCATTACAGAAGTTAATTTAAACACAACAAATATAATAAATGTAGTAAAAACAGTACTGCTGATGTCAGATGACGTTAAAGTAGCTCACTGTATCAGAGTATAATGTTAAAAGTTGCGTTGGTGTAAGGGCACCAGGTGGCAGCAACCCAGTGTGGAGCAGGGCTGGACTGGGACAAAAAATGGGCCCGGGCATTTTGAGTAGAGGCCCCCAGGTATTATAGGAAAAGCCATAAAGCCTTTGAATGAAAACAAACGCTGTTGTGACAGTGATGTACACTGTCTTGTTGGTATATATGTATGATTTCTATACATTTTACATCAGATAAAACTTTGGTTGTAAGACTCAGATAATTATTTAATAAAAGCTAGATAATATTTTAAATGAGAATAAGAAAGAAAAGTATTTCTTTGTGCCCCCCTTTCCCTGTTAATGCCCTACCTGGGCCTCTGGCAAATGTTTGCTAGACCCGCCCCTGCACAGTTACCAGCTGTCAGCTACATAGAAAAGGATGCTGGTGTTATTTGTCTCTCAGAAACAGTTCATAACTTCAACTCATTCATGTCACCTAAAAGGTAAACCTGTTTCTCCATCACCTGTTCAGCTCTGATGATTCAGTAAGGACATCTCCTGGTTTCATCTTCATGTTTCCCTCTCACCAGATAACCAAACCGATATCATGACCAGCAGCTTTACAGCTGTGGCTCCAGCAAACATCAGCTGATACTAGAAATTAATATTAAATAAATTCTAACAACAGCTGATCAAGCTTAAACATGCTGCTGTTGTTTAGCGCGACATCAGCTGGTTTCCTCTTTCTGGCGCAAAGTGGGCGATAAATAAACAAGAGAGAAAAGCCGATCAGCTGATCATTGATCAGTTTCATGATTGAAGTAGAAACAGGAGAGAATGAGAGAAGAAGAGGCAGCTGCAGCGTAACGACACAGAATAAATCCAGCTTTGTGTCTTTTTTTTCATTCTAGCTGAAGTCCGGGATGAATCAATACTATTTTCTTCTGTGTGTCTGTGATAAGATTGCTTTCAGAGCCGTTGCCCAAACAAGGGGGCGGGTGCATCTGACCTCCTCGGCTGTAATTGGTCCAGTTCAGAATCAATCATGGCACATTGGCCAATCAACCACCTTTCATTGTTTATGCCATTACAAAAAAAACATTGGCCCATAAAAACGAAAAATCACCATGGGCCGATGGCTGGTCCAGCTGTGGTGTGGAGTGACATCTAACTGTGTGTGGTATTTAGTACATGATACAGTGCAGTTTTGAATCTGTGAATGTATTATCGAGGTATCTGTAATCTGAGTAGATACACTGGACAAGCTGCCAGGCCGGAGGAAAAGAGGAAGACGTCAGAGGAGGTTCACGGGTGAACGCGCAGAGTGCTAGCACGACAGAGGAAGATGCTGGGAATAGGGTGAAATGGAGGCAATGTGGTAACCTCCCCCTGAAAGAAGAAGATGATTTTAGAAAAGAAAAAATCAGTCAGAAAATTACAAAACGTCAGTATACATAAGGGGTTTGAAATTGTGCTGTAGTTCTCTGTTTAACAAGTGGATCAGTTTGTGGACAAACTTGTGCAAATTCTGCAATGTCACAGTATTCTGGTCAGGAGTCAGTCATGTAATAATCAGCAGCTCTCCCTCCGTCTGCTGTCAGTTATTTCTCTTCTCCTCCTTTAAATGAAACACATGTCAGCTCTGTACACACCAGCTCCTTAGTTCATTTAACCCAGCATATCAGCACATCTTTCAGTTTATTCAACGCTGCTGCGACCTCTCCCTCTCTCACACGTGCACAGCATCACATACAGTTTACATGCAGATCTTGTTAGTAAGAGAGTCGCTGCAACAAACTGGTTCTGACTTGTAGAGCTCCTCATGGACAAACACCAGCTTACATCATTGACCTTTTACAGCCATACGTCCTCAGCAGGGACTACAAACTAAAGGACACCAAGCTTTGTTAAATGCTGGCTGCTGGCTACATGTGGAGTCTGATGCAGTGCAGCATATATATGACTGTGCTTGCATTTACTTTCCTTTAGGTGACAACGTTCCGAAGGTGCTGGTGTTCACTACAGATGGAGATTACCTCATGTCCTGGAACACAACCACCCTGGAGAAGCCTCATGGAATATTTCTAGCAGATGCAGCTTCATCAAACCCCACTGTGTGGATCACAGACGTGGGGAACGGCCCGTATGGTCACTGCATCAAACGGTACACGCCATCAGGAAAGTTGCTACAGGTGAAGTAAAGCTGTTTCTGAAGTATCTAGTGTGAATATAGGAATAGAAAACATCCTGTTGATTATCGATTTGTTCGTTTCAGGTGCTTGGAACGCCAGGAAAAGCAGGTTCTGGACTGGACCCCCTGCAGTTTGATCAGCCCGCCGAGATATTTATCCATGACTCTGGGGAAATTTATATTGTGGACGGTGATGGAGGGATGAACAACCGCCTCATTAAGCTGTCCAAAGAGCAGAAGGTGATGTGGATGCATGGAGAGAAAGGACAAGGCCTAGCTCAGTTCTACATCCCACACAGCGTGACCGTGGACACGGCCCAGAGGGTGTGGGTGGCTGACAGAGGAAACAAGAGGATCCAGGTTTTTAATTCTGTCACCGGGGAGTGGCTGGGGACGTGGGGGAGCTGCTTTACTGAAGATGCACCCTATTCTGTCCGCCTTACCCCAGACAAAAAATACTTTGTTGTTGTCCAGCTCAACACCAATCAGATTTCACTGCTGGATGCTCCGCCTGTAGGCATGATTGGCCAGTGCAGAGTGGTCAGTGTGATCCAGTTGGCTGATGATGTGAAGCCCCACTTGGTAGACCTAGACCTGAAAACTGGGGCTCTGTATGTGGCTGAGATCGGAGCTCAACAAGCACAGAAGTTCACCCCCTTTAGTCTGGGTGAAAATTTCCTGTGACACCAAGCTAAAACAGCCTGACTGATCATAAACGGTTTATGATCGTCTGACATAAAATGTACGAGAGTGTCAACAAACAGGATATGTTTAATCCTTTTAATTAGCTGGCTTGAATCAAAAATCAAAAGGGGGTCTATCGTGTACTTTACAGCTCTTTTTCTTTCTGGGACTCCACTACAGCAGCTTTGCATGATCACAGTAAGCCCACTGAGGCCCAAGTTTAATCCATGACAACCCTAACTTTAAACTCTAACCGGAGACGATCCGAATATTTCTGTGGTTTAAAAAAATGTTCTGCTGAGTATCAGGGAACAAATCACACATCGTGGTGTAACACACCAAAAACAAACTAACAAGTTCTCTAGAATATAGGGCTAGACTTAGGGTCCAATCACTAATAGAGGGTTAAAGAAACTGCCCTTTATTTGAAAGTGAACTTTCAAACTGAAAAGGAAAACAATTTCAAGCCTTTTGCTCAGTGGAGTTAATTTTACCTCCTTATTTGAAGCCTGTCCTCATAAAATGTGAATAAACAGTTTAGCCTTATAGATATGCATAACCACAGACTGGTGTCAGATTCACTTCAGTTGAATTCAGTTGTATTTACATAGTGCCAATTTACAACAGCAGTTGCCTCAAAGTGTTTTATATTGTGATGTAAAAACGATATGACAATAATAGACAGAAACTCCCTCTGAGCTGGCAGAAACAGGCCCGAGCGGCTGAAGGAGAAGAGAGCAAAGAGAGACGGGACAAATTGCAAACTAGAGCCAGAGTTAATCACCAATGATTAAATCCTGCATTCCAAAAACGTGTTGATCTTCTGCTGCTACAAATTAACACGTGCAGTCTCATTTAAACGGTGGTCCTGACATACTTTTTATTTTTTCTTCTTTTAAATATTCAGTGGAATTCAACAACACTGGCACAGCTGTGAATATTTCCCAAAATGTCATTATCTAGTTTCAGCTACTTTTCTGATTTTGGCTTTTGTCAAAGTAATATAAAGGTAAAACAGAATGAAAAGTATCATGTGATTTTTTTTTTTTTTTATCAGGGTGTTGTTGTCAGTCCTCGCTGTAGTTATGTGCCATTTGTAATGTTCTGATTTTGCACTGTTTCAGCAGATCAGAGCCTCTCTGAGATGTTTTCCTTCTTTACTGCAGACACTTTAAGTTTGTGTGTTTTGCCTGAACCAGAGTCTAGCAAAAGGCTGGAGCTGTTCTGATAATATTATCTGATAATGCTGTTAATTCATGTATGATTGATTTGTGTTTTTTGACACAGCAGATGTAAATATTTTGCAGCATTTTCCTGAATCTGTACAGAGTATACACATTAAAATTCATCCTAATGCTGTCATCACTCATCATTGAACACTAGCAGCCATATGTACCGGTGCCAGAAAGCTGTCTCCATCATATGTTCAGGGCCTTTCCAGAGTGTTGTGTTAAAGTCTAATCTGGCCTTTTTTTCCTTGAGTACAGCGAGTGGTTTGCATGTTGTTGTAAACAGGATTGTACATCTAGAATCAAGGTGTTTCCTAACTGTAGTTTTTGGCACCGACCTCCTCAAGACTGTTTCTGACTTGGCTAAATGTTGTGAAAGACTTTTCTCCACAGTCATTCACTTTGAGTTATTCTGTGCTTTGCATGGTAATAGTTACCTGCCACCATCAGTCACCATGCAGTGTAAGAATCTGTGATCTGCTGAGATGAAACATGCTTCTTTTTGCTGTTTGTTAGTGTTTAGAGTAATGGGATTGTTGTGTATATTCTCTTTGTAGTACTACTCTCTGTGCAGTAACTGAGCTGCATGAATGTGAACTTATATGTAGCAAATGTTAACAGGGTTGATGGTTCTTTTTTAACCTGGTGGTCAAGGGTTAAAGGGTCACACCACCAATGTTCCTCATTAAAATTCATCGACACAGCTGTTTGTGGAGGCTTGTATACATCAGTGCAATGGAATACGATTTATGGGCTGTTTAACATTTTGACTTTGTTTATTTTGCTTCTTCCAGTAACAATTAAATGATACATTAGAACGTGACAGCAGTCGGGATGTTATCAGGAAAATCAGCCTAAGGTACGAAGCTTGATAATGCAGATCCATAACAAGGCAGACGATGGTGTGGTTATGGGAAGAGCCTTATAAAATACACTGCTAAGCAACGGGGGAATGAGGAGCAGGTGACTGCGTAAGTCAGGTAACTACAGTCACATGGCTGACTCCTGGACAAACAGGCAGAGCACGTTTACTGAACAGGGTTGGGTCAGAAATCAGATTTAGTGCGTCTGAATCTTACAAAGTCAGAATATCTCAGCCTCTACTGCTTTGGTTATGTCGCTCATAGATCACGTATGTTTCTGCCATAATTTATTATAAATGTCAATCATTGTTTATATTCATTGTATTTAAGAATAGCCTTCCAAAAGAACCGTTTGCCACTCACTGGTTTACGACATTAATCTGTGATCCCATGAGGCATATTTTCAGACTTATTGGAGACTGCTGTAATATGTAAAGGTGTAAACAGTTGGTCTGTGTAGTTTCAAATGATCATTTTCCAATATTGAGTTCATCCAAACATGTATTAGTGTCTGCTCTAAATGCAATTACAATTTAAATCCTTATTTTTTATTCATTTTTGGTAAATTGGTCAGTCAATGGTAACTTTATTGTCCCCAATGGGAAATTGATTTGCAGAATATCCACACATCAAACAACACACAAAGGTGTCAGGTCACTTTAAGTAGCATCCAGTAAGGACCCCGTCCGTCCATGCGTCCGTCTGTCCGTCTGTCTGTCTGAAGCGCTTTTATTTTGGTGGATTGTGCTTAGGTACTACCAGTAGGTGGAGCTGTATCCACATAGTTTGTACGAACGCCAATAAAGAAATACAGCATGATGAATGTCTTTGTCCTTCATTAATGTTATTGATTAACTTTGAAAGGAAGTAACTAACTAACATATTCATGTCCACACTCTGGCTTGTAAACAACATTTTTCCTCTGACTGCGAATAACACATGAGAGTCTCTCAGTAACGAGGAAGCTGTCCTGGGGTCAGTTTAAGCACATTTACAAGGTTTTTTTGTTGGGCCTGGAATCTGTTAGAAACAGGAATGGGTGTGTGTAACGTATTGAATGAACAGACACTGTTTAGCTGCAACAGCACATGTGATATTAAAGGAGAGGTAGAAGCATCTCGTGTAGGTCAAACTGAACAATGTTGATTTTATTAAAATATGCTAACCTCAGCCTTAATGTTCATTTGGGCTTATTTCCCAACTGATTTCATCTTCAGTCAATTATAAAAAGTATTTGTAAGAGAAATTTTCAATGAAAATAACTATTGGTTTCACCAACGTAATGCCAACGTTGTTAAAAGTTTCAAAATATGATTGGGGACATAAAACACAGGGACATAAAGGTGCTGGGAATATTTGTAATTAAATTCTGCAAACAGCAGCACACCTGGGGCTGTTGGAGCCCTCTGTGCTCAGTGTGCTCAACTAAAATACTTTCAAACAAACAAAAAACATACCAAACAGTAAAAGTACAAGTTCAGGCTGTTTCCTTTTGGGTTTTTTCTTTTTTAATTCTTTAAAAAGGTTAATTGAGGTTAGTTTTCAGAATAACAGCCTGACCTATAAGGAACAGTGTTCTCTGTACTGTTCTGCCCTCGCCAGTGTCTTAGAGGAACTCTGTAGGCGTCCATGCAAACAACAGAAAAATGTGAATTGACTAATGCTTCATTGAATAAAAAGAGAGAAGCGAGAGAGATTCAGGAAAAGAGCAGAGAAAGATGGCAGGACTCGGGGAAGAAAGGGGAACTATACCAAGATGTGTGTGAGAGGGAACGGGGTCAGATGGATAGGAAGATGAAGGGGTACAGATGAATAAAATACCACACAAAGCTTGGTAACACAGTGGGGTCATTGTTGCCCGGTTGTAGTGGCCTCTCAACACAGGAGCAGTAATGAAAGAAGAGAAGAGGGGTGAGGAGAGCGTAGAGAGATGTAGCAGCCCTGCGCTAGGAGCTGTGCACTGGGCACTGTCTGATGGCACAGCAGAGAAGACCCAGAGCATCTCAGTAAGGCTCAGGGTTCAGAAATTATGAGGCTCAATTCCTTTTGATTCACTTTGGTCAATTTATCTTAATTTATTTAGATATTAAATGTTCTATATGTATAGACAACGTCTTCTTCGCGGCACATTTGCCATCTGACCTATCCACTCCCTCTGGAACAAACACAGCTCTTTGAAGGCAACTACAAAGCTCATCTTTTTGACCTCATTTCCACTCAAGCATCTCAGTCTCAGTAAATGCTCAAAATTTGTAGAATTACCCTGCCAGGTAATTATACGAACTATTACATACATTTCTTGATCTTTATGTAATTCAGCTGGCTTTCTTCAGGGCAATGTTAGTATTTCATCCTGCTATTCTATGTGATCTGTATGGTAGTTCAGTAGTTTGGACAATCGTCTCACAGTGCTAACTAGTAATCCTAACATGTTAATGAGATAAAATCATCTTTAATTTTTCTTAAGAAACAATGTTTTTATCAGTCTGGCCTCAGCAGCCCTGAAAGGTTTAAGGTTTTGGTTTTATTAACTTAGACAACTGCTAATTTGTTAGAATACATAAAATTCTACAGTGTCATCAAGCTAGTTATAGAATACAAAGGAATGCATGCACTAATTAATGTTGCACTGTGTTCAGTGGAACAATGAGTATAAACACAGAACACACAGGGAGGACATTAACGGCCCTGCCGCACAGCTTTTGTCCCAGGGCCTTTTCATGGTTTATTATTGTTGTATTTAGTAAAGTAAATAGAAACATGAAAATAAAGTATAATATATAATTTTACATTACTGGCAGTATGTCCTTTTGATTTCTTCTATCCTATTTAATGTGCCATGGACGAGTCTTGTTTATATTACTTTCAGGAGCTGCTCTTGCCCAGTGACCACCTCGGCCTGACGAGTAAACACAACGCTCTCTGCTGCTGCTCCTCAGGTTTCTCGCTGCATTCTCACTCGGGGGAAAGCTTCACGCCCCCTGCGAGTATCTTCCTGCGACAGGTACTTCTGCTTTTCCCGATCACCGTGCAGCTGTCGGGGATGTGTCCATACCGTCGATCCTGTTGACTTCCATATAATATAAAGGAATGTGAGCGTAGGAGTTGTCCTATTCTGCACACCAGGACGGTCCCACCGACACACACTTTGTGCATCCGCTTCTGCATCACACTTTCCTTATCATGCACGTTTCTTTTTGCTTCACATTCTCACTCTCATACAGCTTTTGTTCTCCTTGTTCTCCTCTTCTTTTATGGTTTCTGCCTCGTTGGCTGTTTTGCTGACAGGCTCCAGCTGGATGTCATGGCTCGGAGAGAGGCGGGATCCTGAGTGTGTAGGTTGGTCTTTAGAGGCCTTCTGTATGGGGAAAGCCCACACAGTTCACCCACACACCTTCCACACACACCCAGGAGGGATTCCACTCACCACAAAGGGCACTTCCCTGTTAGAGCTATTCATTTGTTAAACGTGTCATATTAGGGACTGAGCAGTCCCCCCTTCACCCTCTTTTTAAAAAACTTTTATTGGTCAGGAAAATGAATAAAAAATGTTACCAAGTTAAAATCAATATCAGTGTTTAGTTTGATAGTATCAGTGACAGCAGTGACGCTCAGCTCTGCGGCTGCATCTTGTGACTGGACTTTCATTTTAACCAGGATCAAACAGAACTTCATCAGAATCCTGCAAACGCTTGTGTTTGAGTGTTAAATGACTATTATTAACTCCAAATGCAACTTTAAAAACATCCAGATAATGATCATAAATGGTTTACATCTATTAGTAAACATTATTCTTATCATTTCTCGTCTAACAGTAAAAACTAGTAACTAAACTTTTATATAATTTGCATTAATTATTATAAAGTTTTACAATTGATACAATATGAAGTTGCTCATGTCTTAATCTTGCAGAGGGTAGAAAGAACATTCATTTTTACTTTTTTAAAATCTATTTTGTCTATGTGGTGTAATGATTTCTGATGGTGTGACAAATTATTTTCAGTTGCTGAAACATGCGTTGGATGCATCAGGGCCATCTAGGACAGCTGTATGTGGGTTTTTTCAGTTATGAATTTCTTTGTTTGTTTTTATCGTCTCGATTTGACAGATTTGACATGAATTTAAAATGGAATGTAATTTACTTAAATGCCACATGTCTGCCTCACTCTTTGCCTAATGAAGACTTTGAGGAATTCAAACATTACCTTTTTTCAGTCAGTTAAATATTAGACAGTTGGATTTCTATCTGTCCATAGTGCAGATAGAAAGGAAAAAAAATGTGTGCAAACCGTGTGCAGGATAGGAACAGCTGCAGTATATCACTAACACAGCTTCAGCTCTTTGCAAGCATCTGTACAGACAGCATACTAATGCAGCCTGCTAACAAAAGCAGTGATCAGCCGTTGAGTTTATAGCAGTGTAAACTCCATTTCTACCTGTACGTGTATCTACAGTAGAATGTGGAGATTGTATTGACACTGCATTAAAAACATTATTAATGTTATTACATGCAAAAGTTGTCTGTGGTAAGCACTTTTCACTCTGTACGAGCACTCAAAGCGCTTTCATTCACCCATCCACACATGCAGTTTATTAAACCTTCACACACATTTTATAGACGTCTCCAGTGACCAGCTTGGGCTTCAGTATCTTGTCCTTGGACACGTAGAACTGGAGCAGCCAAGGATCGAGCCACCTGCTCTACCTCCTGACACACAGCATGATGAACTCTATCTTGAAAATGCAGATTATTTTTCCCATCACTTCACACCCACTCACTGACTTCTCGCTGTAGCAGAAAGCTAAAGGCATGCATGGACATTACTGCTGCTGTGTCGTCAGTCCTGTCATGTCCTGTCAAATACACAAAGACACGGGAAGATGGATGAGTTGTGGCATTGTACATGTGATGGCACACTGATGGCACTCTTTCTACACTTAAGGAGGTAAACAAATATCAGATAACTGCAGGCAGACATAACGCTGTTTTTTAATCAGTCTTACACATTATTTTGGATCAACTGTGGGCAAAAAAGTTCTAGAAAATCACAGCACACTTCAGCTGAGCTCAGGAAGATCGTTTAAATGATTAAAACAAGAACAGAAGTTAAACTGACAGAGTTTCTTTAACACAGAGAAATGAGATGTCTGAATTTACTTATGTAAAGCCTGGGAATAGCAGTCCTGAGGGGCTGGGGACAAAAGCAACAGCAGGGGGTAAAAGAGTACACTGGTGACTGTCTGGACACACACACACACACACACACACACACACACACACACACACACACACACACACACACACACACACACACACACACACACACACACACACACACAGAGTAAATACATTAAGTTGTTAGTGATCAACACTATCATCTCCAGAGCCACAAAGAAACTAAACTCCAAAACTAAACAGAGCAATGAAATCCAGCTCATGCTCAAGCCGACAGTAATAATACGACAGTCTACGTAACTGTAGACATGAATTGTCCTCTGTAAATCTAAATATCATCAGAGATGGTATCTGGTTCTAGACGATGGACAAATCACCTCCGAGAGAAGAAAGAAGGAGCAGTCGGGGGCAACAGATCGTATGGAGCTACCGGCCGTGAGGAGGCTGGGTGTACTGACTATCACCTCGGAGATGGATACCTGCAGTTTTATAGTGTAGTACCGGCACATTAAAGGAGTGCACAGCATGTGCTGAAAATGTGCTGTGTCAGTTTAGTTTATGAGACCCGTGACACACTTTTTTCAGTATGTATGTAAACCTCGTAATCATTCTTTAGCACACATTAAAAGGGAGATTTCTTCATCTGCAGAGAGCTTCCTGACCTTCATTACAGACAGCTTGGTTCATGGCTTCTGTTTCACAGGTTTAGTCCTTTCAGACTGAAATGTGATACAAAGGATTATCTTTGTATTACAGTATGATGCTCATTACTGGCAGCGAGGGGCTGTTTTTCAGAAAAGCTTTAATATTTAGGTGGGCTCTTTAAACAGCCCAGATGAGGAGGCAGAGGGTTTTTCACTTGTGCCTGAAAACTCAAAACACAACAACAGCCACAATTAACTGCTGGTGATTACAGCCCAGCCTGACAAAACTGTTTTATTTTATTTATTATTTCCTGGTTCATGAAATTCTATTGATGCATAATGATATCTAAAGATCTAGCGATTTGGTCCAGTACCATAAAGTTATCATTTTATTAGTAATCATAATGGTCTCAGTAGTTTTTGTAAAATTTCATATTAAACTTGAAAATAAATGATGACTTTAGTAAACAGATCAGACTTCAGCTCAGTTCAGTTAATTAAATAAACTAACAGGATTCTGTGAGGAGACAGAAGTCTGTTTGACCTGTTCTGCATACTCTACATTGCCAGTATGTATGAGAGTGGGCCAGAGTGTCACGGTTTGGTTTTTGGCCAAAAGTGATGGAATTGTGAACACAAAGAAAGGGATCCACCAGATTTTGATTTGTGTAAGTCATATAGAATAAAACACTGATCCTGTTCAGATCTTCTGTCCACTCGGATTATCCAATGATGAGTACACAAATGAAACAGGGGTACAGTATCGTTCCCTGGCAGAAACACTGCATCAGTTCCTGTCTGTGGTTGAACATTAACAGGCTTTCCATCAACAGGCTGCCACTGTGAATAGGACTGAATGTAGCTCCTGCTCTTCTGCTGCATCCTGAGGCCCTGCTGAGAGAGACAGGACACTGCTGGTGTCTCGACACCACTGAGCCCTTCAGCCACATCCGTCTTTGTTTGTCCGGACAGGACAAGACAGTGATGACAACATGTCAGCCATAATAGCCTGGTTTGTAGTTTTCTGCTATAGCAGGAACTCAGTCAGCGGCTGGCTGTGACAGAGGAAGTAGGGAGGCAGATGAGAAGCATTATGCTGAGCTTTTAAACTCGTTCCATCAAGATGCTTGTTGTCACAATTTGTTTATCCACTGCTCTGCTGACGTTCCACCACCACATTTCAACTGGGCTGACTGGGCCATTGCACCTTATTGCTTCTCGTTTCTTTAGACATTCTCTTGTAGATTTGCTAGTGTGCCTGGGATTTACATCCTATTACATGATGCAGTTTCAGCCAAGCTGTAGCTGTCAGAGCGATGTCTTTATATTTTCTTCTTAAGTGCTTTGCAGAGGAGTTCATGATTGACTCAGCGACTGCATGGTGCCCAGGTCCTGCAAAACAAGTCCAAATCATCATCTGTCCACCAGTGTGCACGGTGTTGGTTTAAGGTGTTTCTGCTGACATGCTGTTTGGTTTCCTCCAAACATTCAGCCGTGCATCACGGCCAAACTTTGGTGTGAGCTGTCCAAACAACATTGTTGCAGACGTTTTGTCCTTTGTTCAAATGCAACTTTGTGCTTTGTAGAGAGAAGTGGCAGCTCTTCCACACACATCATACTTGTTCAGTCTTTATGAACTTAAACATGTGGCATGCTAACTGAGGCCTGTTGAGTCTGAGACCTCTTGTGATTTTGCCGTTTCTCTGATCATTGCCGTCTGACCTTTGGATGAATTTACTGGAATGTCCACTCCTGGGAATTCTGAATGTTTTCCTTTACTACTCACTGGAGAATAATGGACATTAAAATGTTTAGAATCAGCCTCGTAGTCCCTCCCACATTGATGCGCCACACTGCAAAAACCTGTAATATTCTGGCAGCTGGGCCACCAGAATTATACTGGAAATTTACCATCCCATAAAAATAAGGAATTTTCTCCATGATCTAAAAACAAAAAGTTTACGTAATTTTCCAGGCTGGTAAATTTCTGTTACGGGATAATGAATAATGTAAAAGTTAATACAAATAAATAGTACTATGATAAATAGTAAATGAAAATACCCTAGTTGTTTTTAACTGACATAAAATCTTATGTGTTTTAACTTTTTTTTTTTTAATATGAAATAAAATGTAGTTACATGAGTAAAAACAATAAAATGACCTAATAATATGGTCAGCTGTTGTTCTAATATAATTAATCAGTGCTGTTATTAGTTTTGCTTTATTTTTTATTTTATGTGAAAATTCAATAAGTGTAATAATAATGTAATAATCTGATTCATTAAACAAAAGTCAGAACACTCACTATTATTATAATTACAATATAATGACAAACACAGAGCTTATCAAGTGCATCCTGATGGAGGGGCTTTATTTTGTGTGATAATGCCATAACACTGCTGCAGCTGAGAGACGACTTTATCTTTTTATATAATGACATAATTTAGAGAACGATGAGATTTATTTTGCAATGACAAATCTTAAACGGTAAAGACACACTTACTTTCTGCGCCTCAACATTTAGTTCTGTTAACAAATAGACAGAAACAGAAAACTTTAACCAGTTTGTTGTGAAAACAAACATGCTCTGATTTTAATGAGCCATAAAAAACACACAGAGTTAAAATTCAAAACTGCTAGTGATTAAATGAAGGGTTCCCTCACACAGAGCATGTTTCCCTGGTGCTTCAGACCTAAAGATGTTTGGATACGTTTAAACAGCAGAGTTACGTTTCAGTCTTGGTGCGCTTGACAACAGTTTAGGTTCACTGTGAAACGGTTCACAGGTGGTCTATCAGGATGGCACGTTCAGAGGTGCAGTTTGCAAGAAGGTTTTCTGTGTCTCCAAGCACAGTTTCAACAGTGTGGCAGATACATGAGGAAGGCAGGACAGGACTGTAGGAGCAACAGAGCACACACTGCCAATCTATTAGTGGACTGCTCACAATCCAGCACCATGCAAACTGTCTAACATCTCCCAGAAAATACCGGATCGGCCTGGTCTGCCACTGGCAGACGGAAACACGTTCACATAATTTCAGCAAAGATGGCCGCCAGCTGCCTGCTCAAAGTGTTCTTCCCTTTCTCATCTTTTGCTGTTGAATTAAATAAAAACAAACAAAAAACAACCACAAACAATTTGTTAATCAGTGACTAAACACGAACTTTACATTAGTATGTATTTTTTCAATATCACTAATAAAGGCAAAGACCATGTTTATGGTGGGAATCTGCATGTTATTCCTGTTATTCCTGCACCAGTAGGAGTAAGTGTGTATGTCCAAAGGGGTTAGGTTAGTGGTAACTTTGAATTGTTACATTTTTAATCATTAAAAATGAATCAAGAATGCATTTTATTTGTAACAGCTTTTTTTTTTACTTGCATATGCATTTGTAATCTGTGTGAAGTGTGGAGACATTAAAATACAGCACTTAAAAAACAGCAGGTTAAACTGAAAACTAACCTTTAATAAGGATGTGAACACCAAAATCAAACTTCTTAGGAGAACAGCAGAGGAGGTTAACGAATGACGTGGAAAAAAAAAAAAAACATGAAGTGAGAATCATTTGAAGCAGGAATAGGCAGACTACGTAATAACATAGTAATAACATAATAATAACAATTAACACTGCGGACTACAAGGAGTCTGTTATGAAAACTACATAAACTACAGTCCTTTTCATGTCTGTCTACAAAGGGTCCCTGCAGAGTGTTACATTATGACACAGAAAATGAAAGCTGATGGTGACAGTAAACAAGACAATTGAAAGCACTGTGTATATACATACACATATACATATAATTTCATATACAGGGCCTTTTAGGGTTTTCAGTGAAACACCACAGCCTGACAAGTGTAATTTCTGAATATCCTAAAATGCTCTTGGTGCAAACTCACCTTTTTAATAACCGTTGACACCAACAAGTCATATAATGAATCTGCTGAGAGAATTAAAAACAAACTTGTGTGAGTTCAGAGGACGTGGCACTGATGCAGTCTTGGCACTCTGGGAGGATTTTACCTAACACTGAACCAACTGTGGCTGTTTTCTACCTGCTTAGTATTTGTAAGAAACTGTGTAAAATTTAAATAAAAAACAAGAAAATCAAACAATTTAATCGTACATTTGAATGTAATTCAATTCATATATTTACATACGTGGCCTTAATTTACTTAATAGACTGATATTTAAATTCTAAGCTTACTAAATGGTTAATGCGTGGTTTGCATCTTGAGGGTTGTTGTAAAGTTTCCACTGATATTTACAGTAGTTGTTTTAATGTGTGTCAGTAAACACGTTAAAACAAGTAAAACTATAAACCAGCTGTGAACCTGCTGGTCACCTGTAATGGTATTAATGGTTTGGCCTAAAATACACCTTTGACTACATTAATCCTACACACTGAAAAATCATGTTTAAGAGCACCCAGTGCATTTAAAGGTTAAGCCAAGGGTTGCTGTCAGACAGCCATATTCACTGCTGCTTGCACTGGTGCATCACGTAACCGTGTAAGTATGTGTACCGAAGTAACACAAGTCACAGCATAATGGTAGCTTTAATGTAATTAGAATCAGAATATTACTCACTGAGGAAATTATGTACTATTACTATTACAGCTTAGTACATGTAACATGTAACATTACCACGTTACTGAAAATGTGCTGTGATTACAGTAACCTCATAACTCAGAACACCCACACACCGCATTTTTCATCTGCAGTTTGATCTTTATGAGCGAAGCTCTTGCAAAAATGACACTGTTGTCTCCGTCCTGGGTGCTCGCCAGTGCGTTCTTGAGCATTAAACTCATTTTGGTTATAGCAGGTAAATATTTCCATCTTTATCTCTGCTCCTTACTGAGTAACTCACCTTCATCAGTGGAACTGGCATTGGATTTTTTGGTGCTCCTCAACTTGAATTTAAACCCGACAAAGTTATTTTCTTATCACTCTGCATGATGTGGATTATAAATGGTTAAAATGACTCAGGCAAACCTTTCAGGATCAGTGCTATCAACAGCTGATCACCTAAAGCCTCTTTGTGATTTATCAGTGCAGTAATATCTGCCTCTGCATGCATAATATAGTTTGCAACACATTCGTTGGTGGCTTTCTGTAAAGAAAGTAACTCTGTGTAAAATCTAATCACTCAGGGTTTCTGTCTGATACCTTCCATCGTCTGCTGCTTCTCTCTTAACAAGCGAAAGATTTTAGTCATCCAAAAACTCTCTCAGTTCATTTTTCTCAGCATTTTGTCATCTTCGTTCTTCATGTGTCAAAGGTCATAATGTCAGTGAGCACACCTCAACAGCTTGTGTACAGTTACCAAAAAGCTTCGTCATACTTGTGTGTGAAATGTGACACTTTGCAAAATGAAACATGGAGCTCAAAATCATATTCTCTGTTTTCAAAACCGAACAAACACACACAGCTATAAAATGTCATGTTTGTTTTTTGTCTGAAATAACATTTACTGTATTATATGTATATGCTGTATATACCTGTTTTATGAAGTATGTAGAAAAACTCCAGTCATGCAATGTTAGAATAATACGAAACAACTCACTGCACATAGAAAAAAGCTGGAAAAGAAATATTTGTTACTGTAATACAAAGTGTTCATCTGTCAGGTGCCTCCCAGGCCGCCTCTTAGCGTCGCTCTTCCTTTTCTTCAGTGTTCCTGCCGATCTCCATCTGAGGAACGCAGAAAATGAGCGCAGAGCTCGAGGGCGCACGACACACGATCGGATTATTCGCACAATTGAGTTTGAACAGGTGCAACAAGACTAAGTGGTCATGGATGGGTTGCTTTTTGAAGGCAAGTGAACAAATGTGCTAAATGATGCAATTTGTGTTCAGAGATTAGCAAAACTGTGATTTAGAATATTTGACCAATGGTACAGTGCTTAGAGTTCAGCAGTTGGAAGTGATGTTGTTGGTAAGTCATGAAAAAGTTATGTGTAATAATGAGAAATCACTTGAGGGGGAAAATACTGAGCACGTTTATTTAAATGTATTTAATATTTGGCAGTTTGAAGAGGCCTCCCCTACGGTGAAACTGTGAGACTGGCAGGTAGGATCCAAACACAGGACTCCAAAAACACAAGGTGAAACAGTTTTATTGCTGATCTCTCACAAGGAAAACTGGCGAGGAGAAAAAACATCCCAAACGATCATTCTTCACAGGAAACACTCACAAGGAAGGACACAGCCACCAGGGAAGACTGAGACAACATATATACAAAGAGAATAATGAGGGAACAGACCACAGATGGAAACACAGCTGACACTAACTGAAGACTAAAGAGACAGATGAAGCAAAAGTGACCAACATGCACACAGAACATGCACACAGGACGGGGGACTGTCAAAGTAAAAGAGAACATGCACACGGGACGGGGGACTGTCAAAGTAAAAGAGAACATGCACACGGGACGGGGGACTGTCAAAGTAAAAGAGAACATGCACACAGGACGGGGGACTGTCAAAGTAAAAGAGAACATGCACACAGGACGGGGGACTGTCAAAGTAAAAGAGAACATGCACACAGGACGGGGGACTGTCAGAGTAAAACTAACAAGACTAACGGACACAAGCTTGACACGCAGAAGCTAAAACACAGACTGAGGGAACAGAACAGGATATAAACAACCTCCCACAAACTGAAAACACAGATTACTGAAACATAACACTAACACTGAAACAAAGAGCCTGAACAACAATAATACAGAATAAAGAACTATAATATAAAGATTAAAAAAAACCGAAACCCTCTAAACACCCCAAACCCTGGGTCAGTGACAGGGACCATGCTCCACACAAACAGTCTTCAAATCCTGCATGCTCCGTGGGACCCTTCTATGAGCTTTAGGTCTTTCCACAGATTTTCAGCTGGATTCAGGTCAGGTGACTGGCATTTTTATTTGCGTTTGGGATCACTGCCTTGCTGAAAGGTCCACTTTGTTGGGACGAGGCCTTTGGAGCTCCAGACATGGTGTGTGTTATGGCATCCAAACTAGATTCTCCCAGTATTTCACAGACTTGTTTAAATGTTGTGCAGCAACAACATGTTTTTCCTTAAGCACTGGAGTCTTGCATGGTGATGGTGGCTGAGTGCATTACTTGTTTTCTTTGAAACTATTGTACCTGCTGATTCAAGGTCTCTCTGTAGCGCTCCACTTGGCTCTTGGACAATATCTTGGATAATTCTTTTCAATGTAATTAATGAAATTCTCATGGCGCCTGACAGTAGACTAGTCTCTATATGCCCTTCTAGACTGTTTATTTGAACTAAAAGCACGTCTGAAAGAGAACCCTATCTTACAGTCATTTTGATCAGGATATTTAATAAACACATTAAACATATATCACGATGTTGCTAAAATGTAAAACTAGCTAATACATTTGTTTCTCGTCCCTGTGAAGCTCGTCTGAGTTTCCTGGAACGTAAGAATTTAAAATTCTTCTTCTTAAGCAGTGATGCCGACAATTTAAAGAGAAAACTGAGTCTTGAAATATGGCACAGCTTTCTGTAACTGTCTACCATGTATCACCCAGACGTCTTTTCAAAGCCATTGGTTATTTTAGCATACAAATACTGCACAAAGTCAAAGCATGAACTGAAGGACCATCTGTTTGATGATTAATAGGGGAAAAACCTAAAGTCTCCTCCTTATGGGTCCTTCATGTGGCAGCAGACTAACAGTGAAAGGCCAAACTCTGACTTAAACCGTTACCCATGTCTGTCTTTGCACTGACTCACATACACAGAGTACTTGTTCTTCTCTTGGCTACTTGCTCTCAGGTTTGGCGCAGCAGATGATCTGCCTCTAACTCGCCCTATCCTTCTGTCACACCAAGCCTTCTCATGACCTCATCTGTGTTATTCCTTCTTTCCTCCTTACTTTGTCTTCAAACTGCTCAGCCTGTCGCTCTAACGTGCTTAATGCTGCCTAACCTGGTCACTCCCAATGAAAATGTTAACATCTTCAATCTTTTTTAATACAACCACTACGAAAACAAGATCTATGTCCAAAATGCTGACTTCACGACCATCTCATAGATCTTTCTGTCACATATTACTCGTATACTTGTCTGTCTTCTTCACCTCTCTGACCACAGGTAATTGTTTGTTAACGCTTTAAATCTACTAGTTTATAATCACTGACATACCTTCTTTGGACTGTGAGAACAGAGACTCTACCGTAGCAGGAAATCTAAACCCACAATCTGTTTGGTGTGAGGTGACAGCACTGCTCCACATACTACTCTTATCTACAGTGTGAGTCATCCACCAGCGTGCATTAAAGCAGTTGAGAGTGAAAGGTGTTGACTTGCGTGCTGTTTTAATGGCACAGAAACAAACTAATGATGGTCCCATCGTCCTGCTCCAAACAAATTCACTGAGCAAACAAGACAACGCTGAGCAGAAAATGTGCAAAGTGACTCCGAGTGCAAGATTCTTGAAATTTCACTTTCACACAACAGAACTAAAAGTTTCTCTCCTATTACTCCCTGAGTGAATTTACATCCTAAATGTTTCTTTGGATGCAGATTAAAGGGTATTATTCACAAGAAAGGGGAATGGAGATTGAATAACTACAAAACTAATAAGGGAAATGGTTTGAGGAGTTTCTTTACATTCCCTTCTTATGAAGAGAGGGAGAGATTTTGCTATATTTGGCTCCCATCAACCTCAGATCACATCATTTGCACCATTCAATAAAACAGTAAATACATCAGCACGGGCTCCGAGGCCTCTCTACAGCAGAAACACAACACACACAAAGATGATCAGCAGAGACAGAGGGATTCTTGATGATTTTCTAATCAGGTTTATTCCTCTTTCCTGTCATTAGTCAAACGATGACAAATCCATTTGATCTCCACTGTGTGATGTTATATGAACTTCACTGGGGAAACTCTCTCCTCTCCTGCCCAGATGAGCCTGAAACCTGAACCCTCACATTCCCTTTTTTGTTTAATTGAAGCATCGAGAGGCAAATTA
Source organism: Pelmatolapia mariae (assembly GCF_036321145.2). NCBI lineage: Eukaryota > Metazoa > Chordata > Actinopteri > Cichliformes > Cichlidae > Pelmatolapia > Pelmatolapia mariae. Next base: position 29,917,808 of record NC_086234.1, on the reverse strand, counting down.
AACAATAGCCTAGTGTAATTAAATCTCAGCAATACCCTGTTGTGGTACTTTCAGCTGTAATGATGTTTTTGCCTCACTCCTCTCTCGTGTTCCCCACCAATTAAAACTTGCTAAAGAGCATAAAGACAGCTGGATCGAGTTCTGCTTAATGCCACTGTTGTGGTTTTTGATTCGTCCTCCAGTGGCGCTGAAATCCAATAAATGCTATAATTGTGGTTCCTTAATGACAAGACACAGGTGCAGGGTGATTTGTTTTTCTTGATTTGGCGAGCGTGATAAAATTTATGCGAGACAAAAAAAAGTTGCTTAATTGCTACAGAAAAAGACACTGACTTGAAGATTATGTGTGGAGGTTTATATATAATGAATGTTGCAGAAATCAGCACTACCAAAAAAATACCACATTTAAAGACTGTATATTTACCAATTTTAATATTTGGAGGTTCTAATTGAAAAAATGGAGCTGTATGCAAAACGGGCTTTTGAGACGGTGAAGATATATTTCAGTTTCCTTTTGTGTTCTTTATGCTGAACACAAACATCCCTGTGCCCTTTCCTGACCGATGCTAACCCGTTAGATGCCTGCCTCGTGTCCTCTGGCAAAATGGAGTTTTTCCTCCCTGACGTCTCCAATGTCTTGTTCATCAGGAATCATATTATTCACACTTTTCTCTGTAATCTTATAGGCCATTAACAGGAGTGCACTGAACTAGTAACAGTGATTCAGGCTGGGAATGTTACTCCCTTGCAGATCACTCTGTTCATGTTTTGGGGTTTTGTTTTTCTTGTGCTCAGAATGCATGTACACAGCTATGTGTGTCTTGGTGGTGCCTAACTGCACCTAACTGTTGCATAACTGTTGCATAATGAGGGTGACAAAGTTACAACTGAAGCAAGGAAGAGTCACAAATCATGTCAAGTGAAAACAATGTAGCACTTTAAATATTTTACACTTTGTATCACATCACAGTTCACATGTTCGTGTGTTTGAGAAATCACTTTGTTGACTTGACGTGCAAAGTTCAATGAACTGTAAAAAAAAGTGTGAAATGTTTAAATAAGCGGAGCCTTGTCACGGTCTGCTGTGTGACCTGCAATTTAGCAGCTATACTCCAGGAAATGCTAGCTCACACACCCAGGATCATGACAAGCATTAAACATCTTCAGCAGTGATGTTCATTAGTATATGTCAGGGTATGTGTGTATTTTCCCCTGCAGGTGGATTGGTGGGCGGTTCTTGCTTCACCTGCACTCTCCGAGTCGCCTGCTCATCAGGAGGCTGTGGATTTAAGCTCAGCTGTGACTCTGGGTCTCTGCCAGGTTGTCCTCATCATATTACCTGTGCGCCGTTCCTGCCAAGTAGTTTTTCCTGTGTCTTGCGTTTCTTGCTTTGATTAAGATTTTGTTTGCTGATTTGTAAAAACTCACCTGGCACAGGGCAGACGCTCTGTCTGCTTGTCTCTCTGCAAAAGTCAACACATGCCACTGATTTTTAACAAAAATAAAATAGACAGGCGCCTTCGTAAACTATTATCTATGAATGGGTATTACATCTATTTCTCTCAATATTTGATTATTAAATAGAAATAATCAATACAATGAATAACTGACACTTGATGAAGTTTATTTATTGCAGTAATTTACTACACAAAAGGTGTAATTAGCAATTAGGACAGGAGGACAACAGCAGAATCAATACATGATGCAAGTTTATATATTATATTCTAAATGTTGTTTGTAAAAATTAAAGTAAAATTTAAAAAGTAAAAAAAAGAAATGCTTGTGATTACTATCACAGTAACTCCTTATATTGATGAAGATATCTCTTCTCTTCTCTTCTCTTCTCTTCTCTTCTCTTCTCTTCTCTTCTCTTCTCTTCTCTTCTCTTCTCTTCTCGTCTCTTCTCGTCTCTTCTCTTCTCTTCTCTTCTCGTCTCGTCTCTTCTCTTCTCTTCTCTTCTCTTCTCTTCTCGTCTCTTCTCTTCTCTTCTCGTCTCTTCTCTTCTCTTCTCTTCTCTTCTGTTCTCTTCTCTTCTCTTCTCTTCTCTTCTCGTCTCTTCTCTTCTCTTCTCTTCTCTTCTCTTCTCTTCTCTTCTCTTCTCGTCTCTTCTCGTCTCTTCTCTTCTCTTCTCTTCTCGTCTCGTCTCTTCTCTTCTCTTCTCTTCTCTTCTCTTCTCGTCTCTTCTCTTCTCTTCTCGTCTCTTCTCTTCTCTTCTCTTCTCTTCTCTTCTCTTCTCTTCTCTTCTCTTCTCTTCTCTTCTCTTCTCTTCTCTTCTCTTCTCTTCTCTTCTCGTCTCTTCTCTTCTCGTCTCTTCTCGTCTCTTCTCTTCTCGTCTCTTCTCTTCTCTTCTCTTCTCTTCTCGTCTCTTCTCGTCTCTTCTCGTCTCTTCTCTTCTCTTCTCTTCTCTTCTCTTCTCGTCTCTTCTCTTCTCTTCTCTTCTCGTCTCGTCTCTTCTCTTCTCTTCTCTTCTCTTCTCTTCTCTTCTCTTCTCGTCTCTTCTCTTCTCGTCTCTTCTCTTCTCTTCTCTTCTCTTCTCTTCTGTTCTCTTCTCTTCTCTTCTCTTCTCTTCTCTTCTCGTCTCTTCTCTTCTCTTCTCTTCTCTTCTCTTCTCTTCTCTTCTCTTCTCTTCTCTTCTCTTCTCTTCTCGTCTCTTCTCTTCTCTTCTCGTCTCTTCTCTTCTCTTCTCTTCTCTTCTGTTCTCTTCTCTTCTCTTCTCTTCTCTTCTCTTCTCTTCTCTTCTCTTCTCTTCTGTGACAGGGCTGGTTGTTTAACTAGTGTCTGTACAACTGAGTGGCATTCAATTATAAGCGCTATTATCAGCCTGGAGGTTAGAGCCCTGTCTAATTCACTCCTACTCTGTTGTCACAACATTAAGACCCCCCCTGCCCCCCCACAGCCCACTGTTTTCTCCTCTTTTATCTAAACTACACACATTGGCAATCTGATAATAACACCTGATAATGATGTCTACCCCACCTCCTCTGCTCCCCACCCCCCACTAACTCATCACCAGCTAAATGAAAGCAGGGAGCGAATGAGCTGCTCCTACGCTGCTTTAACAGCATTAAAGTGTTGGGGCAGGTACGATTTCCTATCAGTTTTATTCAGCAGGAAACACGAGACTCACCGGCATCATTAGTGAGCAGACATAATGTAATCACTCATGACCAAGAAGATGTGTGCTTGTGTGTGCTTGGCAAGGGGGTTGATAGGCCTATATTACATATTACACAGCAGCGATTATTAAAAGTGAACTTTTTGGACTTTTCCTGTTATGATCTCTGTGTGTTTTAGCATCCTGTTAATCTAAGGTCGACGTTTCTGTTTTAAGACCTGGACATCAAGGGGATTGAAGGTCAGAGGTCACACATTTATCACAGCAAGGTGGCAGTTAGCTGAGTGACAAACAAACAAAGGATAAATAAAAGTAAACTAAAAAGAGGATGAAATGCGCAAGAAAGTAGGAGTATAAATGAGCTGAAGGCAGAGAATAAAGACTGGGAAAATGAACAAATGGGAAACAGATTACAAAAGGAAAGAAACAGGCACCAAAAAACCAAATCGATGATGAAAGGAGAAAAGCAACAGGAGAATATTGGAAGAAGGAAGACAAGCTTTCAGTTTTTCTTGTCCCAAAGATGTGCCACACAGGTAGCAGCGTACGGTTGATCTACTAGAGCTTTACATCAGATGCCCTTCCTGATAGAGTTGTGTCAACAGCTGAAATTGAAATAACAACCCACTATACTGTGGAGCCTGAAACAAAGATGGAAACTGGGAGAAAAAGGAAAAGAGATGGGCAAATGCTTTGAAAGGGGGAAAAGAATAGAAAAGATATGGACAGATTCAAGAAAGAGCAAAGGAGGAAGTAAAACGATGACTTAAGTGACAAAGGCAGCGGAAAATGAGAAAATGAGTTTGGACACATTCAGTGGTTTTTCTTTATTTTTTACCGCATTGTAGATACTCACTGAAGACATCAAATTTATGAAGTAAGATTGAAAAAATTGATAAATAACTCAAAATATGTTTTATATTTTAGATTCCTCAAAGTAGCCACCCTTTGCTTTGTTGACAGCGCTGCAAACCCCTGATGTTCTCTCGATGGGCTTCATGATGTCGTCACCTGAAATGGTTTCATTTCACAGGTGTACCTGTCAGGGTTCATTGGTGGAGTTTCTTGCCTTCTTAATGGGGTTGGGACCATCAGGTGTGTTGTGCAGAAGTCAGGTTGGTACACAGCTGACAGCCCTGTTTGACAACTGCATTAATTTATAATATGGCAAGAACCAATGCGGTAAGTAAAGAGAAACGACAGCCCATCAGTCAGTCTGGAAAATTGCTAAAACTCTGAATGTGCAGTCACAAAAAAATGCCATGACAAAACTGGCTCACATGAGGACACCCCAGGAAAGGAAGGCCAAGAGTCACCTCTGCTGCTGAGGATTAATTCATCCGAGTCACCAGCCTCAGAAATCACAAGTTAACAGCAGCTCAGATTAGAGCCCAGATAGATGCCACACAGAGCTCCAGTAGCAGACACATCTCTACATGTTCAGAGGAGACTGTGTGAATCAGGCCTTTATGGTCAATCAGCTGCTGAGAAACCACGACTAAGGAAAAGCAACAAGCAGAAGAGATTTGTTTGATCCAAGAAACACAAGGATGGACATTACCAGTGGAAATCTGTGCTGTGGTCTGATGAGTCCAAATCTGAGATCTTTGGCTCCACCCACCGTGTCTTTGTGCGACGAGGAAAAGGTGAACGATGGTCTGTACATGCATGGTTCCCACTGTGAAGCATGGAGGCATATTGGTGTGGGATGGAGGTGTGATGGTGTGGGAGTGCTTTGGTGGTTACACGCTTTTTGGATTTTTTCAAAATTGAAGGCACACTGAACCAGCATGGCTGCCACAGCATCCTGCAGCGACATGCCATCCCATCATTTATTCTTCAACAGCACAATGAGCCCAAACACACCTCCAGTCTGTGTGAGGGCTGTTTGACCAAGAAGGAGAGTGATGGAGTGCTGCACCAGACAGCCTGGCCTCCACAGTCACCTGACCTAAACCCAATGGAGATGGTTTGGGATGAGATGGAGCGCAGAGTGAAGGCAAAAGGGCCAACAGGTGCTCAGCATCTCTGGGAACTCCAAGACTTTTGGAAAACCATTTCAATAATCAAAGCTAAGGGTGGATATTTTAAAGAATCTGAAATGTAAAACATGTTTTGAGTTATTTCGTCAAAAAGGGTGACAAATGTAAAAACGTGAAAACGTGAAATTAGAAGAAAAACAGGAGTGGAACAGGTCACTTCTAATTGAAAACAATGAGAAAGAAAACAAAGACGACAGGACAAGAAGAGCAATCATAGATGTCAGAAACAAAGAGGGACGGGGTGAGCTATGATGAAGCTGAAAGACTAAGCAGGAAATCAGAAGAGGAAAGGAAGCAAAAGTGAAAACAGGATGAATGGAAGAGAGATGAATAAAACATGAGTAAGAAAGAGAGATGAACAGATGAACAGTGGCTGAACACAGGTAAACAGGACAAAGGGCCAGTTAGAAAAGAAGACAAAAAGAGGAGGAGAGCAGCAAAATAGGAGAGAAAACAAAGCAGAAGGGGGAAGTGTTGAGGAGGACAGGAAATGGGAGAACTGAAAATGTACAAGAAATGGAGAGGAGTGGAAATGAGGAAAAATTATGACATGAAAGAGGAGAAAAAAAGGTGTGAAGAGGAAAGAAAAGAGGGTAAGCGTGACCAAAAGTGGAGAGCCTCTTTATGTGTGATGCATTAGGTCATAATACATAAAAATCCTTCCAATGCACCATTATACTCCCCATTCTGTGTGTGTGTGTGTGTGTGTGTGTGTGTGTGTGTGTGTGTGTGTGTGTGTGTGTGTGTGTGTGTGTGTGTGTCTGCAGAAGAGGGCTGTTTGTAGTTCACATGTTCATGCTGCAATTTTGTACTCTGGCTCTTTTGTCCCTGTGGTTGTGCGTTGCTGATAAGCTCCATTAACTCACTCATATCACTGTTTATTTGCATTAAATATGACATGAGTCAGATAGTCCATGTTCACAGGTCAACATGAAGCTGCTACAGCTACATGTGTGGAGGTGATAGAGTTGTCTATGACTCAGATACTGAACACAGACATTGTTTCAGATAATCCTCCCACGACTGCTGGTGTTGAGCCCATACCTGACTTAAAAAGGAGACCTAATCAGTGACATGATTCGATGTGAATAGCCAGACTGACCCCACTTCCTGTAAATGGGCTGCTTCTAATATTCATACATATAGAGCAGATATCAGTTGATTTCAACTGATATCTGTATTGTATTTGTTGTTATGTATTGTATTTGTTAGTCAGAATAGCCAGGAGACGATGTTGACTTTCAATCTAGTGTCTGCAACTACAACTATCATGGTGGAAGTAGTCACCGTGACAGTCACCATTTGTTTGAGACTCTGCATTATGAAGCTTCAACATTAGCCTTTGGCTGCTGCCATGTACATTTTCTTGAGCCAGAAATTTTATATACTAGTTTTCTTTTCTTTTCTTTTCTTTCACACCAACACAATGCTTGCCATGTTTGACTTCCTGCAACATTTTTCCACTTACTAAAAATTACATTCAAATTGCTGCTTTCAAGTTGCACCTCCAGCACCTATCACACAGTTTCAGGAGCTGCTGGAGCCTGCTGTCCCTTCTCACAGTATGATGGGGGGGTGCACTGGAAGCACTCCAACACATACTATATAGTACTATATAATACTATATAGTACTATATAGTACAGGTACAAAAGAAACACGTGGAAGAAAGCCAGAGTTTAAAATCAATAACTAATGATTCAATCCAGCAGTGGTGTTTAAATACATGTAGAGTAAAAAGAGGTCAGTGGAGCCTATGCCTACTGCAACATAACTAAGGAAGAGTACGCAGGTCACCTGGTTGGCCCTGACTATAAAGAAGCGCAGTCAGCAGTTTACAGACTGCGTGGTGTCCTTTTATGCACTCTGTTTACTTTTGTGTTTTTAAGATAAATGTAAAAATATGTCTGCTCGTTAGCTCATTAAATAATTAATGGCAAATCATTAAAATATGAAGTTCATCTTCTTCATGAAGAGACATTTTCATTTTTATAGCACCTTTTAACAACAAGACGATGACAATAAATGCGGCACATGAGGCGTGAAAATACATTAAAATAACGTCTAAATGAACACAATGAAATATATAGAACATACATAAATAGTATGTAAAAAGGCTGAAATAAAAAGTGTAGCTGTAAAGGTTTCTCTTCTGGTAAACAAGAGAGACCGAGGCAGAGAAGAAAGGAAAAGCATTTTAATGTCAGGACAGAATCAATATGAGTAAACTAATGGATCACAAGTAACAAGAGTTGGTCTAAATGTTCCTGTGTGTCAGGACTTTATTGATGGAGGATCAATACAGCATAAGTGACCCCAGATCTGTTTCTTTGTCTTTATGCACGGGGCAGCCCTATATACAGGGACACGCACACACACACACACACACACACACGATCAGGGGCGACACCAAGACGGGCCGGGGGGGGGGGGGGGGCGGCGGCACCGGCCACCCTCCAAAATTTGCCAGCCCCCAAGACTGTCCCATTCTGGGAGAGCTGGTTCTGCTGAGAATCATTAAAGTGATGGTTGGGACTCTGGCAATCAATCAATCAATCAATCAATCAGTTATTATGGATTTCAAACTCTTATTTGTTTTTCATGTGTTCAGTGATATCAACTTGAGTAGCAGGAAATTACCAGGCATATAATTCTTTTCTTATTCTCTAATTTGCCATATTTTATTTGTAACCCATATTTACCTGTACGTATATACAACAGCATAATGAAACTGGAAATTCTGGTTTTCGTGTGCCACCCCAATATTTTCAGTAGGCCGTATATGTCCACCCCCACGATTAAACGTTACAAGTTAACGATTCATTTTCACATTCATTTTCAACTTTGCTCACTTCATCTGAAGGCCTGCCTCAGTTTCATAAAGCTCATATGAGATAAACGTAACATTTCAATCAGGTCAGCTCAGGTCGGTGTTCTGCTGAAAAAGCCTCCAGGTTCTTCTTTATTAGTTTAGAGCTTCTGGTAGATGCTACAGATACTATATATACAGTATGTAATGAAGAGGAAATTTTTTAGTAGGATTACATTTAAAGCGCAGCTTATTTTAATTTCTCTTCAGTTGTCAGTATAATTCTATATTTGCTTATTTCACCAAATGACATGTTAATAAATGAGAAGTCCAGTAATGTTGGTGAACAGAAAGGAAAATCCCGAGCTTGGACCAGATGCTGCTGAACCGATGGCTTTAATGTCAGACACATACTCATAGCTGAAGCTAACAAATACGCAGAGGGGATTTCCTTTCCCACCCACAACTTTACGTGTGTGTGCGTGCGCGTGTGCAGTTGTTTGTGTGGTTGCACAGGAGCATCCACACATTTCTGTGTCTTGAAATTGACATTTAGTTTGGTGTAGGCCTCCAGTAATACGAAGCAGTGAATTAAAGGTAAACTGGGGGTGGAGAATACATATGCATGTTTTCACATCCATACTTAGCTTACAAGCTAAATAAGTCATTATTCATGCAAAACTGTGCTTTAATGCAGCACATGACAGACCTGTGAGCAATATGTGATGCAAAGAACAAAACAAATAAATCTTAAAGAACACAAAATCTGCCCTGAAACCGAAAAAATGTGCCAAATACTGTATATCACACTAAATGAGTAGGTGAAGGAAGCATCCAGAGTCCTATCAAAATAAAACTATTACTCATACTAAGTGTGTTATCTTTATTTTAAAAGGCCATTGTTAGACTTTTTAAACCTAGATGTAGCACTGGTGCATCTGTCCCTGCCGTCTGTTTACTTTCAATAAAGCTGATTCTGGTAGATCAGAAAGTTTTAGCAGTTGCAGTACTTCAAACACAACAGTTGCAGCAAAGATGCTAAAAATATGCTCGTGCATATCAATATGTGTTTTTCTGTCCATCACTATCGTGCTTCATAATGGCCAGAAAAGTGGTTTTACAGGTTGTCATCTCACAAAATGTCATCATTTCGTCCTGTTAGACACTTGATTGATTTAATTATATTGGCTTTGTTTTTGAGAACTGAGGCTGGGTTAGTCAAGGCTGGCTCAGCTAGTTCAGATTAGATAAAAGATTAACGTAACCCCGTGGCTGTGATCCCACATCGGCATTGAAAGTGATAATTTAATGTTTCCATATTTTCTCAAGTTCAGATTAAAACAGACAAACACTGAGCGCACAGAACCATTTCACCTCTGTGCAAATTATCACCTCATGTTAACGCATTTCTGTAAGATACTTTTTTGCTGTTGGTAAAATGTGGATGGTTTTCTGTAATCGTAAGCTGAGCTGAAATTTGTTCATAAATTTTGATCCGGCCCGTTTCCACACATGCGGCAGTTTTAGGCTGCATTTGTTCTTGGAGCCTTTTTCTACAGCAGATTGTGAGTGGAATGTAAATGAAGCCACATTTACAGACAGAAATAAGTCCCGCCGTCAGTTTTCATGACAAATGTCATATTATTTAGTTTAGTAGAATAATATCTTTATATTAATATTTCTAAACATTCATCCTGATAAAGATGAACCGCAGAATTGGGATGGATTATTTTCTTTGCATAGTAACACCCCTTCCACCACCCTCTGTCAGCTTGTCATAGTGGTCTCTCCCTGTCTCTCAGCTTTGTTCACAAATATGATTTATGCCAGAAATTGGCACACAATCAGAGTTCATAATATTATCTTTATTTCTCTCATTCATATCATTTAACTGCACAATGAGGCCTGTGAATTTGATTTGTCATTTTATCAACTGAGACTAATTGATTTATGCTGAACCGCCCGGCCTCCCAGAAGATGGAAATTGGAAAAAAAGCAGCCATGTTGTAATGTTGATGGATGGTCAATAATGGGGGCCTGACAGTGTGACTGAGGGGCTTGGAAGCTCTGACATATGGTTTGGGCAGCAGTCTAGGCCGCTTTTGACAAACAAGGGTTGGAGGTTTAGTTCTGGGGGTCAAAGAAGATCAGAGTTAACCTTTGACCTTAAAGTTCAATTGTCCCTGCTTGTTAACATATTCAAACAGAGCGTGTTGTCTTTATTAAATAAAAGGTCTCAGACGACAATATGAACTGCATCCATGACCCAGTAGACGTATCTTATGTGACGTGCTGGGATACAAATTTCACATTGACAATCTCCTGTATCATCATTTTGATAAAGGTAATCATTAATAGGGTGGAATAACTCATTTCTGTTATTCACCAATCAGTGTTGGTCAACTGTGCAGCTTATGACACCGTAGCTTGGTCAAGGTGTACAGCACTGCATTAAACGGCACGACTAACGTCAGATAACTTGTCTGACACTCCCAGTACTCACAATGTTCCCAACATTGTTCACATCCTATGAAGAAGACGGTGGAGGTCTAAGTTATAAGCAAACACTAAGAAGCTTGTTTTCAGGTTTGGGGCAGACTTCGGGTTTGTTTCTGTCTCTCTTTAAAATAATTGTCTTTGGACTTTAATTTGAAATGCTAACATCATTTCTAACTGCATTTTAAAAGTAAGTACTATTAGCATAATTTTTGGTGAGATTTAACCACATTGTGCTCAAGGTTTGGTTAGATTAAAAAAGACTTTATTGTGTAGTTTATTTTGGAAAGGCTGATGAGGCTTTGAAATAAAGTCATAAGAGACATTTGTTATCATGGTACGATCACAAAAAAACGTCAGCTCTCAGCAGGTCTGAAGCTTTTGTTTAAAGGCTAACCATTATTATTAACTATATGCAACATAATAAAAATACGAGGTGGTAATTGTGATCCTCAGTTTGCTCCAAGCATTGATTCAAATCTAGCCTCCCCCTCTTTTTGCCTCCCTGCAAATGAGTCTAATCCAATCAGTATGTTATTGCTGTGACTCACTCTGTTCAACAAGTCCATTAACATAGCTAATAAGTAGACTTAATTGGTTGATTGGCCCATTTGGCCTGGGACCTGGTGGATCATGTTTTTCTTTGATTCGGTCTCAGGTTACCACTGCTCAAAGACTACTGTTGATATAAACAAAGTAAATATCTTACATCCCTTCTCGAGTCTTTAAACACTGACAGTGTTGTAAAATAGAAGAAATACTCATAAATGTTAAGTGTAATGTATCTGTGGTACTGCATGGTTTGTTCTACAGAACCAAACAGTGAAAATTGTCTGGAAAAGGGTGGACGCGTAGATACTATCTATCATGCCTCTATGAATAGTTCTAATCATGATTTTGTTAAGGCTTAAAAATGGAGTGTGGAAGCTTTGACTGTCTGGTGTGACGTGACAGCCTTTTGGTGTCTGCCAGCTCTCATTCCTGATTCGACTCACTCAGCTGGATTCATTCATATCTACACTGTACCATGTTCTGCACTGCTGTTTAACTTGATAAGGCCAAAGTCTGATCATCAGTTCAAACTATTCTGTGTTAGTACAACATATTCAGTGTCAATACTTTGCCAAACTCTGGAAAAGACCCAAAGTGTTACCCTGAGATGAGGAATGTTTGTGATGTTTAGTCTTAAGCTTGCCAAAGAATACCACTCTCCACAGTGAAGTGAATATTTTGTGACTAAAATCGAAATCTTACTGCAACTGTGTGCATGAACAAGCCCAGTGTTTTATGGTTAGATGAGACAAAGACTGAACAGGAGGTATATTTGAAGGAGTAAAGGTGAGGCTTTGAAACCTAAGAAAACTGTCAAGCATGGTGGTGGTAGCACCATGCGCTGAGGCTGAGACTGCACAAAGGGTTGGTTGTAATAATGAAGAAGGAAAAGTACCTAAAATTCTTCAACTCAACTCAACAGCTAGACAGTTAAAACCTGGAGATTAACAGAACAATGCTACATATCAAAGCTGGTTTGGGACTTGATAAAGCAGGCCTGTCCTCAACCTTATGGAAAATTCATTCTTAAAAACCAACCAGTTTAAATGAACTCTACCAATTCAGCAGATTGGCCAAATATCCACCAACAATTATGCCAGAAGCTTGTGGTTGAGCTGTAACTTGCTAGGAGACACATGACCAAACTAGTGTGGAGGTTTCTGTAAATGTATGTGCAGTTCTGAGCCTGTGTGGATGAGAGAAAATCCAAAATATATGTTTTTAAGTCAATAAAGATGACTTTAAAAAAACAATATTCATTCAACCCTGGTTTTTATTTGTATTTTTATTGAACCTTCTGACAAAAAAACAAAAAACAAAAATGAAATTAAATATTAATTTGAATATATTAGTTTTAAATTGTTTCCTTTAACTTTAAAGGGTTTTAAGTACAAAATGAACATGATATTGATGCCTTTGATGAGTGCTTTTAAAGTTGACCACAAATGTATGGCTGAAGTCAGGGAGTGAAACAGGGATGCTCAGTGTTTCCTCACAGTCTGACACTATGGCATGAGACAGTCACCTGATCCAGTCCTAAATGTATCAAGAAGGAACGTTTTCAGTCTAATCGTAAGAGTAGAGATGTCTGCACTAGTCTAGTATGAAAAACTGTATGAACCAATTTTTTAACTCTGAGACAAACTGTTTGAAAGAAAGCCAACGAAATATTGTGCATATTAAATGACATCTTCTGGTCACAATGAACTGTAAGGAAATGCATGAATTACTGAAGGAGCAACGGAGTAAAGGTAAAACAAACACACACTTAATTCTCTCACCCTCTGCTTTGTTTGCTAATGACAGGACTCCTGCATGACAGCGGGGTCATTCATCTTTCTGACACCCTCCTACATGAACACACACACACACACACACACACACACACACACACACACACACACACACACACACACACACACACACACACACACACACACACACACACGAACAGGATGTCATATTTCAAATTAAAAAGCAAATCTTACATTTTAACACAGCATGAAATTGTGAAAGTAAAAGTTAATGAAGATGATCAGTTTTCATAAAAACAATGAAGTCATCAAATGGTGGAGATAAATGTTTAATAATGCCTGAACGCCAGTCTGCCATTATCAGGGCTGTAAAATTTTATGATTCGAGTGGACTGGACGAGGATCTACACGTCCAGTCGATGTGTGCGTCTGCGTTTGTACAGATCAGTCAGGTCAAATCATCAGACGTGTTCTTCCTGCCTCAGTGTGGAATCTCCTGTCTTTAATCAGTCCTAGTGTCAAGTTCACATATCCTAGTCTGGGTCTCAGTGTTGTGCATTGCTTTCTGTTTATTTTGATAGTTTCCCATCTCACGCATTGCCTGAGTTTTACAATTTTAGTATTTTCTTTGAATTTGTAACAACAGCTATAAAGCTGCCTATTTTAGTCCTGCAGTTTGGTCTGGCTCTGCCTGCTGACAGCGTGCTGTGACAGTGATGAGCAGCCAGGCCGGTAACCTTCATTTCTGTGTCTACATATTTTTATAGTAGACTCACTGTGATGATCACTTTGCATTTACATAGACTGCATGTATGCCCTCATTACAACATGCCTATGAGCTGGCCTTGTGGGACTGTAGCTACAAGTTTATATTATTAACTGATAATTATGCAATCCACCATTTACGTTACAGAAAGTAATACGAGTAGAATAACAAATTACTTTATCTGAGTAATGAGTAATATTGCCTTTATTCTAGTAATGACCCTAATGCTGCTGATTGTGATGGATAATTTACTTTGGAATAGAACAAAAGACCACAAATTAGCTTCATGTATCAGTCTGAAGCCAGTGGATGTCATTAAATGCAGCACACACTGGTTTTTCGCATTAATGTTAATGAACTGGCAGATATTGACCCGTATGATGTGCGGGGGTCTTTAAAAACCTGATTTTGATTGAACCCTTGTGTTGCCAGTAGTCATTAGTTTCCAAACAACAGCAGCAACAGCAGGAACGCAGAAGACAAGTGAAGACATAAAGCTGATGTCCAACATTAAGTAAGGCTACTATAGTGGTAAATAATTTCAATAGACAACAAGCTATTGCTGAGAAACCTGATACTATGATTAATGCTCGCGCTGACTAATGGAGAAAGTTCCACCTTGTTTAGAATGTACACAAATCAACACACAAACACCGCGATGGTTAGCTGGACTCTATCTAGCCCTTATGTCTCTATGTGACTACAGGTAGTAAATTAAATAGCGATTAGTTGAAGTCATTTGTTTGCCTGTCTGACACCTGACCGGCTCTCGGGAGGTCCTGGAAGACGAATGGAGCGCTCCACGAGTACGAAGTCAACAGGTGAAGATTAACTGGCTTTAATGATGCCATTTGCTTAATGTATTTGCTGTTTTCTTTCTGTCTACTTTGCTGTCTGTGTTTTCACCACAAAGAAAGTAAAGTGTGGGAAAAATTAGGAAAATTCAGAGTATAGTCGAGAACAGCATCGATTCAAAACCCCCCAAAAATGTTTTATTGTTTTTATTCTTTATTTTGATTATTTTATCAGTTGATTTTTCTTAATCATTGTGATTCATCCACCAGCGAAATGGCTACGTGTTGCTTTGTAGGTCTTGTAACATAAACTTCTATTAAAAGTCTATTAGTGTTTTTGTCCCTTGTATCGTACACTTGGCGATAGATCGTTTACTAACTACAGACAGATTACTGACCGACTGTAAACCCTCTTTTGTTTGATCATTTTCTAAATAACATTTCAGTTTACAGTAATCGATTACACAGAACTGGGGGATACATTTCTTCACAGTAGATGTGAAAGTGCTGTAACTAAGTTTATGGATATTATTCCTCCACTGTTATCTTCTTCACTGCCCTGTGCCGATACAGAGCAGCTACCTGAACTCTACTCCCACAGAGGTTGAATATCTTGTTAATAATTTTACATCTTCACTGCATACCACTCTGGATACTGTAGCTCCTCTGAAAACGCCTCAAATCGGAAGTACTTGACTTCTTGGTATAAATTTCAAATGGGTACCTTAAAGCAGATAATCGTAAGGTGAAGAGGAAATGGTGTGTCCCTATTTTTTTCCTTTAAGCCTGTCCTGTTCAGCAGAATTCTGAATGCTTTGTAGTGCCAGACATATTTGCTTTACCTAGAGGAGACTCTCTGCAGGCTCCACTTGTTAATGTTTGTGTTTAAAATCATCATTTAGCCTAGAAAAATAGTTTGCAGCTCTATTTTTAAAAAGAAAATAAGAAAAACCCGAGGTTTCTCTTCAGCACTGTAGCCAGGCTGATAAAAAGCCAGCGCTCTGTTGAGCAAAGCATTCATTTAACCTTAACTAGTAATAACAGTGAATTTCTTCACAAATAAAATTTTAACCATTAGAGAAAAAAATATTCATAACCATCTTACAGGTGAATAATATGTACAGCTACTTTAATACAGTGATATTTATTTAGACTCTCTTCAACTAATCTTTCTGAGCTAACTTCAGTAATTACTTCCTCTAAACCATCAACATTTTAGACCCCATTCCTACAAAACTGCTCAGAGTGGTCCTACCATTAATTAATGCTTCAACCTTAAATCTTAAGCTCCTAAGACCCGAACTCTTCCACGGCATGCATTTTTAATTTCTCTTTGATATTTGGTCACATTGGGGCCCGATGAATGTAAAAACAAACAATTACCAGATTTTTTTTTTTTACCTAATTTTTGTTTCTACGAAAAATGAGAGCCACATATGATTTTGATAGAACAGTAGCAGTATAATGTCCTCGTAAGTGGATATCAGGCCCTTGTAGAGCAAAATTGACTATTTTGGTCTAAATAACCCAAAATGTGATGTCCACATATGTGGACGCCTGGTCCTAGGAGGTTAAATATGATTAGCGTCTATTAATCGGCTATGTACCACAGGCCTTCAAGCTGGCTGTAGTTAAACTGTTACTTCAAAAGCATCTCTAGACCCAGCAGTCTTAGCTAATTATAGGCCAATCTCCAACCTTCCTTTCATATCAAACATCCTTGAAAGAGTAGTTGTCAAACAGCTAACAGATCATCTGCAGAGGAATGGCTTATTTGAAGAGTTTCAGTCAGGTTTCAGAGCTCATCACAGCACAGAAACAGCTTTAGTGAAGGTTACAAATGATCTTCTTATGGCCTCTGACAGTGGACTCATCTCTGTGCTTGTCCTGCTAGACCTCAGTGCAGCGTTCGATACTGTCGACCATAATATCCTATTAGAGCGATTAGAGCACGCTGTAGGTATTACAGGTACTGCACTGCAGTGGTTTGTATCATATCTATCTAATAGACTCCAATTTGTTCATGTAAATGGAGAGTCCTCTTCACACACTAAGGTCAATAATAGTGTTCCACAGGGTTCAGTGCTAGGACCAATTCTGTTTACATTATACATGCTTCCCTTAGGCAGTATCATTAGAAGACATAGCATAAATTTTCACTGCTATGCAGATGACACCCAGCTCTATCTATCCATGAAGCCAGATAACACACACCAATTAGTTAAACTGCAGGAATGTCTTAAAGACATAAAGACCTGGATGGCCGCTAACTTTCTGCTTCTTCATTCAGATCAAACTGAGGTTATTGTACTCGGCCCTGAAAATCTTAGAAATATGGTATCTAACCAGATTCTTACTCTGGATGGCATTACCTTGGCCTCCAGTAACACTGTGAGGAACCTTGGAGTCATTTTTGACCAGGACATGTCCTTCAACGCACATATTAAACAAATATGTAAGACTGCTTTCTTCCATTTGTGCAACATCTCTAAAGTTAGAAATATCCTGTCTCAGAGTGATGCTGAAAAACTAGTTCATGCATTTATTACTTCCAGGCTGGACGACTGTAATTCATTATTATCAGGAAGTCCTAAAAACTCCCTGAAAAGTCTTCAGTTAATCCAAAATGCTGCAGCAAGAGTCCTGACAGGGACTAGAAAGAGAGAGCAGATTTCTCCTGTATTGGCTTCTCTTAAATCCAGAAATGAATTTGAAATCCTTCTAATCATATGAAAGTCATTAATAATCGGGCCCCATCTTATCTTAAAGACCTCACATGCTCTCAGACTGCTGATTTGCTTGTGGTTCCTAGAATGGGAGGCAGAGGGTTCAGTTTTCAGGCTCCTCTTCTTTGGAACCAGGTCCCAGCTTGAATGCAGACACCATCTCCACTTCTAAGTTTAGGTTTAAATCTTTCCTTTTTGACAAGTCACATAGTTAGTGCCTGCTCAGGTTACCCTAAATCCCCCCTGATTGTTTCTCCTTCACTCTCTGTGCTTATACCTAACTCTGTGTTTAATTATGAGTTATTATTTCTCTCTGGTGCTCTTCCACATCCCTCGTCTCACCCCCAGCTGGTCGGGGCAGATGCCCCTCTTGTATCTTCCCACTATCACCAAAGTGCTTGGTCATAGTGGGTCATATGGTTGTTGGGGTTTTCTCTGTATTATTGTAGGTTATACCTCACTATAAAAAGCAACTTGAGGCGTCTGTTTGATTTGAAGCTACATAACTGAAATTGAATTGAACTGAATATGAGTTGTGTCCCAATAACATACTCACAACAAGCAAATGAGCTCTTGCTTTCTCTGTCTCACGCTCTCTGTCACACACACACACACACACACACACACACACACACACACACACACACACACACACACACACACACACACACACACACACACACACGATATAGATGCAAATGCCCGTACCTACATTCATACATGCTTACAACAGACACACATTAGCGCTGTCTCCATAGCTGTCTAATGACTTTTTTTTAAACTCTTTATTGCTGTTACAAAACATTATCATTAATGTTTTCTGATGATGGACCAGAAGTCAAATGTCAATGGTGGAGCCCAGCTTGGTCTAATGACGGAGGCAGGGGATCGCTTTAATGAGTGGAAGCCGATTAAGTCTGACCTGCTGATCTTTGGCTGCTCCCAGGTGATCCTCCACACATGCAGTGGATGACAAATGGGAACCAGTGGATTCATTTCAAAATTGTAAAGCCATCACTTAAAAAAATGGGATCCTCATATGTGAGAAATCCTATCTGACCCAGAGCTTTGAAAAGGAAATATCCTAAAATTTAAACAGACTTTTTGTTTCTTATATCACATCTGCAATTATTTAAATGGCTTTGGGTATAAATGAAAAATGTATTCTCATGTCATGCACATGGCTCATGACATGTAATTAATATAATTTATATATTGTTTCTTAATATTTTATTTTAATTTATACTTTTCATTGAGTTACATACCACTCTATTTATTTAAACTGTTTATTATCCATTTATTTTTTAGTTAAAAAAAGGAATTTCTCAGCTTTGGTATGAATTTACCTTTTATATTTTATGTATCATTTAAAAATAGGAGTGAGGCCAGAACTTAAATATCCTCATATTCACCAGCCCCTTATTAAAGATATACAGCCCTAAGATTTGTCAGGGATGTGGATGCTCTTTTTCTCAAAAATAAGACTGGCCCATTCCAGCCCCTATGCTGCCTCCTGCAGCTGGCCCACAGGGCCTGTGTTGCTTCTCTGGGCTGAGCCCAACCAGGCACTGTCCCTCAAACCTCCTCCCCAGGCCGTGCTCCAGGGTGGGGGATAGGGTGAGCTGGTATCTTGTCTAGATTTTCCTCACAGGAATTTTCTGAATCACTCCTTGTCTGGCCCCTCACCAGTTTGTCTTGGGAGACCCAACCAGAGGTAAATAACCCTGACAACATAGTTGTTGGGATCACTGGTACACACAGATCCCTACAATGGCTTAAGATGGCAATTAACAGAGGGGACAGTGGTAATTAAATCATTTATAGACAGTCAAAGTGAAAGCACTGGTTTCTTTATGTGGACTGCGCAGTTCTGTATCCTTTGTAAAATCATATCTCCTGTGATCTAAAACATACATTTATATTTTTATATAGATTTCTTCATTAATAAATAGTATTAATACAGTCAGATGATTAGTTTATCTTTCTCTCTCGCTCACTTTTTCTCCTTTATCAGTGCAGATTTCAAGATTTTGTTAGTATTAACATTCTGTATGTTATCGGTGTGCAGAGAGCAGAACAAATGGAAATTTTCTCTTTTGGAGGAGTGAGAGGCTCATTTTAATGGAGTGGATCGCAGAACGGGCAGAAAAGGGAGATTTTTATCTTGTACCTCAATAATATTCACACATGCAGTGGTGTGAAAAAGTGTTTGGCCCTTTCCTGATTCCTATTGTTTTCTGTGTTTGTCACACTTAAATGTTTAAGATGAACAAACAAATTGAAATATTAGGCAAAGATAACACAAGTAAACACAAAATGCAGTTTTTAAATGAAGGTATTTATTACTAAGGGGAAAAATCCAAACCTACATGGTCCTGTGTGAAAAAGTGATCCCAGAAACAAAGTAACTGGGATCTCTCAGTCTGGAAAAGGTTAGAAAGCCATTTCTAAAGCTGTGGGACTCCAGCGAACCACAGTGAGAGCCGTTATCCACAAATGGCAAAAACCTGGAACAGTGGTGAACCCTCCCAGGACTGACTGGCCGACCAAAATTACCCCAAGAGCGCAGCAAGGACTGATCCAAGGGGTGATAAAAGACCCAGAACAGCATCCAGTTAGTGTCATGACTCCACCATAAGAAAGAGACTGGGCAACAATGGGCTGCATGGCAGAGTTCCAACATGGAAACCACTGCTCAGCAAAAGGAACATAAAGGCTCGTCTCAGTTTTACCAGAAAACATCTTGATGATCCCGAGATGCTTGGAAAATACTCTGTGGACTGACGAGACAAAGGCTGAACTGAAGGTGTGTGTCCCGTTACATCTGGGGTAAAAGTAACTCAGCGTTTCAGGAAAGGAACATCATACCAACAGTAAAATATGGTCATGGTAGTGTGACGGTCTGGGGCTGTTTGGCTGCTCAGAAAGACTGACTGTGTAAATGGAACCAGGAATTCTGCTGTTTACCAAAACATCCTGAAGGAGAATGTCTGGATATCTGTTCATGACCTGAAGCTGAAGCACACTTCAGCAGGACAATGATCCAAAACACAGCAGCAAGTCCACCTCTGAATGGCTTAAGAAAAGCAAAATGAAGACTTTGGAGTGGCCCAGTCAAAGTCCTGAGCTGAATCTGATTGAGCTGCTGTAGCTTTAAAAGGTGGTTCATGATTGAAAAGCTCCCAGTGTGGCTGAATTACAACAATTTTGCAAAGATGAGTGGGCTAAAATGATTATTTTCTTTTAAATTCTTATGTGGGTTTAAAGGTTTTGGTTTTTTTTTTTAGCATTTTATTTAGGGAGCCTTTTTTCAAATTCAGCGTAATAAGATTAATAAAATATGTCATCAGGAGCAGAAAAAAATTCTATTGTTCTTGTTTTTCAACTATCAAAATCAAAAAGTACTGCGTGTGTGTGTGTTACGGAGTTTGGGTTGAAATTTGATGACCACCTGTAAAACAGAAACAAAGCTTCCCTCCACCGTCACTTTCACCAAAATATCATCTGGATTTCACCATTAATTCCATCAGAGGAATGATTTCAGTAAAGCAATATTCTAAAATAGCCACAATAAAATTATGGTAATGCACTCCTCTCCACTGTCACATCATTTCAGTGCCCTCCTTAGATTCCTTTGATGGTCAGTCTCAATGAGGAAAAAGCCACCTACACCAATTTACAAAGAAAAATAGAAACCTCCCACAGAAAGGGTAGAAGAAAGAGCCAAACAGGCAGCCGTCTCCCACATGGTCACCCTTACCGCTTTCTTTGCAAGCGTGTGTGTGTTTGTGTGTGTGTGTGTGTGTGTGTGTAACTTAGGGGTACTCTAACAGTGCGGGGTGACAGGGGGAATTTGAGGATGTGGGCGGACAGTGACGGGTTGCATTAAGGTAAACAGACAATGAGGGGTAAGGAGAAGTGGCAAGCAATGATTTCAACACTGTACTTTCTGTCAGCACTTTCCTTATTTAACTTTTAAAAATTCCAGTTTATTTGATTCTATACTGTGGTAACACTTACGAGGGCCCTATATACAGTTCCCTTTAACTTCATAGAGTCACTGAAACTCTACTATGTTTCTGGGAAATGGTGACATCATTTGGTATTAATTATACAGAAAATGTAAGCTCTCGTCGTTTTCCTGTTTTGTCTGTGGTTTGGACTAAATTTAACGCTTCATTCTAGGAAACTTCTTTAGAAATTATCAGTTAATATTTTAGCGTGCACATATCAGCCTCATTTTAAGATGGAAAGGAACTTTGCTGAACCTTAATTAGAGTTAGAGAATTTTTTTTCCATATGTGTTTGTTTTCCCCCAATATCTGAAATAGCATAACCTTAAAAAGCTGAATTCTCCTGGTCTGTGGAGCGCTCTCGGGGTGAACTTTTTAGTAAGAATCCAAAGAATTTAATGCTTCACTGCTGAGTGTCTTGTTTTAGTGCATCTTCAGAGTCTGACTTGGAAATGAAACAAATGACTGGCTCATAATAAATGGTCATCATAATTAATGACCATCCATTAATTATGATGATGATGAAAAACAGAAAGTGTTATTTCTCTGGGGATCTACTTTTAACGTTGGACTTTTCAAGATTAACTTTACTGTTTGTGTTTTAAAACTGCGATGTTAGTAAAGAATCCAAAAACTTTTCCCACTGCTAAGCCTGTAGAACTGTGACTGAAATGTCCATGAAAGCAGAGGTAGATTAAAAATGATCACAATTCACTGTATTTTGAAGAGATTTTTAAGCAGTTTGTTGCAAACGTTCTATGACACTGGATGGTTGTCCCGTGTTGATGCGTAAAATAGTTCATAACAGATAAGAAGCAGATACTAATCATGCTTAAGAGTCATTTACTTCAGTATTTTTCCTCACTGCTATGCAGTAAGAAATTATCCGCTTGGTATGTGGAGCGTTTGTCCACTATTACTAAATGAAAACATAGAAGTAACAATTTGATACAAAGTTCGGTTTAACTTCATTTCTCCGTTGTGTCAGAACAACAGTTCGTTCTGATCCCCAAGTTCCCCATTAAACATAAAGCACAATTTGCCTTTTTACTTTAATTTATAACTTTATCACCCATAGTGGCTTTTAGAAGAAAGATGAAACAGCACAAAGATAAAATAACATAAAGTTGGTGCAGATATGGGGCCAGATTTCCAAGTGGGCTTTGGAACTGCATTTGATGTTAAAAAGAGAAAGAGTTGAACACAGAGGGATTATGTAAGCTGGTGCAGCAGCAGACAAATGTTGATTGATGTGGTGATAAGGGAGAGTTAGGCACTTGTTCTGCGTTCTCCTCTGACTCAGTCTGGACCTGTTGTTGAAACAAAAGTGGTAATGAAGGCCCTGCGAGGTGTGGGTGTGCCATGTGTTCAGCCATGACACCCCTCCTTCTCGCTCTACTTCTACCCCGTCCTGCCCTCTGGTTGTCTTCCTACTGTCCTTTGTGTCATTCTTTCTTTGCCTTCTCCATTTCCTTCATTTCTTGTTACCTTCTTCCTTTGCTCCTGCCATACTTTCACTCCTCGTCAGATCATTCCTTCTCTTCTGCTACGTTCTCTTTACGGCACATCTGCATCAGTATTTTCTTTTACTACCTCTTGCTCCCTGTTTTTCCTTGGCTTCCTGCACCCTACCAAGAGAAACTGGAATTTTCTCTTCTCTTTCTTGTAACCCAATTTTGCTCAGTTCACTTTTTTCCTTCCCCTTTTTTGTCTCTCCTAATGAATGTCTTTGTGATTCTAACCTCTTCTTCCTTTTCTGCTGTTTTTCTGTATTTACTCCTCCATCCTCACAATGTTCCATCTTCTTCCTCTCCTTCTCCCTTATCTGGCATAGCTTTTAGTGCTTTCTTGCTTCTCTGCCACAGTGTGCAAACATTTTTGTGTCTGTGGGCGAGACAAGAGAAAAACAGGCAGCATTATCTGAGGACGTCCCCACAGCCAAACGGTTTCCTCGTCTGAGTTCGTGGGGGCGGATGAGAAACATTCCTGAAAATGCGAAACATTCAGATGAGGCTTAATAACGCTGGGGCTTTTCAAATGCTTTCAGTGTTTTGCAGAATCTTAGGAGCTTTTGTGGTGGCTGAGCTATTGTCAGCATACTGCTCACACAATCACAATCTTATATGTTTGGCCTGATGTATGCTGCTGTCACTGACCTCATGTATACACTGCTCGTGATATGATGTTTGTTATTGTGGGTTTCATTGTTGAAATGTTGAGCCTTAATGGGAATTAGACAGAGGCTCATTCACAGATGGTCAATCTGGAAATCATTAAAATTGAAATGACTGAATTTTATTTGTTAAGTGGAACTCATGGTAAACCCCATCATTCTTTTTAAAGTAAAAGCTGTGCTTTCAAAAATGTACTTCAAATTTAACACAAAGATAAATTTAAATATTCTTAAAATAAATGTTCAGATAAAAAATATCTTTTTTCATTCATTTGATTCTATTTTCTAGAAGAAAACATTTTCATTTAGATCAATGGAAAGAAAAGAACACAGATTTGTGTATCTTACTTTGTTTACAGCGACACTAACTCATTTTCATATTTAAAGTTACAATTTGAGAAAACACTTAATATGTGATATATAAGGAGTGGGTGTGGGAGGGGCTGGGTTGGATTCAGAGCAGTGGTCTGACATTAGGCAGTTTACTTTTTACTGCAGTCTTCTTCACAGAAATCAAATGAAAATAAAACTTAACAAACCAGCTTTCGCGCAGAATCTTCCATTTAGTAAAGTGACAAATGAAAATGCATCTGTTACTCAGACAACTCAGATCTGTAATGTTTCACATTCATTATAATGTTGTTGAGGTGACAGTGAGTGCAGGATTTTGCAGAAAACATCAGCAGACCGGCTGATCTCATGTTTGTTTACTTCCTGTTTATATGATTTTTTCCCTTAGCAAATTCTAAGTGCTTCTTTTAACTGTGAGAAGGAAAAACTCCTTTTATAAGGAAGAACTCTGAGGCACAAAGAGGGGCAGCCATCTCCCGTGAACAGGTGGGGATGAGGGCAGAAATGTGTTGCACTTTAAAGGCCAGAGTTCCTCGGTGACAAAAGAGTGCTAAATGATGCAGTTTGTGTTTAGAGGTTTCCAAAGTGGAGACCTGGAAGTTTGGAGTCATGTTTGACCAGGATGTGTCCTTCATTGCACATATTAAACAAATATGTTATTCACAAACATACACATAATTAGTGTGAGGCAGACAATCACCGAGGAGGGAGAACAAAGAAATACAAGAGGTATAGAAGGTATTATCCTCACCATATGAACCAGCTTACTGCCTGTTCTCTGTCCTTGCTTGAGTGTTTGGTTTCTGGATCTTATTGTGGTCCATTTTCCCCTCTGGGGTGTTGGGATTGGGATGTTGGCTAGGACACATGTTCACAAGGAGAAAAAAAGAAAATAAAAAGAGAGCTAATGATGTATCAGAAGAATATAAAGTGACTGGAGTGTCAACCGGCAGCTGGTGGAACATGTGATATTTTCAGTTTCTGCCTCTTTCACATACCGGATTAAGACAGCTGTCGATAATTTCCTGAACACCCCTAAAAAAGAGAAAAAAAGTAAAGATGTTTGAAAATGTGTTAAAAGAAGCCCAGCATTGGCTGGGTACCTCTGGTGAATTAGAGCTTGTAAAATATTATCACGTAAGCAGAACTCCAGGGCTTTACCCTGCTGACAGAATGATCTGGGGTGGTAGGCCCCAGGCTGATGTGCTGCAACACATTGATCATTTATTGAGATCAGATGCCAGCCAAATGAATGGTTAGGCGCTTGAGGAAGAGATGCCAATGATACCACACAAACGTGATATACGTATATAAGTAGGAAGGACGGGGAGAGGAGGGCAGAGCAGCTGAGAGCACTGGCACCATAAAGACACAAATATGGATGTTTTATATCCCTGAAACAAACAGGAGGTGTGTGTACAGTTCTTGCAAGGTGATTTGTCAAATATTCAACAGGATCTCTTTGAAAATGATTTTTACAATGTTATATTAGACCCTTGATTTTCCTAATGACCAGACTCCAACCTTATGGTCCAAAGGAGATTCAAAACTGTATAAACTGGTGTAAATATGTCCAAGAAATCAGTACATAATGTAACAATTGGTAAAAATTCAATCTTTTGAACACAAACTAATAATACTGCCCAGCTGTCTGAAAATGAGCTCCACACTGCCATGAAGGGCCCTGATGAGGAGTTCTTCTTCCTCAGTCATTCATACAGAACAGCGAACAATACTGCCTTACACATACAACTGTCATCATAATGTGTATACTAATATATTATTTGGTGACTATTTTGTCCCCGTACATATTACAGAGCAATAAAAAAAAGCTGAATTTTAAATGCATCGCGTGGACATCTGTAACTGTGATCAAGAGCCAGACCAGAGGAGAAAATGGTAAAGGATGAAAAAATACAAAAACCAAAGTTACATAAACATGAAGACCTGTTGGTCTGCTCATTTTATTTATTTACCTGTGAAGGGAATGTACAATACAAATAGCTTCAGTACTGTCATGGTAATGATGAGTACTGCCCAGGTCTGTCCAGGCTGATAAAGCACATTATAACCAAAAATGATTAAATTACAGAACAGCCCGATTACATTTTCATGGGCAAAAAACACAAACAAAAAATTACCTCAGCATTCGGTTATTACAGTTTCTGGAGGTCCTGTTCTAACTACGTAATTTCACTGTGCAATGAAAGGTCTTGAGCATCAGTTTGTTAGCAGGCAAACACTCGGCCGCATGGCTGAGATGCAGCGACTGGGGTTTGAGTCCCATCCAGGGCCCTTTGCTGCATGTCCTCTCTGTCCACTGTACCACTACCCAATAAAAAGGGCAAGAACACCCCCACCAGAAAGGAAAGGTTCTGCAGACAGTAAACATCAAGTCCTGTTTCAAACGAGTTTGTGCCATCATCTATGATGATTAAGGTTTAAGCAATTGTAAGGCAGTTTGACAGATGAGTCATCTGAGAGAAAACAATCAGAAACTGAATTGTCATGCATGTCAGCATATTCCCACAAAGTGCACTAATAAACTTGTCAGTTACTCACCAGGTTTGCTTCCCATCAACTTTTTTCACTTCCCTAAATTGAGCACTGAAAGATCACTTTTAATAAACTGTAGGAGCTCTTCTGCTCATAATCTGGACTTCTTGGATGGATCAGTACAGTGAAAACTAGTAGCAAAACTAACTGAATGTTGCCTGGATATGACAGGTTATGGCAAGTATTCCAATTATATTCCAAGTATTCCAACTTTATAGAACTGAACAAACTAATTGTCCAGTGATCATCTCCATATTAGGCTGCCTGGGCCGTGGTACGGAGACACATGCATACACTCAGTGCATGGGTTTACGAATGAACACGTTAACAGGCAGTTAATTTCCCAGCGGTGATCATCTCCAGGGTCAAGCACAGGCAGCCAGAGATCTATGGCTAGTGACGAGGGACACAATAAATCCAACCTATAAAATGTGGGCCAGCCTCATTAGTCACAGCTTTCATTATGGCACGGCAATATGTGTCAGTGTGCTAATGTGCCATCCTTCCACCGTTTCACTGGAACTATATATGTACGTGTATATGTTTAAAGCGTGTGTGTCTCATTAATATCTGTTCAGGCCCCGAGGAATAGCTTTTCCCACTGAAACTGGGCGTTTAACAGAGTCTTAGCTGCTCTGTCATGTTTCTGTCAAAGCTTACTGCCGTTTGTTCACACAACACTTACACACTGGTTGAGGGTGAGAAGAGGCTTGGCCATATTCATTTCAGGGTTGATTTCCTAAGAGACAAGAAAGTGATACTGAGACAAAGTAATGACAAAGTGTCACCATCTATTCAGCGATATGCTTTCTTATCAGAGTTCGATGCAGTACATATTCATTACCAAACAGGACTGGACAGAAGCAGACTGCAGTGTTTCCACAGTGGAACAGTGAGCCAGACCACAGCAGCACTGCAGTGTAGTGTGCAGCAGAGGTGGATGGTGATGGGGACAATGACTGTACGCTTTCAGCAATGACACTCGGTTCTGGAACTTTACAGGGGCGGCATCATGTTTGTATTAGTAAGGTGGGAGGCTTGTAGCTATGCTTAAATCCAGCACATATACTGTCATCACTGACACAGATACAGTTTACAGTCGACTACAAATAGCTGTTGTGCTGAGCGTATTATGTTCATGGTATAATTAGTATTTTAAATTGTGAATGGTAGAGTTTTATTAGCAGTTTTTCAATGAACTGAAACATGAAAGTAAAAGAAACATAAAGTGGAGCCTGCACTGTGTGTCTGGTTATGCATTCTTGCCTTTGTGTGTTCTTGTGGTGAACTTGTGGGTTATGTGTATGCATCATGTTGAACTTTTGCCACATGGGTGTTTAAACAGAAAGTGCCCAAGAGGAAGGCAGCATGCAAGAGGACGAATCTCACATCGAACAGATTTTATTTATGGTTTATTTCTCTTACATACTGGCTTATAAAATGTAACTTTGAAGGCAACCCTCGTGTTTGAGTTTACATCCGTCGAGTCTGTAATTTCGTGTTTCCTAAACAGCACATGTGAGATTGTGCTTTGCTAGTCTTTCTGTTTTGTCAACCCTGTAGCAACCATCCAACCTGCAGTCACAAAATATTACAGCTATTGTCTAAACCAGGGGTACGCAAATATGAAATATTTAAGTTAATTTACTGACTGAACACTTATGAGATGAAATAATTAAATAATTGTGGCTGTTATGGATTCTAGTTACTTACTAGGAATTTTGTCATGACTCTTATATTGAGTGATGTGTAAATTTTAGCTGCGTATTGAGTGTAACTGTGCGTACTTGTTCTATTTGAGGATGGAACAGCTTTGTTCAAAGACTCATGGGACTGTGAATGTTTAATTTCAAATGATTGATTTAATCACATTGAGGGGATGGGACTGGAGAACCAGTTCCAGCAGTGCGCTCTACAGCATCCATATGGACATGACTATTTTTATTGCACAAAAAGACGAGAGCGCCATGGTAACAACTGCATTATGTTGCTAACACAACTTTGGCTCTTTGCAAGCAGCTGCACAGACAACATGCTAACGTTAAGCTAGCCAAGAACCCAGAGTGATGATCTGCTGATGATCTGCTGGGATGAGTGACCCCAGTCCAGCAGCCAGACCCAGGACTTCAGCAGGTAACTGATGAGTAGTCAGGCTGGAGTCCTCGTTTCTACCTGCTGTTTTGTTGGAAGTAGCTCCAACATGTACAAACATTTGACCACACAACGTGCAGTTAATTTGGCTGTAATGTCTTTACTATGTTGTGGTTGCTCCTAAATTGGAGCCAATGAGAGAATTGATAGGTTTTGTGTTTAGACTTTGATCTGTGTGGATTTGCTAAGTGGTTTCCAACATTTTTCTGGTCAAGAACAGTGTTTGAACAGGCCAACATCTCCTGTTGTGATCAGTGACACTAATTTAATCATTTTTGTTCAGACTATACATGCACAAACCTAAATACAACCACATGAAATGCAACAAACTTGTGATCTCTGCTTTGTTTGCTTCTTTTACTTTCTAACTTGCACTGTTAGAAAGCCAGTTGTATGCCATATTAATCCAGTGTTAAGAAGAAGTAACAGTTCACCTGTTATTTTTATGAAAAGCTGAAAACACCCAGGATTTCAAAGTTTCCAAAAGTTGAATTAGTCACTCAAGTTAGATTTATATAAAAGTCATAAATAAATAAATATTTCTTTCCAGAATTTAATATCAATGTAATATCAAGGCCACATTTACTTATAGTCTGCTCTTATGTTTACTGCAGGTATACTGAACAGGTCGGCTCTAGCACTGAGGGTGACACAAGTGTGAGAGCGAGGTGCTCTATTGGGGTGATATGGCACTATGAGGTAAGATAAGATGGGACCTGATCTTTTGAGACTTTGTATATATGTAAAAGAAACATACACACTGTGGACATTCAGTGACGGCTTAGTTACAACAAGAAGTTACATGTTTTCCACTCTGCAGGTTTGCTACACCTCAAATGTAATCAATAGGACGTTCAGACTATGATAATGTTTTTGTGTGAATATTGGGTTAAAAGATGCAGCAGGGCAACCCACCACAAAATGTTGTTGTTATTAAAGATGCTCAAAAAGTGGAACAGAAACTTTATTGGTATCTGGGTTTTGCATAGAGGAGTGGTGGTTCAATAGCACCACTAACAAAGTTTCAGTAGCCACAGAGCTACTGTGCCTTGGATATCAGATGCTTCTCAATGATTTGAGTTGTCAGAAGAGAAAATGAACTGGCTGCTGTTTCTATGTTAGTTTATTGGTGACCATTATCTGAGCAGATTTTCTCTTCCATCAGTTTTTGTTATTGTGGCAGCATTCAGTAAACATGGGCCTAGGTGTGTTGAATAATATTAGGAAGTATCAGGACAGTAAGATTCCAGCCCAGACAAATTCATCCTGTTCTAGGCTGTTTGAGACAAGGCATGTCTCTGTATAACAGCAGACTCCAGCTCTGGAGCTTTCTTCTTTTATCCACTGGTATGGGTTCTCTCTTTTCCTTCTTTTCTGTTTTGGACTGATATCAGAGCATTTCCACTCGCTTTCATGTTTCACTCTGCAGGCGATGAAAGCTGTCAGTCTAGAGTGCAAAAGGCTAACAGTCATGGAGTTTTAAAAGCTTTACAAGAAGAATTATGGATTTAAGAGTGGTGACTCTCAGGGAAAAAAAGGAGGGTAATGAACTTCCACCTCGGAAAAAATGGATGAGTGTGTGTCCTGGTGGGCAGTGGTGTAATGGTTAGAAAGGCTGTAGAAGTGTCTTTGGGCAGGACAGGTAAAAACATGCTGCTCATTGTAAGATTGAATTTCAGTGTGAGAGCTATGCTTGGACATTGTTGCTGGGTTTATCCAGACTAGTCTGAAAAGAGACAAAGAACATTTTTAAGATGTAAACATTGCATAAATCTTCCAATCACGGTGCAGTTTTCTGTGCTGTGCTACTTAGTCTCACAATCAAAATGTTGTGATTATTTTATAAACTATACAGTTAATAAAATAAGAAATGAATAAAAGAACATTAAATTTAAAATAGTAAGATGAGATATTGAACACTGAGACATTTTAAAAAAATGTATTAATTTATTTATTGGCTAAAAACAGTTTCAACATTATAAACAGGACCAACAAAAGACTAAAAAAACTTGTGTAATACAGACAGGATATCTTACTACTAATTATATTTCTTAGCAAGAGGCTGAAGTAAAGATGGGGAGTTCATGACCCTATAATAAGCTGGCCGGGCAAAGGGCTTATCAATTAAACAATATTTACGATATAAATATTTTCTTGAACAGAGGCTGGGTAGTGTGATCACCGGACTTTCAGATAGTACTGCGCTAAAAACAGACATCATTCTGGAATTAAAATCACTGTGTGGGCTCAGCAACACTGATGAAAACTCACAGTCAGTG
Source organism: Pelmatolapia mariae (assembly GCF_036321145.2). Lineage (NCBI taxonomy): Eukaryota > Metazoa > Chordata > Actinopteri > Cichliformes > Cichlidae > Pelmatolapia > Pelmatolapia mariae. The sequence goes on along the minus strand of NC_086234.1, from coordinate 29,887,233 downwards.
GACACAGTTTACTGCAACACACAAAGAAAGAAACCTTTATACAAAAAGATCAAGCAACACTTCCACTTTCTCTGGGCTCATTTAAGGGGAATTGAAGCGAGGTAAGCAACTAACCTTTGGCCTGACCATTTAAAATCTAAAAACAAATCTTTCTGGAATCTGTGAGGGTTCCATTAATACTGTTGTAATCTTTACAGGTTTCAGAACATCTGCTGCTTCTAAAGCTCCGTCTTTTTAAGTAAGAAGAAAGGAAGGCCTCCCTTGTTTTATTATTCAGTAAAGAATGGAAACATGTTTAGCTTTCAAAACTAAATAGACAAAGCAATATAGAGTCCAGCTACAGTTGGTCTCCTCACTTTCCAGACTCTTGCAGTGTTGTTAAACAAAGAATAATGCATCAGAATGGAATCTTTCCCAACCACGAGCGTCATGAGCCCTGTGCCGCAGGCCGTATCACCGGACCTGTGGCCATATGTTCTGGACACGCGGGTAAAGAGAGGGCCTGAGCTGTCAGCTGGTCACCACCTGGTGGTGAGTTGGATCAGGCAGCGGGGGAGGATGATGGACAGACCTGGCGCACCTAAACGTATTGTGAGGGTGCGCTGGGAACGCCTGGCAGAGGCCCCGGTCCATGAGATCTTCAACTCCCACCTTGCAGAGCTTCAACAGCATTCAGAGGGAGACTGGGGACATTGAGTCTGACTGGACCATGTTCAGCATCTCCATTACTGAAGTCACTGTACTGAGCTGCGACCGCAAGGTGGTGCCTGTCGTGGTGGTGACCCCCGAACCAAATGGTGGACACCAGAGGTGAAGAAGGAGTCCAATCAGGCTTGGTTAGCATGTGGGACTTTGGAGTTAGCTGACAGGTACCGGCAGGCCAAGCACACGTGCTAAATCTTCAGGAAGCTTTTATCTGAACACAAAGTTGATGTGATACTGTTGTGTGTGCGTGTGTGTGTGTGTGTGTGTGTGTGTGTGTGTGTGTGTGTGTGTGTGTGTGTGTGTGTGTGTGTGAATCTTATCTGAAATAATAATGAGAAATAAATGAAATAATATTAATAAAACCCAGAGTTGTCATGTCTGGCTGGCAGTGTTGTCTTTCCAATACTTGACCCAATCAAAATGTGAGACGGGGGACGAGAGATGAAAATGCTGTGCTGTCCATCATAAAATGTCTCATCTGGTCACTACATTAAAATACATGAAACGTTACTACTGCCTTGATAGGAACACAAATTTCAGTAAAATCTGCTTAATGTTAACATCGATTGACATTGTAGTTCCGTGAAAAACAAAAACAAAAAATCAATTCCTGATTTGGAAAACATTTTTAACAGTCCATCGGACAGTTGTCGGCTGATCACCGATTGTTGGAATTACCAAAACCATCTTCTTCTAACAGCATCTTGAAAACTCATGGGAGTGTGATATGGTAAACATCTCGAGTTAGCACAGTATGTCACCGCTCACTTTTGACATCACCATATCACAGTTATTGTAACCTACCACCTACCCAGCAGGGAAAATCCCTGTACTGTCCCTCGAATACTCTCTGTATATGAATATGTGCCTGTGGTTGTCAGTGTCTGCTGCTTGATTAGACTGGAAGATATACTCATATGGATAAAACATAACATTATGACCTGTGTGGCCTACTGTACAAAACATATGTGGTCTCTCAGTGACTTTGACAACTGCTTTTATTTATGAGATTTGAGCTTGTGGACCGTATATAATTTTCTGATGATATCATACTGTCATTATCTTCCTGTTAGATAACCTATAGACTTTACCACTCAGCTTATATCACTGTCACAAGTTTAATATGCAAGAATATACAGTAATTTCCTTGTCTGTTTAACTGTCACAGTCATCAATACAAAGCCCACACTGGATACAGTTTGCTTTTGTAGCCCACATATTTTCTCTGTGTGGGAGTTGGGTGTGTGCATGCAAATATATGGCTGTTTAAAGTGTGTGAGTGGGGTGGAGAGAGACGATGAGTGTGCAGCTGTGAGAACGATAATATGGTTGGAATTGAAAACCTGACAGAGACAGTGGCTGGGACATATACATTGCTGACTTTGAATAACCATATATGGAGAACTGAAACGCTTATTAAGGATTTTCGATGGCCTATATCTGAAGTCATATTAGACAACAGGCAAAAGCCAGCCAGTATGACAAAACCTATCAGCAGGCTGGACAGTATATTCATTTATAACTCCCAGTGTAATTGGTGCCAGCAGCAGTTGAAAAATATGAAAACTGTAGTAGCAGCAACAGTGATGATGACGGGGGCATTGAGTGAAACAGCATTAGTAGGTCAAGTAAGTCAGGTGAGATAATTAATTATCACTGACTCCATCGGTTTATACTTTTAAAACATAGCCCTACTGCACCACTGTGTTTCTGTGTGTGTGTTTGTGTGTGAATAAAGCATAGAGGCCTTGCGGTGCCCTCTAACTCTGACACTCTGACACTTTTATTCTTATTTAGAAAACAGAGATTCTTTTTCTCCCTCATTAGCTTCTCTGTATCAATTCCCTGGTTAAATTCCCTCTCCTAACATACATGAGAGTTGTTGTTTTGACTACCTGTTGGAATGATATCATAGTGGTTTTAAGCATTATTGTGAGTGTACATCACTGTTTATCCAATATTAGCAGTGAGATATGGATCAATGATCTGGTAAGCTAGTCATCAGCCTCTTTGTTGGTTTCCACTGTTAGTTCCAGCAGGGTCAGTTCAAGGTTTCTTTGAGATGATCACAGAATATTTTCAAGCGTCTGACAGCCTGAGGTCACTACCAGGCCTATATTTGGATCACACCAAGACAGTAGTGACTGTGCAATGTATCTGTACAATGCAACACACACAGTGGAAAGTTTATTCCACTAAAGGTGCCCGATATTTTCTGCGTTCTGTCTGTCAACTTTCTCCACCCACGAAGGGACTTTACAAGATCAGAACAGGTCTGTGAATTCTGTGTGCGTGTGTGTGCGAGAGAGAGGAAGAGCGAGAGAAGGCACACTTCCTAAAGAGGCCACAGGAGGGCATGCAATTTTCACGAGTACTAATAAACACACTTTGTGTCGTCCCAGTTGTGTAAACTAAATTTTGTCCCAATTGCTATTTTCATTGAAAAATGGCGCTATGCTGATAAAAATGCGAGAGTATGTATGTGTACCACTGTAAACTTGTGGGTCCGTGTGTGCGGTTATTTCACAAAACCTATAAGCGCTGCCTCTATAAATATTGGCTTCCTTTTCCTAAGTTCTATAAATATCTTTAAATTACTATAGTTAACTCCTCGGTGAACTAAATCGAGTCTTTCCTAGAGCATAGTCAAATGAGAGCGTCAGAAATTTCCGTGCCCATGCAGCCCGTCTACCAAAGAAGTAAATTCCACCCCTCTGTCCGTCTCATTTGTTTGTGGTTATGCCTCTCAGTGTCTTTCTCCCTCTTTCACTCTCATAATGCTCAGCTCGGTAAAACTCGTCACTTTCCGATGATCGTTTTCCGGAATCTAACCCAAATATGGAACATGGAGGGTGGGCCCGTTGGTGCCGGATTCAACCTTATATGGGTTTTGACGCTGAAACCGGAATTCCTCTTTTGATCGCAGAGCGCTATTAAACAGCAAATGCGCGAGAATAAACATGTAAACGATGATAAGACAGGTGCATTAGTGAGGGCTGCATGCGCTTTTTACTGTGCGCTCTTCCTGTGAGGTTTTGCGCAGGTTTGTTGCAATTTTGCAGCAGGTGGAAAAAGTCAGTCTTATCTATCCTGGAGCAGCGGGCTCTCCATTGACAAGAGATTCCCTTTGAAAGCGTCATGGAGCCTCTCGGCCAATCAGCTTCATTCTTCTTCTCCGACTACCCCTCCCACTTCCATATTTGGTTAATGACGTTTTGAAAAGGTTCCCCATATATACATACTAGTGTCAGGGCCCCCGTTCCCGTTACTTTACACCGTTTTAACTCGATCATCAGAGCATATGAAGCGCACCAGAACACGGAGCTCATCCTTTAACACACGCTGACTGACAGAGACATGCAGTGGTGACCCCCTGCGTGGCTGGGTTATATATCCCCTATTTGTGATAAGCTTTGAGGTAAAGAACAGAAAGAACAGGACAGAGAGCAAGGAGACGCGCTAACTTCTATCCTTCTACAATGACGGCTAAAACTCTGGAGAAAGTGCCGGTGAATCTCGGAGGGTTCGCGCATGCCGAGAGCGTGTACTCCATGGATGACATTGCTACCAGTTTGCCGACCTCTGTGGCGATCTTCCCCAACAACGACTTGGGAGCGCATTACGACCAGATTAATGTGGCAGCAGGTAAGAAAACAGTGTGTGTGTGTGTGTGAAACATTTTATATATCCAACATCCAAAAACAAAACAATAAAAAACTTTTTTTTTCAACATTTCGCAAATGACTGCAAGAAAGAATAACACATTTCTTTTAAATTATGGAGTGCTGTACTTAAGAAGTTTGGGGTGGTAGGAGCGCAGTCCGTGCGTAACGGAACACAGATGCACCTGCTTTCTGTCACTTAAAGCCCACTTTCCGGTCTAGTGTGAAGAGGTTAATGAATCATGCTTTCTGATTTGTTTCCCCCCGCAGATGGCTTGATGGGCGCAGACATGAGTGCAGAAAAACGCTCCCTAGACCTCTCTTCATATTCCAGCAGCTTCTCGCAGCCTGCAGCCCATCGCAACCAGACCTTCACCTACATGGGGAAGTTCTCCATCGACTCTCAATATCCAGGTAACTGGAACCCTGAGGGAGTGATCAACATCGTCTCGGGGATCTTCAACGTGGCCCAGCCACCTCCTCCTCCTCCTCCTCCCTGCTCTTCAGCGTCCTCCTCCCCGGCTTCTTCAGGATCTCCCAATCACTTCTCCAGTGGTAATTTGAGTTGCACCATGGCGGCTCAGAGCCAGGCAGAGCTGGAGCACCACCACCACTTGTACTCACCCCCGCCTCCTTACTCCACCTCCGGCTGTGGGGAGGTATACCAGGACCCCTCTGCATTTTTGTCCACCTCTACCTGCCCCATCGCCTCTTACCCTCCACCCTCCTACTCGTCACCCAAGCAGCCCGGAAGCTCAGACGCACCAGGGCTTTTCCCCATCATCCCCGACTATTCGGGCTTCTTCCAGCCGGCTTGCCAGCGGGACATGCACACGGCAGGCATCCAGGATCGGAAACCGTTTGGCTCTTGTCCTCTTGATACCTTCCGTGTCCCTCCACCTCTGACCCCCCTGAACACTATCAGGAACTTTACTCTGGGGGCTCCGGGTAGTGGTGCCTCCGAGGGAGGGGCGCCGCGGATCCCCTCTGCGTACAGCCCACAGAATCTGCCCCTGCGGCCAATCCTGCGACCCAGAAAGTACCCGAACAGACCCAGCAAGACACCAATCCACGAGCGGCCGTACCCCTGTCCAGCGGAGGGCTGCGACCGGCGCTTCTCGCGATCGGATGAACTGACCAGACACATCCGCATCCACACTGGACACAAGCCCTTCCAGTGTCGGATCTGCATGCGTAACTTCAGCCGCAGCGACCACCTCACCACTCACATCCGTACGCACACGGGAGAGAAGCCGTTCGCCTGCGACTTCTGCGGCCGCAAGTTTGCTCGGAGCGACGAGAGAAAGAGACATACAAAAATTCACCTGAGACAGAAAGAGAGGAAGTCCTCCACTGTCTCCTCTTCCTCCTCTTCCTCATCCAGCAGCTCCGGACTGGACCGGTTATCAGGCGGCATCAGCGCAGCCAACGGGATCTGTTCGTAGGTTTCCGTGGAAAGCTTTGCTGTCACCGAGGCAGTGTGACACACACTAAAACCTAAAAAAGAAGGGTACCATCAGAACAGTTCTTCAGCTATTGTGAACTGAAGACCGCGGTCCAATCACCAGGATGGGAATAAACAAGAACTTTTGTGCAGCGGTGCGCAGATACGCACATTCTCCCATTCCTGCCGCAGAACTGAGTGAAAGACTGACACGAATGCACTTTGACTGCACAGTCTATTGAAAATACAAATAAAAAAGCCAATACAATTCATACAAAATTAATAGATCATTTGTAATGTGAAGGGGACTTTATGAAATAAAATCTAGCCAACACTTAACTAAGAGCCCAGCTTTTGTGCGCGAATGTGAAATAACTGCAATAACGTTTCAAAGAAATTAAACAGTTTTAAGTTATTAAATTGACAATGAATTCATCTTAACATGTTTGTGGAACTCTTAATTTTCCCTTTAGTGCCTTGCTGTGTGTCTTTTTGTACACATACTGATTCAAGGACGCTTCTATCGCAATGTATATTTGTCCTTTCATATGTAAAGTTGGAAGACATTCTATTTTTGTACGCATTTTGTCTCGTGTAACTCCATTTGTTCAGCAGTTGTGGTTAATGTTTAAACCATGTTGGAGTGTAAATGTTTGACTCATAGCGACTTGACCATTTTGATTTGATTTTTTTTTTTTTGTTGTCGCTGTTGTTGTTGTGACGTGTGTTTTGAGACTTATTAAATGGATCAGAATGATAAACACAGCCGGTAGAGTCCGATTGGTTCATTGCTCTAATCTGCAGCACCCGAAAGCTGCTTTTATGAGACCTACCGGGTCACTGCGCTGAAAGTAGTGAACGGTATACTTTTTATTTGCATTCTAAAAAGATCTGTTGACGCTGGAAATTTTAACGGGTAAATCCCACGTTGCGTCACCAATGGCATCTCTGACTCAGACTTTTGCCCACTCAGTTTTTATTTAGGTGTCACATCAGGTTACAAACAGGCTATCATATGCAAATGATTTGTTTTACGCTCGCCGACAGCAGCAGAACAAGTCCGTGCTTTGACGCAGCGACGGTGGAATAAAGCATTTGCACAAACTTTAGAAGTTTAGACAAAACATGCGAAGCGCACAGCTATTCAACATCTACGTCTCACACCACTTTAAACGCGATGCGGTTCGTTACTTTAAAAATGAACTAGATCTAAGAGGAAAATATATGTTTATGAAACAACAAAGACGAACCATACTTCCACACAATTTATGAAATGAAATCATTTTACAAGAGCTGCAACAAAGACATTTGAATCCTAAAGTTTACTTCTCTGGGGTTATTTGTTAGTTGAATAGTTAAAGAACCATTTTTGGAATCACGGAGACATACGAATCAACTTCACGTCTATTGATCAGTGTGGAATTCCTATTCACAAGCATTTCTAGAAAAAACAGTAGTAATAATAATAATAATAATAATAATAAAAAGCTTTGGTAAGTAAATTGTGTTTAATTTGCTCCTTCAAACTGTTACTTTTACAAACTTTAATAAATATTTTTTTAAAATGCGTCTCCTATTTATCTTCAAATGTTTATTTTTCCGTGTGTGTGCCTGTTTTTTTTTTAAAAATTATTATCTGTTGTGAATCAGAAGCAAACGCCTCTCAGCAATGGGAAAACGGCGGTCACCTGTTTCCTTTCCATTTACCAAATGTCTGTATATGAATAAACACCCGGATGTGGTTCTTTTCACTTGTGGTGGAGACGAATTATTTATGGCTGTTTTACTTGAGGCTTTTTAGTGTGTATTACACATCATAAATAGTATGTAGCGATGTAGAGTACTAAATGCGTCACTGACTGAAAACAAAGCAGAATTTTGGTCGTATTAAGGAAAAACTGCTGTTTGCTGTGCCTTTGAGAAGTAGTGAGAGAAAACACAATTTTATTCTGGTTTCTCGTTCCTCTCAGATAGCATATAGACTAGATTTCTCTCTAAGTAAAGGGATTTCCTTGGCAATAAAGAATCTTCTATTAATGAAAATATACGACTTCATGAAAACCGTGAAATTCTTCTAAAGAGTCTTTTTAATGTTACACATGTTCAGATATTGGTTAAAATTTTGCACTGTTTTCTCAAAACTACAATTTTAAGACTATATTCACGAAATCATTTTGTACACACTCCATAAAAATACTGTTTACTAATGACAAAAATGCAACTATGTTCAACCCCTGCCTGCCTGCCTTGAAATTCCAGAAAAATGAGAAATTATGAAGTAAAAGCAGAAAAACAGACCACAGCTGCACACTGTCCTTTCTACCTGTTTCTGTGTAAAGCTGAACGTCAGTTAACCTGAGACTGGGTTGTCCAATTTGTCCTGCTTCTATGTTTTTCTTTCTTTGTTTTCAGTTTGAGACGATCGACTGGCAAAAAGTGATTTCGATATTTCTTAGTGTTCTATATTTGTTTTACATTTTCTTTTTTCCTTTTTCACTTTTTTAATAAATAGAGCGTAGTCAACAGGAATTGAGATAAAGACGGAATAAAGAAATGACCTGTTTTTGAAAGTGTCTCTTGTACCTGAGTCCGTTCTGGCCACTTAAACTATCCTGATAAAACTGTGATGTTAAATTTGTTGCCATTTCTGCTGCACTCTTCGTTAGATCTGTGTCGAAAAAGACATTTTTAATGACACATTTTACGCAGATAAATAAAGGATATAAAGTGACTTTACTAAAACCTGATTGCAGATTCTACTTTGACAGTAAAGTTGTATGCGAGAAAGTGATACGGACAAACACTTTCTGGCATACAGACATACGCACAGCCTTGCAAATAGTATGCTTTAGCTGTCTGTCTGTAGGGGGCAGTGTCAAAAATATGTGGAACAACCGGTTTTCGGGCTACTGTTTGTGCTATTCTTGGACCTGACTGAAAAGCATGTTTTTCATGCTTTTCTCTTTTGTGGTGAGCGTTTCTGTGCAAGCAGTCAACATTTAACTGTTGTTTATTTATCTGTTGCATGTCTGCATGCAAACACATCTGCATGGGTTGCATACCCACATTCCTTTGCTGTATGTAGCCAAATACTTACATGAATGAAAGCTAACAGTACTGTGATTATTTTTGAGATTCACTCTTAGAGGAGAAACCCAGAAGCCCTGAGCTAAAAACTGAAGTCTGCAAAAGCTGAGAGAGCCAAAAGTAATATTTCAAGTCTTGATTTCTTCTACTTAGAAATGTAAGGAAAAGAATAATTATGGGTTTATTTATATTAAATTCAGTTTGCTGTGTTACGCCTAGATTATGACATAATGTTAGCCAACATGAAATGCAGTTCTGCTTCTACATGGGTCAGTATAGTTGTGTGACCATTAGCCCCCAGTGACTTTTACAAATTCTTTAGGATGGTTATGGTTACATAACTTTAAGCCTTTTACGATCTTTTCCTGTCACATTTCTTATTGCTTCATGTTCATATCGTTTCAGCATGTTCTCTTATGCTGCAGGAATACTAGCCCTGTCTGCAAGGGAGCAGATTACCAGCAAAGCCCTGTATTCACATTTTATTTTAAAAATAGTAAACTTGTCTTTAAAAGCTTTGTGTGGTATTTCCTAATGTACTTTGCTGGTTTTTGTATTGTTCTTATAACTGCAAAAAATTGTTTGGTATGATTTTGTTTTTTAATGTCGAGTTTTGTTCTGTTTTTGATTGTAGAGTAACTTTTATTGCTTTCTTGAGTACAAAAGTTCAGCGGTGTCATACTCTGGTTTAGGTCAGGTCAGAGAGGTTACATTGGTAGTTGTGGTGACTCGGTGAGACAATACAGTGTCGTAAATATCTGATACCTGCAATTGGTAAAATCATAAGGAGGGATGAGTGATATTAAAATATTCTGGTTTTCTATTTGAATATGTAAATTAAAATGTGGCCTATGCTTATGACTTGTACTTAGGAGGTAATAGGAGAATGATGAAATGCCTATATTGGTTGCCCAAGTCCTATCTGAAAGTTTTAGTTATTAGTTGTATCTAAACCTTGTATATATATATGTAATGGATATATAGATCAGAAACAGAAAAAATATGTAGCATCATCTCTTGTTCTGGCCCTTGTGATTGTCTGTGCAACCTGTAATCTCCCTATTTCATTTTGTGAAACTGACTCCAGAGAAGTGTCATAAGTTACAAAGTCTGGTAAAGAAATAAGCTGTGGAGTCATTTTGGTTTCCAAATCATTAGACTTTAAGAAGGTGCAGTGAAGTCTGCTCTTTTTTAAATGCAGGCTCAGAAGGCAGAGCTTGTCACCATCTAATCAGAAGGTTGGAGATTCGAGCTCTTCATGTTGAAGTATCCTTGAGCAAATAAAAGTGATAGTAACATTTAAGGTCCAGTTTATCATTTCGACACCAACTTGATCATAAGTCAACCATGGATCAGCTGTTAGGGTCATTTCACAACAGCATCTAAACTGAAATGAATTCAAATAGCTGCTATTATGAATGCGTAAAAGAAAATCATCACATTCTGTGTATTGAATGTCTTAATAGAGCAGCAGGAACAGATAGCAAGATTATTAATTGATATTAGTTCAGACAAAGGCCTATTTCTATTAAAAAGGAGTTCTTGCTTGATGCAATCACCAAGTGTTTGCCCACAGGTGATCAGCTGATCAGGCTCTCTCTCTAATATTGTCCTATCTTCACTCTACAGTATAAAAAACATTGATCTGAACTGTTACTATATGAATAAAACTAAACTGAAGTGAAAGATGTTTGAACGTCCACTCTAACTTCATTACAACAGTTCAGTTCAATTTTTTTAAATTTATATTATTATTTTATTTATAGCCCCAAATCACAACAACAGTTGCCTCAAGGCACTTTATATTTTAAGGTAAAGACCCTAATAATACAAAGAAAACCCCAACAAACAGACAGCCGCCTGAACAAGCACTTGGTGAGAGTGGGAAGAAAAAAACTCCCTTTTAACAGGAAAAAACCTCCAGCAGAACCAGGTTGAGGCAGTGGCGGGGCCATCTCTCGCCACTGATTGGGGGCGAGGGGAGGAAGGTGGGATAAAGACGCACTGCAGAAGAAATGATTAAATGCAGAGTGGTGTATAAACGCATATTAAATGAAAAAACTGAGTGAAGAAGAAACACTCAGGGCATCACGGGAGCCCCGGCAGTTTAGGTCTTTTGCACCGTAAATAAGGGAGGCGATCCATGTCACCTGATCCAGTCCTAACTATCAAAAAGGAAAGTTTTAACCCTAATCTTAAAAGTAGAGAGTGTGTCTGTCTGAAAGGTCGTTCCACCAAAGAGGGGCCTGAAAACTGAAGGCTCTGCCTCCCATTCTACTTTTAACTATTGTAAGAACCGCAAGGAAACCAGCAGTCAGAGGGCAAAGTGCTCTATTGGGGTGATAAGGTACTACAAGGCTTTTAGGATGGGATGGGGCCTGATTATTCATGACCTTGTATGTGAGTAGGAGGATTTTAAGTTAGATTTTGGATTGAATGAGTGAATCCAGGCTTTTTTGATAAAGCACATAGTCGTGGCAGGATCAGGTGACTCTGAATGGTCCCTTAACTAAGCTGCAGTGGGTGGAGGCTGCTGGGAGCTCCCCATGATGCACTGGGTGTTTCTTCTTCACTTACCGTGTGATTACACATCATGAATTATTACTAATCTCTCATCTACAGTGTGTTTTTGTCCAGTCTTTCTCCTGTTACCAGGTCGCAGAGGATGGTTGCCTTTCCATGAGTTTGCCTTTACCGGCAGTTTCTTCTTTTTAAAAGTGGGAAGGAAGATTTTTGCTCAAAGGGAGCTGTTTGATTTTGGATTTTCTCTGATGTCCTCATGTCTCAGTCTTTCCATCTTGGTCAGGCGCTGTGAAAATCATCAACTCTGCCACCGTCTCCACACCATACATCATAGCAGGTCTCACTGCTATCTTGTGAATCTTCCCTTTCCTTCTTGCTGCTTTCTTTTGTTACAAATTACCCCTGAAACTAATCTCCACCCACACCACCCTGTCTGCACTCTCCTCTCCAGCTCTCCTGTTCACTGCCCATTCATTGCTTTGGATGGTTGAGCCCAAGTATTTCAGCTCATCTACCTTCACTATCTCTACTCCATGTCTGCTCACCTTTCCACCTCCTCTTTCTTGGCATGAACTGCTGCTTACTGATCATTAGTCTGCTTCTTAATCTCGCATTTAAAAAAATCTGTCAATGTAACTTTTAACTGTGACCCTCTGCAGTCAACAACTGAGCAAACCACTGTGCTGTCACTGTATCAGCACATGCAGTAGCTTTCAAACTGGTATTTTACTCTGTGAAAAATGAATTAATAATTGATCAAATGAATAAATGAAGTGTAATCTCTATCAACATTTGTTTTCATGTATCATTCTGTCCTTCCCTTTTTCTTTGTCATTTTGTTGTGTTATTTTCTTCCTTTTCTTTGTTCCTTGTTTGCTCCTGGTGTCTAATTTCATTCATGAAATTCTGTGTTCATATTATTTGTATTAACAGGAGTAACTTAAGCCATTCTAGTGGCTCTCTTTAGTTTGCTGTTTACCAGTCAGTGCTTTCTATTGCATCAGGAACGTTACCTCAGAATCCAGACACTTTTCTTTCCAAGCTCCTTAGACTACGATGACCTGGATGACTGAGAACCTTCACAGACATATCGCCGTACATTTTGAGAGGAACGTTTCAGAAACATTCACTACGGAGTAGGGCTGGGCCATATCATCCCATTCACGGTAACACCGGTATAATGTTGGGCAACGATAAGAAAATGAAATATCGCGATAGAATATGGGTAAAACACGCCTTTGTTTTCATACGCACATGGCGGAAAAAGCATGGCGGCGACGGAGAATGAGAAGGGCGAAAGCGGATCGTTGAATGAAACAGATGAACCAGAAGTGGTTTGTAAAAATGCTGCAACTTCAGTGGTGTGGAACTGGTTTAGCTTTCGTCCGTCAGATACACAACAAAGCACTATTTTTGATAGAGGATGCTAGCGGGCCGTCGTTATTACCGTGTTTTTTGGAAAATACGGCACACTTAAAATCAATCCTTTGATTTTTCTGAAAATCGACAGCGCCCCTTATAATCCCGTGTGCCTTATGTATGAATTCTGGTTGTGTTTACTGACCTCGAAACGATTTTATGTGCTACACGGCGCTCGAAAATCTGTCAAATGTTTTAGTACGACTTTGCTAAGCTACGAAGCCGCACCGCTTGATGGATTGTTGGAGCATTACGGCTATCGTAGGCAGGAGCCTGGCGGAGTGATACGTACTGTGCTTCAACATAATGTTACCGTATTGTGTGTGTATAACCTCTTTTTAAGTTTTGTGGATATTATACATGGTTATGCTGAGGATATGTCGGCCAGTTTCCACTGGAAATGCCTTTTGGTTAAACTGTCAGCAAGGAATTTGCATTTGCACTGTTACATTTTTATATAACTTTAATGCACATAAAAAACAGCTGCTTGTTTAAGTGAAAATACATTGATTTTTTTTTTTTTTGCACTAATAAAGTTGTGGAGTTGTAAAGTATTTTGTCTAGTGTCAATTATATCGTCAGTTATATCGTTATCGCAAATTTTCAAATGTATATCGTGATAAATATTTTTGGCCATATCGCCCTGCTCTACTACAGAGTCAGAACCTACACAACACAGAGAAGAACACACACCTGAGGGCAGTGAGGAAAAATGGGTGAAGAACTTTTCTCACTGAACCTGAAAAGAAAGTGTTAGCCAAAGGACTCAATTTTGCCATTTCTCCTCAACAGTTGTCCATAGTGGACCTCATCACAGCCACAGAAACAGCCATACGGATTAATACATTTTCACAAACAGAAGAAGAGCAAATCAGGATGAAAGTTTCAGCCACCCTCTCCAGTCCCTCCTTCTAACCTCACAGTACAAGAAAAAGAAGGCTGTCGCTTCCCTGAGCAAAGACCACAACATCAACATATTACCAGCTGACAAAGGAAGGTGCACCGTGGTTCTAAACACAACGGGTTACCACACAAAGATCACTACTCTCCTCAGTGACAGCAATACCTACGAAGCCTTAAAGCGAGACCCCAAAAGCAGCTACAAAAAGAAAGTTACCACTTGCCTTCAAGACTTTGAAAAGGACAAAACCATTGACCGCCCTACATATCATCACCTATACCCAGGGGATGCCATACCCTGCATTTACAGACTTCATAAGATCCATAAAGAAGGTGTCCCACTCAGACCCATTGTTAGCAGCATAAACTCAGCCACTTACAACATTGCGAAACACCTTGCTACCATCCTTGCACCTCTCGTGGGGAACACCCCACACCACATCAAGAACTCCACCGACTTCACCGACAAGGTCCAGAAACTTACCCTGGGTCCAGATGAAACCATGGTGTCCTCTGATGTAGTCTCTCTCTTCACTTGCATACCCACCACGGAGGCTGTGGAGACTGTCAGAAAACGACTACAAGAAGACAACTCCTTGGAAGGACCAACTTCACACCCGATCAGATCTGCACACTGTTAGACCTCTGCCTCACCACTACATATTTCAAATACAACGAAGGCTTCTACAGACAAAAACATGGCTGTGCCATGGGCTCCCCCGTGTCACCTATTGTAGCCAACCTTTACATGGAGGAAGTGGAAAGGAAGGCTCTTGGCTCTTTCAAAGGGAGAGTACCCAGCCACTGGTACAGATATGTAGATGACACCTGGGTCAAAATCAAAACACAAGAAGTGGAATCCTTCACTGCGCACATTAACGCTGTGGATAAAAACATCAAGTTCACCAGGGAAGACACAAAGGATAACTGTTTGCCTTTCCTGGACTGCGCTGTGCACATTGAAGAGAATGGCAACCTCAACATCGAAGTTTACTGGAAGCCCACACACACGGACCAGTACCTCCTCTTTGACTCCCATCACCCTCTGGAACACAAACTTGGAGTAATCAGGACCCTACACCACCGGGCAGAACATGTTCCCTCTAAGCCTGAGGGGGAAAAGAAGGAACACACACATGTAAAGGAAGCACTCAAAACATGCGGTTATCCTAACTGGGCGTTCATAAAGTCAGCAAAGATGCACAGAAAAGAAGATCAGACACCAGCGAGGGAGGATAAGAAAGACAGACGCAACAACATTGTCATCCCCTATGTTAACAATGTGGTGTATGCTGTACAGTGCAGCAAGGAATGCCCAGACCTCTACATTGGAGAGACCAAACAGCCACTTCAATAAACACATGGCACAACATAGAAGAGCCACCTCCACGGGACAAGACTCGGCAGTTCATCTGCATCTAAAGGTCAAAGGTCACTCTTTCGAGGATGCCAATGTTCACATGCTGGACAGAGAAGACAGATGGTTAGAAAGAGGAGTAAACGAAGCATCTATGTCCACTGTGAGCGACCATCTTTGAACAGAGGGCGGGGCTTACGACACCAACTGTCTGCCATCTATAATCCAGTTTTGAGATCCTTCCCAGACGCCTTAACGCCCACTCACATCCTGGGCCTTCTGACCTCAGGAGATCACATGACAGGGTGTGACCTACACCCGTTTTCACACCTTGGCTCGTGTGATTAGGTAGAGGATCATTAGGGGGTCCATGACCCTCTCGGTGGGGGGATACTCCCACAGAGCTTAAATCTGGGACTCTCCACCCTTTGACCTTAGAACTGAAGAAGCTTCTCGGATGAGAGGTGAAACGTCTTCAAGCAACTTAAAGAAGTCCAGACGCTTTTCTTTCCAAGCTCCTTAGACTACGATGACCTGGATGACTGAGAACCTTCACAGACATTACCTCAGAATCACAACCAATTAAAATATTAATGAAAACATTAAATGAAATATCTATGTAATATTTTTAATTAAAATTTAAAAAAAAGTAGATCAAGCACAAAATTTCAATAATTATCCACCTGTGTTTACAGGTGCCTAATGGTGCAGTAGATTATGTAAAAATCATTCAAGAAATTTTTACAGGAAACTTTTTACAGGCAGCTACTATTTTATTTTATTGCTGCCAAAATGGTTTCAGCATTTTCAGGGCGTATGGCTGATAAGTTGCTGGCCTATCTGAGCCTCTGATAGTGTCTCCAACAATCACAGTTACAGTTCAAACCCTCAGTAGCGATTTTTCCCTGGCAGTTGGTAATCTCCTCTGACATTAAACAAAGTGTTTGTGAGATGTGGAAAAAGCAGCAGGAAGGTAACAAGTGAGATGCAGTGTGAATTTTTCACCCACTATTATGACATAAAAATATGATAAAAAAAAATATATATTAATATACTAAAATGCATAAAACCATTATTCTTTTTTTATTTTTGTGAAGTTTGCTCCTGTATTTCCAAATAAAAGGCTTTGCTTTAAAAGCTGCTTATAAAAGTATAATACATTCAGATTAAACTGAAACACATCATTTGATTTTTTTCTTCTTCAACAGTTTACAAAACTTCACCCTAATCCAAGTGTGATGTGAACAACAGTTCGATCCCTTTCCTTATTTGGGTTTTAGAGTCATAACAACATTAGTCATACTTGTTGGCTTCTTTCTGAACACTTCCTTCAATCAACTTTAACCAAAAAAGGAAACAACTGCTCAATAAACAATTTATAAGTCAGAGATGCCAATACAAACTATTCTTTTTCTCTTTTAATCTCCAATGGCTTCTAAAGTCTCCTCATGGGAGATGCTATATCTGTTTTCTCAGATATAACTTGACAGGGGCTAGGTGACACTGCTAATCGGTTAACTGTTGCCTCACAATATTTAAAAGTGCTGAGATTGTTGTAAATGTTGTAGAAAGATCAGATGTTAGAGGATTACATGAAAGGATGAGTTCATCCTTACAAGTTGTCGAGTTGTTAAATTCTCTGTTGAATGTGTGCGTGTTTCAGTTACTATCGATAAACCAGTCCATCTTTTTATTTATAACATGGATATATCTCCGATCACAGGGGACTAGTTTTACAGTAACCTCTTCTTTAGAGGCTCTGGTCTTCGTTTTAGTCCCAGAAACTTTTGTTTGCTCTGTTATGTTTTAATATTTATGTTAATAGTAATTAAGGACAAAGCTTTTTAGTTTGCACAATGGGGCTCTTGGGCTAAGTGCACAGAGAAATAGTCTACTGCTTTGTGATCAGATTGCGTCAGTGAAGCTACTGACTATAGCAAAAAAAAAAAAAAGATCATTTATTAGACACAAAGTAACCTTTAGCCATCACTAGATTGTATCAGGCCCTCCTTTTGGGATTCTATACACCATATTACTGTTACTGTCAGCTCCAGGAGTACGACGAGGAGTACAAGACACTGATCCAAGATTTTCTTGAACGCTGTGAATCCAACCGCTTGCATTTTAACACCAGCTTAACCAGAGAGTTAGTGATGGACTTCAGGGGCTGCATAGAGAAGAGGGACACTTTGAATCTGGACAGAATGGTGAGGAAGGCAGCCTCTCTCTGCTTGCATAGCGCTGAAGAGCCTAACAGCAGACCAGCGGGCAGTAAGCAGAGTGGAGCAGCATCACTAACAGCCTGCTGTTGGTTTCCTGCTCCACGGACAGACCAAGGAGATCATTCCTCCCACAGGGCACGCGACTTGTTAACGCCAGTGGGTGGGTGTCTACACTTTAACATTACTGTCAGCATTTCTCACTGTTCCACAGTCTAATGCACACTGTACACTGTTCACCATGCACCTTTATCGAAAGGTTGTCTACAGTGGACTTTTAAATTTGTAACTTTATATTAAAATATAGAAACATTTTATTTATTGGTGTTTATTATTATATGTCTATAATATTTGTGGATATTGCTGGAATGTAGAATCTGTGTAGTGCTCGCAGTGTAAGGTTGGCTGTCATGAAGAACAAAAAGGGAAACAAAAATGGTGTTTTATCTCCCACTGTTCCCAACGCGGGTCAACTCATTGCTCATTTTTTCTCTGTTTTCTCTTATTGTCGGTCTTTAACTTACAATTTAAGCACCGTTAGGCAACTGTTGTTGTGATTTTGTGCGACATAATTAAACCTCAGGATCATGAGATCACCTTGACAGAGAACAAAAAGGCATCCAAAGAAAAAACATCCTTCAAAGAGTCTGGAGAACTATTCCTGAAGACTACTCAAAGAAATTACTAGAAAGCTTCACTAGAAGAGTTCAGACCATGATGAAGAATAAAGGTGATTATTTTTGCCTTATACACTGTATTTCTATTTATTTTCCATATGCTTCTACTTTCACTAGCAGAATAAGAAAAATCAGGAGTGGCTTGTGAATATTGCAAAATACTGTACGTGTCACGTCCGCAGTGGCAGATGAGTGGAGGTTGGAAGTAGGACCCAAGAAGCAACTTTTGATGCGAGTGAGCTTTATTTTAAGAGGTAGGAGAAAACAAACAGAAACAGCAAGGCGAGAATAAAACCTAAACTGGAAAAAACTAACAAAACAAACCTGAAGCCAAAAACAGAGATGCAGGGAGACACGGAGAGAAAACATAAGATGAAGGAGGGAGATCACACAGGCAAACCAGCAACTAACAGAGGCAAACACAGGGCTTAAATACACAGAGGGATAACGAGGGAATGAGACACAGAAGGAGAACACAGCTGACAAGACGAGACAGGAAGCAAAACTCAATACATTTACATAGGACACAGACTTTCAAAGTAAAACAGGAAACACAACAGACGCGGACTTGACTAGGAGGGAACAGCAACCATGGAACACAGAAACAGAAACCAAAAACTAGAAAAGATAAACAATGACAAAATCAAAGTTCAATAATGATACAAAAACTCAAAACACTTGGTCACTGACCCAGGACCATGACAGTACCAGTTTCTGCAGGCATTCTGGAAAAATACAGTATGTTGACTGGGTCAAAACAGCCCATCAACAGCTGACAGCATTTTCACTCAGGATCAGCACTGCAGACTACACTCTGACTTTCAGTGGTGCAGGTCACTGACAGGGCCAGGCAGGTTTCTGCTGATTAGCTTAGCACCCACCCTCCTCCCAAAATATAGTAACTTTTGTCAGATTTTAAACCCTATTAATGATAAAAGACATTTTTCATTTGTGAGCATCTTCATCTGTTTTATTGCTCCACATACATTCATCATCAAAGTAACAGCATCATGGTCATACTGACACAAATGTGTGTGGAGTCAAATGTAGGCCGAAGGAAATTCCAGACATAAGCTCAGGTGACATACGTAAGATACACGTCAAAGACAGTGAAAATGGTTAAAATATTAAAGTTATCCAATACATCTTCCATTTCCAGCACTTTTTAAAGATTCTCTGATTTAAGTGAGATCACAACATAGCAATCTTTGAAAAAACGGCTTTTTTCTTTCCTCTAATAACTGACCAAACCTGTTTAGGAAGCATGTCATGGATAAGTGAAAAGAATAAAAAGAAAGCGTAAATATAATGTGTGCAGTGAGTGGGTACATGGCCTTCTTTATAAGTGTACATTCATTATTCACATATAAGGCAGACAGGAGTGCTGCAGGCTTTGGCAATGTGGAGGCTCTCTGCAGCAGAGACTAACACCAAGGAGCACAGCAGAGATCCTAATGATACCCCACCATTCACAAAGTTTTGCTAATAACATTCATAAGTGTACACGGCAACATAATGATCTGAAGGAAAACACCATATTAGGAATGAGAATTCCCCGGGATAACACTTCCCAATACCACAGGGATATTTGTGGAAGGCTGTTCAGTTGTCCTAATTCCAAGAGGGCTTTAAGTCAGTTTAAGCCTGTGTATGCCTCTGCACTAATATATTATCCTTAACCAAGAGCAAGGCAGTCAGTCCAGGTAACTTCCAGGTGATTATGACTCAATTTTTGGTTTTCCTTCTGGAAGATGGCAGAACAAACAAGTCTGTAATACTTTGTAGTGTATTTCCTTTCGAGCACAGGCTTCTATTACACAGAGACTGCAGGCCCTGGGTATGATTCCCCACCACACCAGAAATCCTCCGGCTGAGGGATTTCTAAGAGCCACACCTCCTCTTCCTTCCCCTTCTCTCCCTGCTGTTCCTGGTGACCTTTTGCATTGGTTTCATCTTCTAGTGCACTTTGCAGGACTTTGTAATAGTGACAGTCTCGCCCATCATCTGAATTGTACGGAGGAGCCAGGATGTCCAGGAAGGCGGCGGGCCCATCGACTGCGTAGATCTGGTGAAGGTTATCCCGCACAGGAGTGAGGAGACATGGCCCGCTGTTCTCTGAGTACTCAACCACTGAGCGGAGCACGGCACGCCACGCGGAGGTCATCTGCAGTGGGGGTACCGGGGGGTCAAATACGGGTGGGACTGTGGTTACAGCCAGGTTTTGCTCCAGCTTGTCAAAGCAGCGGACGTTCACCTTTCCATAGAGAACCTGGACCACAGGACAGGAAAAAGATAGCAAGAATGGAAACTAGTTTCTTGCTGACAAAGAGATATGCAAATAGCTTTAGCCAGAAGTTATGAACATACAGCTCCTGGATAGCCTTCCTAAAGCCCCGACCTTAACACGGCTGACAATGTGGGGACTATACTTAAAAGCCAGGTCCATGCTGGGAATCCAACCAGTTTAAAATAACTATTCTATGTAACTATTATAACTGTTTTGTCACATGTGTGAACAGAAGCTCATATTCTACAGGTGAGACAGCTAATTGTAATCAATTACATGTATTAGGTCATTTTTACATGTACTCAATTATTTTGATTACTTTGGCTGGAATGGATTATAATGTGCAGCCGTGTTTTTGTATGCATAGAGTCCTTACTGCTTCTATGGGTACAGGGTACAAGGTCAGTAGCAGCCAGGTGCTCCTGCGTGTGCACACCTCTATACATGCAGACATTTAGGCAGTATATTAGTATGGAGCATTCAGATGTGCATTAATAACACAATCTTCCTGGGAGTGGATGTCCCACTAAATTTACTCCAAGATCAGACGATGCAATCCTCAGAGAAAGTGCAAAAATCCCAAGAGAAACATCTCGGCTTCTACAGGCCTGGGTTAATATGTTAAATGCTACAGTTCATGACAGTACAATTAGAAATAGACTGAACAAGTATTGACTAATTCTAAGAGTTGCCAGGAGAAAGCCCCATCTCGCTATTATGAAAATGTCAGCACATCTGAACACACCACACGATGTCTGGAACAATATCCTTTGGACAGATAAGACCAAAATGGAGATGTTTAGCTATAAGATACACCACCACACTGGAGAAAACCAAAGACACCACATCAGCACCTCACACCAACTGTGGTGGAAGGGTGATCATTGGTTTTGCAGGCACAGGAGCTGAACAACCTGCAATTGGCTTTTTTGGTTTAAAAGTGTTTATAACAAACAAATTAGTGCACTCTGACACTTCTAG
This sequence comes from Pelmatolapia mariae, assembly GCF_036321145.2. Lineage (NCBI taxonomy): Eukaryota > Metazoa > Chordata > Actinopteri > Cichliformes > Cichlidae > Pelmatolapia > Pelmatolapia mariae. The sequence continues at coordinate 29,865,972 of NC_086234.1, read as the reverse complement.
TAGCAGACAACCACAAACCCAAACTAAAAACAATCTGTTCATACAAGCAACAGCTACTTTTGGCTGCTCCCTTATTCACAAATATTTGATTTGGTAGATTTGTACAGCAGATGCTGATTTTTTGTCTCCTACCGAATACCTCAGAATGTTAAAGTAATACATTATGATTTTTCTCCTTCCACATGATGTATGTCTGCATACAATAGATACACAGTCTGTGTAAAATATCATTTATTACAGTGTCTGTGTGACCCAATATTGATCAAGCTTTAGCTATCAGACAGATAGCTCTAGCTGTCCTTTGGTACACATAGGACATGGTTGCACCGAGGTCCTCTGGCTGCAAAATCAGACATGTTGTGTTTTGTTTTCACTGAACGTAGCACTGTGCATTCTAGCAGACATCACTACTTTAGCCTAGTCCAGGGGTGGGCAATCTCAGTCCACGAGGGCCGGTGTCCCTGCAGGTTTTAGATGTGTCCTCGAACCAACACAGCTGATTTAAATGGCTAAATTAGCTCCTCAACACGTCCTGAAGTTCTCCAGAGGCCTGGTAACGAACTAGTCATGTGATTCAGGTGTGTTGACCCAAGGTGAGATCTAAAGCCTGCAGGGACACCGGCCCTCGTGGACTGAGATTGCCCACCCCTGGCCTAGTCTGTCCAAAGGACAATGTGGTTTATTCACACACACGACTTATCTGTAGTGCCATGTTCTCTGGCAATCATACAAAAAAGCCATACTTTTTCCCCAATTGTACTGTAGCATTTAACTTATTAACTGAAGCCTGTACAATCTGAGATGGAGCTCTTGGGTTTTTCACACCTCTGAGCTTTGCATGGTCTGACTATGAGGTGAACTTGCTGGAAGATTTCTGCACTGTGTTAGTGCACACCTGAATGCTCCAGACCAGCAGAACAGCAAAACGTCTGCTTGTATAGAGGTGATCACACTCACCAAATCTGAAGTCTGAGCTGGAAGAGCTTTGGCTCCAGCACCAGATGTATTTCTTCCTTCCATTTCTATGTTCCTTGTTACAAATGCTGTGTGACCACACCCACCAATAACATTTCTTTATAATAGGCCCACAACTAACTGTATGAGAAAGGCACCAAAGGGTGTAACGCAGCATCCATGTTGGAACAAGGACATAAATGACTCCACCCATCCAAGTATTTAAAGGTGTGGGCTAACCATAGTTATTTAGCGTGCTGACCCTACGTCAGTTCGAGTGCAAAGTTAAAGGTATGTTACGCACACTTCCAGCTAGTTAAGGCTGGTTAGCTTCAACTAGTTAGCTTAAATGAAGTTAGCAGGCTGAACACAGAGGTGTAAAAACCTTGAGCATCCCGTTCATCCCCGGGTGATCATGTAGCGGTATGGACGCGCCGCTCCTCAGCAGGAACACACCCATACTGAACACCTCCGTCTCGCAAATGTGCATGTAGGTGACCGGGGGGCTCTGGAGCCCCGCTGCCCCGGAGCTCGGTTTGGTTTTCCGAGGAGCAATTTTCACGTCGGAAGCCCTGACGGCAGTTACTAAGGAGATTAGCCCATTAAGTTTGTCCTCAACGCCTTTATTGTCGCTGTTGGCAGACGACTCCAAGCCTCTGAATGTCGTATAAGCTTGTTTTGCTATTTTCTGGATGAGAGGAGTTTTGTTGTCTCGCGGCATGCTGTCCCCAAAATTAAAAAAGCAAAGAACTTATCGGCGTCTCTCTGCCAGGATTTCCACCACCTTTGTTGAAATGCCACATAAATCCTACAGTGTGAGCAGATGTACTGTAGGCTCGGACAGTTCAAAAAGTGCGACTTTATCAAACAAACAAACGCAATTCATAGTGAAAATGTCTGATTTGAACCCCAGATTAGAGCCTCCCTCCAGTCATTCTCCGCGGTGTCGCCTCCTCATCCTCGCTCAAAGAGCCTGCGCACGAAGCAACAAGCAGCGTGGGATGTGAAGTTTAACCTGAAAACTTTATCGTGGTCTTCTTCGCGTTAACGCGAGCAATGAATCACTGCGCCATCGGATCTTGTTTAATACACACCTTTGTGCAACTGTGGAAGACTGGCGGGTGTACAAATGAGCCAGAAACAATAAAGAACAGCTCTGTCTGTCAGTGACACTACATTTCCCAGAGGTCCCGAGGACGCAACCGAGTTTGTAGAGGGGAAGGCCAGACAGGCCACTGAACTCTCTGTGGCCCTCCCCCGCATCACATCCTCCATCTCCGTTTCTTTCCTTCTGCTAAGGCTTTCTTTTCTCTTTAACTTTTCACACCCACCCACGCCCACACACACACACCACGACCATAAGGATTTTAGACAACAGATGTGTGAAGCTTTGCCATTTTTTGACATAAAGCACTAACAGTGAAATGCACCTGTAGACGCGTCAAGCAGATAGGATGAGGGTTTCTGCATTTCTGACCCAGTGTTTTGAGCTGTTTGTGAGTGTGTGATTATATCCTCTGTTGTCTGTTTATATTTTGGATCTTCTTATTGGTTTTATAATATTCAGTTTTGGTCCTCTTTGTCGTCCCCCTCTGTCTCCAATGTCAAGTCCCCTTCGAGTTCATGGTCCGTCTCCAGGGTCCTAATCCTGCCATTCACAGTCCTAATGACAGAGGCCTCAGTTCCTCATGTGGTCCCTTGGGAAAGTTAATTGGCCACCCCTGCTTTAGAGTCATAGGTCATTGCACGTCAGTACAAAGAGAACTATGAATGAATGGTTTGATCAGGATAAAAATCATGCGACTCATATTTTCAGTTCTTAACAGAGGGATTGGGAGACAGTGCTCTGGGCCACCAATCAAAACACCAAGTGAGAGAATATTTTGAAAGAATGCTGTTTATTGTTAAAATATTCCAGGATCCATGTGGCGAGGTGATGCTCCACACTTGTGTAATACAGCCTGCCATTTAGGGCTGTGAGCACAACTCCATGCAAAGTAGCTAAACATTTCTTTTACTTATTTATTTTGTTTTGGGTTTTTGTTTGTTTTTTTTATGGGGGGAGGAGGGGGGGGGTCATATTCAGTGTAAATGTACTTATTATATTTTGCACACTAAGCACACTAGTCAAGACAGGGTAATGTGTGTAAATAGGCTGGATAAAGTCAATGTAAATTTGAATGGTATATGATATTTTATATAAAAGGGCAGAAAAGAAAGGCATAAACTGAAAGCGACAGGATGTCAGTTCTTTTTTTTTTTTTTTTTTTTTTTTTTTTTTTTTTTTAAACCTGTCCCGTTTGGTTCTTTTGCCATCAGAATTATTGTCTAAAGGCGAAGAAAGATGCCCAACGGATTTACTTTACCAAATGGACCATCCCAGCCTTGCCGTAATGGTCCATTTGATTTACCTTTTATTGTTTATTTTATTTTATTTTATTTTATTTTATTTTTTTTACTTGCTAGATACGGGACAGGGGAAAAGAAGAGGGAGAAAGAAAGAGGGGGGAAAAAACAAAACAAAAAAAAAAAACAGCGGAGAAGAGGGACGGGGATAAAGGGCAAAAAACAAAAACCAACAAAATAAGCAGACAAAAAATACATATATCGATCACCTGGATCACCTGTTGAGAAAGAAAAAAGAAAACAAGCAGAAGAAAACGAGAGTAATAGAATAAACAACATCACAATGATATATGGGAATATAACACTACATACTTAATATTAAACATTATTGTGCAGCACGTAAGATCGACAGCGCACAGTGTGCTTTGAGGTAGGAGCCAAAAAGGGTGTAGTTTGTGTGTGTGATCACCTGTGTGTACACCTGTGAGCATGAGCGCGCTTGTATTTAAAAGGTTCCTTAATGTAATGATCTGCTAGAGGGTGTGGGGGGCCACAGTCCCATCCTCCAGGGCATGAAGCAGGTATGGAGGAGATCAAAACTCCAGACATCCAGAGGCCCCCAGAACACAAGAGACCAAGGAAGACCAACAGAGGGGCAGCCGCGCCACTGTCCCAGAAAGAGCTGAGGAGAGTCCCAGATGAGGGATCACTCAGCAGCCGCGGAGCAGAAGCCAGGGGGGGTTGCAGTGACGTGCCCGTGAGCTCCGCCGGCAGCCAGCTGTGCCAGAGTGACCGAGCCCCAGGCCGAGAGGCCGAGGGCACCCCACCCCCGAAGTGGCCCGAGCGAGCCCCAGGTTCCAGGCCCGGATAAGCAGCCACCAAGGAGTGAGCCGGTGTGTACCCGGACGCCCACCCCCGGACACAAAGAACCACCAACGCATCGATGTCTGAGGGCGTCTGCCACCGGCAGACAGGATGTCAGTTCTAATACAAATACAAAAACATAATGATATAAAAATGCAAAAAAAAAGTATTTTGCTCATCTATCCACACACACACACACACACACACACACACACACACACACACACACACACACACACACACACACACACACACACACACACACACACACACAGAGCCTAAGAGTTGACCATTTTGTTGTTGTGGTTTTTCTCTCTAGTATCAAAGGATTACTACAGCCAAGGAAATAATAAATGCATAAATTACGACTTAAACTGGAGCATAGCATAAAAAAAGAAAAACCTAGAGAAGCCCAAATTGGATCTTTGCTGGTAATGCTTTAAAGTCACAGCTAGTGTTAACTACTAAATCACAGATGCTTTGTGTGTACGACGTGACCCACATGAAGGCCTTAACCAGTCAAGAAAAAGTCAGTTTCCTTACCCACGGCACCATTACAGTACTGTTACAGTGCCATAATTAGGCTGCTTTGCTGCTAGCTCACAACAACCTGTTTCTCAAGCTTTTCTTGCAGACGTTTTATCATTTCTTCATGTTTTTTATCTTGTCTACTTTCATCATCACCTTTCCTTTTGTGCCATTCTGTATCAGCTACTTTGTTAGCTAAAGTGTGCAGTGGAATCTGTCAAGAAATCTGCACCAAACATAGAAGCTTGGATGACAACATAAAGACGCTTCAAATTCTCTTCATAATATTTAGCAGTAAAGGTACATCCAAGACATGTAGGCTGTTAGGTTTGGTAATCTTAGTCTCTTCCCATGTAGCAATATTGGTATGGCCCGGATCTGGCCCACACAATGTGCTCACACATGGCCCACATACCGCAAAGAATGACGGCCCTTTGGTGGCCCACACATGGGCCAGCACAAGGCCAGTTGCAGACACACTGGTGGTCCTGTGCTGGCCCAGAACAGTTTCAGCTCTGGCCCCAGATGTCAGCCTGATGTGTACCTTAATCAAGCCATGTAATAACAACATGTGCCAGGACATAATAGTGCAAAAGTAACATGACGTAACTCTGTTCAGACAGTGAATGGACTGATTCTTATATAGCATGTCACATTCACACACTTCCTCTAAACTGAGTGCTTCCTAACTACATTCATACACATTCACACTCCTGACATGCAGACTGGAGGAGACAGGGACCGAACCACTAACCTTCCAATCAGTAGGTGACCTGCTCTACCTCCTGAGCTACAGCCACCCGGTGGCAAACATGAGTAAACCCTCACTAGGTTTTGGATAAAGTGTACACTCACAAACCTGTCAAACCTGCATTTGAAACGTTGGCTCCCATAGCAGTATAGTATTACAACATGGCATTTGGGTCTTCTAACTAAAATGGGAAAATAGGAACATAAACAGTGCCATCATTGCCAGACCTGGCCCACATCTGGTTGACATACACCCTGCCATGACACCAGTCAGTCAGAAGTGCCAGCTTGATGCCGGATCCAGCCAGACCTTGTTTTCTATGAGCCTGGGCCACATAAACCAAACCACAATCGAGCCAGATATGGCATGCCATCACATAGACAGTGCCATCTATGCCAGGCCTGGCCCATATCTGAATGACATACGTCTTGTCATGCCAGAAGTCAGCCAGCAGTGCCGGCTTGATACCAGATCCGGGCCAGACCCGTCTGCTATGTGGGCTGTGTCTGTTCCTTGTAGGTGATGTGGTCCTGTGACCTCCAGTTTGCACTGGGAGATTTGCTGCTGAGTATGAAGTGGCTGGGATGTGAATGTGAATTTTCAAATTAATGGATTTCAGAGAGAAAAGCATAGATTGTTCACTGGATTATGGAGATTGCTGCTTGAAGTCGGAGACCTTCAGTCTCTTGTTCAGAAATGAGGAAAGAATAAAACCGGAGGTTGGCGGAGAGATTGGTGCAGTATTTCCAGTAATGTGGACGCTGTACACTGTAAAATGTAATATTGTGTTTAATTAAAAATATTAAATAGGCTGAACTCAATTTTTATCAATTTGTTATTAGAACTCAATTTAAATAAGTTGCCAGTACTTTTTATGCAAAAACGCTGATAAACTCGATTAATTTGAGTTGTCTTAACTTAGAAAAACTAAGTAAGCTGGAAGTTTTGCTTCTCTGTGCGGAAGGATGAAAGATGTGTTTTGAAAATGCCACGTGACTACCGTCCTCCTCCCTCGCGGATCAGTCCGCATGTTCACGGTGCATTTGTTATGGAACATTTTGAGCAAACCTGGAGAAGCTTCAGCTCAAGATATTATTGTTGTCATTGCTGTGAATCTTTACCTGATACACTGACTTGGTGAGTAAATGTTTACTCTTATTCAAACTGATTTTGTGGCTTCTCTTAGTTTAGCACCAGGTTTATAATCTTGCTAGCTAGTTAGTGTTAGCCTAGCGTTGCTGCTGCCGCTGGGCTCATGTTACTTAAAAAATAACACCACAGCCTTAAAAACCTTACATAAAACTATGTCGGTGAAATTTTCTGTTGATTGTTTGAAATAAATAAGTGAGATAAGAGCCCAGACAAAATTCTTCGGGAGGTGCAGCCGTTAGGGGTGGGGTAGGTAGGTGTGGGGGGTGGATAACAGAGCTCTCCGAAAACGTGGAAGCACTTATGCAAATATGTGATATTTTGATAAATTAAGTAGATATTTGAGCATTACATAGCTACATTCTCGCCTGAAAATATCTTAAAAGGTTATTTTGTGACCCAGAAAGGGTCTGGTGAAAAGGAGGATCGCATTTGTCGGCCGGTTGTCGGAGCCTGTGCGTACTTGTAAGCGCGGCAATGGCGGAGGAGCGCGGCTAAGAAACTTATTAGTTTTTCTGGGTCACAAAATAAACTTTTAAGATATTTTCAGGCGAGAATGTAGCTGTGTAAAGCTCAAATATCTGCTCGATTTATCAAGACATCACATATTTGCAAAAATGCTCGGAGACGTCTATTTTTTCATGCTTTGTGGCAGCTTTTGAACATCTGTGGCATCTATTAATGTCAAATCTAGCCTTTATTTAGCAACATAAGCAAACTCTATGTTACAATGATTGCACAGCCATTAAGGATCAAATCAGTTTCTGAAATATGTTCTGTTTTTTTCTCCCTCTGCTTGCTTCTTACTGTCTTTGAGGCTCGGGACCAGCACTCCTGCTGTTGGACAGAAAGACATCAACTCAGTGGTAAGTATTTTGGTTTTCCAATATATTAGCAACTGTCAGTGACATTTATATTAATCGGGCTGAACTTTAATCATACTTTAGATCAGCCTGTTTTACTTATTGTTTTATTTGTGCTTTGGTTTGGGGAAGTTGTTTCTTTACTGATCTTTTCCTGTCTTCTGTTATTAGACTTGAGATATGACTGCACTATGCTGTTGCTGTGACTCCAGTTAATTCTACAAGACATGCTGTGTAAGTAAACAAACAACAACAGTTTGGTCTGCATTTCTTGAAAGATCACATCCCAAACTTAGTTTAGAGGGTCTACACTGTATATAGTGAAGTCTGCAAGTTTTCTAACAGCAACATTTGTTTTGTGCCCAAATCATTTTGCACATCATTAGAATGAAAGTTATTGCCCATGTTTGCATAGCCCTTTTTAAAATGATGCTTTCATGACATTATTGTGTGTTGGGTGGTGGTCACGGCGATCCAGACTGACAATTTGGACATTGAATGTCACCTCTCCGGTGGGGAGGGAGCCTGAGATTGTCTAAATTGGAGTCTGTTTTATACCAAATGCAGAAAAAAATGTTTTAAGAAAGCAATTAAGTTCATGTTCCAAAAAATATGATTGTTTGCTTGCAGGACAACAGGAGAGATGAGTCCTCCGTCACAGATGGTGTGGTCAGTGAAGGTGGTCGCCTGCAGGTTCAAGCTCATTGCATCTCCAACCCACATCCACTGCCACTGTGCTTAAGGGAAGTTAAAGACTTTCTTCTGCACCTACATTTGGATCACCTGGATCCATGACAGTCATTCAGGCAGTAATGCCTGGACTGGAAACAAGCCATCCTTAAAATAATACAACATTCCAGCTCCTGTGTTGGAATGAAAAACAAATGTGTTGTTTAAATCAGAGACTGCACTTGTGACAGAACAAAAAATATTTTATTTTGATTATATAAGTGAGTACAAAACAAACTTGTGGTAGGCCTAAACTTATTTTCAGAATAATTACATCTGAGACTTTGTTTCATTGTAAGAATATAACAGTGATGGCAATATAATTGTTTGTTGTTCAGCAGAACAGTGTCCAGTATGTTGGCTGTTGTACTTTGTTGTGTTTGAAAATAAAAGTTGGGCTGATTTTAACATCATTACAAAAAGTGTTGTTAATTATTTTTAATCATATTCATGGTACCACAAATTGTTTTTTCATTTAGTTGAACTTGAAATGTTTGTCAGTAGGTAAACAATTAGTATTGTCAGAAAGTCAGAAATATCAAGTTATTCTTAATACTGCAGACTTGCAATGTATAAGTTGTCCTAACAGTCATCTTAAGTAAGCTTTACTTAGTTTTTTTGAGGCAACGAGTTTCCATAATTTTTTTGAGTTCTGGGAACTAACAAGGCTGTACAGTGTACTCAAAATGAGTAAGTTGCCCTAACTTGGTCATCTTACGTAAACTTGATCCAATTGTTTTGAGTTCTGGGAACAAATGAGCTTGTACAGAGTACTCAAAATAAATAAGTTGTCCTAACTTAGTCATTTTTAGCTAAGCTTTACTCAATTTTTTTGAGGCAACGAGTTTCCATAATTTTTTTGAGTTCTGGGAACTAATTAGATTTTACAGTGTACAGGACTGTTGAGAGAGGGAGCTAAATCACAAGGCAAGGCTGCTGATTTACTGTTATCTACACTGCTACCCTCTCCAAGCTGTGAGTAGGGATCAGAAAATGGGCTTCCTTTAAAGAGTGTCTGGGTTTACCCTTTGGGATAAGGTGAGGAGCTCAGAGTAGATCTGCTGCTGCTCTGCTTCAGAACGAGCCAGCAGAGCTGTTTGGGACATGGAAGGAATTCTTCCAGAAAGGAATTCAGGGCATCTCTTCTTGGATGGATGAATATTTGCTACTATAGGAATGTCAAAATGTTATAAACCCTCTAACGTTACAGGAGATGATACACTAATTAGCAACTTTGTGTCTGACTTGGAATCACAATAGAAAGATTAATGCAATAGCACAGGTTCAAGTGAACTAGTATTTTTCTTTAATCTTTTGACAAACTTAATATTGATACTTTTAAGAAATGAACAAATATTGCAGCTAGTACCCATTTTACCGTCCAGAATATAAGTTGCATAAAACAATATTGTTTGAGTTATGTGTTCACCGAGGACAAAGCAGCAAAGACCCGTGTTTGTTTGAGATCTTATTTGCATTTGGTGCTGGTACGCACACATAAAGCCAACATTATTCCCTGGCTGTTTAAAATGTGCATGACTGACATTGCAGAGAAGTCAAGTAAGCTTCATCATGCCGTTGCCAGAGTTGCAGCCAAGGACCTGAATGAAGCAAGTGATTCTCTCGCTATCTGCTTTTTACATCACAACAAATGCATGTTTGAGGATGCATATATAATGTTTATATGTGGACGCTGACATATGTAAGGGTGAAAATCAACAGTATACTAAATACACTGAATAAGATCTTGCAAACACAGCACACACACACACTCACACACACATTCCTCTGTCCTCTGGAATCAGCATATTGGGACAATGAGACAATGATAACAGCTGCTTATGGATCACTTAGTGGCCTTTGTATTCAGTCAATACACAGCCTGTTCTCTGTCATCAGAGTTGTCATTATTTTGCGATGTGTTCCACTGTGAAGCACATGAGGAGTCTTTCATTTGTTGGCCCCTGTGGCCTCAGTGAATCAGGCCATCATTGAGAAAGAAGTGAACTCTGTTGTTCATAATAAAATGCTAACAACTTGGGCCAAACATGAAAATTCATTAGCTTGCTGGAAAAAATGTCTGCATATCTTACAGAAAAAGACAATGCAATGCTAATGTTTGTTCTTTCCAGCAAAAAGACGTCTCTTTAGACCAAGCTTTTCTGGGGATTTTGTTCATCCATCAGCGAACTGTGAGAGGCAAGAGATGCACAATTGTATTATTCGGGCTTTTGAATTTGGGTTTTATTTGGGCTCAAATCTTTTCACCCTAAGCCTAAAGGTGTTCCCTCATAATCTGTTTTCTTCACTGGTCTTTGGAGAGCAGCAAAATACACACTGTCAGTTATAGACCTGAGTATAGAGTGGTTATTGTTTTTACCCCTTTAGAAAATCTGCAGCTAATACTCACAATTTCAAACTGAGAGCAGAAATTACAAATACAATTACTACAGCAAGCACAGTTCCTGACTTTTAAACAGTCATCTAAAGGGACACATACTTGTTGAATCATGTGCACCAATCAGTCAATAAAATGCTTCCAACCTGTTCATTTCTTTAGGTAAAAATAGATGCATGCGCCATGAGCAAACAAATGAAAACAAGCAAAGCAAACATTTTTGGTTTTATAAAGCAGTTAACATGCAGGAAAAATTTCTGCTGACGTGTTGGTAAGAAGTATGAAAAGGTCCTGTTAGAAATAAATTAGATAAGATAAGATAAGATAAGATAAGATAAGATAACCTTTATTAGTCCCACACGTGGGAAATTTGTTTTGTCACAGCAGGAAGTGGACAGTGCAAAAGTTATGAAGGACAATTAGAATAAAATAAAATAAGAATAAATACAGTACACAACTGTACAGAATGGAATAAAAATAGAATACTATATACAGTAGAATAAAATAGAATAAAATATACAATAGGATAAAAATAGAATACAAATGCTATATACAACTGAGTGAAAAATACAACGGTGCCAGAAAGATTATTGCACATTTGTGTTATTGCACATTTGTGGATGTGTGTGTATGATCAGTTAAATACTCAACCTAAACATTCGCTGTGAGTGCATATTGACCGTATGGTAAAACACAAGCTTAAAAATGGACTCGGATACAACTGTAAATTGGTACATTGACCGAAATCCCAAGTGGTTAAAGACTGGGGAAGGAAATTCAACAGGATTTCTCTCTGGAAATCAGAAAAAGGGCTCTAACAGTGCAGTACAGGGTAATACTTACCACTACTATACTTTACTGGTCCTGTGCTAACTATAAGCTGGACTGAGACGGTATGCAGGATATTCCACCATGTGGTGCACTCCAAGAAAATCATACAGTCTTGACTCGCTGGATTTAGGTCCACTTAGTTGAAAGAGTCTGTGCAAATGATCCTTTGATGAAACATTTCTATCCATAGGACAAGAGGGCTCATTGAACTGTCTAATGAGGATCAAAATGATGGAAATCATGGCTGTGGCCTTTAAAGTCACCACATCTCAACACCTGTGGGAGATTTTAGGCCAGTGTGTTAGATAGTGCTCTAAGCGTCATCATCAAAACAGCAAATGATGGAATATTCTTTGTTTATGTTTGTGTTTCATCGCTCCAGAGACCTGGAGAAGCAGTGGATAGTGGAGGACGAGCTATGGGTGCACGAGTGGCTCAGAACCTTTCGAAGACGCTTGCTTTGTTACCCGTGTGCATTTATGTCACTACGTTTGAAAATTAAAAAAAATAATTTGTTAGAATGGTTGTTGTTGTATTTTTAACATGACAGGTTTGATGATCTCTTCACATCCAGATAAACTGGTTCAGTCAAACTGTTTCACAGCAGCAGGTTAATAAAGGTTTTTACTGTCTCATCTATCAACCTCTTTCTCTCACACAGTGTTATGTCTCAGATTCTTCGGCTGTAGACCTCGACCAAACAGCTGAGATGTACCTTTCCATGAGTAATGGCATGAAAAGGTACTCGCTGAGAGAGACATACACAAAACACACAAGCAGGTTAAATGCTTCTGTATCTGTTGTAAATTATTTAGTAATTATTAGTTCAACATTAGGTAGAGGGGAGTCAGGCAGTCACACTGGCAGGAGCTGTAGTCTATAGTCAGGTAAGCTCATAGTGTGGGCTGCCCACACTAAGCAGAGCCTAGCAGGACTGAAGCATACTGACTAACATTTTACCAATACCTGGATCAACCCTTGTAATCCACACATGCACAGAAATCAAACCACAGATGTCCATAAATTAAGTTGTGTAAGAATGAGAAATGACACAGGGTCAATGCATGAAACACACTGACATTTCTTTATTACTTTATACAAATGTTGGTGATGACAGTTCATGACCGCTTCTGTAAGGAGAAACCAGTCCCATGCACTGCTCATGACTTTGACCCCTTCACCACACAAACAGTCTATAAATCCCGAATGCTCCGTGGACCCTTCCCACAGATTCAGGTCAGGTGATTGGCTGGGCCGTTCTAGCAGCTTTACTTGATTTCTCTGAAACCAACAGTTTCCATTGGCTGTGTTTGGGATCATGGTCTTGCTGAAACATCCATCCTTGTTTCATCTTCATCATCCTGGTAGATGGCAGCAGATTTTAATCAACCATGTCTCCATTCATCCTTCCTGGAGTTATATTTAATGTCTCAGTGCTGTACGCTGAATAAACAGCCCCCCACCATGATGCTCCCACCTCCAGACTTCAGTGTTATGTTGTGTTGGTGAGGCCTTTTGACATCTAAACATAGTGTGTGTTGTGGCATTGAATGACCAAACTACATTCTCCCAGTATTACACAGACTTGTTTTAATGTTGCTCAGTAAACTTTGATGCCCTGGAGTCTTGCATGATGAGTGTGCACACAGGTCATGGTGGCTGAGTGCTCATTGGCTTTACCCATCATGAGATATTTTGTGTGACACCATTTTATAGGCCATCACTTTGGAGTGAACCAGCTGATATTATTTAGCATTAAGTGGCAGGATTGGTAGGGTTATCTGGAGCACTGTTAGAAACATATTTACTTAAAAATTGGTGATGGATTTGATACTTATTTAACCTGCTGTACTTGTATTTCATGTGGTATAGTTAAATAATTACAGATCAGTGAATAACGATGCATATTTAAATGCAACAATGGAGTGTAAGTTACCATATATGTATATTATAATCAAAACATATGTATTATAAGTTATATAGGTGTAGGAATGAACAAGCATTTGCCTCCTCCTACTCTACATAGGATATATTCATGTGAATGTGATCGCTTTCTTTGATTTCATGTTGATTTGCAATTTCATGCTCAACATTTTTTAATTGTATGTCAAAATAAAGATTTGATTCAGAATCATTTTATTCAGGTTTTCCTCAGGTTTGAATGAGTTCCCTCTCTCACGCTGAGATTTCTGACAATATAATAAAACAGGTTCTATGAGTTCATCCTGTCCTGTATGGTGTTTCCTTATTATAAATAATGAGCCGGGAAACATAGCTGTGCTGGCTCACAGTGGATAAGAGAGTCGGTGATACAGTGGTACTTCACTTATGTCAGCTTTCACATTGAAATGAGAATCCAGTTGTTTTTGGAGCACTGGATTACTGTTCATTTGATGTTACCTTCTTCTCTGACTTGTGTAATAATTTTGAATACTTTTTGGTTTTTGTCTCTTCTGAGGGGAAAACTAAAGGTCAAGCTATAATCTACTGCATCTCTATCAGTCAGCATTCAGAAGAGCACCAATAAAGTGTAAAACAATGGGGTGGAACCAGCCCATTTATCACTGCCATTGCTGCTTTGATAGAAACTATTACCTTTGTGTATACTCGAGTGGCTTCCTCTGTAATGTGTGGTATTTGTATGTGATGGTGTGTATTCCTCAAAAAAACAGTACACCTTCCTGCTTTATGCCATTATTTCCTTACTGCTTCCATGGGAATTAAGAGGGTAAGTAGCAGACAGGTGTTGCTGATGAAATGCACTAAATTAAATGATCATTTGCGAGGACAACCACCTTTATAAAATTTGGTTTTAGTGGGGCTTTCAGCAGTTTGTTGGCCTGGAGCATTACGGTGTGCATAAACACAGTGTCACAACTTTCCTAGCTAATTTACTCCAAGATCAGACAGTGAAATGCTGAGAAAAGTGCACAAAACCCAAGAACAACATCTCGGATCTCAGTTAATGTATTAGAGGTGACCATTTCTTCTTATCTTGAAGCCACAGGACCTGAGTCAGTGAGTCAACCATCACCTGAAGTCAACGAGTCAAATGTGAGGTCATCTGTCCAACAGCTAATTCCAAAATTGTGTCAAGACAATAATTCCAAGGACATCAGCAATTCCACAACAGAATAGCTGAAAAAGAAAAGAATCAAAGTGTTACAATGACCCAGTCCAGACTTCAGCCTGATTGAAATGTTGTGGAAGGCCCTTGAGAGAGATGTGTATAAATGTTGCATGAAATCTTCAACAAACTGAAGCAATACTATAAAGAAGAGTGGGCCAAAATTTCTTAATTAATAAAGTCATACAGAAAACAGTTAAGCCAAGTTATTACTGTTAAAGGTTGTTCTACGAGCTACTGAATCATCGTTTTTCACAGGTCTGCATAGAGTCCTGTGAAAACTCTGTTTTTCATATGACTGTACAGAGAAGACAGGTGAGGACTGAACACAGCAGGAAACAGCAAGGGAGGAACAGACAGTCACAGAGGAAGGAAATAGCAGGACGGATAGAAGGAAACTAACCTATAAGGTAAAACAGGAAGTAACCAAAGACAGATAATACAAGACATGAAGGGTAATGCTTGTTTTATGCTCGAGCAGGGGGAGACTCCTGTCTCCAGATAGTGTCTGTGGTGAAGGCAGTGTACAAAGGATGTAGTACAAGCAGTTTTTGGGCCACTCTTGCTTGCGAGGCTGTTGGAACGTGCTAGTCGTGCATTCCACCGACATGACCATTCCACTGGTCATCCACATCCAGTAACTTAGGACTGCATGGGAGCATGTTTGCGATGGGGGAAAACAACTCTCTGCTCATTGTCCGAATGGAAACCTGTATGCAAAGGGACACATTTGCAGGTCCATAAATTACGTTTGACTATAAACAGAGAAGCCAGGGACCAGGATGCACAGGATATACATGGTTAACCTATCTGTAACCATTACACATAAACTCGCGTGAAGGTGAAGCTGATTTTCTCGTTTACAGACAGGAAAGGCTGCTCCTGAACTCTAGAACTGAGTGTCCCATCAGGACGTGCAACAATGGGCATTTTAAAATCTCATTTGGAAACTAGGATATTTTGTGATTTGTAATTTTTTTAAAATTTGTACTATGAAGTGAGCATTGGTGAGCTGTGTCAAGATTAAAGTCAGTTTTCTATAGAACGAAAAGCTCTGTTTTTACCTGTGGTAACTTCCCCTGAACACACAACTTGGATGTGAAATCACCAAATGAGTTATTTCTGGCAGGGCTAATCTCTTGTCTTCATTCCAACGGTACTGAATTGTATTTACTGTTATATTTATATATTCTTTATAGATTTTAATCACCTTTTTAAATCCTCGCCTGACTAAATCCCTGATTGATCACTTTTGTGGAAAAGCCACAAAATGCCTCTTTTTGCATGAGGGCACACCAAGCCTAGAAGAAGAAATTCCAGTTAAATTGAGAAGTTGATAACCATCATCATCATATCTGTTATCTGGCTTTGTCGAGCCAGCTAAGACAACAAAAGCCTGGCTGTGTTCAACTTCATTTGTAGTATATCCCTGTAGCCCTTAAACAAATTAGAGTGCAATGTTTATTCAAATAGAGTCTAAGTTGGTCTGATCATGACTTGTCACTACTTCTGACTGTGTGGGGGATGGCTCACTGCAGATAATGTAGTGGCAGCAGGGCTGCCTTTTGCTATGTTAACGTTGTGTTTGTCAGATTCAACTGCCAGAGGCTTCACTCTCACAGACACACCCTCTACTTCCGTCTTTTCCTGTTTAAATACAGACAAAACTGCAAATACTGCCCAAACCTCTGAATTGCTGCAGAAAATGGAAACTGGTTGGATAAAAATGAGGAAAAAATCAGAGAAATCAGAGAAAACACTGATTTGAAGCTGTCCCATTCATGGTGCCAATCACAACAACCATCAACTCGAAGCCTTGATTTGTGGAGATTAGTGCTATATAAATATAACTGAATTGAATTAAACTTTACAGTGTATTTTGTACAGCCTTTCATTAATTCTGCATATGACAACTCGTGAAGATTTACCTGATGCTAAGTACATCAAACTGCTGCCATACACATCCAAACCCTGATTGAAATACTTCATTATTGTCATTATTATCAGTGTTTGAACCAGCCACGCTGAAACACAATGTGAAGCTTTATTTTCAGAAAATGCAGGTTTAGTCTGGATTGAGCTCAATGTGGAACTTCCCCCAGATGTTTGTGGAGCGCTAAAAGGAGAGAGTAAGAGTGTCTCAGGAACAGGAAGGCCCCACCTTCTCCACCCCCACCCCCAACCAGGCCCTTTGTTCCCTGATGATGTATGAGACAGCATCTCCCTTGGAGTACCACAGCAATATGACAGCAGAGCACTAACTCTGTCTCATAATGGAGACTGATGGGATGGCTCCAGTGCTCTTCACTTTGTCTACTACTAAGATTGAGCTGGTGCTGCACTCCAGGGCACAATGGGGCCCTTGGACACTTTGACAGGGACTGTCGTAAGAAAAGAGTCAACCTGACAGCAGCTCTCGTATGTTGGTGATGCTGGGTCTGCCACAGCCTGACAAGTGGATGGATGGATGGATGGCATATCAGGGGATGAAGACCTGCACAGGTCTTTGTGGGCTGGATACCAGTAGAGGAGAGGTGAGGGGATCCCTGGTCCTCTAGTTCCTGTTGAACATTCCTGAGATGACTGAGTTTGCAAAAATCTTCTTGGTACATTCACAATTTCTGCAAGCCAGGGTTATTTGATTTGTGGTATCAAACTACAGCAAAGCAGGATTGCACTGGATAGTAATAGCAAAAAATGAGTAACAAATATATGTCAGCTGATTGTTGTTTGGATAAAATGTCACTACAAATATTGGATGGAGTGCCAGGAAGTTAGTTCAGCCATTGGTGACTCATCCAGATGGAACTGTAATAGCTCTTAGTAACTTTTCAATTAATACCATCTATGGCCAAATATCTTCAAGAAACAAAATATGACATGCTCCTCAAATCATCTCGTGGTTAGCAAGTGTTAACTATCTAACTTTAAACTAGTAAATCTTAACTAATTCAAGCACAACCCTTCCCCTCACATTTTTCATCAGTGTAATCAACTTCTACAGAAACTAATAATGCGCAGGAATCAGACAGGCAGCATTAAAACCTAACAGGTATGCCATTAGCATATCCTAAAATATGTGAGGATTTGTTAAGGTGTTGTGATTTGACAGAACCGCGTTTTGGTTTTTTGTTTGAGTTTCTTGTTCTTGACTCAGGTCTTCACCTGAAGGCAGAGTCTTTTGTCGCGGGTCAGCTCCCCCTCACCGGTTGGTAATGGATTCATCAGGCTTCAAGTATAACAAAGACACATGGTGCCAGACTGTTTCCATTGATGTGGTGAGTCTTCAGCTCCTTCAGTTTGTAATCCTTTCAAAGTTTCATTTGAGCCCTCCCTTTTTCCCCATGCTCTTCATAGCTGCTCATCTGAGAGGCCCGTTTGGAATTTGCTGGCTCACAAATCAACTTACCTGCACTCTGGTAAGAACTCAAGCTGTTTTCTTTCTTCTTCTCACCACCACATGGATCTCTGCAGCCTACACTTAGCCTTCCTGTCCCCTCTTTCCCGAGGAAACCCACCTCGCTGAAGCAAGATCAGAATCTTCCACATTGTTCAATAGGGTCCTAAAACTTTTTGGAGAACTTCAAATGTTATTATCTGACAATGTGGACAATCCAGGAAATTAGTTCTTCTTCTTCTTCTTCTTCTTCTTCTTCTTTTTTTTGTTTAAATAAAGTTCTAGTATTTTAGTAGCCTAGCACTAAGTGCTAAGTGCAGTTTCCAAGTGCAGCTTGCTAATCAAATTTGCAATCCTCAGCTAATTTTTTAGCACTTCAATCTCTCTTTCAAATATGTCTCAAAAAATCCAACATGATAGCAGCCAAACTGCAGAACTGAATCTGCAATATGCCGAGTCAGCAACAAATGAGTAACTACATCTGCCTTTCAGTTCAAATATCAAAGTCAAAGTCACTCAAATATAATATAAAAACATCACACCACCTTTGTTCCTAGTCACCCAACATCGTTTAGCTTAATGGTGCCAAAATCATCAGAATGTTGGTTGTTACATTGTAAAATTGTCATTTTTGAGTGTGTATTATATCCCCTTGCTTCCTCCTATTGTTCTGTGCGTGCATTTCAAGTCTGATCAATTGAATTGGATAAAAATAAAGCAGCAACATTCGGTTTGTAGTTTGTAGGAAAAACTGCAAGTTTGATGAAGACCAAAAAAAAAAAAACCCTGGCCAAATTATAATAATGATCAAGTTTTAGAGGGATGACGAAGTAGAAGAAAATCGAGTGATGCATGGACGATGAAAAGACCAAAGAATATGAGAAGAAAAACAAGGAACAGGACTGATACAGGTGGAGTGGCAGGGAGAGAAAGCACAGTATGTTTGTTCAAGAGGTTGTTTGGATGCTCTTCTTTGCCAGGCTCTCGTGCTCTGTGTGCGTGTCTTTGTGTAGTGGTGTAGTGGGGACATTATTCACATATTATATTGCATTATCCATTCAATAATTGAGCCTCCATCTCTAAAAGATCATAAAAATAATTTCCTGCCTGAGTCATGATCTGTACGCATCCAGTATAAACACACACACACACACACACACACACACACACACACACACACACACACACACACACACACACACACACATGTTTGTGATGAATCATTTCCTCTGACCACAATAATAGTGTCATTAAAGCATGAATCTATACATAGAGGGCCAGCTACAGTGGCAGACAGAATTTAGAGGCTATGTCAATGGTAGTTTAATCTTTAGAACCTGACAATTAGATAAATAATTAAGAACAGAATAGAAAAGGTTACAACTGGAAGACATTTGAGAAATGTTGTATTTTGTTCTGTTTTTAAAAGTCAGGCCAAGACAGCTCCGCTTCCTACTAACAGAGACCGTGATCTCATCACTAATAAACCTGAGAATGATAATGAAAGTAAACATCCTTTTTCTTTCACTTGTCCAATTGAAGGCTGTGGGGTGGAAGGGGTGGGGCCTATCCCAGCTGCCATCAGGTGAGAGACCTATCTACGTCTGTCTAGGTCTAAAACCCTAGACAGGCTGACAGTTTATAACAGGGCCAACACAGATACAACCATCCAGGCTCACACCTACGATCAATTTAAAGTCAGAAGTTAACCTAAAATCACTAACTGCATGTCTTTGGACTGTTTCTTTGGACTGTGGGAGGAAGCCGGAGTACCCGGAGATAACCCATGCAGTTATGGGGAGAGCATTCAAACTCTATACAGAAAAGCAGTGGATTCAGGACCTTCTTGCTATATATGCAAGATCACTAACCACTGGCTGTGCTGCTCCTGAAATATAACCAGTATTTATAAAATAAAAGTCTAGACATGGTTAGCATAGCTTAGCATAATAATCGGTAAAGTCAGAAATGAATAGCCTAATCCAGAAGTAGGCAACTCCAGGCCTCGAGGGCCGGTGTCCTGCAGTGTCTCACCCTGGGTCAACACACCCAAATCAAATGATTAGTTTATTTCCAGGCCTCTGGAGAACTTCAAGACATGTTGGGGAGGTAATTTAGCCATTTAAATCAGATGTGTTATATCAAAGACACATCTAAAACATGCAGGACACGGGCACTTGAGGCCTAGAGTTGCCTAACCCTGGCCTAATCATACCATAAACAATCTTGGGTTGATTTGTACATGCCAACTTGATTGGAGTCAACCAGTGGTAAATTCTGTTCATTCGCAGTGATTTGGAAAGGCACATACACAGGCTCCATGGCTTTGTTTGTGATGTGACATGTCTTCTATGAAGTTCAAGAAATTGTCTGAACACCTCTGAGACATCCTCGTAGCGTGGCACAGACCAGGGGAAGGGAACAGAAACATTTGTGCAGCACTGAAGGTCCCAATAAGCACAGTGGCCTCCATCATCTGCAAATGGGAAAAGTTTGGAATGACTAGGACTCTGTCTGTAGGCGGCCACTCCAGTCTGAGTGATCGGGGGAGTCAAGGAGATGACCGAGAACATGATGGTCTGACAAAGCTACAGCATTGCTCTGTGGAGAGAGGAGAACCTTCCTGAAGGAAAACTGTTTTTGCAGCACTCCATCAGTCAGGCCTATATTGGCCAGATGAAGGCCACTCCTCAGTAAAAGGCACATAACAGCCTGCCTGGAGTTTGCCAAAAGGCATCTAAAGGATTCTCAGATGCCTTAGAGAAACAAATTCTCTGGTCTGATGAATTCTTTGGTCTGAATGCCAAGCATCATATCTGGAGGAGACCAGGTGCTGCTTATCACCTGGCCAATAACATCTCTACAGTGAAGCATAGTGGTGCCAGCATCATACTGAGGGTATTTCTTTTGGCAGCTCAGAGACTCAGTTTGGAACTCGGAGACTAGTTAGGGTCATGGGAAAGATGAATGCAGCAAGATACAGAAATATCCTCCCTGCTCCAGAGGACTTTGGACCTCAGACTGGGGTGAAGGCTCATCTTCCAGCAGAACAATGACCCTAAGCACACAGCCAAGATAACAAAGGAGTGGTTTCAGGACCACTCTGTGATTCTTCTTGAGTGGCCCAGCCAGAGCCCAGACTTGAACCCAACTAAGCATCTCTGAACAGATCTGAAAGGCCTGCGCTCTCTTATCCTCATTCAACCTGATGGAGACGGCAAAGAGGAATGGGAGAAACTGTCCCAAAATAGCAGCTGAGTATAATGCTTGTGGCATTATACTAAAAAATACTTGCTTTTGGTGAATACTTATCTATATGTCATATGATTCTTTTTTTCATTTTTAACAAAATTTGGAAGACTTTCAAACAAACTTTTTTCACTTTGTCATTATGAGGTATCGTGTGCAGAATTTTGGAATAAGGCTTTAACATGATGAAATACACTGCTATATGCTTTGTGTGATTATACATTTTCACAGTGAAGTGCTGTCCAGTTATTTCTGAATAATTTGGCTAAATCTGAGTAGACTATACTACTGAATACATCTCAGAATTCATCCTGCAACATGGTCTCTGCAGAGGACCACACACATGCAGACACACACACACACACATCCCATACACAATTGTAACTCTCACCCTGTCTCCTTGATGTGCAATTCTCCCTATGTAACAAAGTATTTTATTCCATTTGTATAGTATTTATTCTGTTGCATATAGTATTGTTTCTGTTTTGTATCTAAATTTGTTATTCTGTTTATCTTATTCTATTCTGTTGTTTTTCTCTTTGTTCTCTGAATTCTTTACTGCTCTTGTACTTTCTGCTGTGACCAAAAGATTCCCCACGTGTGGGACAAATAAAGATTTCTCTTGCATCGTGCATCCTGCTGCTTCCATCAGTATTAAACTTGGGACTGGGTTCCACAGGCAACCATACATGCCCATTACATACACATTGCCTCCAACATGTGATTTCCTTCTCCACTTCATTGTAAATCCTCTGTATTTACATACATGGAGGCATTGCTTGATTGTAGACTAGGACAATGATATGCCTACCTATCTGAGAGTGCGCTTTGTTCTCGATTTATATGGATGTTTTGAAAGGGTCATTCTTAACCAAAGAAAGATTTGTCAAGGCTAATGGACGGGTGGACTCGAGTGCAGACTCAGAAGATCAGTTCAGTACGTTTATTTACAGTCATTAAATAATTTACAACAACCACAAATGTGACAGCAGCAATGGTGCTCCCGGGAGGGGTCCAAACATCCGCTATGATCTCAGGGTTTGGCTCACCACTTTCTAGGAACCTGTGCACATGGAAGGCAGAGGGTCAGAATCCACAACAGCAGAGGCAGCACAAAAGCACACAGAGTAGCTGGAGTGAGGGTTTCAACTAATCGTTTCAGTTTAACAGCCCAGCGAAGATTGATCCTGATGGTGGCTTCACGCAGAGCAGGTGTGCTCAGTCAAGGGCATGGACCAGCGATGAGTTCCACCCATGAACACAGAAGCACACAAACAAACACAGAGAGATGAGACAGACAGAAACAAACAAACCCAGGGCAGAAGTCTAGGAGGACTGATAGACCCTGGCACCATTTTGGTTGTCCCCTGCGTTCTTCCAGGCCTGAATGTACAAGATAGTTTATTTAGACTCCTAAAGTTTCTGATATTTCTCTCATAGGTTTATTTAGTTTTTTAGCCTTTCACTGACATCTTTTTGGATCTCATATTGAGAGATCCAAATAAAGGATATCTAATTTCGTTATTATCTAAATACTCTGTACTCAGCAGTGTTAACCGTGATGAAAACCACAGGTCAAAATGTGTCACTTGTCAGCCTTCAGCTTTAAAACAGAACTTAAGGTCGAACAGAGCAAGTGTTTGCTGTCTGCTCTGCTCCAGGGCCCGTCTGTGTATGTGCTATAACCAGTCTATGGGCCACTGTTGCTCGTGTTGTTGTTGGTCCGTGAGCCAGCTGTGGAGAAGAGCAAAGTTATAGCATACAAAGAAGTACAGTCGAAGTACAGTCGTGTTAAAAGCAATGAAGAGTCCACTGCAGCCACTGTCTGTGGTTTCATTTTTTATTTTTTGAAATTTTTTCGCAGTTCTCCCGTTTCCTGTGAACTCCCCTATGGTTCCCTGCTCCGTTCCAGCCCACTTGTCAACCAATCAACATTTAGCAGTTGCATCTGCTTTTAATATGTAGAATCAGTCACTATTGCACATTGTTGAACTGGGCAAAGAGCAAATTCCTGCACCACATTGTTAGCATTGCCAGCATTACCTGATTTGTGATGATTACAAAGGACAAATCTTCGCTTTGTGTCACAGGGGCTGCTAAACATTAGTTATTTTGGCCATAAATGGAGTGATTGATATCTCATGATTTGTTATTGCCATAAGCAGAAGCAGTGGTGTGTCATGAGGGGAATCCACACATCCAAAACAAGGAAGTGAGACTGACTGATCAAAGCCAACTCATAGGTCAAAGATGATTGCAAGTTCTTACTCCCCGTTTGTGTGTATGTGGATCTATGTGTGCAAGTCATGCTGCTAAAAATAGTCTGGTATTGTAAGATCCATGACATGTGTGAATTTGTCAAATATGTGGTCGAGCACACCCAGAGCACAGAAGAAGGTGATGTTGCAAACAATGACTGGTGTATCATAATTGCCCCTCAATAAAAGCAAGGTTGAGACAATTAACAGCGGTCCCAAAGGTGACACTACAGAAAGGCCGACTGGTTCATAAAAAATGAAAGTCTTATTCTAGTTATGCTTTGGTTCCTTTAAATGGACTGGTTCTTATATAGCGCTTTCCTACTCTTCTGAGCACTTAAAGCACTTTACACAACTTGTGCACAAGCACATTTTCTTAGTGCTTTCTAACTAACATTCACACTCCGATGGATGTATTGGAGAGGAATCTGGGGTTAGTATCTTGCCCAAGACCTCCATGCAGACTGGGGGAAGCCAGGAATCGAACCACCAACCTTCCGATCAGTAGATGACCTGCGCTACCGCCTGAGCTACAGCCACCTCGTCGTTCAGTTGTGTTTACTCCTGAAGAGGACCCACACAGGCACAGGAGGAACATGCAAACTCCACACAAGAAGAATCAGCCAATCAAAAACTTCTTGCTCAGGCAGCACCGCTGCACCAGTGTCCCACCAACAGCCTCGTGGATGTGCCTGCCTCCTAACCCATATTGTGTTAGTCCTTTCAAACAATGTGCATTTACACAAAGGCACAACTGACCTTGAATTCCCTGGATCCTTAATGATATTCTTATATAAATGTTGACATTTAAATCAAAATTTCATAAAGTATTGATGTGATATTCAGAAGCATGGTTTAGTTGCCTTTGAGAAAGGGAACGTCTCTGACCAGTTCAGTAGGTGCAACAGCTTGTTTTGTAACGTGGCTCACCCACGCAGACTGTTGCATGTGTGTGTGTTTATTGTTCAAAACAGCAACAGCCAGTGATGTGGAAATATTGGCTATGGATCTGTTATGGTCTCATTCACCTCGTCATCCGTCTCTTCTCTGTTTTCTCTCAGTCTCTTATAACATCAGGCCATCTCTACTAAATGACGGATCATTCCACTACAAACGCCACCTTACTGAAAGTAGACCCATTCATCAGTTCACTTTATTAGTGTGTGTGTGTTTGTGTGTGTGCATTGCTCATGTCCTAACGCTCTGAAGACAAAACTGTTTGTTTGGAGTCACTTTGTGGGAACCGCTCTGACTTATGGGGAAAGATGTAAGAAGTGATGTCAGTCATCAAATAGTCATGTTCAGGTTTCTTTTAAGTTGAAGATATATACAGATAGATGCTTAGAAGTCGTGTCGGTCACTGAAGTTCGTTGGAATAAGCATTATTCAGTGTTATACAGGAGGAGCTGGCCTTATTCTCAGCACTGTAACCAGGCTGACAAAGATCCAGAGCTCTGTCGAGCCGGACATTCTTTTAACCTTTAACTGTTATTCATTTAATGAATTTCTTCAGAAATAAAATGTTAACCATTAGTGAAAAACTTATTCATAACCATCCCATAGACATACCATTATGTACAGCTACCTTTAATACTACTAATCTATTTAGACTTCCCGTCTCTGATTGATCTTTCAGTTTTAACTTCTGGCTAACAGGTCCCACTCTCACAACACTGCTCAAAGTTTAGTCTTTGAGCAGACTAATTAACGCTTCAGTCTTTAATATGATTAGTTTAGCCCCTTAAAAGAGTAGCTGTAAAACAGCTGATGGATCATAGGCAGAGGAACGGTTTATATGAAGAGTTTCAGAGCTCATCTGTTCATCACTTCATTTGGACTGCATCTTCTGATACATCATAGACAACAAAGTTCACCTGAAATTCTCATCCATTTAAAAGTCTTTGTCTTCTTCTGGGAAAGTATCATGTGACAAATCAGGGAAAGGCACCTAGTGCACGTTAAATCATAGCTCACCTACTCATTTTCAAAATATCAGTTTCAGGAAGTCTAGACTAAAGCAAAGTCTCTGAAACAGAGTTTTGTTTGTTTGTTCTTAGTCATTTCCTCTTCTCTGTTTGAATTTTGTTTAAAATTTTTGAAAATTCTAAAAACCATGGGGAGGAGTACACCATAGGCATAAATACAAAGAAAAATATTCAGTGGATAATAATTTTCTGTATTATTAACAATACATTTTAAAAAAGAAATGCAGTAATTTAGTCAGTAATGCTGTCATTACAAAGTCTGATCTGATTACAAGTTTTATATGGGAACATTATATCTCAAATATGAAATAGAATAGAATAGAATAGAATAGAATAGAATAGAATAGAATAGAATAGAATAGAATATCCCTCATTGGGAAATCATGTGTTCCAGCAGCAAAGTGACAGGCAGATGGAGCAAACACCAAAGTAAATAATATAAAATAAAAAACAGGATATAAGAGACTGTACAGGGCAATAAAAAAATATGATCAAAGGCAGACTTCTAATCCAGTGTGGAATAGAAGTGTGCAAATATGATGGTATTGATCGTTTAAAAAAAAAATCAAGGGACAAAATAGGTTTTGGATTCCAGTGTCCTCTCACAGCAAACTGCACCCAGTGCTTAGGAATGTGAATTCTAGCTGTTTCCCTTCATATGTTACTGCTACAACTATTGAAATCCACTGTTTTTTATTTCTATTCTATCCATATAAGGGCAAAGAATCTAGTCACTCAGTCCACACGGTACATGCAGGAAGAGTTGCTTTACTGTTGCTAAACATGCACTCATGTACCACTCAATACAGAGGGACGTCATAATATATACAGTAAATGTTCCAAACCAGCCTCAGTACATTCTGGTAAATAATGCACTAATACTTGAACTGAACAGCTTCTGTGTAAAATATCGCACAATGTAAATCAAAGTGTTTCAGTAAAACTAACACAATGACTGTAAAGAGGCTTAAAACCAGTGATGAGAGGGGACTTGCAGAGTTGGTGATAATTCTCTGCAGGTTGCTGCAAACACAGGCACATTGCACATTATGATTATAATGATTTTTAGTAGTAGTTGTAGTATCTTAGAACTTATTCTAAGATACTACGACTACTACTACTAAAAATCATCTACTCATGATGCAAATAATACATACATTGAGCATACATGAACACAAAGTGTAATATTTGACAAACATAATCCATAAAATACAGTTTTTAAATTATTATACCTGCTATTAATCTCTGTCTCTCTTCCACAGCATGTCTTTATCCTGTCTTCCTTCTCTCACCCCAACCAATCACAGCAGATGGCCCCTCCCCTCCCTGAGCCTGGTTCTGCCGGAGGTTTCTTCCTGTTAAAAGGAAGTTTTTCCTTCTCACTGTCGCCAAAGTGCTTGCTCATAGGGGGTCATATGATTGTTGGGTTTTTCTCTGTATCTATTATTGTATGATCTAACTTACAATATAAAGCATCTTGAGGCAACTGTTGTTGTGTATGTGTTGGCACTGTATAAATAAAATTGAATTGAAAAAATGGAATTATTTCATAAGCCTGTGTGAAAAAGTAATTGCCACCTATTAACCTGTGTGTGCTTTTTTCCCCATATCTATGGGCTCAAAATGTGGTCATAAATATTTTGTACTTGTAAATCAGGATTTGTATGTGTAAAAAGAATTTGTGTGTGTGTAAAAAAGATTTGTATGTGTAAAAAGATTTTGTGTGTGTGTGAAAAAGATTTGTATGTGTGAAAAGAATTTGTGTGTGTGTGAAAAAGATTTGTATGTGTAAAAAGATTTTGTGTGTGTGTAAAAAAGATTTGTATGTGTGAAAAGAATTTGTGTGTGTGTAAAAAAGATTTGTATGTGTGAAAAGAATTTGTGTGTGCGTAAAAAAGATTTGTATGTGTGAAAATAATTTGTGTGTGTGTAAAAAAGATTTGTGTGTTGACTTAGCCAAAAAAACACCTGCAAGTTACAAGTATGAATTTTGACCCTATTTTTCTTCCTTTCATCTGATTGGTCAATGTCATGTCAATCACAAATGTAACAATCCAATCAGAGAACAGAGGGGTTTGGCTGTCGGAGGGGCACTTTTTTGAACTGCAGGTCCTTGAAGGGAATAAATGCCCTTTTAGTGCCAACCCAGCGTTTTCCTTCATCACCACGAAGGAAAACAGTCTGTGGTCGTCTGAGTTTGGTGATTTTTGTGTCACAGGTTTACGTGCTTAATACAGGGACTTTGTGTTTTGGAAATGACAGTCTTCACTACAAAGCTTTCTTCGTTATGAATTAGCATACATGTTTTTATTGAACATCTGAAGAACTAGCAAAAAAAACCAAACTCTTGTAGGGGACATAAAGTCAGAGATGGAAACGACAAGGAGCAGGTGCATCTAATCAAATCAAATCAAATCAAATCACTTTTATTGTCACATCACATGTGCAGGTACACTGGTACAGTACATGTGAGTGAAATTCTTGTGTGCGAGCTTCACAAGCAACAGAGTTGTGCAAAATACAATAATGTAAAACAAGCAAAATATAAAAATGGCTAATCTAAAAAGTAATAAATATATGTACAATATGTAAAGGTATATATATTACTGAATGTGTATACTAAATATGTTTTTCTACGTGTGTGTGTTTGAGTGTGTATATAGTATGTATATACATGTTTTACAAATGAAATAAAGTAAACAATAAAATAAGATATATAAAATATACAGAGGTTGGTATGTGCAAAACAGTGGTATTTATATACAGTATGGAGTGCATAATGTTGAAGTTCCAGTAGTGAGGGTGAGGTGTCTATGAAGTGTTCAGCAGTCTGATGGCCTGATGGAAAAAGCTGTCTCTCAGTCTGCTGGTACGGGACCGGATGCTGCAGAACCTCCTTCCTGATGGTAGTAGTCTGAACAGTTTATGGCTGGGGTGACTGGAGTCCTTGATGATCCTCCCCGCTTTCCTCAGGCACCGCTTCCTGTAGATGTCTTGGAGGGAGGGAAGCTCACCTCCAATTATCCGTTCAGCACACCGCACTACTCTCTGGAGAGCTTTGCGGTTGTGAGCGGTGCTGTTGCCGTACCAGGTGGTGATGCATCCAGTGAGGATGCTCTCAATGGCACAGCGATAGAAGGTCCTGAGGATGCGGGGGCTCATGCCGAATCTTTTCAGTCTCCTGAGAAAGAAGAGGCGCTGCTGCGCCTTCTTCACTGTTTTGTTTATGTGTACTGACCACGTAAGATCCTCAGCCAGATGTACACCAAGGAAGCGGAAGCTGCTCACTCTCTCCACAGCGGCGCCGTTGATGGTGATGGGGGTGTGTACTCCTCTGCACCTCCGGAAGTCCACTATCAACTCCTTTGTCTTTGCGACGTTGAGGATGAGATGGTTGTCTTGACACCAGTGGGTCAGGGCGCTGACCTCCTCCCTGTAGGCCGTCTCATCACCGTTGGTAATAAGACCCACCACTGTAGTGTCGTCCGCAAACTTCACAATGATGTTGGAGTTTCTAGTGGCCGTGCAGTCGTAGGTGTAGAGTGAGTACAGGAGAGGGCTCAGTACACACCCCTGTGGAGCACCAGTGTTCAGTGTGATGGGGGATGAGGTGGTGCTGCCCAGTCTGACCACTTGGCGTCTGTCAGACAGGAAGTTAAGGATCCAGCTGCCGAGGGAGCTGCTCAGTCCTAGATCCTGCAGTTTCCTGTCCAGCTTCGAGGGAACGATGGTGTTGAATGCTGAGCTGTAATCTACAAACAGCATTCTCACATACGTGTCTCTCTTCTCCAGGTGTGACAGGGCAGCATGGAGTGTCAGGGCTATGGCATCATCAGTGGACCTGTTGTGGCGGTATGCGAACTGTAGAGGGTCCAGTGAGTCGGGTAGTGCAGAGCAGATGAAGTCCCTGACCAGCTTCTCAAAGCATTTGCTCACGATGGGGGTCAGGGCTACGGGTCGCCAGTCGTTCAATGAGGAGATGGTGGAGGATTTGGGTACAGGGACGATGGTGGCCATTTTGAAGCAGGCTGGGACTACAGACAGAGAGAGGGAAAGGTTGAAGATGTGTGTAAACACTCCAGCCAGCTGAGCCGCGCATGACTTGAGGACGCGGCCGGGAATCCCGTCCGGACCAGTAGCTTTGCGTGCGTTCACCCTCCTGAAGCACTTCCGCACATCCTCCTCAGACACAGTGCACTGACGTCATCCGCGGTGCGCACACTGTCCGGTCTCATGGTGTTCGCTGTGTCGAATCTAGCGTAGAATACGTTTAGATCCTCACACAGAGAGGCCGTGGTCTGCGGTGTGCTGGTTTTCCCTCTAAAGTCTGTGATCGTGTTTAGTCCCTGCCACATACTCCGAGGGTTGTCAAAATGTTGCTCCACCTTGTCCCTGTACTCACGTTTGGCTGCTTTGATCGTCTTCCGGAGTTGGTAATGTGCGTGTTTGTAGTCCGATGTGTTCGCGGAGGCAAAAGCGGTGCTCCGTGCCGCCAGTGCTGTGCGAACATCTCCGTTAATCCAGGGTTTTTGATTTGGGAAGGATTTAACTGTTCTGGATGGGACGACATCTTCCACGCATTTTCTGATAAATCCGCAGACTGAGTCTGTGTACTCATCAATGTCTTTAGCAGCCACGTGAAACATTTCCCAGTCCGCGTGATCAAAACAGTCCCGCAGCGTAGACTCCGATTGGTCCGACCAACGGTGAAACCGCCCTCATGGTTGGAGCTTCCTGTTTCAGCTTCTGCCTGTAGGCGGGCAGGAGCAGGATGGAGCGGTGATCTGATTGGCCGAATGGGGCGCAGGGGAGGGCTTTGTACGCATCCAAAAAGAGGTGTAGCAGTGGTCAAGAAGCCGGTCTCCACGAGTGCTGAAATGGATGTGTTGGTGTAGTTTTTGTGAGACTTTCTTCAGGTTACCCTTATTAAAGTCCCCGGTCGTGATAAACGCCGCCTCTGGGTGTGCGGTTTCCTCACTGCTGATCGCGCTGTACAGTTCCCTGAGTGCTCGGTCAGTGTCGGCTTGTGGGGGAATGTAAACCGCCGTAATAATCACTGCTGTGAATTCCCTCGGTAGCCAGAATGGCCGGCACTTAATCATCAGGTACTCCAGGTCCGGTGAGCAGAAAGATTTGACCGGGTGCACGTTCGCATAATCACACCAGCTGTTGTTGATCATGAAACATACACCACCGCCTCTGCTTTTCCCAGTAAGATCCTGTGACCTGTCCGCGCGGTGCACAGAGAACCCCGGTAGTTGTATTGCGGAGTCCGGTACCTTGTCCGATAGCCAGGTTTCTGTGAGGCAGATCACGCAGCAGTCCCGCATCTCTCGCTGGAATGAGATCCGTGCCCGAAGCTCGCACAGCTTGTTCTCCAGAGACTGCACATTAGCCAGTAATAAACTGGGTAACGGTGGTCTGTTAGTGCGCCGTCTCAGTCGAACCAGAACGCCAGATCTTCTCCCTCTGCGTCGGCGTTTGCGGCCTCCACGGGCCCAGAACAAAGGCGTCTCAGGTGAGATGAATGGGGGGTCTGCAAACGGAGGGTCCGTGTTGCAAAACTTGAACTCCGGAAAGTGATGAGAAAGTCCATCTTTTATGTCCAGTAAGGTTTGTCGGTCGTACACAAGGAGACATGTGCTACTCGTGAAAAAATAAAGAAAAAGTAAAATTAAACACAAAAAACAGCTGTTGCTTGGGGGAGCTCGCGACGAGGCTGCCATACTCGGCCATACTCGGCGCCATCTTAAACATCTAGTACAGGCAGAGCTGCTGCAAAAACCCACAGAGCCCAGCAGCCAGCGCAACAAATTCTGTATCCTTAGCTTTTAGTTAGCAGTTAGCATTAGCAGCACATGCTACGTTTGATGTGAAAGGACCTTTATGCTGCGCACTGTGACTCACAGCAATGGTCCCGGGTCAGCCCTGACTTTGTGTTAAACTAATCCTAAAGTAATGATGGTATTTCTAACCACTGACATACCACAACTTTATCCTTTCAACAGCTGCTGAAAGTTAGCGGACCTAGCTGCTATCGGATATTTATATAGAGATCCTCCAGCTTCAAACTGTATTACCCTTCAAGGACCTGCAGTTCAAAAAAGCGCCCCTCCCACAGCCAAACCCATCTGTTCTCTGATTGGATAGTTAAATTTGTGATTGACATGACAATGACCAATCAGATGAAAGGAAGAAAAATAGGGTCAAAATTCATACTTGTAACATGCAGGTGTTTTTTGGCTAAGTCCACACACAAATCTTTTTTACGCACACACAAATTCTTTTTACACACACAAATCTTTTTTACGCACACACAAATTCTTTTTACACACACAAATCTTTTTTACGCACACACAAATTCTTTTTACACATACAAATCTTTTTTACACACACAAATTCTTTTCACACATACAAATCCTGATTTACACGTACAAAACTGATTTACAAGTACAAAATATTTATGACCACATTTTGAGCCCATACATATCTTCTAACATGCCAATTTATTTTGTTGTGATTCATTCATCGATATTTGCTTGAAATGACAATTTAATTTAAGACAGAGTGATTTATGTAAGTCTGGGATGGTATGTGTTAACAGCCGCTCATTGATCCTGCCTGCTGGATCTTCTTTTCTTTGATATTGCTGTTATAACTGATGAGGCCGAGCTGGTGAGTTTCTGTGTTGACTAAATAACGTGTTAAAGCTATAAATATGACTATTACCGAACTGTGCTGTCGTTAATAGGGTTGCTTTGTTAATGTTGTATGGTTGTTTATTTTGTGCCTTTCAGTTGATTACCTGGCTTCTGGTAAAGGCACAGTTACTGTACTGGTGTTAGCTTATGCTTGTGCAATAAAACATGTAAAAGGCAGTAATCAGATGTCCGAGCCTGAGTACGACGCAGTTTCATCAGTTAAAACGCATCCTTACTGTGGGAGTTTACTAAGTTAAAGGTAGTTAGCTTAGTAAAAACAATGCAACCCTTGGTAGCAAGAACTGCAATCAGGCATTTGCAATAACTGTCAGTGAGTCTTTCACGTCTCTGTGGAAAAATTGTTTCCCACTCTTCTTTTCAGAATTGCTTTAATTCAGCCACAGTGGAGAGTTTTTGAGCTTCGATGGCCTGTTTGACAACCAGACTTTGGTTATGCCACTTCAATAGTGGATCAGATAATGTCAGACTCACACCAGAAAATGTCAGTCCAAAATAGCAGCCATTATAAACCATGAAAAATTAGTTTTTGCATTTAATTGGAATGTAATTTACATATTTTCATCATCTTGGTGTTAATTTGTATGTTATGAAGCATGCTGATATATAATTGTTGCTATTCACAATAACCTACAAGTGATTTATTTTGTACTTTCATCACATTATTATGCTAGTAGTTCTAGTCACCCCCGCAAAGGAGGTTCTGTTTTTGGTAGCGTTTGTGAGCATGTCATGCTGTATGTAAACACGATAGCTCAAAGTTTTAAATGAGTTCAGATAAAACTTTGTTTACTTGACCTCGCTGTACACTCCTATGAGGTGCTGGCAGGCAGGGAGTGGATCTGTAGTGCAGGACTCAGCAAACAGAGATTAAACTGAAAATCACACGTTTATTGCTGATGAAAAACAAAAGCAAAACTACACTTGAGCATGGAAGAATAGGCAAATAACTACAAACTGACAACAACATACTAAGCTAAGCAACAGACAAACACAACACCCACAATGAACGAGAACATCACATCAAACAGGAGAGTGATTACTGGAGTGGAAACACATGGGAACACAGCTGAACAAAAGCAGAACTAACGAGACAGGAACCCCAAACCTGAACATCACTCACACAAGGAAGGAGACTATCAAAGCAAAACAGGAAGTAACACTAACACACAAACAGACTTGGACTAAGACACGTGAGCTTGACACTGGGACAGGCGATAAGGGGACATAATGTGACTAGGGCCATATTTTCATAAAATGTCTTATCCTTAATAGTGCTCAAAAAGATACGGCTATATGGGGAATCTAAATATCACATTATATCATGCATATCAAAACCTCTAATCTCAGTTTTTAAATTTCACATGTGCTTTTCTTTCAAGTTGACCCCAAAATGTATCTTTTACTGCAATATAAACTTGTTAAAATAAGGCAAGGCAAGGCAAGGCAAGTTTATTTATATAGCACAATTCAACAACAAGGTGATTCAAAGTGCTTTACAGAGACATTAAAAACAAAAACAAATAAAAAGCATGATTTGAAATTGATTAAGACAAGCAAACAAGCAAACAAACACAAACAAACAAACAAAACAGTATATAAAATCAAAAATCAAAACAGGAGATAAAATCAGGACAGTAGATAAAATCAGTAGTTAAAATGTAAGTTTTAAAATTTAAGCTTAAAAGTGTGGATTTGGTGCTTTATTCAAATGCAGCTGAGAACAGGTGAGTCTTCAACCTGGATTTAAATAAACTGAGTGTTTCAGCTGATCTGAGGCTTTCTGGGAGTTTGTTCCAGATATATGGAGCATAAAAGCTGAATGCAGCTTCTCCGTGTCTGGTTCTGACTCTGGGAACTGATAAAAAACCGGATCCAGATGACCTGAGGGATCTGGAAGGTTCATACTGGGTCAGGAGGTCACTGATATATTTTGGTCCTAAACCATTCAGAGCTTTATAGACCAGCATCAGAACTTTAAAGTCTATCCTCTGACGGACAGGCAGCCAGTGTAAAGACCTCAGAGCTGGACTGATGTGGTCCACTTTTTTGGTCTTGGTGAGGACTCGAGCAGCAGAGTTCTGAATGAGCTGTAGTTGTCTGACTGATTTTTTAGGTAGACCTGTAAAGATGCTGTTACAGTAATCAAGCCTGCTAAAGATGAATGCATGGACTAGTTTTTCCAGGTCCTGTTGAGACATCAGATCTTTTATCCTTGAAATATTCTTGAGGTGATAGTAAGCTGATTTTGTTATTGTCTTAATGTGTTTTTCTAAGTTTAGGTCTGCATCCATCACTACACCCAAATTTCTCGCCTGGTTTGTGGTTTTTAGGTGTATAGATTGAAGTTCTCTGGTGACCTGTAATCGTTTTTCTTTGGCTCCAAAGACTATTACTTCAGTTTTGTTTTTGTTTAGCTGGAGAAAATTGTGGCACAACCATTCATTAATTTCCTCAATGCATTTACCAAGAACCTGTACAGGGCCTCGGTCTCCTGGTGACATTGTGATATATATTTGTGTGTCATCTGCATAGCTATGATAGTTTATTTTGTTGTTCTTTGTAATCTGTGCCAGTGGGAGCATGTAAATGTTAAACAGAAGGGGTCCCAAGATGGAACCTTGGGGAACTCCACATGTGATACTTGTCTGCTCAGATGTGAAGTTACCTATTGATACAAAGTATTTCCTGTTTTCTAAGTATGTTTTGAACCAGTTTAGTACAGTTCCTGGGAGACCTGCCCAGTTCTCCAGTCGTTTGAGTAATATGTTGTGGTCAACTGTATCAAATGCTGCACTGAGATCCAGTAAAACTAAGACTGACATTGTTCCACTGTCTGTATTCAGACGTATGTCATTAAACACTTTGGTCAGAGCGGTTTCAGTGCTGTGGTTCTGTCTAAAACCTGACTGGAAGGCATCATAGCAGTTATTCTGTGTTAAGAAGTAATTGAGCTGTTGAGAAACTGCTTTTTCAATGATCTTACTTAAAAATGGGAGATTTGAGATCGGCCTGTAGTTATTCATTTGTGTCTTGTCAAGATTGTCCTTTTTCAGTATAGGTTTAATTACAGCAGTTTTTAGTGATTCTGGAAACACACCTGACATTAAAGAAAAGTTGATGATCTGTAACAGGTCTGACTCCAAAGTCTTTGAGACCTTTTTGAAAAAACTTGTTGGCAGGACATCTAAACAGCAAGAGGAGGAGTTCAGTTGACCTAAGATGTCCTCCAGGTCTTTGCTGTTAATAGGGTGAAACTGTTTGATGGTGTTTAAACAGGAGATAAAATCAGGACAGTAGATAAAATCAGTAGTTAAAATGTAAGTTTTAAAATTTAAGCTTAAAAGTGTGGATTTGGTGCTTTATTCAAATGCAGCTGAGAACAGGTGAGTCTTCAACCTGGATTTAAATAAACTGAGTGTTTCAGCTGATCTGAGGCTTTCTGGGAGTTTGTTCCAGATATAAGGAGCATAAAAGCTGAATGCAGCTTCTCCGTGTCTGGTTCTGACTCTGGGAACTGATAAAAAACTGGATCCAGATGACCTGAGGGATCTGGAAGGTTCATACTGGGTCAGGAGGTCACTGATATATTTTGGTCCTAAACCATTCAGAGCTTTATAGACCAGCATCAGAACTTTAAAGTCTATCCTCTGACGGACAGGCAGCCAGTGTAAAGACCTCAGAGCTGGACTGATGTGGTCCACTTTTTTGGTCTTAGTGAGGACTCGAGCAGCAGAGTTCTGAATGAGCTGTAGTTGTCTGACTGATTTTTTAGGTAGACCTGTAAAGATGCTGTTACAGTAATCAAGCCTGCTAAAGATGAATGCATGGACTAGTTTTTCCAGGTCCTGTTGAGACATCAGATCTTTTATCCTTGAAATATTCTTGAGGTGATAGTAAGCTGATTTTGTTATTGTCTTAATGTGTTTTTCTAAGTTTAGGTCTGCATCCATCACTACACCCAAATTTCGCGCCTGGTTTGTGGTTTTTAGGTGTATAGATTGAAGTTCTCTGGTGACCTGTAATCGTTTTTCTTTGGCTCCAAAGACTATTACTTCAGTTTTGTTTTTGTTTAGCTGGAGAAAATTGTGGCACAACCAGTCATTAATTTCCTCAATGCATTTACCAAGAGCCTGTACAGGGCCTCGGTCTCCTGGTGACATTGTGATATATATTTGTGTGTCATCTGCATAGCTGTGATAGTTTATTTTGTTGTTCTTTATAATCTGTGCCAGTGGGAGCATGTAAATGTTAAACAGAAGGGGTCCCAAGATGGAACCTTGGGGAACTCCACATGTGATACTTGTCTGCTCAGATGTGAAGTTACCTATTGATACAAAGTATTTCCTGTTTTCTAAGTATGTTTTGAACCAGTTTAGTACAGTTCCTGAAAGACCTGCCCAGTTCTCCAGTCGTTTGAGTAATATGTTGTGGTCAACTGTATCAAATGCTGCACTGAGATCCAGTAAAACTAAGACTGACATTGTTCCACTGTCTGTATTCAGACATATGTCATTAAACACTTTGGTCAGAGCGGTTTCAGTGCTGTGGTTCTGTCTAAAACCTGGCTGGAAGGCATCATAGCAGTTATTCTGTGTTAAGAAGTAATTGAGCTGTTGAGAAACTGCTTTTTCAATGATCTTACTTAAA
This sequence comes from Pelmatolapia mariae, assembly GCF_036321145.2. Classification (NCBI taxonomy): domain Eukaryota; kingdom Metazoa; phylum Chordata; class Actinopteri; order Cichliformes; family Cichlidae; genus Pelmatolapia; species Pelmatolapia mariae. The sequence continues at coordinate 29,829,174 of NC_086234.1, read as the reverse complement.
AATGGGAGATTTGAGATCGGCCTGTAGTTATTCATTTGTGTCTTGTCAAGATTGTCCTTTTTCAGTATAGGTTTTATTACAGCAGTTTTTAGTGATTCTGGAAACACACCTGACATTAAAGAAAAGTTGATGATCTGTAACAGGTCTGACTCCAAAGTCTTTGAGACCTTTTTGAAAAAACTTGTTGGCAGGACATCTAAACAGCAAGAGGAGGAGTTCAGTTGACCTAAGATGTCCTCCAGGTCTTTGCTGTTAATAGGGTGAAACTGTTTGATGGTGTTTAAACAGTTTTTCGGTGGACACAGTACATATCCTGGATCTGCTGTTGATGTACCAATTGCTTGTCTAATCTTTTGGATTTTTTCTGTGAAGAATTTGGCAAAGTCATTGCAGGCCATGGTCGAATGAAGTTCAGCTGCCACTGACACAGGAGGGTTTGTTAGTCTGTCAACTGTAGAAAATAAGACCCGAGCGTTATGACTGTTTTTAGTGATGATGTCAGAGAAGTAGGTCCTCCTTGCACTCCTCAGTTGTAAATTATAATTGTGAAGTTTCTCTTTATAGATGTCATAATGAACCTGGAGGTTTGTTTTTCTCCATCTGCGCTCAGCTTTCCTACACTCTCTTTTTTCATTTTTCACCAGTGTGGAGTTTCTCCATGGAGACTTTTTCCTTCCAGAGATAACCTTCACCTTAATGGGAGCAATAGTGTCTATTACATTTAACATTTTAGCATTGAAGCTAGTGACGAGCTCATAATAATAAGTTTAAAGAGAACAAAGAAAAGAAAATGAATATAAACAAAATACAACACTATTCCCTGTACAGTAATTACTGCCCTGAGAGTGAGTTGCCTTGGTAAAGGTTTGCACTCTCAGAGTACTTCTTGTTTATTGCATGTGGTTACCTGTTTATATAACTTCTGTAGTGCATGGAGTGTATGAGCTGGTAGAGCTGGTGCCTTTGTTTCAGCATGTCCTATCACCCATAGCTGCATGCCAGTGTGGATGCAACCATGAGTGCAGGGCAGAATGCTATTGACACTGACTTGCTTCCACTGATGCATTTCCTCCATTTTGTTTCTATTTCTATTAATAAAATGTTTTTGTTTCTTGCAACAATCTGTTGATTGGTTAAAAAGCAAATGTCTACACATAACAAAGCTCACTGAATATTATTTTCAAAATAATATAATTAATCTGCGTATATATTCTACAGTTAGGTTCTTAATGACAGGAAATCAACAATGGACAATTCTATGAGAATATGCGCTCTTTTAATGTTGTTTTGGTGGACATCTTAAAAAATGGCCAACATCTTGACTTTTCAAATGGTTAATCAAGTACATTTTGAAAGTGTAAGCAGGTAAAATAAGTACTAAACAGGCAGGTCAAGTAAATATATTTCTCACCAGATGTTCACAACAACCCATCCAATCCACAAAACCATACAAATCAAACCACATATGTCCATAAAGTCTTTGTGGTTCCCATTTGTCCGTGGGATTCCCAGGTACTTGTAGCTGTCCTAAATGTCTGCGATGTTGCCCTCTGGTAGTTCGATCCCATCAGTTCTGACTTCCTTCCCTCTCTTCGTTACCATCTGGCTACACCACTCCAGTCCAAACGACATCCTGATACCTTTGCTGTAGATCCTGGTGGTGTGAATCAGTGAATCAAAAGGCGTGACCAAGGGCTGAGGACTTTGAAAACACAATGCCTGCTCAGCAGGACCAGCCAAGTGCTCGTCAGAAGCGGGGTGTTTTAGGTTTAGTTATGGGGGGTTTTTGTTCTCAGTGCTTATTGGTGTTTGTTTTTGTTTGTGTGTAAAATGTTTGGGTCAAACCACTACAAAGGTTACCCTCCTGTGTCTTTGTGTTTAGGTCAGTTTGTGAGTTAAGTTGTGTCTACGCTGTTTAGTTAACTTTCTGGAAGCCACTTTTTGAGAAGAGTTATATTTAGTCTCTTTGGCCCACTAATTATATTTTGAACTTAGTTTTTTGGACTTTTTTGGGCAGTAAAATTTTTTAAAAGCCCATTTTGAATACATTTTTCCTGTGTCCTCTATGCCTTTGCTGCTTGGTCCCTCATAGGCACCCTGAACCAAAACAGCTACCACAGCTTTCTGCAGCACCATGCAGTGCCCTCTGGTACGCGCCTGTATTGGTCAGGGGTTCATCCTACTGCAAGATAATGATCCAAAACTTATGCCAGAACTTCCTCAGGAAAAAAGAACAAGAACAAGCTTGAAAACATGGAGTGTCCAGCACAGTCTCCAGACTTAAACCCCATCGAGCTGGTTTGGGATGAACTGGACAGAAGAGTGAAAGCAAAGCAGCTACAAGTGACACATTAAACTGCAGAATTTTCAATTTAAAAAAAAAATGGAAAAATTGGGGTGTTCTGCAACTTTTGATTTTTTTTTTTTTGTTGGGTTTTTTTTGTTTGCTTGTTTGTTTGTTTTTTAACAGTCATGGTGGCCACCTGGAGCAAAAATGCCACGGCCCATTTTTTGTCCCAGTCCAGCTGTGGTCATGTTTGATTATTACGTTTTGGTTGCCTGGCACCAAAACAATTTCAGTTACTGAAGGTAAACCTGAAGCCTGGAAGGCCTAGCAGAGCACCTTAAAGTAGAAAATACTGAATTTAGTCAACTCCATTTCAGATGGTCATTTACTGCAAAGGATTTTAATCCAAGTATTATAATAATTCTTAGATTTAAATTATATGTTTGTCCAACTATTTTTGAGCTCCTAAAAACTGAGGACTATTTATGAAAATGGCTCTAATTCATATTACAATATTTTTAAAGCCCCTTGAAATAAAGCTGAAGTCAGCACTTCAACTACATTTTTTATTTAAAAAGCATTATGCTGGTGTTCAGAGGTAAAATAACAAAACTTGTGTCATTGTTCAAATACTTACGGACCTTTCAGGCATAGACAGTGTCGTGCCACTTTATTTATTTATTTATTTATTTTACAATAACTGAGCTGACTGCGTCACTAATATTAAAAGACAGAAAATTTCAAATTGTGATTAAAAAAATACAACTATAAGAAATGCTGGTGATCCATCTATTGTGGACCGCTCCAGGCCATATCCACATCATGTTGTCAGGTTAGGTTGAGGGTTACATGCCAGATGAAATACTTTTGATGCTGCTAAATTAGGATCAAGGTGAAAATGGATCATCCAAATGACAACAAGCACTTGATGGTAAAGAGAGGAAGTTCAAAGGCCGCTCCGGGTTTATTGGACTCTTCACATCATGTTGCTAATGATAATAATCCTGACAGTAAAGGACAATGATGATGACGACAGCGTTTGTAACAGTAAGATTTGACATTAAAGGACTGGATTCAGGTCAGCCTCATTGAACACTAGAAAAACAGCAGCTTCCTGTACCTACTTCACTAGTACAACAGTTTTATTTGTTCCTGTGTCTTGTCTATTAGGCAGGCAATATTTCAGCCCTCTCTGATTGTTGTAGTCACAGTGTGCCATACTGCTTTGGAAAATAATCTGTCTGTTGGCACCATCAAGTGTGAGATCTTTGCTACTGCTCAGGTAACAGAAAATTCTGTCCTGTTAATGTGTGTAACACAAATGCTGCTATTTTTTAAGCACACTAGTTGTTCAACAATACAACACTAAGTTTACCTGGCAGCTGCTGTGAGTGCTGCTGGTGCAGAAGAAAGAAACTCTACTCTTGATAAATTGTATAAAATATGATGAGTAACATTTAGAAAGAAACTATAAGAACATATAGTTAAATAGCAGAATTTTTGACTGACACTTTAACAGTGCAGTTAGTTCAAGCACATTTTCATGATCCTAGGATCCTCTTTACCTCCTGATCTTACACAGAGCAAAGGCTTCTCATGTCCCTCTTTTTTTTGACCAGTTACTTCCCTTCTATACTTGCCCCCTGATCACCTGCACCTTATTTCAAAATCTGAGAAAAATAAAGAGTATTTAGACTTATCTTATCTTCCTACAGGTGTTTTTGTATCGATGTTTTTTTGCTTATTTAACATGTGTTTTCCTCCCATCATTGTCCTTTATCTTTTAAGGAGTACTTATAATATATATGGGTGGAACAGTGGTTAGCACAGTTGCCTCCGGGTACTCCAGCATCCACCCACAGTCCAAAGACATGCAGTTAGTGGGGTTAGGTCATTGATAATTTGATCCACAATGGATTAAATTCGTGTTCCCTCAAAACTCTACACACAACACCCCATAATGACAAAGTGAAAAAACTTTGCTTGAAATTCTTGCAAATATGTTAAACATAAAAAACAAAAAAACGTTATATGTTAAGTCTTTTTAAGTCGGAATCTGATTTTTCCCATTCCTCAGTGCAGAACCTGTCAAGCTTCATCAGGTTGGATGAGGAGTGTCAGCCGTTTTCACATGTTCATTTGGGTTCAGCTCTGGGGTCCGACCAGGGCACTCGAGGACATTCACAACATCGACTCAAACCCATTCCTTTGTTAAACTGGTCGTGTGCTTAGGGTCATTGTAATGTTGGAAGACTAACCTTCGACCCTTTCTGAGATCCAGAACACTTTGGAGTAGGTGGCTGTAGCTCAGGAGGTAGAGCAGGTCATCTGCTCTCCATTACATCCATCAGAGTATGAATGTGTACGAATGTTAGTTAGAAAGCACTGCAAAAGCATGTGCTCCAGGAGAGTAGAAAAGCGCTATATAAGAATCAGTCCATTTACCATCATCGAGGATATCTCTGTACATCGCTACATTCATCTTTTCCTTGACCCTGACTGATCTCCCAGTGCCTGCTGCCAAAAAAAGGTTCAGATTCTGTTCAGTTCAGAAAATGTTGTATCTCGTGGTCTGAGAGGGGGGCTATCATGTCCCTTTTACTGGGTAGTGGCTTCTCTCCCTCCACTCTACTATACAGGTCTGATTGGTGGAGTGCTGCAGAAATGGTTGTCCATCTGGAGGGTTCTCCTTTCTCCACAGAGCAACGCTAGAGTTCTGTTGGACTATCCATCAGGTACTTGTTCATCTCCCTTACTAAGGCCTTTCTACTCCAGTTGCTTAGAATGTCTGAGTGGCCAGCTCTAAGAGCCGTGGTCGTTTCAAACTTCTTCCATTTATGGATAATGGAGATCACTGTGTGCACTGGGACCTTGAGTGCTGCAAAAATATTTCTGTACAGGTCCTTATATAGACAAGGAGGTGCGTTTCCAATCAGTCATCAACTGAAATAGTAAACATCAGATATTTTTCTTTAATGTAGGATATCTCTTAACAAACAAGTCATAATCTTATATTTACTCATACGCTTAAATTCAGAATGTTTTATGTCCTAATTTCATGTATAATTATTTTATCATGACTCAAGCGTGTGAGGATATCTGGAAAAATAATGTCCTTGCCAGAGACAGAAGATAGTTACAGATGTGTAGCCTTATCAGGTAATAGATGAAAATATTCTTACCTGTGCTAATTCAGGCCAAATATAAGGTATGTTATGACATCTGGACCACATCCAGCACAAACTCCACTTGGCTTATGACGTACACCATTTGCCAGTGTCTTAACTAACCTGTAATTGTCTAACGTGGCCCCAGTTAAGCCCAAATGTGTCTTCTAAATGTTGTGTTGATGCAGGCTAACATGACTGCTGACATGACTGCGGCATTAAAACTGTTAAATGTGATGTGAATTCATTAGTAATTAGGAATTTACTTGTGTTAGTGTAATTATATTAAATAATTTAGTTATGTTAATGAACACATTCCAGTCGTGACGAAGACAGTTGCTAAACTTGGCTAAATATAAAGCCCAGAGGTGGTACTGACTGCAGAGCTGTTCGTGTCCTGGAAGAGCTCACCTCTTAATCCTGATATTACGCTTACCAAAAATAATTTGGGCTTTAAATCTCCATCAGTACACTTAGTACGGAGAGAACCGCCAGCAGAGGGCGCCAATGTACGGAGAGTTGTAGCCTGCTCACCGTGCGGAACCTTTCACGTCTGTTTTTGTTTGCACACGTTTGGCTAGAACGTGACTCTTTCATATACTTCCGGGCCGGAGGTCACAGTTCACACGTGAAACTGGAGAAAAACGGGTGTTAACGTGGAGTGGATTACAACTGGTTTAATTTAAGGTAGTACGACTGGTGCTTTGTATTTCTCCCGCACATTTCATATAAACACGCAGGTTTATTAAAGACGCTGGTCGCATGTTTGGTCCTACAGGCTGACAGACAGATGTTTTCAACAAAGGCAAATTCCGCTCACAGAGCAAACCTGTCGGCCTGTAAAGTACCTGAGTCAGTATCGGTTTTCTCAAAGAAGTATCCCACTGGATGGAGGCAGGGGTTGAATTTGTAGTGTCGCTTTTTGAGGGGACATTTTCCATATCTAAGACAAACTGGGTCCTTCTGATGTTTTAATATCTGGTGTTGTGGCTTCTGTTAATATTAGAGCCAAAATGTGTGTTAGTGTCCTCTCGCGTTATCCCAACATGGATTTTGAAACAGCACGAGGATTTATGAATGTCTTTGTGTATCTAGAGAAAGTGTTTGGTAGGCTTCTGAGAGGAACTGTGGAGGAGGATGAAGAGCTGAGGAAGCCAGCTCTAGGTGATTGGGAGTGTGTGTGTGTGTGTGTGTTGATACTTGGAGTACAGTCAGCTATTCCTGTGTGTATCAAGTCTGTTTAATTTGTGAAAATATACTTAAGTAAAAAGTGTAAATAATGACAAGAGATGAAATTTAATTCAGTTGGCTGAAATTCTGTGGTTCAGTAGAGGTAAACATACATGTTTATTTGAATTTTATATCACTTTATACCTTCTTCTCCACTAAAATTCATCCCAGAAACAAATATTTCCTTTAAAAGTTAATACATGATGCATAATGAAGGTGATGAATATCAAGTCTTTTGATATTTTGCCTCCACGAAATTTGGCTGAAAGCTTTAGTTATGTGGGGAAAAAATCATAAGATGTGCTCATTTTGCATGCTCCAATAAAAACAAAGGGCCTACTAATATATCATAGATTCCTTATATTGTGTGAGAAAATTATGCCATGTCATAACTGTCCTAAGTATCATGAAAAAGCAAAAGAGGTGTACATACATGTCATATAACTGAAAAATCAAAATGTTGCCAATTTTCATATGAATTCTTTTTTTTGTCAAGTTGATGACGCCTGTCCATACCTATAAATTGAGTGGAACCTGTTCTCTGTCCACAGATTCCAGTCAAACTGCATGTGAACATACGGGGCAGTGTGTGTAGCAGACAGGATGGATGGGAAAGTTAAGAAGCAGAAGCAGCATCAGCAGAAGCACAGTGGCCCAAAGGCAGAGAAGAAGAAGCTAAAGAAACAAAATGGCTCAACAGAGGAGGATGAACGCAAACGCAACCCCAAAGCATTTGCAGTTCAATCTGCGGTCCGCATGGCCAAAACCTTCCACAGGTCAGTGTTGATTATGGATTACATAATAAGATGAGTCAAGTTCATGTCTTCAGACTGTGTTGGTGTTTATTTTTGTTTGTTCCTCAAAAAGGGCCCAGGACATAAAAACCAAAAAACACCACGTGCCTGTTGTAGACCGGACTCCCCTGGAACCGCCTCCAATTGTAATCGTTGTTGTTGGCCCCCCTAAGGTCGGGAAAAGCACCCTGATCCGCTGCCTGATCAAAAACTTCACCCGGCAGAAGCTCACAGACATATGTGGACCTGTAACTATCGTTTCTGGTGAGCGCCCAACTCCTGAAACACAAACCCCCCTCCACCAAACTTTACACCTGACACAACACAGTCAGACAAGTACTGAACACACCTCCACTGCTAGAGTCCAGTGATGGTGTGCTGTGCACCACTGCATCCGTAGAAGGTGTAATCCCGGCTTTAGCACAACCTTCATTAAAACTTCAGCAAAGGGCCTTAAAAGAGGTTTTTGTCTTGGTGAAACAATAAATACGCAGCCACAAAAATATTTCAATACACAGTAATAAATCTTTTTGTATGTATCCATAATGTTCCTTTATTTATTTGTATGTGTGCATTTATGTTAATTGGTTATTTTATGCTGCTCCAGGCAAGAAGCGTCGGCTGACTTTCATGGAGTGTAACAATGACATAAACTCAATGATCGACCTTGCGAAGGTGGCTGACCTGGTAAGTGTTTCAAAAGAGTAAACTGATACGTTAAATCTGCCTTTATTGGGTGAGAAAAACATGAATGTCATAACTCTCCAACAAATGGGGGGTCGATCAGCTCATTTATTAATCAGAAAACTGGTGTTTCGCTCCTGTGACGCTCCAATCTGCACACCAAAGATAGTGTTTCACATGAATCCAGTGTTAGTTTCAATAGTGACTAATATGAAAAACCATGTAGCTCAATAAGTAAATACAACATCACTGAACAAAAGGTAACCTCTGCAAAATGAAGAGCTCAATAAATTAAATTCTAAATATGATTCAATAAACAGCTTAAATCTAAAACAGATATACATGCTGTGATGTGAGATGTCCTTGTGTTAGCAGTGCTGACATAGATGGTAAGGAGAGTGCTGAGTTTACAGATACTCATGAGGGTTAATGTTGTGGTCATTCTGGGCTTTTAAATATTTCTTTGAGCTGTTCTTTTTCCGGGGTGTGGAAATAACTGGAATAATAATACAGCATACGTTTCATTTTAGATTGTTTCTGATCTACACGGGCTCATATACAGCTATCAGTGGTATTGCTACATTGCACCAAGTGGATGGAATAATGAAGGCAAACGACATCCCGATTCTTTAACTTCACAGCAAATCAAAAACTGGATGCGCATCAAAACTGGTTTTGAAATGGGAACATGCTAATGCTGAGCTTCTGCCCTCTCAAAGCTCCAGCTGCTACCCTAAGGAGGATTTGTGGGCTCTGGTTAAAAGCTAGGTCCATGCAACCCTTTGTGTGTTGGAGACAATCCAACATAAATTCAAACTTGCGCACCCAATTTATAAAATAACAGTTCAAAGAAGTTATTAAAAGCCCAAAATGAGCAGGACATTCATGCCCATGATGAGTGCATATAGACTTCTGACTGGAAGTGTACGTGTCCGGTAAGATTGTAAAATGAATAAAACAATAGAAATGCTTTGCTTCCTTTTGTCTCCAGGTTTTGATGCTGATTGATGCCAGCTTTGGCTTTGAGATGGAGACATTTGAGTTTCTCAATATCTGTCAAGTACACGGTTTCCCTCGTATCATGGGTGTGCTGACTCATCTGGATGCATTCAAGAACAACAAGACTCTGAGAAAGACAAAGAAAAACCTCAAACATCGCTTCTGGACTGAGGTGTACCAGGTAAACCCACATCTGTACTCCTGGAAAAAAGTTGCACATTGAGGTAAAACCTTGTATGTCTGTGACAACATTGTGACCTGTTGTACCTCAACCACCAGGGGGCCAAACTGTTTTATCTGTCTGGCATGGTGTATGGTGAGTATCAGAACCAGGAGGTGAAGAACCTCGGCCGCTTCATCTCCGTTATGAAGTTTCGTCCTCTGGTGTGGCAGACATCCCATCCCTACATCCTGGCTGACCGGTGAGTGCTAACGACAGCTACGTGCTGTGAGAGGTTCATGGAGAAATATGAAAATGAACATTTTCAACACAGCTGTCAGTCTTGACTGTTCAGTTGTCTGTAGCTTTCTTAATGCTCAGCCTAAAGTCGTGTTTGTACCAGTAACTCAAACTTGGTAAATACACATGACTGCATTAACATGGAACCGTACATTTTCATTTACAAGGTGCTGAAGAATCATTCAGTCTAAAGTTAACGACAAGCTTTCTGCAGAGGTGATCTGGTGAGACACCTTCCACATATTATCAGAGAACAGGGGTTACGAGAGTAAAGCTTTCTCAGTGTTTTACTCTACAGATACGCACACTCCCAGTTTGCCACATAAGCTAATCTGAAGTACTGACTGTTAATGTAGGAGGACAGCTGGAATATCTGTGACGTGTTTCACTGATGCAAGAGCAAGCAACAGCATCATCTTCATCTTAGAATTCAAATGGTGGCTGAGAAACTGCCTCTAATACCAGGGATGAATCCCACAGAGGGACACGCGTAGCTGTGAGCAGACTAGAAGGTGTCGACTCACACGGCGTGCTGAAATCGCTCCTTTCCGTGCTTAGAGAGCACTGAAATGCATTTTGCATTTAAAAAGGTGCACGCAGAGCCCGGTCACTGCTCTGCGTTGAGGATGCAGTGGGGCTTCCTGCTCCCTCACAAGAAGTAAAGCAGTCACTGAGCATCCTCTCAGGCAGACAGTTGAGCTTGTAGTCCAAACCTGGCCCTGTGCACCAGGCAGTGTGCAGCTGTGGTTCACGAGGTAGAACAGTTTGTATGCTAGTCGTCACCGGATTAACCAATGCCTCTAGTCCACCAGTACCTACTCAGGTCATTTTCAGCTACGATCAAGCGCCACCTAATGTGTATGGTATTGTTATAACAAAGCAGCAAAGAGTGTCATGATGTCATTTGTATGCGACACGAACAAACAAACACAACAAAGGATGGCGTTGAGGCGATGATATACCAGCTGCTCCATGTGTAGCTTTTTGTTGGACCACAGTGTTTTTTAATCCTGTCCGGTCTGGTCACCCTTGCAGTCAGAGTTATGATCTGAATGCTGCTAAACGCAGTTTGCTTTTCCCTGACGTGCTCTGTGGGCTCCTTTTGTTCATGTGCTTCTTTTATCTGTTTATTTAATATTTTTTATCAGTGTTTTAGGTATTAAATTATATGTAATATAGTAAAGTATGACAATGTCTAAGCTGACAGGCAGGAGGGGGGTGGGGGGTGTAGTAGGAAATGCACAATGTATCGCCAACTGCTGCACCTGTAAGAAAAAAACAAAAGGAATGGAGAAAGAGGTGAAAAAACCCACAGCATACAACACCTGGAACAGAAAAATCTGAAAAAGTACAGACAGATAAGTCAACAATCTTTGTGTGTGTGTGTGTGTGTGTGTGTGTGTGTGTGTGTGTGTGTGTGTGTGTGTGTGTGTGTGAAAGAGAGAGAGACTTTGTCACTTGCAAATGAAGGCCACACATCTCTGCAACATCTGTGCGCCCATCCCAGCCATAGAAGGCAGGATGGGGCGCCTACGGTACGGTTGGGCAATTGTACGAATATATCAACGATAGGCTGAGCCTTTCACTTTAAGACCGTCAACGCATCACCTGAGGACGCCTTGGACAGAACCAAATGGAGAAGCCTTTGCCGAAGAGCGGGCCCTGCACCAGCGGGAACTACGCCAGGATGAAGAAGAAGGCTGAACCTTTTACTGATCGTTTTTACTAGAGTGATTTATTTATTTATTTGCTATGAGTAAGTTTGCTAATGATGTTGGTTGAAGCTAACAGAAGCTAATCTCCCAGCTGTGATTCATTTACTCAAACTCATAAAGGAAGGAAAGGCAGCAGCCTCTGTTCAGAAAAAAACACTAACCGTGTTTACCGGCCGTTCCAGTGTTTATCTGTCTGACACACTCGACCAAACAACAGATACAAAGTTAAACAAAAAGTAAGTTAAAAAATCCAAATGTTTCCTCCAGCGTACATAAAAAAATCTCCCATGTAACGTTAAGTCTTTTGTGAGCTTTGGCGTGTCTGAAATAAATAAATAATCCAAGAAGTAGCTTTATTGATACTGAAACAAACAAGAAAGGAAGGTAAAATATTCCCTCCAAGCAAAACTTATAAATTCTAAACGCACAAATCAGTCCGTGCATGATTACGTTGCTCTGCCCTTCGAAACGTCTACGCCTGCACGGATATATCACCTATCATCATTTATTGGACTGACATTTCTTGGTTGGAAAATTTCTACATATCGCCCAACCTTAGCCTACGGCCAAAGAGAACCAGAGACAACAGGCAGCTGACGCCGCCACAGGCCGGCCACCCTGGCACGAGCCCCAGGCAGCCAACCCGAACCTCCTTGACCATGACCGACAGGAGCCAAGGCTCAGCAATACACACAAACCTAACACCAACACCCCCAAAGACCCTCACAGCTTTGAAAACAGACCGTTCAAAGCGAGCGTGTCAACATTCAGAAGGTTATTAAGAAGGTTACCGTGTTAGTTTTTCAAAGACGATCACATTTAGTGTGTTTACATGTTTAAACAGATGTTTCTTTAAGGAACTGTTTGGGGTTTTGTGAACTCAGTCTTTGCTCTTGTCTTACTCTCCTCAGTATTGAGGACCTGACAGACCCCGAGAGGCTCAGAACAGACCCCAAGTGTGATCGGACTGTGTCCTTGTATGGCTACCTGAGAGGGACACATTTGAAAAACAAAGGCCAGGTCCATATACCAGGTACAAAGACAGACCGCTTTGCAGCAGGCTGACAGTATGAAACAAAGTCATGAAAACACTGGAGTGATGTGCTGTGTGTTGTCCCGTCTGTAGGTGTAGGAGACTTTCAGATGTCAGATGTCAACTTCCTGCCAGACCCGTGTCCACTGCCTGATACTCAGAAGAAGAGGGCCTTGAATGAGAAGGAGCGTCTGCTCTACGCACCCATGGCCGGGGTCGGAGGGGTCGTGTATGACAAAGACGCCGTTTACATCGACCTCCCAGCCAACCACGTCAAACAGCTGCAGGTATTCCTGAGATGGCAGTGTGTAGTTTGCATCTAAACAGTGTGAAGTGCATTTGTAAAATGTTGGCCCAGGATTCAAGGGTTGAAGTAATGCTTCGGACCCTGTTACAGGAGGAAGTGCGGCCTACCACAGAGCTGGTCCAGTCCCTCATAGAAACACATGTCACCCTAGACGCCAAGATGGCTGCCAGTAAGGTCTCGCTCTTCAGTGGCTCTGCTGGCCTGGACCCCACAGACATCAGCGAGCAGAGTGGGTAAGACATCACAAAGCTCTCCATGACAGCTGTAAGTGTAGTTGGAGCCACAGCAGTAGTAAAAGCTAGACGAAGCCACCATAATGTTACCCTTTGGTTTTATGACTGCATGTTCTGCTGGCTCAAAATGTTTCTTTGGAGTCAGACGTGAGCCAGAGCTATCAGCTAGCTGGCTAACAAGCCATGTTCATAAACTGTACAGCTACAACAGACACACACATCTGCTAAGTGGCACAAAGTAACAGGCGATTGATTGTTTGAAAAAGATTGTGTAACAGATATTTGTCCTGTTTGTGTTAGAGTGCAGGAGGGACTTCGAGAGATACATGTCTGGGATCCACACACACAAACACAGAGGAGGAAGGTGGTCTTCACCGGGTTGGAGGAGGAGAATGATGTTAGTGGGTCCAGCAGTGATGAGGATGATGATGGCAGTGACCAGGAGAACCAGGAAGAGGAGGATGATTTGTCCACATTTCTCAAAGAGGCGAGAGCTAAATCTGAGAAGGCCACCAAAGGCAGCACTCCCCCGGTAAAGAAACGGAAGCTGGAGGAGATGAAAGGAGAGAACGAGGTGATCGCAGAGGCACCGGCGTTTGCAGACAGCGAGGACGAGCTGGAGAAGAGCGAGGCGGACAGCGAAGGAGAAGGCGAGGCCGAGAGAGCTGGAGACTCTGGGCACTGTTCTAAAGAGTCAGAGGAAGACAGTGATGAGGAGGAGGAGGAGGATGGAGATGAAGACGATGAGTCGATGGAAGAGGAGATTGGTGCTGATGACAGTGATGAAGAAGAGGAGCGGGGTAAGTACCGCACGACTCATTCAGGTTTATTTAGATTTAGTTTATGTTCAATCTTTTGCTAAAAAACAAACTATTTTCCTTCCTGGTTGTGATCTGTCTGTAGGGACATTCAAGTGGAAGGAGGGCCTGCAACAGAAAGCATCAGCAGCATTTCTACGGCATCAGGAAGCTGCCCCCAACCTCAGGAAGCTGGTTTATGGCTCAGGTATCCTGATCATCTTGTTTCTTCAATAACCAATAATAACCAATAATGTTTGTTTGTTTGTTTGTTTGTTTTATACCTGTCATACACAAACTCACACTTCACTGGATACATCAGGATTAAATTTAATTATTTTTCATGAAAATTAATATCTAATCATAGATCATTAATGCCAGCACTGTATTCAGTTCCCTGAATACAGTGCTGGCATTAATTACTGTTAATTGGCCTTGTGAAGCATGGTAATATTGACAGTAGGTCATCAGTCCTCCATAACTACTCAGCGATATGTTTACATCACATACGTGAGGACGTTTCTCTTGACAAGCGCTGGTGATCCTTGTGTTGCAGTGGTGGAGGCGGAAGATTCTGAGGAGGAGGAAGAGGAGGAGCTTGGCGGACTGTTTCGAGTTAATCGCCCTCAGAAAAGCAAAAAAGTTCAGGCCAACGCTTTAGACTGCTCCCATTTCAACCCCGACATTTCCCACAATTGGGAATTAGAAGAGGTCCGGTATTTTCTAACAGAACTCCGACTCAAGAGCAGCTGATGTTGTCAAGAATATTAGAATAAGTCGGTCTGTTTTCTTTTGTAGATGTTGAACTCAATCAGGGATTGTTTTGTGACGGGTCAATGGGAGGAAGGCCAGGATGCTGCAACGCTGCTCAAAGACGACGGTAAGAGTTCAGGGCGAGGAGCGTTTTGTTGGCTGTTTTCAGAGTTGGTGAAAAACACCTCAGTTCAGTTATGAGCAGTAGTAATGTGACAGCGACTGATTACAAAGACTTTCAGCTAAGACTATATTTGTCACCATGCATCATAAGTACTCTGTTTTCTTATATGTAGAGGAGCTCTACGGTGACTTTGAAGATTTGGAAACGGGAAAAGTTCACAAAGGCATGACTGGGGAGCAGGATCAGGCCGAGGTACGTGACTCACAATACAGCGTGGTATCAATGTGGTGGATGGGAATGAAAAATAATCAGCAACAGTTACTTAATCTGGACATACACTGTGCGATTTTTTTCAGTCACTTTATTCAGCTTCTGCTCAAACTGTACGATTGACTCGCAGGGGTTAGAAGTTCGTAGGTCACGATGCAGGGTCTCACACTATACGGCCCGATGCTCTGATGCGACCTGAGTGCTCACACTGTGCCTCTGTAACATGAAGGTTATAATAGAAAATCTGTCTCTCACTCACACAGACACGCACACCACCACCATCAACTTTGCTAAATTGCTAATGAAAAACATTGATCAGGCAGCTGTGATTGAGCAGCAATGTAAATCCAACTATTTTCACGGTTGTTGTGGTCCTGATAATTTTGTGAGGCCACACCGAAAAGGCTCGGATGAGCTTTCCAAAGTTGTGCCTCCATCGCTTGTGTCCAGATCACACGCTGCACTGCCGTGCTGCGCTGTCTTTTTCACCGACATTTATGTGTTTGCGCGTGAGCAGCGTGAGAAGCTGCGGTGACACCCTCACGACCAAGCGATTGATGATCGGGAGGTGTTAATCGCTTCTTGTTACCCTACGTATACTACACGATGCACGACACGCGATGAAGGCCAAACTCAGACCGATCACCAAAATGGTCGCATGACTGAAAAATCGGCTCAAAATGAGCCAAAAATCGCACAGTGTGAGCCCAGCTTTACTGAGTACGGCCGGGGGGGGGGGGGCATATCTACAAACCCATCCCAAAAATGTAACAAAGGTTATTTGTCACGTACACTTTTTTTTTTTACCATTAGAAAAGTGAAAGTGATGAAGATGAAACTGACGATGAAGACCAACAGGTGAAGATGGATGATGAGGAGGTGCAGAAGAACAAGCGCCTTGAAAAGAAACGCAGACTGAAGGAGCGCTTCGATACAGAGTACGATGACGGTGACGCCACGTACTTCGACGATCTGAAGGAGGAGATGCAGAAGCAGGCTGAGGTAGACCGTCCATCAGTCTGACGTTCGTATTTAAGAATCTGTTCTGTTTATGTCTCATATTCTTCCACTGTTTGTTCAGCTGAACAGAGCTGAGTTTGAAGACATGGACGATGAGTCGAGAGTGCTGTATGAAGGCTTCCGGCCAGGGATGTACGTCCGATTAGAAATTTCCTCCTTACCCTGTGAGTTTGTAACCAACTTTGACCCACATTACCCCGTCATCATCGGAGGCCTGGGAACCAGTGAAGGCAATGTAGGATACCTGCAGGTATGTGCTACATTTGCACTTTTCAAAGGTTCTGTGCACTTAATAAAATAAGAATAGAATGATTATTCTTAAAAATATCCGTATATGAATCCATAAATTGTATACATCTTAAAATGTTTTCTTTTGCTTTTTATTAGAGCACAAAACATGTAAACAAAGCAGACCCTAAAAAGAAAACAAAAAGAAATTTTCCCGTCCTTTCTACACAGCAGTTTGTGCAAAGGGAAGAACTCTTTTATCAGGAAGAGACCTCTGATCAAATAAGAGGAAAAACAAAGAACATAAAGAGAACAAAAGTTCTGCTCTAAAATAAAAATGTAGGGAGTAAAAGAAATACTGAAGTACAGATACCTGAAAGTTCTACTTAAGTGCACTAATGAAGTATTTGTACTTTGTTACTTCCCACATCTGTAAATACCCTTATTAACATACAATGTTCCAATAATGGTTAAATAAGATGTTGTACTCTGTGTATGTCAGATGCGACTGAAAAAGCACCGCTGGTATGAGCGTATCCTGAAGACACGGGACCCCCTGATCCTGTCCTTGGGTTGGCGCCGCTTCCAGACCATCCCTCTCTATCATATTGAGGATCACAATGGACGCCACCGCCTGCTTAAATACACACCGCAACACATGCACTGTGGAGCCTCAATCTGGGGTGAGCTGCATTCAAAGCATGACTGCGATTTACACGCAGATTTCACTCTGCATGTCTAAACTACACTTTGAATGGCTTCACATGATAAGTTTATTCAGGCTTCTAATGAGAGTAAGACTTTAGAAAGTAGAAGCACGTACCTGACACCAATTCCCAAAACGTTTGGATGCTGCGTACAGTTTAAATTCAAACAAAATCCAGTGATTTGCAAATTTTAATCACAATAAAAAAAGAAAACATGTTTACCTCATCTCTACAGTGCTAAACATGGCCTGATATTTGTCTTAAAGTGGTTCATTTTCTCAGGTTGAACATGTGATATGTTGAGAATAAAATGTGGGTTTGTGCCCTTCTCCCTGTGGTAGCGTTTAGTATTTAAGTCTGTGTTGTAGTATAGCTCTGTGATCTTTTAATGTGAGTTACACAGATGCATCTCAGTGTGTGTAAAAGTTTACGTCTCTGCAATGTTTACATTGATGAAGTAAATGACAGAATCTCAGATTGTAATTATAACCTTTATTCTGTCTCCCGTTGTTTCTCTGAAGGTCCCATCACTCCGCAGGGCACCGGCTTTCTGGCTGTTCAGTCAGTATCAGGAGTTAAAGTGAGTGTTTACCTGGAGACAGAGGATTGTTAGTGTACTTTTGTAAGGTGGCATCAAGTCTGGTCATGTAATTCTTTTAATGTAAATTGCTCTCATTGAATCTCAAAGTCCTGTTTTGTGTTTCTGTGAAGGCTAATTTCCGCATTGCAGCCACAGGAGTCGTCCTGGACCTGGATAAATCAGTCACTATTGTGAAGAAGCTCAAACTAATTGGTTACCCTTATAAGATCTTCCAAAACACCTGCTTCATTAAGGTACGCTACATCTGAAGCTCACTTTATGTCAGCATGTAAATAAACCAAAGAATGTGAAGAGTTATGTAATAAAAAAAACACTTGGAGAAACATCATTTACTGGGTCACTAAAGAGTCGATAAGCAAAGTCATACTTTTCCAAACAGTGAGTGGAAGACGCTCGTCACTGTTTACTCCGTGTGTAGCTGCAGGAGAACGCATGTTCATGTTTGTGCTGTTCATTTAAAAGGCAGGAGATGAAGGTGATTGTGTAATGGTAATGCTGCTTGTGTAGAGTGTGCTGATGGTTTGCTCCCTCTCTCCACAGGGCATGTTTAACACGGTGCTGGAGGTGGCTAAATATGAAGGTGCTTCTATACGAACAGTGTCGGGGGTCAGAGGTCAGATAAAGAAGGCGCTGTCGACTCCTCCAGGAGCTTTCAGAGCCACGTTTGAGGACCGCCTGCTTATGAGTGGTGAATGACTGTTTTTGCTGACTTTACTGTTAGTTTATAAATACTATGTGTCCCTGCAGATCTTACATTGTATTAAGGCTTTAAACCAGTTAAAACCTCCTATAGGAAGGACAAAGAGTTGTTCCCAGTTCCTAGGAAATAAAAATAATGCAGATTATAATCTCGTAAATTTATCAAATCCAATTGATTAATTATTATTAACTTATGTTTCAGTGATGTGTGTCTACGACTCCGTGTCTTAGTGTCGGTGTTTGTTCTGCAGATATTGTGTTCCTGCGCTCCTGGTATCCAGTCAGTATTCCTCAGCTTTACAACCCTGTCACCTCACTGCTGCTGCCTGTTGGCCAGAAGGACAGCTGGTCGGGCATGAGGACCGTGGGGCAGCTCAAACATGACCTGGGAGTCCGTAACAAGCCCAGCATTGACTCGCTGTACAAGGTAGGCTCAGCCTGATGACCACTCTAAAGTGCACAAGTGAAGAACAAATAGAAACAAATGGGATCTGCTCCCTGAAACTCTGAAACTGCAACCCTGTTTCCCAGGAAGTGTTGGGATCATCGTATCACATTTAAATGAAGATGGAATCATTTAGAGACTTTATTTAACTGATAATAGTACAAAAAACAAACAAAGTATCAATGTTGAAAGTGTCAATCCACTCTTTTCCACCTGAGGACCATGGTCTCAGACTTGGAGCTGCTATTTCAGTGTGCCAATGTGCCTTTGATTATTAAACCAGCAAATCAAACTAATAGAACTGTAATAAGATCTAAAAAGCTCAAACTGTCCTTTTAATGAAGAGAGCACAACATTTGTGATCAGATTCTATCAGTTTGTTGTTGAATTGTTTTGCATCACAGGAAAGGTAAATGTGGCACTTGTTCTCCAGAAATATATATGAACTGTAGAGGTGTCTGTAGTATGCAGACCTTTGCTCTGTAACTATTCGGTGATGTGTGAACCAGTACCAAATCCTGGCTGTGTAGTGTTTGTCATTGTCATCATCTATTCTGTCTTTGTGTGTACCCTCACTTGTCATTATATACCTTCACTAACTGATACCCTGAAATACATTCCTTTACCTTCTAGCCAATAACCCGAGCCCCAAGGCACTTCAACCCACTCCACATCCCCAAGGAGCTCCAGAAGGCCCTCCCCTTTAAAAGCAAACCCAAACTACTGCAACCCAAAGGAAAGGTGCCCAGAGACCTCAAGAGAGCCAGTGTGATCCGCGAGCCCCATGAAAGGAAGGTGAGCAAAACCTGACTTTACGGTATGAGTGCTGCAGCTCGTTAAGAATGTGTGGTCCCAACACAGTAAGTGACAGTCTTAGTGACAGTGGAGAGGAAACAGAGCCGAGGTGAATGTCCAGGTTTTCATATATACTGAGAACATGCAGCTGCCAAACCAGAGAGAGCTGTGGTGCCAGATAAATCACTGATCTGACAGCGTTGAAATGTTGTAATTATTGACAGAAACTATGCAGCACAACACCTAGTTTGTTCAGGATGACCCTGTGCTAACTGATCAGTAAAACACTGCTTTGACTTTTCGTGTTGTGGTAGGTGGCGGAGCTGCTACGAGCTCTGAGCACAGTGCATCACTACAAGAAGAAGGTGGCCCAGAGAGCACATCATGCCAAACATAAAGAGTTCCTCCAGCAAAAGGAGAAAGACGAAGAAGCCAAGATGAAGAGAATGAAAGACGCACGAAAAAAACTGTACCGCATCATGGGCCAGAAGGATCAGAAGAAGCAAAGGTCGAGTCTAAAGGGGACGCCACAAGATGACTGACTGACTGTTTAGAGCCACAAGGACCTTATCCCATCCCTGCAGACTCGAACTGATCTTTGCTTAAATTAAAATTGTATTTTTCTACAGTACTCATTGAAAAGCCAAATGTACGGGTACATCATAAAACAAAATAAAACAAAGATAATAACAAAAGCTGCAGAATCTGAGCTGTTGTGCTCCTGGTGGAGCGCTCAGTCATTCTCTCTGTATGACACACAGTAACTTAACAAATGATTGTTTTTGTTTTCCTTATTGCTTCTCTTCAAAGTTTGGTAGATCAGATGTGCATTACTTCAGAAATTATACAAGAACAATATCTTAAACAAATGTCTTTTTCTGGGGTTGTTACAGTGAAATAAATAAAAACTCACAGCTGAATTTACATTTGAAATGTTGAATTTGAGTAAAAACCAACGCTCCATAGTGCCACACTATCATTACAGACGAAGTGGATGTTTAAAGCCTTTGGGCGTGAATTCGAAATGCAGTATGTCTGCCTATCAGCTGAAAATGTTAAAGCCAGAACTTATTTACAGCATCAATGTTGGGCCTGCTCCAAAATTTGAATGCACATGTGTTTCGTCTTCTTGAGTCATTAATCATAAATTTCTTAATTTGTAGAGGCACAAAAATGTAAATTGTCTGCTTGATTATCGGTCTAGCTCTACTCATCATTGTTGAGTCATTTTTTATTATCTGTTTGTGCAAGAGGAAATGTATTTGTATTTACATCCATCCAACAGTGCAGGAGAGGCAGCAGGTAGCTGTGTATCCAAAGATTCTTTACAATTTTACACTGAGAAACATTCTTAAAATATTTGACCCGTATGAAGTAGTATCTTTTTCAACTGTTTAAATAAGTCATGTCTTAAGTATGTTCCACATCATTCACTTGTGAATCACAAAATTTAGGAAAACAAGGCCCATTCATAACAACCTGGAAGGTTGAGCTTAAAATTATTAACCAATTAAAACAAAGAAAAAACAACGTGGTGCACAAACTCTTGAGATGTCACAGAGCACATGGTGTGCATGATTGTGTTGGCATTAATAAATAACAACTTAATAAAGACACGCTTAATTTCTTATGAAGCATGAAGACGGAGCAATGTTTATCCAGAAGTGGAAATTATGCTTGCGGCCTAAATATCAAAAATCTTCGAGTGCGTGAGGCTGTTAGCTGTGTTGTTGAGCATTAAACTTATTTACAGTGTGTCAGTAAAGGGTGGCTTGCACTTCTGGCCCCACGCAGGGGTCGTGGATTTGACACCTTAAGGTTTTGAAAGTGGGGATACGTGCTCCTGGTGAGCATCAGATTTCTGCTGACAGCTGGCATCTCAGTTATAAATGTTTTTGGAAGTATGGCTAATGTATAATTCAACCTCTAATGTACACGCAACAAGGCCGAGAAGACGAGGGGACGGTTTACTACGAACTATAAAAACCTTAATCTTTGATCTTCCAACTGGATCTTTCTGTTCTGGTTTTAGAGTCTCTGTTATTGAGTCATACTTTGGGAATCAAAGGGAAGGAATTTCATTTATATTTATTGCATGAACTGACCAGGAACTACAGTCAGCTTTATACTGATAGGCTAAAATTCTCTCTGTGTATTTGCTGTATATAACAACCTTTGTAGATCAGTAGTAGTTACCATTGTATAGGTTGTTGCTCATTTTAAATTTGTGCACTGTTTATTATTGACCTACTAATTGTATTCAGGTGTGTTGCAACAGGGACACATGGAAAAGTTTCAGGACAGCGGCCCTCGAGGACTGGAGTTTGAGAGCCCTGATTTAAACGTTGGTAACTTACAAGCTCAAAGTTTAGCAGCACAACACTTTGTTTCCTTTTTCCATCAAACATTTCTTACAGCCACCTCTTAATCAGTGCAATATGTAACTAATCTTTTATTCAATAACCACAAAGTACACAAATACAAGATTAAATATTTTATTTATCAAAGATGAATGATTACACACAAAACGAACAAAGTTTCTATGAAAAATTACACAGGGTGTAAGAAAAACATTATAACATACTCAGAAATGCTTAATGAAAATCTGACATACTTCCAAGGCATATTTGAATATATATTCAACTTATATTTTAAAAGCATAATATACTTAGAGAATGTTCACAGAAGCAGTTTTAGAGAACTTACACACCTTTACACTAAACCAGGCCTCCTTCGCTCTCTGATTGGTCAAAGCGAGAGCCTCTCTGAAACGGCTTCATTGATCTGTGTTTTTTCTCATTGGTAAAGGGTAGGGTCTCCTCTATTTTAAATTGCTTTATTGGTGGATCGGGAAGAAGTCCCAGCTCGGGGACCGCACTGTGAGTAAAGTAAAAGTAAAATTTTATTTATACAGCACCTTTCAAGATAAAAATCACAAAGTGCTTCATAGAAGCTAAAACATAAAAATAAAAATTAACCAAAAGCAAGTTTAAAAAGATGAGTTTTTAGCTGTTTTTTAAAAGTGACCACTGAGTCCACAGATCTCAGGCTCAAAGGGAGAGACTTCCACAGTCTGGGGGCCACAGTTACAAACGCTCTGTCGCCTTTGGTTTTCAGCCTCGTGTGCTGGACAACCAGCAAGCCCTGATCACATGACCTCAGGGACCTGCTGGGAATGTATGGATGTAAAGGTTCACTGATATATGTTGGTGCTTGTCCACGCAGAGCCCTGAATGTCAAAATCATAATCTTAAAGTGGATCAGCAGGGGTGTGACATGGGAGGACTTGGAGGACTTGGTCAGAAGCTTTGCTGCAGCGTTCTGAACAACTTGCAGATGCTCCAAAGAGGCTTTACATAAACAAGTAAACAAAGAATGACAAAAATCCAGACGAGATGAAACAAATGCATCAATGAATTTCCAATTCTGAGCTCGATACAATGGGACTCAGCTTAGCAATATTTCTCAAGTGATAAAAACAGGAGCGGACCAGAGATTCAACATGAGCGTCCAAAGTCAGAGCTGAGTCAACAGTAACACCAAGGTTCCTGATAGAAGGTTTGGCAAATGTAGCAAGTGGACCCAAGTTTTCCATAACTCTAGGCACAAATCTTTTAGGAGCACAAACAAGGACTTCAGTCTTCTCCTCATTTAGCTGAAGAAAGTTTCCAGCCATCCAACCTGTAATGGAGTCTATGCACATATCCAAAATCTGTAGTTTGGAAACATCTTGGGGCTTAAAGGAGATATATAACTGAATGTCATCTGCATAGCAGTGATAAGAAATGTCCTTAAATAATTGCTGAAGAGGGAGTAAATACAACAAAAACAATAAAGGCCCCAAACCTGAACCTTGTGGCACACCATAGGCAAGAAAAGTAGAAGAGGGACTGTACTTAGAGGTAGCCACAGAAAAGGATCGTTCACGCAAATAAGATTCGAACCATTCCAAAGCAGACCCTGATATACCCACCCAGTGTCTCGGCCTATCTAGCAGAATATGATGGTCCACACTGTCAGAGTCAGAGAGAGTGTCATTTTACCCCCACTGGCTGATGTGTGAAGACTTCTCTGGGATGCTCGCTCCTGTCACACTGAGGTGGAGCGAGTGTAAGTCTGAATTTGATCCTGATTTTCCTTTTTCGGATTTAACAAGAACAACAGAAACGAATTAAAGCCTTCCAGGGGGGCATGCAGCCTCCAACTCCCCCCATCCCCACTGCCCTCTGTTGTTACAAAAGCACATTTTCACACACACACACGCACACACACACACACACACACGCACACGCACGCACGCACGCACGCACGCACACACACGCAAACACACACACAGGTCCCCAAAAACAGTTGTCTAAAAAGGTGCCATTTTTGTCAACAAAGTAAACTTGGTTTAAAATGACAGCAGTTTTAATTTCTAACTCAAACATCCTATTTATTTGGGTTAGGCTTGTTTTTGTACATAATAACATCAGTTTGTGAAAGGGAATCATTTTAGACATACTGAAGTTGCATCTTAAAAAATGGAACTCTACGGAGTTAAAGAGATTCAGAAGTTCAGCATTCCAAACACAATCACAGTTTTGAAAGAATATCTGGAATATATTTAATTTTTAAAAAGTTTAAAAATCTAAGACAGGGGTTCTGCCTTTATTAGCCTTATTCATTGAAACACTTTTCTTAATGCGACATTTGTGTGTTTTCTCCAGATAAAATTGAGGATTAGTTTTGCCATGTTCAAAAATCAGATTTTGGGAATGTTCAAGTTCAATATAAATCTTTTGTAATTAAGGATCTGCCTAAAATAGTCATGTACACCTGAAGCTACAACTCAAACCTCTGTTCAGCTGAATTACTTTGGGGGTTGACATTTTCAAATGATCATCAACAATATTGGACAGTTTTCATCCTCTCCTGTCTCCAGTAGAGGAGTTGGCAAAACGTCACTGTGACAGGTGTGTGGTCTCTGGCTCTGCTGCAGTAAAGTGGTAGTACGGTAAGCTCACGGGGCGGAGCCGGGAGGTCGGAAGGGACAGGTGAGAGGGACTGCAACTAATGAACGCTTTCCCACCTTTTAGTGCTTGGAGTTGGGAAGGAGCTGGAAAAGCTGGCTTCCCGGTTGAATACTAAGTGCTGAAGGAGTGGAGAATGAAAAGTGCTGTAACCAATAATTGAACGCTGTGTGGGTCCTGATCATTTCACAGTCACTAAACACTAAAATACAATATCATTGGTACTATTACTATAGTTACTTTTAAGGCTGCCGTGATTAAATTTAGGGGGGCTTTAGCACCCCCAACAGGGTCTAAACTCGCAATTTCTCTGAATTATCCAGTCTTTGCAGTTCTAAGTAATATGTAGGTTACTTAGGCGAGACTAACATTGTAAGTGACAGTAATATCCATCCATCTATCTTTTATGATTTAACAGAATAAAAACTTTTCTGACCAAGACACAGAAGCAATGATCCATTAAACATGTGAACACTCCAGAGACACACCTGTACCAAAACAAGTGAAACATATAATCTGCACTTATTCACAAATATATACTTTACTGTAGAGAATGTTGTTTAACAAGCTGCAGAACTGTGACCTAGCTCTGAGTTCACAGTTAAACATACATGAATATAACAACAGGGCCAGCAGGAGACCATATGAACTGGACACAAAGTTCACAAAGAAAAAATGCGCTCTCACTCACACACGCTGTGCATGCAAGCAGACACCTGTAGTACTGTGTGAGAAATGTACACATGTCTGTAAAAGTGTAAAGACTATCTGTCTTAGATTGCAGGGGCCAGCAGGAGATAAATAGGGGAGACATTTTATTTAGGTGCACTAAAAGTATATCAGAGTGCTCCTCGGTCACTCATTAACAAATTCTGTGAATTAGTGTAACTCAGAATTCTCAAACTCCAGTCCTCGAGGGCCGGTGTCCTGAAACTTTTCCATGTGACCCTGTTGCACAACACACCTGAATACAATTAGTAAGTCATTAGCAAGAGTATAGAACTTGACTGCATGCTGAAGTGGCAACCCCTAACCCTACTCAAGTAAAATTAAGTAAACGTAAGTGTTTGGAAAAATGTAAAATGGCCTGTATTTGTATAGCGCTTTTACTTAGTCCCTATGGATCCCAAAGCGCTTTACACTACATTCAGTCATCCACCCATTCACACACTGGTGACGGCAAGCTACATTGCCCTGGGGCGCACTGACAGAGGCGAGGCTGCCGGACACTGGCGCCACCAGTAGGCAACGGGTGAAGTGTCTTGCCCAACAACCGAGACTGTCGGAGCCGGGGCTCGAACCGGCAACCTTCCGGTTACAAAACAAACTGCCAACTCTTGAGCCACGACCGCTTCTAATAGTACTTTTATTGCACCATGTTCATTCACTCATGAGCTGCTGTAACATGAATCAAATGGCTGAAATGCCACCTCAGCATGCAGTCAAGTTCTAGAGTCTTGCTAATGACATACAGGTGTGTTGCAACAGGGTCACATGGAAAAGTTTCAGGACACCGGCCCTCGAGGACTGGAGTTCGAGACCCCTGCTGTGAGCAGCCCACTATTACTACTGTAATAGTGGGCTGCTCACAGCAGGGGTCCTCGGGGCTAGAGCCCCGAGACCCGTTCATTGTGCCGACATGTGTGGCTGTGTTTCACCTATGCGTATTTTGCAGCGCGGGACTTAGAGGCGGGCTGTGGGCGGCGCACAGAAGTAGACGGGGTTACTGCTGCTTTTGGTGTTGCTTTTTGCATTGGCTGAACAAAAGTCAATTTCATGTTGCAATAGTTTTTATTGGGTGGGCAAGTCGCCAGATAAGGTGGACTGATCTCATATCTGTCCGTGGAATGAGTCAGCCTAGAACATTGTAACAGGGAAAGTTTTCTAACTCTTGGCTCTGAGCAGTGTCCAAACTCTTTTCCCTTTTGAAACCTTTATTTTGAAATAAAGAGACCGGAAGTGCTGCCGGCGACCCTCGAATCACTGAAGAAGCTTCGACAAAACAGGAGCGAGTCGGCTGGATAAGTTCGAAAAAGATCATTGTGTTCCTCAGACGGACTGTGAGGCTGTTTTCAACAGCGGTTATTTACAAGATGGCTCCCACTAACGTCTTTCAGCCGTACTCCTCAGAAGCGGGTAAATATACGGAGTGTTGGCAGCGGTAACAGGTATCCGTTTGCTAAACTGCTGCTGTACAGGGAACCACTTCATAAAACACGTGTTCAGCAAGTATTAGTTTCCCTTCGTATCACACATGTGTGCGGCAGAGCGTGTACTCCTGCTGCTGTACGATCAGATGTGAAGCACGTGGCTCACATGTCCCCATAATGTACATTTTAAAATATGTATAAAACCAAATGCAAATCATGTCAGTGCGTGTTTACTCTGCCGTGACGACAAGTCCTGAATAATTACAGAATGCCTCGTGCCTGTTTTTCTTTTTTCCTTTTTATTTTATATAAAGAAAAGCATTTCAATCACAAACTGATGTAAAAAAAAAAAAGAAAAAGAGAAATCATCAGACAGCAGGAAATAAAGTTTGTGATGGTCAGAATGTTCTAGCACAGAAGCCCCAGACCCCACCCTAATCTGTCACCCAGTCTTTAAATAAAAAGTATACTTGCTGTGTTTGTATAGATACCATGTAGTGATACTGCATATGTTAAAAAAACAAAAAATATTTAAGTTATGCTGAATAAAAATCCACCCGTCTCACATTTATAACCTGTAGGATCACTTTGACAAAGTTTCTGAGGTTTTTCTCTTTCTTTCTCCTGTTATGTGTAATATGTAGTTTGTCATTCTATAACTGCATCCCATTTCCTGCTCAGGATGCAGCTGCCCACTGGAGTCAGAGCTGAGAGCAGTGCTGCAGCAAAGGATCATGGTCTTGGATGGTGGAATGGGAACTATGATCCAACAGCAAAAGCTTGAAGAAGAAGATTTCAGAGGGGAGGAGTTCAAAACACACACACTGCCGCTGAAAGGCAACAATGACATTCTCAGCATCACACAGCCGGACATCATTTACAAAATACACAAGGTTGGTTAATCCAGTCATCGAAATGGGAATTTTTGCACTTCGCCTGTGCTGTGCGGGTGTGTAATTGTATTTATGTGCAAACTTTGCTCTCCTCATTTTGGCTGCTTAAAGGAGTACCTGCTGGCTGGTGCTGATATCATAGAGACCAACACTTTCAGCAGCACGTCCATCGCCCAGGCAGACTACGGACTTGAACACATGGTATGATGTCCCTACTTGACCACAGCTCGGCTTGCGTGGAACCATGCTAACCATGTTAGAATTTATGACCAAGTCATTTATCCTTTTATGGAAGGGAGTCATTTTTGTGAATATCAGGTTTCACCTCAGTAAAATATTTGTGTCTTCAGTATTTTTTTTATTATACTGATTTATTTACTGTTCAGCTCAATCGTATGTGCTGTAACAAAGACATTTTAATTAATTTTAAGTATATTACTACACTGACCTTTTCCACTGGAAACATGAGACATAATCATTTCAGTAATAAGTAATGACTGTTTGCTCTAAGGTGTAAACCTGTGTGTGTTGTGTAGGCTTATCGTCTCAACAAAGCATCAGCACAGCTGGCGAGGAGGGCAGCGGACGACGTCGCTAAACAATGCGGTCAGCAGTACAGCCACACATTACTGTCACCAGTGTTTGTACAATCCTGCAGTGTCAGAGAGTTCATCAGCACCTTTGTGTTTGTTATCAGGTGATAAACGCTACGTGGCTGGGGCCGTGGGTCCCACCAATAAGACCTTGTCTGTTTCACCATGTGTGGAGAGACCAGATTTCAGGAACATCAGTAAGACTGCTCACTGGTTATTCAGCTAACTTTGTGCTTTAGCTCTTAAACACTGTCGATGTAAACGGTAGATAAGTGAGATGTTTTGTCGCTGCATATGTGAAGAGATGCGTGATTGGCTGATGAACTGCAGTTAATGTTGTAACTATTTGCATAATATTGTGACTCTTGGATTACATTACAACTAATGATCACAGACATATTAGCAGGATCGGAAAGAGGAATGTAAGGAATTCCAGCACCGGTGTTTTATGCTTCATTATATGTGTGCTTTATGAAGTAACTCTGGGCTGTACACTCAGATTGAATGATGTCATTGTGCAAATAAGCACCATACAATATGTAACTGCAATTAATAAAGTGTGTGTGTTTTCTGCAGCGTTCGATGAGCTGGTAGAAGCCTATTCAGAGCAGGTACGAGGGTTATTAGACGGGGGAGTGGACATCCTTCTAGTGGAAACCATCTTTGACACTGCCAATGCAAAGGTACCCCTCATCCTGTTTAAATACTGATAATGTTAAGGTTAAAGGATTAACACTGAGTAACACACTGATGAATACTTCATTACAGTTGAAGTACTACCATTACTACTAGAATTTCACCTTATTCCACCAGTAGAGTGCACTTTTGAATTTTGTACTGTATGCAAGTCTTTTTTACACTCTTTCTACTTGATCATTGTATCTGCAGGCTGCCTTGTTTGCGATCGACCTGTTATTTGAAAAGGGCTTCGAACGAAAGCCAGTCTTTGTGAGTCTGGTTCTTCATTCTTCTCCACGCTGCACGACTTTTAAAAACTGTTTACTTCATTTAGAATCGATCGAGATGTGGACAAAAACACATCATTAAGGCTTCATTTTCTAGTTTCAATCTCACATCCTAGAAACTTTGCTCATAGTTTCCTAAAAATGAGTGTTTCTCTAAATGTATTGCAGTTTACTACTAATTAATGGTGCATCTCAAAAATGAGAATACTGAGGAAGTCCGGTGTTTTGCATCAGTTATTTAAAAATAAGCCAAAGTTTAATACACTGTAGACACACATTTAACCAAAAAGTATCGTTATTATGTCCTACAGTGTCTCCGGTGTGACGTTTCCACAGGCTGATGATTTGGGGTGTCATGTGATCTGCTGGTGTCAGTGGTGGTTGGTGCACTGTGTGTCAGTGCAGCCGGGAGATTGTAGGACACTTCATCCTGTCTGCTGGCAGACTTTAACCTTTCCAGCAGGCCTTAGCACCTGCCCACGTGTCACTACAGGCAGCATTTACTCCACATGTGTCAAAAGAAAGGCTGATAGTTCCCACGACTTTTCTTAAAAACTTAAATATAAGAAGGATTATAATAAGACCTAATAAATGCAGCATAAAGAACTTTCTCTGTTTTGTATTTTTTTTTAAATCCTTTAATTTAAAGCTTAACAAAGATGTTTTCAGAACTGGTTGAAAAGTGATTCTAAAGAAATGAGTTCAGCCTTAATAAGTTGTTATTAAAACGCTGTCGCTGTCGTCTTACCCCGCTCATGCAGATCTCAGGGACCATTGTGGACCGCAGTGGACGGACTCTGTCTGGTCAGACTGGAGAAGCCTTTGTAGTGAGTGTATCACATGCTGAACCGCTCTGGTGAGTTACTGTACATCAAACCAAACAGCTAAATGTAGAACAAACCAGTGATGTGATACAAATGGCTTCCCAGTAAGACCCTTCCTCCTTTCTTTGTGCAGTATTGGTCTGAACTGTGCTTTGGGGGCAAAAGAGATGAGACCATTCATTGAGGCCATAGGAAAAAGCACCACAGCTTTCATTATCTGTTATCCCAATGCAGGTAAGACACTCTGTGTAAACAGCAGTGGACACACAACCCACACAACATGCTGAAGCCATGATGATTTTGATGCCACACCACAGCTTTGTATAGCAGGTTTATCGGTGTATGTAGTCCAGGCAGTTCCTGTTGCAACATCTTTCAGACCCTCCAGGAAGATGTGATGTCATCATATCTACATGTTATCTTTTTCTCTTAGGCCTTCCCAACACATTTGGAGGGTATGATGAAACTCCACAAGTAACAGCCTCCAATTTAAAGGTTTGATTAAGATTTTTTTTGTTTGTTTTTTCCTGAGTGACATTTAGGTGTAAAGCAGCACAGGAAGGGACAGAAAAACCTAGACCCCTGCAGTGAAGGGTCCACTTGTCCCCTTAGACTGAGTCAGAGCAATTAGCTTTACACCATCTGAGCAGAATGATGACGCAGAGCTAGAGGGTCTCGAGTTCCAACCCAGATGTGGTCCGTCTGTGTGGAGTTTGTAGTTTGTTAAATATCATCTGTCTGTACTCGCACAGGTTTCCTCTTGGAGCTCTGACTTCTCCCACCATGGGAAAAAGATGCTTGGTTAACGTTCCCTACATCAACCTAGGACACTCTCACAAGAGAAACTCCTGATTTCCTGATGTTAAAATATTCATATGTTTTTTAACCTTGGCCCTTTCATAAGCCAAATTATTATTGGACAAGTAGAGAATCCCAGGTTGATCACCTGTAGCTGACCTCATTGACAGCACTACATTTCTCAGCTTCCATGCAGGTGCTATACCTGCCAGCTGCCATCTAGTGTGACTGAAAACAATATTAAAAGACAAAAACCCGTCTGGGGTTGCTTAGAAGTTGTGCTGACTTTGTTTGGACTTCTGTGGAAAATCTGTCGTAACCAGACACCCGTTTTAACCCTGTGCTGTAACCTTCCACATAACCTGTAACTACACATTGGGTCAGCGCAGCGATCAATGAGTGAATGAAGGTTACGGTGTTGGGTTAAAATGGGTTTCCGGTTAAGACGTAAGTTAGGATGAAGATTTCCTGCTGAAGCATAAATCAGTCATAAGAATGTGTCCTGTCTGCAGGAGTTTGCTATGGATGGACTTGTGAATATTGTGGGAGGCTGTTGTGGAACTACTCCATCACACATAAGGTCAGTATAACGTTTTCATAATAAAACGTCTGCCTCAAATATAACACTCCAGTTTTTCTGTTTCCCTCCTCCCTTACAGAGCCATATCTGAAGCAGTCAGACACTGTGTGCCGAGAGCTCCTGCTGCTGATATTTATCAAGACTACTTGCTGCTCTCTGGTAGTAAAACCTCTCGTTACCATGTGTAAAGCTGCAGAACGACACACACAGGGTAGAAACGGTGTTTGCACGTCAGACTTTTAAACTTGTAGCACTCTGGTAGTTAAAATTCCAAACTGATATTGTCAGTCAGTTTATAAATTCAGGAGTTTTGATCAAAGCAACAACTGAAACTCTGCTCTGCTTTCATTTACATCTTCTGGTTTCTTTAACAAGTTCCAAACTTTAAAAGAAATCCTAACATTGAGTATAAACATGCAGAACCTTTGACAGAACAAAAGCAGTTGTTCTACGCTTGCTGTGCTAAAGGGCTGCTTGTTGATTTGACTTTATGCAGGACACAACATATCCTTTTGTTTCCAGGTTTAGAACCGTTCACCGTTGGCCCACACACCAACTTTGTAAACATCGGTGAGCGTTGCAATGTGGCTGGGTCACGCAAATTTGCTAAGCTGATCATGGCTGGAAACTATGAGGTAGTTTAATAATATTACCTGAATTTATTCGTGTTGTTTTTAATATTAATGTTGTTCACTTTCAGAAGTTTGATTAGGATTGTGATTGTTAGGTTTTTAATTTTCAACTGGCTTTTCTGTGTAATGTGAAGGAGGCTCTGAGCATCGCTAAGGCCCAGGTGGAGATGGGAGCTCAGGTCCTGGATATAAACATGGATGAAGGGATGCTAGACGGACCAAAAGCCATGGCTCGATTCTGTAGCTTCATTGCTTCTGAGCCTGATATTGCACGGGTAGGACATTCAAAGGCAAAACATTCATCTGTTTTTGACATGTTTAAATGTATATATGAGTACAGCACTGAACTTGTAAAACATTGTAGAGTTATATTACAGAAATAGAAGTACAGTCTGACCGGCGTAGTGTAAGCAGAGCCTCAGAGTGTGATGAGGTTATCAAACACTCCCCTGCCCCTGCAAAGATGGTGAAAATGTTACCTGTTAAATATCAGCAAGCTTCAGCTTTCGCTCTGAGCAGACTGACGAATGAGCTCAAGGTTTTCACCAAGCTGCTTTCACACAGAAGTCCAAAGCTGTTAACTGTTACAACAATATGCTTCAGTCCTGTATTACACTTCATGTTTTTCCTAATCTGTCAGGACCGAGATAAACTGAGTGATAATGAGATATCTTTGTGTTCAGCAGTTTCTAAACATAAGAGTAAAGCTGTACTGTAGTGCAGGTATGAAATACTGTTGACTGTATCGCTGACACTTTGCTGTTAGTAGAAGAGCATGGAGGCAGCTAGCAGCAAATGCAAAGCTGCTGCTGAATAGTGTAGTAAAGCCTTAAAAGACGTGATTGTCTGTTGTCAGCGATACTCGATCTGATCAGTGCATCAGTGGACGTGATGATGTACACACTGCAGGCTGGTTTTGTTTCTTACCAGGTAACAGCTAAAGAATGAATTCAGTTAAAAGAACAGTGTACTCCTTCAGCTCTTCTTCCCTTCCTCAGGTTCCTCTGTGTATCGACTCCTCTAACTTCTCAGTGATTGAGGCTGGGCTGAAATGCTGCCAGGGGAAGTGCATAGTGAACAGCATCAGTCTGAAGGAGGGCGAGCAGGAGTTTCTGCTCAGAGCTGCCACTGTGAAGCGTTACGGAGCTGCTGTGGTGGTCATGGCTTTTGATGAGGAGGGGCAGGTTTGCACATGCCTTCGCTCATGTGGACACACAGACAGACACACATGAACTTGCTGATAAGCGTGCTGTCCTCTGCAGGCCACAGATACGGAGCGCAGAGTGGAGATTTGCACTCGTGCCTACAAGCTGTTGGTCAACAAAGTGGGATTCAACCCAAACAACATCATCTTTGACCCCAACATCCTGACCATTGGTACAGGCATGGAGGAACACAACGAGTACGCAATCAGCTTCGTCGCGGCCACTAAACTTATTAAGGTAGAGACTCAACACAACTTCATCTCATCCCCTCAAAGATTTCCATCTGTGCTTTAGTAGCCGCATTACTTACAAACCTCATCCTTTATCTTCCTGTAATTTGTTGTTTCTAACTAACTTAGGGTGCATTATTTAACGAGTAGATTTCAGGGCTAAAAAATGCCTTAAGGTCATTCAAGTATAAGGACAACAGCATTAATTCTCATTAAGTGATATTTACTGTACAGGCTAGAAACTGTGCTTAAACTAGTCTGATCAGCTGTTTGAAGTTTTATTTAATACTCCATCAGTTCTTTAGATCCACATTAATCACAACACAAACCTTTGATTCTGGTTGGTGTAACCATCATGTGTTTTTTGCATCGGTGTTGATGTTTAGGAAACATTGCCAAGATCCAGGGTGAGTGGAGGTCTGTCCAACCTGTCCTTCTCTTTCCGAGGAATGGAGGTGATCAGAGAAGCTATGCACGGGGTGTTTCTGTACCACGCTATCAAGGTAAACATGAAGATGACCGGTTGTAGCGCGGGCCTTCATTTTTGTATTTTGTTATTATTAGATGTAGTGAGTGTAAACATTTAAAGAAAGAAAAAGAGTGAAATTGCACGTGAACATTCAGAGCGCTCTTACAAAGACTTGCAGTGTACGTGTTGGAACTCTGTAACAACAAATGATCTTTAGTTCAATGAAATTTGCCTCCAAATGTAATGAGCTACACATTTCTTATTAGAAATAAGAAGTTTGCCTGTGTTAGCTTTATGTTCCTATCCACTGTGCCGTGACAGAACGGTATGGATATGGGAATAGTGAATGCAGGGAACCTGCCCGTTTATGACGACATCGACAAGGAACTGCTGACACTGTGTGAGAACCTCATCTGGAACAGAGATGGCGATGCTACGGAGAAACTGCTGGCATATGCACAGGTACAGACACGCATGTTACGCAGCACCAAGCTGTTGTTGCTTTGCTTGACAGATGTTTGTTAACAGAACAACACCAAAGGAGGGAAGCAGATCATTCGGACAGATGAGTGGAGGGAAGGAAGTGTAGAGGAGCGGTTGGAGTACGCTCTGATTAAGGTAAGGTTATCGGATGTTTCTGTTATACAAAAAAATACGGTTTTAGTTGTGAGAGACTTGTCAGAACGGTTTCAGTAGGTAGAGCTGTGTGCCTAGGATAAAAAAGAATAGCCCTTTGAGTGTAAGCTCCACACCAACTGTGCAGGAATAAAATATAAATAGTAATAAATAACAAACAGGAGAAATGTATACAAAACCAGAGAAAGTCACAGATTGGAAAACAAAGTGCTTGAGTTGTGGGACCTGTTATTAGCCCTGGAATTAGTAGCAGCAGCTTTCAAGGCTTGATCAACCTCCACTGCTCCAGAACAGCTTTAAACTGTTAACCCATGTTGTCGTCCCTGAAAAAGACCTTTTTGTTTAATTCTGAAATGTTGTTCTTCAGTTTTGGGTAAGTTCACCACTTACCTTCGTACCATTTCAAACTATTCATTGGACTAGAATGACTTGAATTGCAATAAATAACTCGAAAAATTGGGATGTTGATCGGTAGTGTACATGTATATCTCTTGATGCATGCTCAATCATCCAGGTAAGGAAATCCCAAAAACTTAATTCATCTGGATGTTTTCAGTGGGAGAAATGTTTCCTCACTCGTCCCAGTGACTTCTTCAGTCTCAGCTGACTGCAGGTAAACAGTACATTTGCACAATGACTGAAACCAGCAATACTGGGGAACAAATGAGCTGTGAGGTCAGTTCCTTGATCATTAATGTGTAAATTGTCACGACCATTGATCAACAACCACTGAACAAAGACCACTGAGCAATGATGAGATTTGATTTTCACCCAGGTGTCATCCACATACCCGAACCAATGGCTTGGTGGTGTTCCAGGGTAGGATAGCAAAGCCCTCTTTTCCACTTCTTTCTTGTACAAATTGGCCACGATGGGTGAAACTGGGGAGCCCATGGCACACCCATGTTTCTGCCTGTAGAACTGACCCTCGTATGTGAAGTAGGTGGAATGAAGACACAGTTCAAACACACTTGGTGGATGCTGAGAGTGGTCCTGTTGCTGAGGTTGGTGTCATCCTGTAATCTCTTACGGACTACCTCCAACGCTTCCGTGACTGGGATGCAAGTGAAGAGAGACGTACGAGACCATGGTTTCATCTGCCTCCATAATGACATCTCTCACCTTCTCAACAAAATCCAGGGTGTTCTGGATGTGGTGTTCAGAGCTGCCCACCAGCGGGTTGAGGATCGAAGCCAGAAACTTGGAGATGTTATAGGTGACAGAGTTGATCATGCAGACAATCGGTCGTAAGGGTGCACCCTGTTTGTGTATCTTTGGTAAACCATACAGACTTGGTGTAGATCCCCCTGAGTATAGCCGGTGGTATGAAATCTGGTCAATGGCCTTGTCCTGTTCTATCACCCTCTTCCTGTAGCCACTTCCCAGGTCTCGTTTCAGTATTTTCGTCACTGAACAGTGACAAAATTTTTCATGATAGTCTTTCTGGTTTAGCAAGAAAAACTAGGCCGGAACTTTCATCCATAGTTGCTCTGTTTTGCTCTGTTTCTGCATTATTCGCTTGCTTATTACCCACCAGTCTGCCGTTGTGTACAGCGCTGTCGGCCGCGGTTTTTTTTAATTAAATGACTTCAGACAAGAAAGCCTCATTTCTGCTGTTCAATACTGAAGAAATTTAAACATTTTTAAATGATGCCAGATTGCAAAACACTTAGCTGTGTCTGTAATCAGACCTCTGTAACTTTGCTCTGCTTCACTTCAGCAGCATCAGGTTATGTTCATATGTTGATTCATGGTTTTCCTCAGTTTTTTAACTACTGCAGAATATTTTAAAGCAGCTATCTGCTATAAAAAACCAGGCCAGGAAAATCTCCTTCATGTTTTTCTGTTTTATCCTCAGTTACTTTGACACAAAGGCATCTGCTGTGATGCTCACACCTCTGATGAAGTCTCACAGTGTCAGCTTTCTTTTTATAGATATAAAAATATGGATATATACTGATAAATGATCAGATGTATAATTTTTCTGACTGTCTGAGGCAAAATTTCCCTGATTCAAATTGAATCGATTCTAGAAATCAGTGGCGATACCCAGCCCTAATTCAAACACCTTGTGAAGAGTATCTAGAGGCATTGTCAGTTTCTGTCAGATCCTCTTGAGGTGAATGGTTAATTGTTTTTCAATAGTTGTGACAAGTTGCATAATTATGATCCAAAGAACTGACCTCACAGCCCATTCGTTCACCAGTAGTGCTGGTTTCAGTCATTATCCAAATGTACTCTTTACAGGGAAACCAGCAGTCGGCTGAGACTGAAGAAGTCGTGATAAGTTTGGTAACTTTTGGAACCTCCCATTAATTTAGGGATTAAGGGCACGCTGTGGGGTGTAGTGGAAATGTTTTGGGGGGGTTTTGGTGGTCAGGTGGGACGACGCGAGGCTTTAAAATTTTTTGGCACTTTATGAACTTGTGGAATTGGATTAAGTTAACTTTCATTTACATCTAAGTTGTAAGAAATGATTGGGTTGATTTTTGGTTTTTATTTTGCCATTAAATAAACACCATTTATTTTTCAGAGAATCAAGTCGGAAGTGCGTTCTGAAACAAACCACCCTTTGCCACCCACGGCCTTAAAAGGGCCATGGCAGATATTTTTAGACGTATCTGTTCTAATGATCACATGCTAATTTATTTTTACTGTAAGAAGGGAGAGTGAAAATGTCTGGATTTTATCTTTGATAGTTTGTGAAGTATTCATGTTCAAACAGAATTCAAAATTCCACATATGAAATTTATATATATTGACTTTGAACCATAAAATTTTCAGGTTTTTATGTTTTGAAAATGTTCCTAACATCAGATGTTATTAATGGTCCGTCTTGTATTGATGCTGTTAGGGAATAGAGAAGTATGTGGTGGAGGATGTTGAAGAGTGTCGTGCTCAGGTTCACCGCTACACTCGACCCCTTCGTATCATTGAGGGACCCCTGATGAACGGCATGAAGGCGGTGGGAGACTTGTTTGGAGCTGGAAAGATGTTCCTGCCACAGGTACGATGATGACTTTGAGTGCATGTGGTCTGGCAGCTGATTATGGTCAAATTTCATGGTGAACACTGTTTCTGTGGCACAGTGTGGGAACAACTTTAGCTTTGCTTTGTCTCAAATAAAATGACCAGTTTTAGTTTTAGTCAAATATCCTGACAGATCCCCAAGTTTATTTCAGTAAATCAGATAAAGCTGTGTAAAGAAGTAATTATGGCTAATAAAGAAACTCAGTTCATCACCAAATCCCTTTTTCCTTTGAAATAGAATAGAATAGAATAGGCCTTTATTGTCATTGTGCATGTACAATGAAATTGTGGGTGCTCAACACGAACTGTGCAGGGATGAAATATGAATATTTTCATTTAGTGTTTGTTAACAGTCCAAATGGCTTCTAGGGGTCACCTGTAATGACCCTGGTTTTCCTCAGACAGAAGGATCTGGGGATGGCTTTCAAGGATTGCAGAGGGCAGCCAATGGTTTTTTGGACGGTGTTAATTACTTCCTGTTCCCAGTTGTGGCCCTTGCTTACCAGACACCCGGGCAGTAGGAGAGCACGCTCTCCACTGAGGGCTGCAAGAACTTCTGATCCAAGTTATTCTTCCTCAGGACACGGAGGAAATGCAGCAATGGTGTTGTGGGTCTAGGTGAGGTCGACGGTGATGTAGGTGCCCAGAAACCTGAAGGTGGAGACAGATTCCACCCGTTCTCCATGTATGATGAGACGGCAGTGGAGCTGTCTGTGTCTCCTGAAGTCCATGATGAGTTCATTTATTTGAAGGACGCTCAGTTTCAGGTTATTTTTTCAGGTTGCTTTCTGAGCATCAGCGGGACAAATTCACTACCTCTATCCTGTCTCATCTCCATCAGAGGTTAGCCCACCCACAGTGGTGTCATCGGCATATTTGACAGTGACGTTGGTTGGGTGGATTAGAGTACAGTCATTTTGCTTAGTAGGCCTGCTTGATATTATTGTACATGGTCCAGTGTCCTGTTAGCATTGTGGGAGATGTAAGCAGTGGTAACGATGGCTGCAATGAAAGGGCCTGCACTGAAGGGACATCGCCTCTAACTCCGGTGAGTCTGTAATCGTCCTGTTACAGCAGCAGTCCTGGAGTACATAAGCACAGAGCCCACAGTTCCTTCCTTTACTGGAGTTTTTGTTGTGGTGTTGGTGTTGTAGAGGCCAGCTCCACTGAGGCACTGGGGATTTGTGGATGGAGACAGGATTCAGTTACAATCCGTAGATGACGCACTCCCACACAGTTGCACTAACTCATTAAACCAGAGATTAAAATTTAAACTAAAAATGAAACCAGAAGGTCTTCACTTAATCAAATAGTTATTATTAAATAATTATTACATAAGCAGTTTAAGAAAATTGTCATTATCCAAACCTTTTGGGCTTTTTACACTAATTCTATTGACCGTGTGCATGGCTTCCACACTTAATAGGATTGGGAACTTCGTTGTAGTAAATGCAGTTTATTGTGTCTTAGAAAGACTTCAGTTTATCTCAGTGAACCTTTGTATGAATCTTTCCCCGGGAGGTTTTTATCCTTCACCAAAACACATGAATCGTTTGACTGTTTCTTCCTATATGTGCAAAGATGTCTGAGTCAGCAGTCGTGTGTCTGCAGGTCATCAAGTCGGCTCGTGTTATGAAAAAGGCGGTTAGTTATTTGATACCTTTCATGGAGAAGGAGAGGCAGGAGATCATGGCTGCGTCTGGATCCTCTGATGAGACGGTCAGTGCATTTAGAGGAGACTTCAAAGCAGTTCTTATTTTTGACTGTTTTCTTTCCCAAAAGCTTTGTGTGTGCAAAATCTGTACAGCACTTTCATAGCTTACATGAATATGAGTTCCACAGTAATAAAATAAAGCAAGCAAATACTGGAATAATTGATAAATGCTAATAACTCCTCAAAATGTAATGTTTCTACAAATGTTTTCAAAAGCTGGAGGGAATAAGAAGTGTAGTCCACGCCGACTCCATGTCACTCAGAGTGGTCACGTTTGCTGTGGGCCCCCCCTCATTGTTTTCTCTTTGTCTGCAGGATCCCTACCAAGGCACCATAGTTCTGGCTACAGTGAAGGGAGATGTCCATGATATTGGCAAAAACATTGTAGGTGTAGTGCTGGGTTGCAACAACTTCAGGTAACAGTAGTTTGCTGCTGAGCGTCTTGCCTTTCCCACTAAACACATTTACATTGTAATCTGTGTACTTGTAGCACTTAAGTGGGTGCAGCTGACTCAACTTGTACTTGCTTTAACCAGTCGATTGGTCGGGGGAATGGATTTGAAATTATGCAATCAAGACTATAATAAAGTGTCATTTTTCAGCCTTGAGGGGATTAACATTAATATTCCACTAACTGGGTGATCCCTCTATTTACAGACTGCAGTCCTCTGTCAGCAGTGCACTCAACAGTTCAAGTGATTTAACTCACCTCACATTGCCTTTTGATCCTCCACAGGGACTAGTGTTGCATTGTGGGAGAGAAGTGTCTTTAATAGCTGTAGTTCAGTGCGTGTGTGCTGTTGCACTTACATGCTGAGTGACACGAACAATCCTTTACTGTGAATCGCTAACTGAACAACTGAATATTCAAAGATGACACAAAGGTTTATTCTACATCTCCATATTTTACAGTTTAAGAGTAAGACAAGAGTATTTGAAGTTTGAAGTCAAAATTTCTTTTTGCACTCTTAAATATGAATTTCTGCAGTTGTGTAATAATTTTTACATTCTCAGAGAATATTAGGAAAATAAAATAGTTCCCATAAAGACAAAATAAGACATGGACTGTGTATGCTGGAGTACCATGTAAAGGTGGTGGTGGGTTTCCACTGGTACTAATGACCATCTTTATCTTAAATTCTAATTGATGACTGACCAACTGGTTAATCCATAACTACAGACATCACGATAAAACATCTCCACTAAGCTGTCCTGGGTTCTTTCATAGTTTTTTATCCCTTCATCCATCGTCGGTACTGCATATGCATTATATTCACATGCTTCCTGTATTCAGCTGAAACAGACCAAACTGATTCTCCTGCTGCTTCTGCTGTTCTCATTCAGAGTGATCGACCTGGGTGTAATGGTTCCATGTGATCAGATCCTCAGAGAGGCCGTTACACAGAAAGCAGGTAAACTGTAAAGATCAGACTGACAGAAACGTTATGGAAAGTTTAATTTCACAGAAGTTTGTTTCATAATGTTAAAATGTTCATCATAAAGGCCTTCATTCATTACTGGACATTGCTGGCATTTAAGCAGTAGCTCGATATCTTTAGCCTAGTTTTTGCCTTTTAGGCAGAATTAAAGTTACTCAGCCTGTGTGGTGGAGCTGCTCGTGGGTATATCATGATGTGTCAAGGAGAATTTTACAGGATTTATACTGACTTGTGTGATATATAACTGTTGTTCCCTAAATTTGGAAACCAGTTGAGTGTTTCCATGGTAAGTATCAGTAAGAAATACAGAGTCTGAGAATGTGTCCCGCAAGCAATTTAATTGTTCTATAAGCATTAATATATAATGCTCCTGTCAGATTATTGTCCTAATGATAGAGCAGTAACACTGACCAGTCTGTAATCTTGCATGGTGATGGGATATTTTGTTGCTTTTGTGTACTAACTTATTAAAAAGCAGGACAACTTATAATCATGATATGACTGTAAACAATAGCAGCCTTGGGTAGTGAAAGGTTAGAAAATAACTGGTTGGAGGAGATGCTGTTAATCATTACAAGCATTAATAAATTAGTGTGTGAGCACAGCTGTGTATGGAGTCTTTTGTTGTCATTTAGACTTTTCTCTCTAGCAGCTGGTTCAGTTTACATGCTTTTCACAGATTTTCATTTTCTTTCTATGCATAGATGAAGAAACTAATATATACATTTAAAGAATTTACTGAGTTGACTGCATCCTAAAGCTGAACACTTGTATGTGTTGTCATTTTAGCATGTATTTTTCAATAAGACCCTTTTAAGCAAAAGCTCAAATTATTGTTGCAGGATTAAGACTTATTAGTTTGTAACAGCATTTGTGTACTTGCTTTGGTACCTCAGATGTCATTGGTCTGTCTGGTCTTATCACCCCTTCTCTGGATGAGATGATCTATGTGGCCAAAGAGATGGAGAGACTGGGAATGACCACACCACTGCTGATTGGAGGAGCCACCACATCAAAGTATTGCATACCTACAATCACAGAGCTCTAATTCTGAACTAGATACAATGTGCTTTTGTACCAGATTTGGTTTAAATCTGGTATAAAAGTTCAAGTCAAAGGTTACGTGTAGGAGCTGCACTAACAGTCACCCACATATTTCATCTCGGGGCGCATTTAGCCTCTTCCTGAGAGGGAAGAATTTGAAAAAGCATTGCAGGCCTGACAGAAAGCACCCAGAAAGTATTCACAGGGCTTCAGTTGTTCCACATTTTGTCCTGTTACAGCCTGATTTTTTTACGTTTGTGTTCAATTTATTTTGATCATGTGAACAATATACAAACTTTCATTTAGGGGAAAAAGAAAGAACATCTAATTAAATTAATTTTTCAAAATTCTGTGGACAATATCCCATAATGAGAATTATAGTTGCCAGTGAATGCCAGACCACAAACCAAGCCATGAAGTCCAAGGAATTGTAAGGAATTGTCTATAGACCTCCAAGACAGAATTGGATCAAGATACAGAAACATTTCTGCAGCATTGAAGAGTTCAGTGAGCTCAGTGGACTCCATCATGTGTAAATGGGAGACGTTTGGAGCCATCAGGGCTCTTCTTAGAGCTGACCTGACCAATCTGAGCAATCGGGGTCACTCTGGAAAAACTCCAGCATTACTTTGTGGAGAGAGAACTTTCCAGAAGGGCAGTCAAATGAAATCTGCAGCATTCCACCAATCAGGCTTGTATGGTAGAGTAGCCAGACAGAAGCCATTCCTCAGTTAAAGCTACAGCACGTCAAAGAAACCATGAGAAAGTTCTCTGAACTGATGAAAGAACGGGTGAGCTCTTTGGCTTCACGTCTGCAGGAAACCAGGCACTGCTCTTCACCTGGCCAGTAGCATCCCTCCAGTGAAGCATGGTGGTGGTAGCATTATGCTGTGGGGATGTTTTTTGGCAGCAGGAAGTAGTCAGGGTCAAGAGGGAGATGAATTCAACAATATATCCTTCATGATAACCTGCTCCAGAGAGCTCTGGACCTCAGACTGTGGTGAAGACTCCAACAGGACAATGACCCTCACACTCAGCCAAACGGGACGTAAAAAATTAATCTGCTTTGGAATAAATGACAAAATGTGGAACACGTGAAGCACGTTGCATACTTTACAGAATCACTGTAGGCTTTGCAGTGAGTAATATACTATAATTTCCCAAAGTAGCCAAGCTCCATTCTCAAGTATATAGATAATTTAGTTCAAATGTAACTTCAGAGTTATCACAACATTGGAAACTGTCCACAGTGGCCCAAACAGGTTTTTTTTCTTTTGTTTTTTGAT
Organism: Pelmatolapia mariae; assembly: GCF_036321145.2. NCBI lineage: Eukaryota > Metazoa > Chordata > Actinopteri > Cichliformes > Cichlidae > Pelmatolapia > Pelmatolapia mariae. The sequence goes on along the minus strand of NC_086234.1, from coordinate 29,786,326 downwards.
CCAGACAGAAAACAGCTTTTTTTGTTGTATCCACTGGGATTGACTCACTGATGCAGTTCATCTTCTAGCCACTCGAGGCTGACTCCAAAAGTGAGCCAGCCTCAAGTGGCTATAAGAGCATCAGGGTCACCATAAATGTTTGTATAGACAATCCTGATAATGGCTGTAAGCAGAAGTGCAGCAGTCGAATAATAAAGAAACCTGTACTTTGTGTTGGGTAGGGTACACACAGCAGTGAAGATTGCCCCTCGCTACAGCTGCCCTGTTATCCATGTTCTGGATGCTTCCAGGAGTGTGGTGGTGGTAAGAACATCTGCCTGCCTTGACTCCAACTTTTCCATGATCAAGAATGGATGGTTTTTTTGCCATCCATTGGGATGGCAAAAAAACCCCATTAAAATTGTGAACGTTTCTATACACATTTGACTTTAAATGACAGTACTAGCCTCAAATAAATCTAAATAAAATGGTCCATGCAATATCAAATCAAATCAAATCACTTTTATTGTCACGACACGTCATTGTCACGTCACATGTGCAGGTACACTGGTACAGTACATGAGGTACAGTACAATAGCTAATACTGCTTTGCAAAATCTTCCAAATTGTTTAAAAATCCTGTATGGTTTAGTTTTAAACCATACAGGACTTAAATCTGTTTTTCCAACACGCAGGCTAAAATCAGCTTGTGTGGTTACATATTGTTTAGGGAGTACAAAATGTGGTGTTTACTTCACTTTTTTCCCGGTTTGTCTCAGTGTTCACAGCTACTGGATGAAACAGCAAAGGAAGAGTACTTCGAGGAGCTGAAAGAGGAGTATGAGGAGATCAGACAAGAGCACTATGATTCCCTGAAGGTAAAAGCAGCCAGTAGAGAAAAAGAAACCAAACATGGAACATTTCCTGTGGCAGGAATGTGACCAAACGGTGGTTTCTCCATCCTTTACCACTGTACAGCAGAGCTGCTGTTAATGAAATCACATACTTGACTGTTCGTGGCACATGTGAATAAATATGTAGATCACAGTGAGTTATACTTGTAACATAATCAACTGTCTCCCTGTATGTTCAGGATCGCTGTTACCTGTCTCTGTCCCAGGCTAGAGAGAAGGCATTAAAGATAGACTGGCACTCTCTGCCCAAGCCAGGCAAGTCAAGCAATGACCAGTAGTAGCTGTTACCTAATGTGTCAGATTTTAATAAGGTTCTAAAAAATTTGCATTTGATGAAGATTGAAATGTTGCATTTAGGGCTGCAGCTATCGAATAATCTGTAAATAATTCCATCGATTAATCGAGTAATCGTTAAGAAATACTTTTGTCTTATTAGTGAGCAATAATAATTATACAAAAGGGAAAAAATGCGGGTGTTTCAGAGTTTCTCTGAACTGCACTGCAGGTTACTGCAGATTGTCTGCTGTGTGAAATAAAGAGCAGTGGATGGAGCAGCTACAGAGTTTTTTTTCTTCATGTCAGAGTTGTTGATCAGGTGCTTGATGAAGGACGCCTGCTAGTCTTTAATGATAATCACAGGAACAGCGCTGCTGTTTAGGACACTAGAAACTCGTTTTCTTTCGCTCGGCGCCTCAGTAACGGCTCCGTCTCTTTGCTCTTCGTGGTGAGTAAACAGACTCTGGCTCCACGTTAAACGTTGGTGTGGTATCAGTGTTTCTGTTTAAAACTGGGGCTCTGTGGACTTACTGTTGTCAGACCTTTTATTCATGCACTGCTCCTAAATACGTTTGTATTGCAGATTGTTTTTAGTAGCAGATGTGGGTGAAACGGTCGAATTTACATTGTTTAAAACTTCTGCGTGCAAAGAATTTGTGTTGAGAATTTTTTTAAAATAATCTAATTATTTGAATTACTCTATGAATGGTTGCAGCCCTAGTTGTCCTTGGTTTCAGGTGCTGAAACAAGCACATACAGAACTGTGAGCGTTAATACAGACTTCTCTGTGTTTCAGTTTGTCCTCAGTTCCTGGGCACCCGTGTGTTTGACTTGTACGATCTGAACAGCCTGCTGGACTTCATCGACTGGAAGCCGTTCTTTGATGTGTGGCAGCTGAGAGGAAAATACCCCAACAGGGGATACCCGAAGATCTTCAATGACAAGACCGTTGGTACAAGCTCAGTCAGGGTTATTTAGAAATCAGTGTATAAATATAATAATATATAGTATATAAATATATACTGCACCTGTACTGTAGGAAATGGTTAAAATTCAATTATAAATGGATATAAGTGGAGTACAGGAGAGGAAAAAAGTCAAATTTTACTGATTAATGAATCAGACCATACAAACTAAGCCATAAAGAAGTCTTGAACCATCCTGTTATTTGATTACATTTTGCTTCCAAGTGTTCTTAAGGCTTTCTGAAGGTCTTTCAGGGGTTTTCTTTGTACAGCGGCTGCCCCTTTCCACTCGTTTTGGGCCCAGTTCTTGTACCTGATTTGTAACTTAGCCGCTGTGCTACCAGCAGCCTCTTGCAAAAACACATGGCAAAGATAACACAGCTTGACAGGCATGAAATAGTGTTCTTACAGCAACAGGGCCATTTCCAAAGAGCTATTAACTAAAAACTTGGGATGTCTGGGCGCGTGCAGCGCTTCCTCAAAAATGTAAGGAAACTGGACAAGTGGAAAGAAAAACGTCTACAGCAAATGACCAGTATCAGAAAATCATGTCCTTGAGAAATCCAGTAAAAACCTGTCACAGAAGCCTCATCAGAAATGGTCTCATGTCTTGAAAACTAGAATAAAAGTATGAAGCTTCAAGAAGAGGAAACAGTGGATGAACTGCAAGTGTTAAAGAAAGAATTCAGGGAAAGTGACTGAACTCGGTGATCTTTGGGTACTGCAGGTTCAGAAGCTCGCAAACTCTTTGATGATGCCCAGCAGCTGATCCACCAGATGATTGATGACTGCAGACTGAAGGGGCGGGGCCTGGTGGGATTCTGGCGTGCTCAGAGTAACGGTGACGACATCAGGGTGTACAAAGATGACGTCGCAGTGGACGGGGACACAGAACCCATCGCCACGTTCCACGGCTTACGGCAGCAGGTGAGGGACTCTGATTTATCCTGCTGTGACAGACATCTTTAACATCTTGTCCTGTATAATCCTAAGTGTTGTAATATATTCATTTTTAAACACATAACCGTCTTCTTTCTGTCAGTGTTCTTTCAACAGTGTTGTGTATTTGTGCTGCAGGTGGAGAAGGATGGCTCCTCCTCCGAGCCGTACCTGTGTGTGTCTGACTTTGTGGCCCCTGTAGACAGCGGTGTGGCAGACTACATTGGATTGTTTGCTGTGGGTGTGTTTGGAGCTGAAGAACTGAGTCAGCAGTTTCAAGCTCAGGGAGATGACTATAATAGCATCATGGTCAAAGCTCTGGCCGATCGACTAGCTGAGGTACTGTTTCCTGAAAAATATTAAAAACTATACTTTATGCGGCAGATCACACCTTTTTTTCCTCCTTGGTAATTATACCACAGTACAAGCGCCAATGTTGGCACGGTAACTCTAGGGTTACTTGCAAGTAACAGCTGGTTAGCCATTTAAAAATCCTTTCTTCTTTTTGTTTCAAATTCATGGCTTGCTGGCTTGCAGTTTTAAGTCATAGCCATTAACTGCATGGGGTGCAGGGGTTTCATGTTAGAGGTGCTTGGTTTCAGCTCTCAGCCACAGCCATTGCATTGACTACTAGCACTCATCTACATTTTACTGCTCTGATCAGTCGCCAACTCAGCTGGGATTGTTAAAGTCTGATGAACAATGGAGTATGAGAGTCTACAGTTTTGTTTAGGGAAGGGAACTTCTGTATATTACATGTTTTTCAAGCTGACACCCTACTTTTTAATCTGTGCTTGCTGGCATATAGTCCTTTGATGTCTCCAGTATCCAGAGGCAGCTGGATACAATATGGGAACAGTGTGTCCAGGCATTGTTTCCATTCACTCATTTCTTCTTTGTCCTTCTGTCCACCATGAAGGCATTTGCTGAAGAGCTCCATGCTCGTGTGCGTAAGGAGCTGTGGGGCTACAGCACTGATGAGGCTCTGCATACCTTGGATCTCCACAGAGTTCGATACAAAGGAATCAGACCGGCAGCTGGCTACCCCAGCCAGCCCGACCACACAGAGAAGACTATCATGTGGAGCCTGGCTAATATCCAGGAGAAGACTGGTGAGAACACCAAAACCACATCATATCTGACTCCCTGAAACGGATCCATTGTTGCTTAAGTACAAACGTTATGCTGAACAGATAAGTGGGTTGGATTAGATTAGACAGATGTTTTTAACTTCCATAAGTATTTTTGATGACAAAGTATTGCAGTAAATAATCTGAATTACTGGTTTGTGAAGGTCAAGTCAAATTCTGCAGCAGCTGCGTGATGCTGTGATGTCAGCATGAACCAGAACCTTTGAGGAGTGTTGAACAGTCTGGATGAACCTTAGAGATTCATTTTATTAAGTACAAATTTCAAACAAATTTCAAATGAAATCTTCCAGTTTTCTGCCTGTGTTCAAATGTTCATAGCCTATGAAAATAATCAGATATGCATAAATATCTTTCTGTATTCACATTTTTATCATGAACATTTGATCAAATCACATCACTGCATATAATCCTCAATCATGGGTTTAGTTTCACACCCTCCAAACTCCAGCTGCAGTTTTTATAACTAAACCAGGACATGGATTCAGGTGACTCTCTAAACCTATTTATCATGATGACAGTATGTTGATATTGTGCATTCATGTGCTTCAAATCACCTTTTAGAGGAAAAGTCACACTCATGCAAAAAGCATACAGGTGAGAGTGCTTTTATATACTCTTACCTGTGTGCTTGAGATCGGGTGTTACATCTGCACAGGGTGCCAAACAGAACAGAGCACCGGTAGGCTAAGCAGGTAATGATCTCCTCAGATGTAGTGCATGCAACGGCTTAAAAACCGTCCTGTAAATGTCAGTTGAGCGGCTAACCATGCTATTAACAAAACACTGCCAGGTGTAGTTTTTTATGCAACCCACTGATCTGCTGTTTCTGTCTCATGGACATTTTATTTACTATATTTTTTCCATGTGTGCGTAGGGTTGTGTGGGTGTTTGTTTCCTTTTTGTGTTTACTTGTGCATTTGTGTGTGATTGTAGGCATTGGTCTGACGGAGTCCCTGGCCATGACACCTGCCGCCTCTGTGTCTGGACTTTACTTCTCCAACCCTCAGGCTTCATACTTTGCTGTTGGAAAGATCACCAAGGAGCAGGTATCCATTGATAATGTACCTCACTGTACATCAGTACACTGTTGAACATGTTTACTAAAAGAATGTGTGAACTATAGTTTCATTTAACAGACTGGTCTGTTTTTAATCTAATATCTGCAGGTCATGATTTCTTAAGGTCTTAAAACTGAAAAAAGAGAGATGTCCAGTTCCTGTGCTGCTTTCTGTTTTGTCCATGTCCTGGTCTCTCTATGCTCCATTTTACCTGAAGTTTTCTGCTCATACACCGGCCAAACTTAGTTGATATGCTACAGGTCTCTCCCCAAACAAGAGCTTAACTTGTGGCCTCTGTGCACATCTCATCTGTAGGTGGAGGACTATGCCAGCAGGAAAGAGATGAATGTGGAGGAGGTGGAGAGATGGCTCGCTCCCATCCTGGGTTATGACAATGAAATGTAAGCTGCAACAGAGGATCAAGTTTACAGTCCAACCATTCCACTTTGGCTCCCATGAGTTGTTACTGTAACTGCTGTCACTCCCTCTCACTGACATCCCAGAGGATATTCTTTACCAACCTGCACAAAGACACAGGGCCTCAGACTTTTCTATTACCATAAACACTACACTACCTGTAAACAGGAAAACATTTCATGCTAATTGTTGACAGTTTATCCATCTGTCGGGTACTGGGCAGGTGGACATAGTGGTATTTTCTTAAAAAAAAAATTTAAAAAGCAAAGTGCTTAATTAAAACTACTGTGCTCTTGCTGCACATTCAATGGCCGATTTCCATATGTGCAATTAAAGTTTAATACTTGTTGGAGAAGACCATTTACACATGCCCTCAAACAAAGATCACTTAGAAGAAGTGAAGCACAGAAGAAGAGATCGAATCAAACCAATGATACTCACGAGGGCTCGTTAATACCAACTGATTTTACTTTAGCTTTTTATTTGTAAAGAGAAGATTTGTAGATAAACACAGAATGTGTTCATTTCAAGTTTTAATTTCACGTTGGTCATTTTATTTCTAAAACTTTAGCAGTATTTTATATGGAAACTGAAATGTACTGGCATAATAGATAACACACTAGTAATGACAGTATGTTGTTCAAGTTTAAAAAAAAAACTTGAACAACAACATATACATAAAACATTTCAAACTCGTGTGTCCACAACTGTTCTTTGTCTGCACATTTAGGGAAATAAGACGGATTATGTCAGGTTATAATGCTGTTTCTGTCAAGTAATTTTGGTGCTAGTTGCTTCAATCAGACTATTTTAATATTTCAGCACAAGGGTTGGTGAGCACTACTGTTTACATTGTGATTTCTGTGTAGTTTGTTTTATAGACATTTTATCAAAGTAAATGTAGTTTATGGATCAGTAATAGATACTTGACAGACTAAAGGACAAATATGACAGCGTTGTTGTTAAGAACATTTTCTGACATAAACCATGAAAAAAGGTTTCTGGATATTTCTGGACAGCCAGTGTTAATCTTAAACTGCTCGGGGTCCAGTCATGTTCAAATGTCAAATCAGGAGATTCGACAGTTGAAAGATTTGCTGGTTAAGTGCTCTTTACAAATCTTAATGCTGCAGTGTCTGTTTAACGTTTTTATGGAACTTTGATACCTATTTCATCTTTACAAAATAAAACAGTCTTAAGCTTAAAGTTGGCTCTGTCTTCTTTCTGAGTTTAACTTTCAGTTTCACCTTTTTGTAGAAGCAAAAAGTCCATCTGTGAAAACAGAAGGTGTCTTTGACATGGACGATGCCCATAACACAAACCTATGGGAAAAAGTTATTAAAGCTGGGATAAGAAGAGAGGTGAGATGATTGGTCGGGACCAGAATGACTTTATGCCAAGGACTACTACAGATGGCATCTTTAGCAGGTCCTTGTCAAGGGCTGTAGGAATACTACAGATGCAGTATTTCCTTTGAGGGTGCTGAGAGAGGAAATACAGAGAAGAACAAAAGGAGTTACACTGTGTCTTTGTCAATCTACAGAAGGCATATGATAGGCTGCCAAGAGGGGAACTGAGAAAGTCGGGAGGTGTAGAGAAGTATTTGAGGATGATACAGGGGATGTATAAGGACAGTGACGTGTGGTGCAGGTCAATGTGAAGAATACATCAGGGATCAGCTCTGAGCTTCTTTCTGGTTGCAATAGTGATGGGTGGGCTGACAGATGAGGTTAGGCAGCAGTGTCCAAGAGCCTGGAGGGAAAGGAATGAAAGTTAGTGGAACCAACACGGAATGCCTGTGTGTGTGTGTGTGCGTGCATGTGTGCGTGCGCGTGTGTGTGTGTGTGGATGGGTAGAAATGCAGAGTTGAGGCAGTGAACGTAGATCAGTTTTACGTACCTGGGCTTAACCATCCAAACCAATGGACAGTGTACAAGAGAAATGAAGAAGAAAGGGCAGGTAGGTTGAAGTGGGTGGAGATGAGTGTCAGGCATGAAATGGAAGGTTTACAAGATGATACTGAGACTTGCTGTGATTGGTGGTTTGGAAATGGTGGACCTGGAAGTGGCAGAATTGAAGATGCTAAAATTTTCTCTGTGTGACAAAGACGGTCAGAAAAGAAGGAAAAGCTAATATTTCTATTCAGACTCTTTAGTTTGGTCCTGTTTGTGGTTTCTTTTCCCCTGTTCTCTGCTCTGCTACAGGTCTATTCCCATTAAATGGTAGTTCTTCCTTCCCACTCTTCCCATTGTTTTAATCTGATGTTGGAGCGTCTGATTTTATGGGTTCCTTCTTTTTATAGTTTCCCCCTATATCACCCTCAAGATGACAGTTGTTGTGAACTGTCACCGTATACATACAACTGATTTGAATTGTACTGAACTGAATGAGATCAAATGACTCCCATGATTCCAAAGTAGAATTGTTGTTCCCAAGCTGCAGCCTCGGAAGTTTCTTGACAGTACAGTTAACAGAGACAGGGTCTCTTCTGTGGCTCCTCACTGAGTCCTCAACACCTTGTTCCTTTGACTTTCACAGGTCTACACAGCATGCAGAGTGATACATGTGGCACAATAATAATAATTTGATTTAAAATGTGGACAGTGTAAGATGGAAGCAGATAATCTGCTGAGGCAACTCCATAGATGATGTGGGGTCCAGTGTTTTTGGAGCTTAAACCATACAAAGAAAGCTAAGCTTCACTTTAAACACTAATTTCACTGTAAAGCAAATATTTTCGCCCAATAACAATCATTTGGAGCACACCTTGTCTAACTGAAGACCAACTGAACTTTTTAATTGCATGAAATAATTTATTTATAGATGACAAATGATAATGATTTTCACTTATGTCTACTTTAGTACACAGTAAACAGTGTACAGCAAAATGTACAAATCTATTCTTTTGTACACTTAGGTCGATGAGTATTTGGATAATGACACTGTGTTTGCCATGTGCACCACCACTGCAGAGTAAACTTTAAAAAATCAATTTGTGACTAACATACAGATTTTCAGCTTTAAATCAAGAGGTTTAACCGAAGCATTGTATCAACTTTTTTAGGTATTAAAGCTATTTTTATAAATAGTCTCACATTTTCAGAAGCTCTAAATAATTGGGTAATTGACTGACAAGCACTTTTTACTCGATTGCTGTATTTATTTCAGATAAACAGACTCCAAATCTCTTAATTTGCTCGTTTTTCACTGGAACTGTCAATATGAGGTCCAAAAAGATGTTGATGCATATGACAAATGACGTTGTGTATAAATTAGGGGGGGAGATGGAGTGGGGTGCTTGGTACAATACAAGACTTATGGCACATTAATTACCTTCATTAATAACTCAGTGGGACCCTGGAAGACAGCACAAGTTATCATGAAGTGTGGAATATATAAGGGTGATGGGCTGTTCCCACTGCTGTTCTGCATGCACCTCAATCCCCTAAGCTGACACATCACTGAAAGTGGTTCACGAGTGGAGTGATCCTGAGCCATAGTGGATGACGTCAGGTTGTATGTTAAGGGTGAGCGAAACATCGACTCACGGATCCACCCATCTGCAGCAATGACCTCAGGATGTAATTGACAGGAGAAGTGTGGCCAAATGGCTGCAACAAGAGGGAAGGTGATCTGGACTGAAGGGTTGGAGTACAGGACGCAGAATTGCAGACATACAGGACAGCTACAAGTACCTGGGTATCCCAGAGGACAACAGGAACATCATGAAGATGCAGGAAGGTAAGCCACAGCCAAATACCTCCAGAAGGAAAGACAAAACCATTCAAGTTTCTTTGTGAAAACAGGGGCTACTCGATTCTATAGTCAACTCAAATGATGCAGAAATACAGGAGGTCAAAATTCTTTTTATTTACAAAATTTGTATTTGTCATATTTGACTTTAAAAGATGGTTAAGAAGTTGACACTAAATAGTCATTGATATAGCCAAGCTGTTTAAACAGTCTGTGAAACATGCATCCATCTTCTTCTGTTTATCCGGGGCCGGGTCGCGGGGGCAGCAGCAGAGAAGCCCAGACCGCCCTCTTCCCAGCCACCTCCACCAGGTTGTTCGTAGGAACACCAAGGCGTTCCCAGGCCAGCCGAGAGATGTAATCTCTCCAGCGTGTCCTGGGTCTGTCCCGGGGATTCCTGCCGGTGGGACATGCCCAGAACACCTCACCCAGGAGGCGCCCAGGAGGCATCCTTGCCAGATGCCCAAACCACCTCATCTGGCTCCTTTCGATGTGGAGGAGCAGCGGCTCTACCCCGGATGGTCGATGTCCCCGCCCTATCTCTAAGGGAGAGGCCAGCCACCCTTGGGAAGCTCATTTCTGTCGTTTTTATCCGCGATCTCGTTCTTTCGGTCACTACCCACAGCTCGTGACTATAGGTGATGGTAGGAACATAGCTTGGTGAAATATTCAAGTTTTTTTTTTACTATATAACAGTTTTGACTGAAGCATCATCATTTACTGTCACTATGAAATAAACTGAAATATACATGTCATCAACATACACAAACATACACAACCCAGACTGATGACTGGGACTTTGTTTAGTCCACAGGTGGAGGAACTCCAGGGCTCAAGGGCCGGTGTCCTACAGGTTTTAGTCCTTGATCCAGCATAACTGATTTAAATGGCTAAATTATGTCCTCAACATGTCTTGAAGTTCTCCAGAGGCCGGGAACTGAACTAATCATTTGATTCAGGTCTGCTGACCCAGGGTGTGATCTAAAACCTGCAGGATACTGGCCCTTGAGGCCTGGAGTTCCTCACCCCCGGTTTAGTGGAAATGCTCTCTGCTGGCAGGGACCAAAGTGGCCAGCAGAGGGAGGAACCCGACCGACGTAGCGTTCGAGCACGCGCACACTACACACATACACGCTCCTGTGCAGCTCCGCCCCCGACGAGCGTGAGCCATCCAATGAAAGAGGAGTTCATCTATGCGTTGCCTTTCTCTGCTCACACAACACACACACACTCACACAAGCACAGCCAGCCTCGGCACACAGACGCTGTACGAGCCTCACCGTGTGAACACTAACCATGGCTGAAGGAGGAGAAGGCGAGGATGAAATCCAGTTCTTGCGTACTGTAAGTGTCTCTCTGCTGCTTTGGAGCAAAATACCGGTGCTGCAGTGAGAGTTCACTGCGTCTTTCTGCTCGGCTCTGTGAGTGTGCGTGCGTGTGTGTTGTGATGTGGGCTGGGAGTTTACCGCATTAAGGGATGACAGCTCCTCCACATTGAAGTCACTGGTCAGGGAGTCCGCATCATGCTGACAGGAGATCAGGGGGTGGAGGAGGCGTGAAAACGCACTAACAGAAAGACAGGACAAGCAGATGAGAGGTGGAGAACGGTGTGTGGTGCTGCTGTCATTGTTCATAAAAAGGAGCTGAGCAGCTTGCAGTCTGCGCGGCGGCGCTGGTGTTGTGTATTGGGTGGATGCGGGGCGCAGTGCGGTGCAGACTGGCAGCATGAAGCCTGCAACATCTGCTGCACTTCATTCCAGCAGGACTGGACGTCCCTCTTTGGAAGGCTCATGCGGTGAAATCAGTCAGTCATCTGGAGGTCTACGTGAGAGGAGGTGTTGCTTTACAAAAAGTTGCACGTGAATGATCGCGTGAGCTCAGAGTATTTTCTTTCTTGATGAAGGGAACAGATGGTCTGATATACCTGCACAGAACATCTTAATTAATATGCATTCGTGTTAATGTGTAGTTTTAGTCTGCGTGCAGCATTTCTGGCCTGAGATTATTCCAGCGTTAGCAGATCTGTTTTGCTTGTTTTGGGAATTGTCGCTGACATAATGTTGCCATCATATTGCTGATGACTGCAGTAGTACTAAGATGCCATACGCTGATACTGGAAAACCCTTGGAACAGGTTGAAGTTTTTGGTAGGAAAATGTGAATAGATGGGCAGTCGCTGTCTGTCCTGTATCCAGGGGAGCTTAATCTTTTAGGCTAAAATATGCTCTATCAGTCAGATTAATGTGTATTATATGAATAGAGACAGACCCAAGGTTCAAAGCCAAAAGCTTTTATGTGCAGAATTTACATGTTCTCCCTGTGTGTGTTTCCTCTGGATATTCTGACAATCAAAAGACAACATGTTAGATTAACTCTAGAGCCATCTAAAAACGCCTCCAACCAATACAGGATTTTTAAGACCAAGTTTATAAAAAAACCAAGCCTCTGCTTGGGGCGGGGGACTTTTGTTGTTCTTTATTTCATCAGTCAGATGTAACAGAATCCCAGAAAAGCGCCACAGACGAGGTGGCACATAAAACATAAATGTTGGCTGCTGCTCACGGCTGACAGTGTGATGGTCAAAGGCTGAATATTAAGGAATCAGAGGTTCATCGTGTTTTAGAATTAGCTGCAAACGACAGACTGTTACAGGATTACTTCAGTAGTTTAGCCTTTTTAGTCTCTTCTTCCATGACAGTTTTTGAAGCTCATTTAGGGTATTTTGATGAGCTATTACTGGATGTCACATTTGTGCCATTAAAACTCAGAAAGTAATAACACATGCATTAACATAGCTGACTGAAATATCATTTCACTCCTCAGCCGTAAAAGGCCGATGGGATATTGTTGTCACCCTGCTGGGCGACATGGACAGTTTGTGAATAACTTGCAGGATTATGAAATTCATGCCATAGGTGCATCTGCTAAAAGGCTCAGACAAGTTCACATGTCAAACCCGTCAGGTCACCGAGGTCAACTTTTCTCTAAATCACCTAAGATTTTTACATTTATACCATACGTGCATCTAGTAGGAGGCTGATGGGGGAGGCTTATGATAGACACTTGTTCATATTTTTTTCTTTATCAGACCAGAGCCAGTGTTTAACAGTCACTCAGCATCACATTGCACTAAAACAAGTACTAAGTACTACTCATTGTGATATATCAAATTTATTATGGTAAAATATTGTAGAAAATCTTCTCAACAGTGAAATATTATGTCTGATTGTTATTTTTATTATTGTTTTTCTTTCAAAAACCAACACAAATGTTTTTATAGAAGCTGATAGTCAGTCAGCAAGATGACAGCAGCAGAGTCGCATGACAAGTCAAACAATCTTTGGTTTTCATGTATTTTTACTAATTTAATTCCTTCAAAATCAACATGATTAGATTAAAAAAATAAATAAATAAAGACAAGTCTTTGCATTTATATTGACAAGTACAGCTGTCAACTGTACTAAACTGGCATACATTATTCACACTTCAGCATTCAAACGGAAACATTTCAACATGTCACATCTGGTCACGAACCTCTCTGAAATATTTTAAATTTTTGTTATTATTATCATTAAAATATAATGTTAAACATTTTATAATACCAGTGTTACTATTAAATAATAATATTGAAGAGTAGCATATATTGTAGCTCACATACGAGGGCAGTGCTTTCTGCCACATCCATCTGATATAAGATTTGAATATTAGATTGAAAATGATTCCTACACAAATATAACATGTTTATAATAAAAATACCAAATTTCTTGTTTAGACGTATCCAGACTGGGTGTTTTATTTAGTCTGTTTAATCAAGTCTAAATTGCGCTGCCAGTGGTTCTAATTTTAAGAAAGCTTATATCTTAGCAGGTTTTGTGGAAATTGTAGGGAAAGTTGCATATTTTACTTTGAGTTTATTATCATGATTGGAGTGGGTGCTTGTGTTTCAACCACTAAGGTGAAGGTGATCTGTTATAATGTCCTGTGGGCATTTTCCTCAGAATGCTGCCTTCAGCACCCAGAGACGTAGCAGGAAATTAAAAGCAAAAGCAGAGTTGCAGGTGGAGACTCCTGGTTACTACACAGACGAGCTTCCACCAGTCGCCATCTCAGCATGTGGTAGCCTGTGAGCCATGGCTACAGCAGGAGGCACTGTTTTCATGCCAAAGCTCGTCATTTAATGTAATTCCTGAACATACTGACTGAAGAGAAATTCATGAGTCCATAACGTGAGCTTTGTTATAATGAGGTCATTCGTTTCATGTGTACTTTTATGTTTTTATTTGTGTTTGAAGTAGTACTGTTCCAGAGTGTGCAGTGTCAGGCTTATATTAGAGTGTCTGAGGAGGTTTATGGGATAATTAAATATTATTATCAGTAACAACATGTAAAAAATAGTCCCGTGGTTAGATTTATTTGTTTGTTTGTTTATTTGTAGCTCTTAGATAAATGATGTCAAATGTGGCTGCTGTTGTGGTGTAGAATTAAATGTACATTGTTTAGTAGTTTTAGTAGGACTCATGTTATCATATGATTGCTTCTATAAACTTTGCACTTCAGCTCAAAGGCACAGCACACACCTGCATTCGTTTTTAGCTCAGACTTTATGACTGGATGTCCTGACTCTCATCTTGGCTGCTTTGATGCTTTTTTAAGGATTTTGACATGTTTGCTGTACAATGCTTGCACAAAGACAGCGTTTTGTATTTACTTATTTTAAAGCATTAGCCTAGCCTTCTTTCTACATCAACCCTGGATTTGCTGAAAACTTACTGATTGCTCCTCTTGATAATGTTTCACCCTACTGCCTCTACGCCTTTACTGTTTCCTGTGACTAGGACACTCAAAACAGCAAAGCAGCTTCCTTTCAGGTACACATGACTTAATAACGGCTTGTAAATTTACATGCAGGCCTTTTGTTTCCCTCTCCCCCTGCGTCTCATCTTCTTCCTCCTGCTCCATTCCTACCTTTCATGTTCCTCTGCACCCCTCCCTCTAATCCTGCAGCACTCCTGCTAAGTGCACTTTATATGCAGATCAATACATGGTTTCTGGTGACTGATGATGTGTCAGCACAAACCAAACAGCATGGCAGCAGCTATGTGTTTGTGTTCATTTAATCCCTGTTACAGGGAAATGTTTGTTTGCAGAGAGTAAATGAAGCCAGAGCACAAAATTCCAAAGGAGATCTGGTACAGGTCAATTAAAACATGTTTCACTCCGCCTCCAAAGAACTGGAGTCAAATTAAATAAAAATATCCACTGTGTTGATGTACAAAGAAGCAGCAGTAGGTAAAAGCTAGTATTTTAGGTTGCTCTCTAATCCAGTGTAATAGTTAACACCTAAAAGATCCCGGGTTCAAGACCAAGAGGAGACAGTGTAACCAAGAGGAGACAGTGTAACCAAGAGGAGACAGTGTAACCAAGAGGAGACAGTGTAACCAAGAGGAGACAGTGTAACCAAGAGGAGACTTGAATTTTTTAAATGAACTTCTAGTTGACAGTTAATTTGTAGGGGCTGGGAAAAAAAGGAATTAATTGAGGAGTGTTGCTGAAGGACTCACAATTTTAAGTAAACCTCTGGAGGCAGCCCAGTGATATCAGGTCACAACTGTTTGTTGATCAGCACATGAAGTTAGAGATGGGGAAGCAAAAACTGAGAAGATTAAGTTGGAGCATGAAAGTCTGAGGGTTGAAGCAGCATTAGAGAGGGAGAAAGTAAAATGGGAGGAGAAGGTGAAGATGGCTTATGTTGTTGCAGTTGAGACAATGATGACACCTGTTTGGGACCAGCTGGTTCCACTTAACTGGGATTAAGGAGCGACACTGGAAAAGTAAATGAGCTTCTTAAGGATGAATTCACTGTCCTATTACATTTTCTCACTTTAAAGAGTTTATAAAAGCTGCATGAAAGATGCAAATGGCAAGTGACCATTATGTTCCTGCTTTAGGTCAAAATTAGCAAAATTCAACTCTAAGTGTGTTTTTTGTTTGTTTAGTTTTTCCCCACCCTTTTCCAGCTGAGGACCATGGACTCAGACTTGGAAGTGCAGATCCTCTTTCCCACTGCTTCACATTCAGCCGCTCCAACGCGAGTTGCAGATCACTACCTCATGAAGAGCAGCAGAACCACATGACCTGCAAAAAGGAGGGATGAGATTCTGAGGTCACCAAAGCAAAAGCCTCCCACCATCTGGCTATGCCTATGTCCAGAATCTGTGACAGAGGGCAGCCCTGATGGACTGTGTTCACTATGGACGAAGTCCAATAACAGAACACACCTTAATTTCAGATCGGGCAGGTCGTTCCTCCCAATCACGCCTCTCCAGGTCTTGCTGTCATTGCCTACATGAGCATTAAAGTCTCCCAGTAGGAAAATGGAGTTGCTACATGTAGCACCCTTGAGCACCCTCCACCAGTGAATCCAAGAAGGTTGGGTATTCTGACCTGTCACTTGGCAAATAATCGCAGATAACAGTCAGGACCTGTTCCCCAAGCTGAAGGCGCAGGGAAACACCCCCCTCATTCACTGGCAGAAACTCCAGTGTACTGAGCGGATAAAGGATTGCCCACCCTGCTCACTGCCTCTCAGTGAAGGCAATTCCAGATTGGAACGACGTCGATCCCCTCTCCAGGAGACTGGTTCCGGAGGCCAAGCTAGTTTAGGTTCTTTCCCTTTCAGAGAGGTGATATTCCATGTCCCAAAAGCCACCCTCGATAGCCGGAAATCAGTCTGCCAGGGCAGGTTTTTCGGACTGCGCCTGGGCACCAGTCGCTCTTTGTGGATGGGGCCGTGGTAACCCAGTCTTGTGCAGGGTACACAGGTCCCTTGCTCTTTTGACAGTTATAGGGTCCTTTGAATTGCTCTTTGTCTGGTCCCTCACCCAGGACCAGACAAAGAGCCATGTGCGTGTGTAATACACCTTTTTCCTTGGGGATCCTACCACATTGCAAAGCAACCCCCCCAAATAACATATCCCTGCACCATGTTAAAGTAGAAATTCACAGAAGGGACTTTTGAATCAGTTTGATACAAATAACCAGCCATTTTAAGTAACACATATGTTATTTGTAATAGATGCCACACAAGAACATTTTCTGACCTGACGAGCAGTGTCAGTGTTACTCACAAAGGAATGAAGTGAATGAATCTATTGTTCAAACCTTTGTGCAATTCTGTGGATGAATGTACACAGTGATGAGGTCAGGTGGCAGATGTCACAAATGGTAATCTCTAACAAAGTTAACAAAATGTCAGTTCTAGGTGGCGAATGGCTACAACGGATGTCCAGAGTATAATGCTAGCATTACACATGCAACAATAGGAAATATGTTAGGATGAAATACATTTAACATTTCCTTTCTGGTTGTATAACAGCATCATATTGCTTCTTGTTTTGCTCACCAACAGACATGGTGACGTGGTGACTAGAGTTCCCTGTGAGAGGAAACAAACATGTTTGTCATAGCACTTTCTCATCTTCAGCTGTTTGCTTTTATGGACTCAGGTTACTGCTGAAAGTGAATAATATAATTTCTAGTACCTGTAACCACAGTGGGGGTGAAATTAGCAGAAAGAGGTGTAGCCTACTGTAAGAGGATTTGAGAGTAAGGAATGGCACAAAGAGTGTAGACTGTTTTTAGGAGCAGTGATGCTGAGCTTATTTGTGTTAGCATAAAACTCAATGTACCCATTATGCCATCTAAGCACCATCCTAAATTCATCAAGGGAGCTTAGTTCCCCATGTAAGGACATGCTGACCGCCCTGTGGAGCAAAACAGTTTTTAAACACACACTGCTGACCCACTATACACTTTATAACACAGATGGAAGTTAAGAACACAGCTTCTAAAACAAGTAGTATGACACAAGAAGAAAAGAGTGCAGATTAAGACATATTGTCTAAAATTCTAACCGTGACTATCTATGACAGGTACAGTGTCAAATCAGTGCATCACCCTATCAGTGTATGGTTTTTTTTTCCTTTTTCTCCTTAATCTTGAAACTTCCTTTTAATTTTCCAATTGCTGTCACTTCAAGGAGCATGCACATAAAATTCCCAACTAAACACTCTGTGCTAAATAAGCATGTCACAATGCTAGTAATGTGGCCATTGGTAGCAGGATCAGATTTTTTCAATTTAGTGAAATAAATAAACTAATCCTTGTTTGAAAACAAACAAAACAAACAAAGTTGATGCATTTTTGTTTGTTACTGAAATTGTTCTCCTTGCACAGACAAACAAAAGTAATGTCATGTTAAAAAGCAACCTTCTTCAAGTGTAGGTTTTATGTAACAAGAGATCAAATAAACCTGTCCTCAGCAGGTCTTAAAATTAAACTCATGATGAGACCCTGTTATCATTTATTTAACAAAAATTAGGCCAAAATGTTGACACATTGTGTGAAACATTAAGTACACCCCTACTGCTTCCATCAGAATTAAAAGAAGGAGAAACATCCAGGTGTTGACAATCAAATGCAATTGATTAATTGATCATCACCATTTGTGACCATCTCTATAACAGCAGAGGTAAAAGCAAAGAAAAGACATCAGCAATTGTTGATGGGCTTTATGACCCTTCCCATCAGTCTGGGTTATAAATCCTTTTTTAAACAATTTAAAGTCTTATCAATCTACTGTTTAGTGTGTACTGTCCTAGGAGTGGACACCACAGGAAATTCACTCCAAATGTCAGAGTCTACAGGCCTGAGTTAGCATTGTAAAAGGTTCAAAGTTTATGACAGTACAATTAGAAAAAGACTGAGCAAATATGGCTTTTATGGAACGTGGACAGGAGAAAGCCTCTCTGGAAAAATACACGACAGCACGGCTTAGGTTTGCAAAGGTGTTAGCAAACCACAATACTTCTGAAACTGTGTCTTTTGGCCAAATGAGATACTAAAGAGATCTTTGATCATGATGTGCATCATGATGTATATCAGCACAAACCCCTCATACTTCAATTGAACTCAATTCATTTTTTTTTTTTACATCGTGCCAAAAATTATAACAGTTGCTTAAAGGCAACCCAACAACCATATGACCCCCTATGAGCAAGCACTTTGGTGACAGTGGGAAGGGAAAACTCCCTTTTAACAGGAAGAAACCTCCAGCAGAACCAGGCTCAGGGAGGGGCGGGGCCATCTGCTGTGATTGGTTGGGGAGAGAGAAGGAAGACAGGATAAAGACATGCTGTGGAAGAGAGGCAGAGCCATTAATCATTAAATGTAGAGTGTTGCATAAACACAGTGAGTGGGGAAATAAACGGTGAGTGAAGAAGAAACACTTGGAGCATCATGGGAATCCCCAAGCAACCTAGACCTATTGCAGCATAACTAAGGGAGGATTCAGGGTTGCTGAAGAAAATGAAGAAAAGTTTGAAGTCTAATCTTAAAAGTAAAGGGTGGCTGTCTCCTGAATCCAAACTGGGAGCTAGTTTCACAGCTGAAGGCTCTGCCTCCCATTCTGCTGCCATATTTGTGATTAGTCAAATGCTACCAATGCCACCCTTTCATGTGAGCATGTGGAAGAAAACTTCAGTAAATTGACAGTCAGCTTCATGTGATCGCTTAACTTGATTGGCAGTGTTTGGGTAAGTGAATCCATTTAATGGAAAGATACCCTGGGTATGTTGAACTCTTTCGTAGTACAGGACCCTGGGCACCTTGCAGTCATAGAGTCGACTGTGAACTCTCTGTTTACCAAAGTATTCTAGAGTCAAATGTGAGGCCATCTGTCTGACAGCTAAAGCTTGGTTGAAACTGGGTCATACTCCAGGACAACAATCCCATGCACAACAGCAAATCTGCAGCAGAATGAGCTGGAGGCTTACTTACTTTCATACAGTTTCTCAGTATGAAAGTTTAATGACTTCCCTCCTAGTTTCATAAATGTTACCTCTCCATCAAAGCTGCACAGTTCTCTCGCTATCAATCAAAAACTGCCCCCGCGTGTGTTTGTGTGTGTGTAATACACCTTTATTTAGACGCGACAGCACATTTATGCAACTTGCTGTGAACTCCTGTGAAGTGTTCAACAGAGTTTAGCTTTAAAATGTTAATGTGCATTTGGTCAGAATCATTTGCAAGAATTTGACCTGCTGAAACCAAGAACTAACAAACCAACTGTATGCTGGCTAGCCATTAGTGCCCTAACATTTTTCACCCGAGATGAAACATTTTCAGGTCACATCAAAATGTCTCTGCATCATTTCTGGGCCCAGAGGCTAATTGGATTTCTAGATACAAATATTGTCTGGAAACCATGAAAATTGGGGTGACTGGTGAGACGGTATTAGCGCTGACACTTTGGAAGTAAAAACTGTTTTTTATGATGACTGAATTTCAGACAATTCAAAATATTTTTTTAAAAAGTTGACAGTAATGTCAGAGCAGTCAGGAATGCAAACTTCCTCACTCGTATGAGGCAGGAGACTGTAGATACAGTATGGACATGGCAAGCTCAGCCATTGGATTGAGATTCTGCATTTTGAGGCCTCAGCGCCTTTTTGAGTTTTTGTTTTTCCTTCTTTGTCTTTGTTTTTTTGGAGCCAGTTTATCAAATGAGAATGAAAAACAATTACCACATTACAGTATTCATGTTATTTGTATTATTAACCGCAGGTGTACAGCAGCCTCTTAACATCGAGCTGACAGCCATCTGTGAGTTTGAGCCGAGTCTGAATTTGTGTTGAAATGAGGATTATTTCACACTTCACTGTTTGAATACAGCGGATTCCTCATGATACAGATGTGCAAACACGGGGAAAAAACACAGCAAATTTAATTCCAAAAAACACTCATTAGTCTCAGCTGTAGAGGTCATACTACGTATTAAAGAAGGTGCAAGTAACTGAAAATCAGTACACTGTTGTTCATTTCTTTCACATATTGGTTTCCTCCCGTTGTATTCATCAGCCTGACCAAATGTCATTTTTTTAGTTGAATGTTGTTTTGTATTTCAAAGTAAAGCGACCTCTCTCCTTTCATCTCCAGCGTCGCTGTCATAAAACTCCTGACCTGTTGGTTATTGCTGCTGAAAGTTGCGATTATTTCGTTCACATTGGACACTGACACTGACTGGAGCTGGGCAAGCTGAGAGACCAGCTGGTCTGCTTTCACTGTTCAGACATCAGTTTTGATCAGCTCTTTTTATGGAAACATAATTAGCATTAACAGATAAACGAGCTTCAGTGATTTAGCATCTTAACAGATGAGTTTCCTCTTGGTCAGAGTATGTGATCTAGAGAAGAATGAGTGGTAAAAAGTTGTTAATAACTCCTTTTGAACTTCAGCAGGGAAAGCTGTAATGATGATGGAGAGGGGACGGTGGTTCTTACAAGTTGAGCATGTGCAGGCTCACTCAGCACTTTAGATTAGCATCTATGAGAATCTCTGAATGTAAGATGTTTAAACAGCCTTTAGTCCTCTTAGATAGTCACAGTTAACCATGTCACTCACTGCTCAAGCCTTTTAATTCAGCTGATTCTTCATTATTCATGTATTTGAAGATAGTTCAAAATTGAGATCTTTGTCTGTGTTTGTGAGCTCATGAACAGCATTTTTTTTTTTAAATCAATTTGTGGTTTTCTCAGAACGGGGTTGTCTCCGCTTGCCTGTCTGTGAATGTCTCTGCATACCTCCTCAGGTTGTTGTAGAGGGTGTCAGTGACTCTCATTTGGATACCTGTAAAGGTGGAACTCTTTCACAGGATTTTGATTATGTAAACAGGACTACGATATACGCGATATTCATAGAAATCTATTATTAAAGTTGATGTCAACTGTTTACATTTAAAGACAGAATAATGGATGCCTATTGGGTCAAAAGGTAAGCAGTGGGAGTGCTACCAGCAGTCTACAGGACTGTGCGTACACCGGGGCTTGTGAACATGCTTTGAAGGTGACCTTTAACAGGTTCAAAGGATGAACAGAGAAAGAGGGTGAGGCATGAGTCAGAATCTTAACTGGGAATGTTCTTTTCTTAGCAATTGTAATGTTAAATAGTCCTAATAGAACAGATGTGCTTGTTTAATTTTTTGAGCTTGGCTTGTTTCAGTAAACTGGGCTTTTAAAAAATATATTCAGATTCAATAAATTCAGTTTGATAAAGCTGAAGGTGAATCCCTTCAGAATAGCTTAGACTGTCAGAATAGTTTTCAGACACACTGGGTTTGATCTCCACAGTCTCTCAGTGCTTATGTGAAGGGGACATGAATCTAATTAAGCTAGCATCAAATGTATCACTCTGACATATGGTGGCCTGCATTTGCATTCTTTCATACTATGTGGCATATAAGGTTTGGTTTAGCACTGTAAAAGTCTATGGCTACAAACTGTCTCAGTGACTTTTATCTCTTCATGTGATCCCAGACTTGTTTCTTCATTATTTGTAATAGTTAAAATTTTACATTTGATTAGCAGGAGGCTCAGATATCTAGGAAACCCCCACCACTGAAGCATATATCCTGGTCAAAAATCTAATTCCTCACAGTGATACCTGAGGCCAAGGTAAAGCCATCCAGAAGAAGGATATGATTAAATACCATATTTCTAAGATTTGGTACAAGGGAAGTGAAATGCCTTCCTTCAGGTAATGCCACCGTTTTCCCACAGCAGCGACAGCAACACAACAGCGAGATGCTCCTGCTCTGTGGTGAAGTCAGTTATTTCTGTTTGGTTCAAGGTGCGGCTGGCAAAGTTCAGTCTGTTGAGCCATAACTGCGCCCAGTCCCACGTCACTGGCATCAGTGTATTGAGATTTTGCATCTGACGTGAGGTTTCTGCTATATTGGACATGATGATGCCTGCCAGTTCTGCTGCACTGTTGGGAGCAGCAATCACCATCGACAGAAAGAGAATCTTTTTTAATCACTTTCTGCTGATTTGGATAGAAGAAGACAAGCAAAAAGTATTTATCTGATACAGTGGCATCAGATAAATAGTAATAACAGTTACAGTCGAACAATATTTAACCATTTAACATTTTTCTATTTATTTTTATTCTCAGCTTTTTTAAGCTGCCTCCTCCACCACTACTCTCTGCAACTGCCTTTCATCCTCTTCCTCTTCAACTGAAGCCTTACTCCTGAACTGAAGTTAAGGCTCTAACATAAGAACTCTTACAAGAACATGCTTATTCATTCTTGATATTATCACAATCAGTTATTGACAGGAGGTTTGTCTGCAACTCTCCTGTCTCCAGACAGCTGACAAGAGCCGACAAACAACAACATCCCCCATAGCAAAATTGGTATGGCCCACACAATGTGCTTACACATGGCCCACATACCGCAAAGAATGACGGCCCTTTGTTGGCCCAGATCTGGTTTGCCAGATGTGGCCCACACATGGGCCAGCACAAGGCCAGTTGCAGACACACTGGCGGTCCTGTACCTGCCCATGTGTGGATTACCTCTGGCAAACCTGATCTGGGCCACCAAAGGGCCGTCATTCTTTGCGGTATGTGGGCCATGTGTAAGTGGTGTCCAGTTGCAGACACACTGCTGGCCCTGTGCTGGCCCAGAACAGTTTCAGCTCTGGCCCCAGATGTCAGCCGAATGTGTACCTTAATCAAGCCATGTAATAACAACATGTGCTGCAACATCAATATGATGAAACTCTGTTCAGACAGTGAATGGACTGATTCTTATATAGCACTTTTCTACTCTCCCAGATTACTCAAGTATTCTATACAACATGCCACATTACATAATCACACACTTTCTCCTAACTACATTCATACACATTCACACTCCTGACATGCAGACTAGAGGAGTCAGGGATGAACCACTAACCTTCCGATCAGTAGGTGACCTGCTCTACCTCCTGAGCTACAGCCACTCAGTGGTAAACATGAGTAAACCCTCACTAGGTTTTGGATAAAGTGTACACTCACAAACCTGTCAAACCTGCATTTGAAACGTTGGCTACCATAGCAGTATAGTATTACAACATGGCATTTGGGTCTTCTAACTAAAATGGGAAAATAGGAACATAAACAGTGCCATCATTGCCAGACCTGGCCCACATCTGGTTGACATACACCCTGCCATGACACCAGTCAGTCAGAAGTGCCAGGTTGGTGCCAGATCCTGGCCAGACCTGTTTGCTATGAGCCTGGGCCACATAAACCAAACCCCAATCGGGCCAGATATGGCATGCCATCACATAAACAGTGCCATCTATGCCAGGCCTGGCCCATATCTGGATGACATACCACTTACCATGCCAGAAGTCAGCCAGCAGTGCCGGCTTGACACCAGATCCAGGCCAGACCTTTCTGCTATGTGGGATACAGTTATAAGTTAACAGTATAAGTCATTGACAATGTATGTGATAATATGCAGAGACGTGACAATATCAAAATGTAATAAAAATCAGGTAAATACATCAGTAGTGACCATTGACCATTTTCCACTTCTTCAAGTGACTGCAGTTTCAGTCCACTGACTGAGATTTGTTACTCATCTTGACACAAAACACTGATAAGTACACAAACTGTCCTAGGCCTTCAGATCTCATCCAGTATAGTTTGCGGGATTGTTGATAACATAATGATATAAATAGTGTGGCTAGAAGTTGGAATGACCTGGAATAAGGCCTTTAAATTATGAGGTTGTCTTAGAAGATACTGGAGAAGACCCACATATACTTCATGTGATGCAACTGACACCTTGTTACTACACCACAGAAGATGTGGCAGGTCCTAAAACTCTTCACAGAAGAAAGTGATGAGGAGGACTTCCCAGAGTTCTCTGGCCCTCAGTTGCAGATCTAAATACAACTGACTCGTGGAAAAGCCTTTGAAGTTCCAGCTTCTTTCAAGCAGCGAAAAAGTGTCACAGCCAGGGGTCCACCCTGTACATGTTTGCTTTTTCCACTATGTTGACCTCCAAACCCACCTGGAGACAGCTAGTTGGCTCTCACAGATTTGGCACTTCAGGAAGTGGTCACTTTCTCATCTTCTTATAGTCCAGTGAGGAAGAGGGCGGAGGAAGCAAGCCAGAAGAAAATATCAGAAAGGAAGCAGTCAGGATTTACCTAAACCTGGCTGCTTCCTTGCTCAGTTAGTCTGCAGGTTAGTCTGACTTTACATTTGTGAGATTGGAGGAAAGATACAGAATGTGGAGTTTGTTCTGGACCGACTCAGATCGGCTCAGGTGCCGTAAGTTATAAGACGTGTGGAAAACCCGAATTAAAGCTTTTTCCATGGGTGATTTTGTTGTTGTTGTTTTGGACTGGTGTGGAATAAATGAATAAACTAATGAAAACCCAGATTTGATTTCTTAATTTCCTTTTCTTGTAAATGAACCGCAGCAATTACTATGAACTGAAATTTATCTTCATGTTATGAACATAAATTTGTCTCATTAGCCTCTTTTCCATTAGTACCTACTCGGATCGACTTGCCACGGCTCGCCATGACTTGACTCAGATCGACTGGTTTTCTATTACAATCAAGCACTCTCGTGACTCATCTAGTGACGCCACTCACCAGCCAATCGGTGGCATGCAGTCTGACGACATCACATTTTTAGTACCTGTTCAGATTGCTTGGAACCCCGGCCAAGCAGGTACTATTTAAGTACCTGGTACCAGCTACTATGACCTAATGGAAAAGCCTGAAAACTGTGGCGAATCATGGCGAGTCGATCTGAGTAGGTACTCATGGAAAAGGGGCTACTGACACTGCCTGAGAGAAGAATGTGTAATGTAAATAGAATGGGTTCTACCACAGAAAACTGTGGAACTTATTAACCTTAGTGTGTGATGAGACTCCCCGTTTACATGAAGAAACTGGACTCTGTTAGACAGATACAATTCAAAGAGCTGAAGCGCAGTATCTTTAAATCCTATGACATGCTCTAATTTCTATTGTGAGATATTGTGGTCAACAGCATCAGGTTGGAGATATTTGGCAGATAATTGGCTAAGACAGTTGGGTCAAGTGATGACTAATGGTTTAATTACTGCGAGCTTGAATGCCTGTGGTATGTAGCCCATTAACAGTGTATATAAATCCATAAGGACTAACAATCTGACCAGAAATTGAAATGAACTGACATGAAGCCACAAGCACTGATGCAGGGCAGCACCAACACTGCCATGTCAGAAGAGATGGGAAATGTTTCAGCTCGAGTGCTAAACTGGGAGGGTGTATTTAGTATACAGGGTGGGCCATTTATATGGATACACCGTAATAACATGGGAATGGTTGGTGATATTAAAGTCCTGTTTGTGGCACATTAGTATATGTGAGGGGGCAAACTCCTCAAGATGGGTGGTGACCATGGTGGCCATTTAGAAGTCAGCCATCTTGGATACAACTTTCGTTTTTTCAATAGGAAGAGGGCCATGTGACACATCAAACTTATTGGTAATGTCACAAGAAAAACAATGGTGTGCTTGGTTTCAACGTAACTTTATTCTTTCATGAGTTATTTACAAGTTTCTCTCTGTTCACAGCCATTGACATGTCGAAGAGGTTAACACGTGAGGAGCAGATCGAAATTGTGTAGATATCTGTTGAACGCAGTAACCGGGTCATTGCAGCAGATTTCAATGCGAGACACCCTACGAGACCACCCATCTCCCATGCTACAGTTAGCAAACTGCTTGCTAAGTTTCATGAAACTGGTTCAGTGTTGGATTTGCCAAAATGTGGACGCAAGAAAACTGTCACTAATGAAGAAACATCAGTGGCTGTCCTAGCTTCATTCAGCAAGAGCCCACAGCGTAGCACTCGCCGCATGTCACTGGAGAGTGGCATTAGTCGAACATCCCTTGGGCGGATATTAGCTACTCACAAATGGCACCCTTACAAACTCCAGCTACTGCAGCATCTCAACGAGGATGACCCAGATCGGCGCACAGAATTTGCAGAATGGGCAAAACAAAAATTGGAACAGGACCCTCAGTTCACGCAGAAGATTTTGTTCAGTGATGAGGCAAACTTTTATGTGAATGGTGAAGTTAACAAACAAAACCACCGCTATTGGTCTGACACTAACCCACATTGGATGGATCCCTCCAAGACTGTTGGAACAACAAAAGTGATGGTTTGGTGTGGTATATGGGGTACAACGATAGTGGGTCCATTCTTCATCAATGGAAACCTCAAGGCCACTGGATATTTGAAATTGCTACATGATGATGTGTTTCCCTCTTTATGCACTGAAGCTGGCACGTTCCCTGAGTTTTTCCAGCAAGATGGTGCACCACCACATTATGGGTGCCAGGTCCGAGCATTCCTAGATGAACAGTTTCCTGGAAAGTGGATTGGTCGTCGTGGGCCAGTTGAATGGCCCCCAAGGTCTCCCGATCTGAGCCCCTTAGACTTTTATCTTTGGGGTCATCTGAAGGCAATTGTCTATGGTGTGAAGATACGAGATGTGCAGCACCTGAAACTACGGATACTGGATGCCTGTGCTGGCATTTCTCCTGCGGTGTTGCTATCAGTGTGTGAAGAGTGGGAGAAGAGGGTTGCATTGACAATCCAACACAATGGGCAGCACATTGAACACATTTTATAAGTGGTCAGAAACTTGTAAATAACTCATGAAAGAATAAAGTTACGTTGAAACCAAGCACACCATTGTTTTTCTTGTGACATTACCAATAAGTTTGATATGTCACATGGCCCTCTTCCTATTGAAAAAACAAAAGTTGTATCCAAGATGGCCGACTTCTAAATGGCAACCATGGTCACCACCCATCTTGAGGAGTTTGCCCCCTCACATATACTAATATGCCACAAACAGGACTTTAATATCACCAACCAGTCCCATTTTATTACGGTGTATCCATATAAATCGCCCACCCTGTATAATGTGAGTAGGGCTGCCACAAACGATTATTTTGATAGTCGACTAGTCACCAGTTATTTTTGCAATTAGTCGACTAATCAGATCATGCATCCATTGGACGTAAAACGTGCAGCTTATTGCACCAGCATGCATCTGCGCTTATAATAACTATCATTAGCTTACAGCTTGAAGTGTTTAAGGTATGTGCTAACTAAAAATAAAGACAAGATGATAGTTTATTAAACTTTTAATGCTCAGCCGTCTGCTTCTTGCTCCCTAAAATTTAACAGGACACTGGAGTAAATTCTCGCCCATCTCACCTTCTGTTTAATCAGTTTTCTATTTGACGTTTATTCAGCTGTGTGAAAACTATAACTTTAATCTCAGCCAAACCGATTTACTGAGCAACAAATAAAACACTGAAAAAAGCCAAACAATAGCATTTTAAGTTATCTAAGTGACTTATATATCATGTTTAACCTGAGTAGCGAAAGACCGCGGTGGGTTTGAAAATGATGTGCCGGGAGTTCACTGTTCTCGCCGGCTCTAGTGAGCCTTGAACCACGGCTAGCTATCGAGCTGGTGGGTAACAGACGTCTCCGAAACGTCGGAGCACTTTTGAAAATATGTGATGTCTTGATAAACCGAGCAGATATTTGAAGTTTACACAGCTACAGTCTCGCCTGAAAATATGTTAAAAGTTTATTTTGTGACCCAGAAAGAGTAATTAGAGTAATATTAAAACTAAGTAGCTGCCGCCATTGTTGGAAACTGGAATTGGCTGGGCCACGCTATGAATTCTGGGATAGGTTGGGCCACGAAGGATACACCTGACCCATCCTTCAAATCTGGGGAAAAGGAGGACATATTTGTCGGCCACATTTGGAGAAGTCTTCGAATTTGCACAGCCTGTGTCGTGTCGCTGTAACGTAATCGGCCCCTGAATTTGGACACAGCTACGATACTGGAGTTGCTTCTTCTTCTTCAGGGTTTAACGGCAGCTGGCATCCTTGTAGATGCATTGCTGCCATCTTCTGTTTCAGTCCGTTATTACACTCTTAAATCCTACTGCTTATTCCTGCATCTTTCAGGATCTTACAAAGCTTCAAACGAAGTGTCAACTATTAAATTTGTCGTCGACTGATCGTGGCTAGGGATGGGTATCATTTAGGTTTTATCCGATACCGGTGCCAAATCGGTACTTTTGAAACTGTGCCGGTGCTTAAACGGTGCTCGAACCGGTGCTTAAAGAATGGAAAACACAAACTTTGTCCAAAAACCTCTTATGTTTTCATTTTTAGCAGTCTCTTTTTTTCTGCAAAATGATAAGCACTGTCCAGCCCCACGCACGGGGCGATCCGCACTAACTCGCTAATGGAGATTTAGCACACCCGCAGTAGATGTGCTCGTTGTGAGGTCTTGCAGCAAGCTATCAAATACGGTGCATTTCTCGGCTTTTAAAAAACGCTATGCGTCGCCAGGTGTTTCATCAGATTCGAGGTGTTACCTCCTTTGCACGGTATCATCTTAAAGCACTTGTTGCAGGCTGCTGAGTTTGCATCTTTTGCTGTGAAGTACAGCCAGACTTGACCGCTTCGCCTTGGGCATTTTTAATCTGTAGCTCTGCTCTAAAAGAACGTACGTACCTGGGCCCGCCTACTATCCTTGGAAAGTTAAAATGATTGGCTAGAATCCAAAGTGTATGACATCTCAGGAAATAAAAAGCACCGAAATAAAGCACCGAAATGTGCGCTGCTTTTCGGTCTGGTTACTACCGTTTATGTCAGAACCGGTGCCATAATGGTACCGGACACCGGCACCCATCCCTAATCGTGGCAGCCCTAAATGTGAGGCATTCTATGAAATTATTTACATTAAATATTAACAATTTTGCTGTAATGAATTTATATATAATGCAAGCCGTCCTCCACTCACTATTTCTGGTTAGTAAAAATCATAATGACTGATCTGAACCAGAGCTTTTGTTTTTAATGAATTAATCATGTTTCATAGACAACAATTCAAACAGTCCTGAATACTTAGTTTTTGTTCTACTGTTGTTATTTAAGTTACTCCATCCATTTTAGCAATCCTCATAAAATTACCTTGGAAATAACATTTTTCACTGATAACCAGATAAAAATGAATATTAGGATCACTGATGTTGCACTCCAATTATTTGTCAATCTTTTTTTTTTATGTTGATTGTCTCTGTAAACAACAGTTGCAGGAAAACAAGCAAAACAAAGAAAAGGAAACACACAGTGGAGATCAGCATGATATTCCAGAATAATGCTGTCCTTATTTGGATTCTCCAGATTATTTATGTCTTTAATACAAATCACTTTGACCTCTTCAGGTATTCCATTTAACTTTATCCATCCAAGGTAGCTTGTACTTTCTGCTGCTTTTTGAGGTATCAGACATGTTGGGCAATATTAGTGTCCTTTTTTGTCAGGTATTCTATTAAAATAATATATGTTTCCTTAAGTTGTTTTTCTTGCCTGTTTCAGTAAATCAGTCGGATGATGAATGCTGCTTTCTCCATGGGAGTAAGGGACAGATGTCTCTTTTTTGGTGTTATTTTTAAGCAAAAAAGACGAAGACCTCTTTCTCCAGGGACAACTGTTCTGTCAATGGTGCATCAGCTCCTATCTCAGCTCCACTAGACACCTTTCTAGCATAGGAACACTGTTTGGTGTTTAATGTGTAACTGATCTTCTGGACAGTCTGAGGTGCAAATTGCTGGTACTAGATGGGCCAAAACATAATTTCCCAGAGGTGTTTTATTGGATTTAGGGTCAGGGGAGTGTGAGGCCACTTAATGGTATCAATCCCTTCATCCTTCAGGAACTGACAGCATAAAAAGTTGGTCATTGTGCAGGACCCACTGCACCAGTGTAGGGTGTGATAGTGAGTCCAAGGATTTCATTGTGGTTAGTGGCAGTCAGGGTGCTGTTGCCCAGTCTGTGGAGGTCTGTATGTATGTCCTTCCATGGATATGCCTCCCCAGACCATCACTGACACTGGTCGTATTGGTAAATGGACTGATTCTTATATAGCGCTTTTCTGCTCTCCCGGAGTACTCAAAGCGCTGTATACAAAATGCCACATTCACCCAATCACACCCATTCACACCAGCACTGTCTTCTAAGTTTCTTAGTGCTTCCTAACTACCATTCATACACATTCACCTTCCGATGAACACATCGGAGAGCAATTTGGGGTTAATATCTTGCCCAAGGATACTTGGCACGCAGACTGGAGGAGCCACGGATCGAACCACCAACCTTCTGATCAGTAGATGACCTGCTCTACCTCCTGAGCTACAGCCACCCTATTGAATGATGCTATAAACAGCATAATGTTCTCTACAGCTTATCCAGACCCTTTCAGATCTGGAACATCAGAATGAAAAATATCTTTATTATCATTGTAACTAGGGCTGGGCGATATGGCCTAAAATCCATATCATGGTATAATTTGAAGCATGTGCGGTAACGATATATATCGCGATATATTCTTTTCTTCTGTATAACGTATTTTCCGCACTATAAGGAGCACTTAAAATAATTTAATTTTCTCAAAAATCAACGGTGCACCTTATAATGAATTCTGGTTGTGCTTACTGACCTCAAACTGATTTTATGTGCACGGCACTCAAAAATCTGTCACTTTGGTAAGCTACGAAGCCGCACCGCTTGATGGATTGTCGGAGCATTACGGCTACTGTAGGCAGGAGCCTCGCGGAGTAATCTGGGTCCAAAACTCCGTCTGCTGCAGGTCCTAGACTCAAACGAACACTGCGGCATCACTGAGAGTTAAAAACTGTCTAAATTATTTTATCTTTAATAAAATGATCAGCGTTGCTGCTTTACCAGGTGTAACAATTAAGTTTAACATCCAGGCATCAATGAAAACAGAATTTATTAAATTTAGCAGAGTTAGAAGTTAGCAGGAAGTTAGCTCGCTAGTTTCCACCTAAACATGATATAGCATGTTCTGACTGAGAGATTTCTGAAAGAATTCATGCATGTAGCATGTGCTACGTGATATTCTAGCTACACAGCTATGTTAGCATAAAAGAAACAGTGAAGCTGGAGGATGAACGCTAACTTTTTTCCACTTGATAAAAGTTAGCGTGAGGGTTCCTGATGGTTAGGGACAAATGCAGTCGCATGGCAGGATGCTGTAAACGGACCAAACTTCAGTCAGGAGAACAACTGAGATAATCCATCCACAACACGAGGTTAGTCATTAATATACTGCAACAACATGGGAGAATTCAGCATTAATGAATCAATGGTACAGAAGTGGGGGAAGCGCAGTTTTTGGCTTTCCTCATATTCCAAAACGTGCTTCGTCTCTTCGCTATTACTGTCGCCGGCATAATTTGTAGATGATTTTGCTTACAGCCGCTGCGATGCTTTCGACCAAAACATGCATAGCTTGATGACACCATCAACATGCGCTATTGCGGTAGAGCGGTATAGTCAAAATCTCTACCGTTGGTCAAATTCATATCATTTCTACCGCGTACCCTTTATACTGCCCACCCCTAATTGTAACAAGTACAACAAAATTAAGTGCAGTCCTTGTGGTGTCTAGAAAGAAAAGTTTCAATATAATTACAAAAGAATAATATAAAAAATGAGTTAGAACACAGTCATTCAGTATAATAAATAAAACCTTATTGTACATAAACACTATTACACATGGCATCCATTGCACTTTACTTGTCAGGCTGAATTAGAGGCGATTACATGTCATTCAATTCAACAGCTACAGGGTGGAAATGGCTATTCAGACTGTTTGTCTTTGTTTTGATGCGCTGGTATCTTTTGCCTGATGGCAGCAGTTGGAACAGATTATGAGCTAGGGTGTGAGGAGTCTTTTATGATATTTCCTGCTTTCCTGAGGCAGTGAGAGCTGTGCAGCATCCAGGGAGGGTAAAGAACAACCAATGATCCCATAGGCAATCTTTACAATCCCTTGAAGTGTTTCACTCTGTGATGATGTGCAGCTGGAAAAAAGACAGTAGCACAGGATGCTCTTGATAGAACATCGATAGAAGGACACCAGCAGCTTTTGAAGGATATTATTTTTCCTGAGGATTCTCAGGAAATAAAATCTCTGTTGAGCCTTCTTTGCCAGCTCTGCTGTGTTCACACCCCCTTGGGTGAAGAGGGGCTGAGCTGTCAGCTGAACACTACCAGGTGGCAGGGGAGGATGCTGGACAGATCATCTGCACCTAAACGTATAGTCAGGGTGTGCTGGAAACGCCTGACAGAGGCCCGGGTCATTGAGATCTTCAACTCACGCCTCCAGCAGAGCTTTGACAGCATTCCAAGGGAGACTGGGGACATTGAGTCCAACTGGATCAATGGAGCACTTCCATTGCTGATCCTGCTGCACTGAGCTGTGGCCACAAGGTCTACATGTGTTTTGTGGACTTGGAGAAGGCATTCAACTGTGTCCTTTGGAGTGTCCTGCGGAAGGTGCTTCGGGAGTAAGGGTTTCTGGCAGATTGCTACAGGCCATTCAATCCTTATGCAACCGTTGCAAAAGCTTGCTCTGCATAGCCAGCAATAAGTCGACTCATTTCCAGTGGGTGATGGACTCCACCAGGACTGTCCTTTGTCAACGATTCTGTTCATAAATTTTATGAACAGAATTTCTAGGCGTAGCCAAGTGGCAGAAGGCTTTCACTTCCAGAGAATCTCATCTGTGCTTTTTGCAGATGATGTGGTTCTGTTAGCTTCATCAGGTGATGGCCTCCAGCTCACACTGGAACGGCTTGGAGCCGAGTGTGAAGCGGTGGCAATGAGAATCAGCACCTCCAGATCAGAGGTCTCAGAGGTCCTCAGCTAGAAAAGGGTGGAGTGCCCCCTCCGGGTCCACTCAGGGTTTGTTAGGTTTCCCCATAACAATGCGATTCTCTTTAACGATTGTCCTTATCTCGGATAACATCCACCTCTCTGACAACCACACTTGGAGAGTCCAGCTTCACCCCCACAACATTACTGGCCTGGCTAATCGGTTTATTGAATCTACTGGCATCTGCGAACCTCAACCTGCTGCCCCAGCATGCAACAGACTCATAAAAAATAGTAAGCATTGTCTGACAGATGATTCAAAAAATCTCAGCCACCATTTTCTTGTCTTTGTCACATTGAGCTGCAGATGATTCTGCTCGTGCCACATGACAGAGGAGTGCACCACAGCCCACTACTCCATCTCATCACCATCACTGATGCATCCAACCACTGCAGAGCCATCAGAAAACTTCTGAAGATGGCAGGTGTCTGTGCAGTAGCTGAAGTCTGTGGTTTATGGAGTAAATGGGAAAGGGGAGAGGACGGTCCCTTGTGGTGCCAGGGTGTGGCTGATCACCTTGTCAGACACAGCGTTGAAGACACACATATTGTGGAGAATTCAGGACATGAGAAAGGTATCCACCTTCATTACTGTAACCTCTCCCTTAACCTCTTCCAAGATCAGGTAGTCATCCCATCCTGTCTAAAATCAGCCACAATCACCCCAGTGCCAAAGACATCTCCCATCACTAGCCTGAATGATTATTGATTATTGTCCTGTGGCCCTCACTCCAGTAATCATGAAATGCTTTGAGAGACTAGTCCTTCAGAAGATTAATGATCTATCTCCCCCAGACCTCGACACCTACTAGTTTAGTTTGCATATCGCGCGAACAGATCTAAAGAAGACACCATCGCTGTAGCTCTCCACTCTGTGCTGAGCCACCTGGAGCAGCGGCAAAGCTACATCAGAATGCTCTTTATGGATTACAGCTAAAGCATGGCTGCTTTTGTTTACACACGTGATTAGCTCCTTGTACTGAGAACACCTATTATCTCTTCTGCTGGAAAGCCTACAATACCCAATACTGAGAAGGAGACCTTGGGGCTGTCGAGCAGGGATTAAACAGAGGTTGAAGAGGAAGAGGTTTAAATCCTGTGTGCCGGAAGTCATTATGGGGAACATGAGGTCTCTAGGGAATAAAATGGACGAGCTGGAAGCGCTCACCCGGACCCAGAGAAAGTTCAGAGAGTCCAGTATAATGTGCTTCACTGAAACGTGGCTGAATGATCAGATACTGGATTCTAATATTTCAATCCCTTGCTTCTTCACGGTTTGAAAGGACACAGACACCGCCGCCATCGGCATAAGGAAAGGAGGTGGGGTGGGTGTGTTTGTGAAATGCAGATGGTGTAACCCGGGACATATCTTTGTTAAAGAGTGTTTCTGCAACCGCAATGTTGAGCTACTTGCCATCGGACTTTGCCCGTATTATCTGGCGAGCGAATTTACCAGTGTCATCGCCATCACTGTCTACATCCCCCGTTCTGGCAAGGCCGATGTAGCTTGTGACGTCATCAGCTTGGTGACCGCACATCTCCAAATATGCGCGGGTGCCTTCCGCCGCCTCACTGATCTAAGCTCCTGTGACACCTCCACCTCCACTCCCCACCAGCCAAGCTCATTGCCAGTATCCCCCTGGTGGCAAAGCACTACAGCCCCAGAGGCCATCTCACCCCCCCCCCCCCCCCCCCAATCAGCCAGACCAACCTCCATATCACACCTACTCAGGTGAGACGAGAGCTGGAGAGGCTCATACAGGGGGAATCAGCCGACGGCATCAGTCCCAGAGCGTTGAAAGCTTGTGTTAGCCAGCTGTGTGGAGTACTCCATCAACTATACAACCTGATCCTGCACCTCGAGAGAGTCCCAGTGCTATGGAAAACATCTTGCTTGGTCCCAGTGCCTAAGTAGAATCATCCAGAGGCACCAAATGACTACAGGCCTGTAGCACTAACCTCTCACCTCTGTTCTTCGACTTCTCTAGCAACTTTAACTCAATCCAGCCCAGGCTGCTGAGGGAGAAGTTGGAGAACATGCAGGTGGAGGCTCTGCTGGTCCAGTGGATCAGCGACTACCTGACAGGCAGACCACAGTTTGTGACACTGCAGAACTGTGTGTCAGAGAGTCTGAAGAGTAACATAGGAGCACCCCAGGGAAATGTGCTGTCCCCTTTCCTCTTCACCATCTGTACGGCCAACTTCAAGTACATCACTGAAGCTTGTTTCCCCAGAAATTCTCTGATGACACGGCCATTATTGGAAGTGTGGAGATAGGATGGGAAGAGGCATATAAAGGACTGATGGATCACTTCGTGAGGTGGTGTGATGTGAATCACCTGCAGCTGAATGATCCCGACCCTCTCCTTTCTGCATTGGTGGGACTGATGTCGAAATAGTCACATCCGATAATCAAATATAATAAAATTCCCTCCAAAATTCCCAAACTCTCTAAAAACGTCTAAAACAACACTACTGAGAATCCTTAAAAGCTCTAGAGTTAAAGTGAAAAGCAAACATTATTTCATTTTTATTATTTCCATAGTAACACATGCGGTGATATAAGCAGGATGCTTTTTCTTAGGAAGTGGATAAGTAACTAACTGATATTCAGCAACAGCTCCATAAAAGCCCTGAATATTTTGGAGCCTCTCTGTACCGTGGAGCAGAATGAAGGAGGGTTCAAATTAGACTCTATTTTATTTATATGTTATTTACAGTTGAATAAACTTTGAACTTTGTATCACCCTCATCACAGTGTGGACAGTAGCAGAGAGCATCAGGTTTGTATAGCAGTGAAAGTAAATAAAAATAGAAGTGTACAAGATAGAAAGCAAGATTGCACAGCACCCCTCACTTTTCTGCATTTCTCCCTTCCTTGCAGCTTCTCACTGCAGTGCTCTTATGTAATCTGAAAGATTATAGCAGAATGTTGTAATGCAGAGCTGATGAGAAAACAGAAGTGAAAGATAGGAGAGGAGCTGAGGAGGTAAAGCGTAAAGGGAGATGAAAGTACAGTACACAGGAGGGAAAGGTGTTTGTTTTTCAACCCGCAAATGTATTTTGATCTGTGTGCATATTGAAATTTGTGTGCACATAAAGGATTTAAGAAATGTGAATAGGTAGAGTAACTGATTATAAATGCCTCTGGCTCCTCCTCTTCTTATTTGCCAGTAAAAGATGCATGTCTGAAAGAGTCTCTTACCTCTGTCAGTGGTGACAGGAACATGTATTTGCTTTCGTATAACTAATCATATAGTAAAATAATTGTCCTTGTTTTTGTAATTATTGGCTTAATCTTTAATAATCTGTTCCACATATTTTCAACAGGATTAGCTTCATCTCCCCCTCCTTAAACATCAGTACCCCGAGCTGCCCACCTGCAGCCGCCTGGTAAAACTGGTCACTCTTGAAGGCTGAGGTTCCTTCTCGCTCAAAATATTCTTCTCCCTATGAAGGCTCAATTAAAATCTGTTTACATTCAAACTTGCATGTGTGAGATGACATTCCCACAATCACAATCAAAGACTGTCTTGATTTGGACATTCAAGAGACAATCTGTTTTATTTTTACTGCATGTTGTTTTTAGGATTGCTGTGTGCTTGAATAGTTTACCACTGATAAAGCAAAAAAATCTCTGCACTTCTTTAATCATCGCAGCATTTTCATTATTATAAGAAATTTATATTATACATTATAATAAATTTATATTTCTCTTCATGATTGATTTTTATAATAATCTAAGAATGGCTTCTCAAATCTGACTAAACCTCTATAACAGTGGACTAAAAGAATTTCTACAAACTAAAAAAAAAAAAAAAAAAAAAAAAAAAAAAAAAAAAAAAAAAACCTCTCTACCGTGTTGCCAAAGGATGTTAAATACTGAACTGCACTGATGGGACACAGTTTTGGGGGGTTTTTAGAAGCCAGAAATGTAACATCATAAGGCTTGTGCTCCCTGAGCATATTAAACCTGTGTGACTTGTATTAATAACATTTAATTTCTTTCTACCAAACTTCTCTTTCCTTTCTTTTTTGTTGCCCTTTGTTCCTCATTTCTTTGCATTTTGTAGGAATAAGATTTTTGAATGTTCAAAGTTAAGTATGATGCCTGAGTATAAAGGATTTGTTTGCATGAAATTTATTATCAAACTGAAGATGATGTAAAAAAAAGAAAAATCCGCTATAGCTGTCCTCAGGGAGCTGATTGTGAAGGGCCCTGATGTTCTTTCAAGTAATAAAGTAACTCTTCCACAGACAGGTTTTAAGTGATTTCTTGATTCGCCCGGTCAGGCAGTACTAGGACCTGGGAGTGGCTAGAATTGCTTTCCAGAACAGTGTGGTTAATCACAGTGAATTCATGATTTAATAAGGGGGATAATTACTTGTTACAGGTAGGGCTGGATGGAATCATTTTAAAAATGCGTTTTGTATTTACTGAGGTTAACTTTGATAAAAAAAATAGCAGTTTTAGACAGAGACGTGAGTGTGACAGCTCCAGCACTATAGGACAGTCTGATATTATACATATTGTCTTGGCAGTTACAAATGAACACGAGATGGTAAAATTAACTTGTTCTTATGTATTGCTTTTCTACTCTGCTTTAGCACTCACAGGACATCCAGTCATCCAAGCCTCATTCACCCATTCACGCACATTATTTCCAATGAAAGCACCACGAACAACTTAGGGTTCATTATCTTGCTCAAGGATTCTTTGGCATTCAGAATGGAGTCTGCCAGAAATCAAACCACTAACCTCAACCTAACCCAGTTGGTAGACAACATGCTTTACTTCATAAGCTACAGCCACTGTGACAGGTTCTTTTAGATGACTTTTTGTAAATTAAAAAGATTCTATTATGCTAAAGAAAACTGCATCAGGACGTACCAATATTGTACAGCATAGTGAAAGTTTGCACAACACTTCACTGTATCTGACCTGATCGTGCTGGACTGTTCATCCTCTTTTACAAGAAAAGCAAGGAAATAAATCTGCAGCTGCTAAATCTGCATGGCAAATATTGTGGGTTTGCAAACCATTTTTGAAAATATGAAGAACAGATCATTAAAATCCAATAATTACAAAAACAAGGGTGATGTTTTATTTCATCTTCAGCTTTACTTAGCTACAAGGAAGCTAAAGTACTCACAAGAAATACATGCATACTTATACTTAAGTAATAATTACTATTTAACTACTAATTGTAAGGAACAATTATCCGAGTGTATTACCAGTTATACTTACAGTGGCTTGCAAAAGTATTCGGCCCCCTTGAACTTTCCCACATTTTGTCACATTACAGCCACAAACATGAATCAGTTTTACTGGAATTCCACGTGAAAGACCAATACAAAGTGGTGTACACGTGAGAAGTGGAACGGAAATCATACATGATTCCAAACATTTTTTACAAATAAATAACTGCAAAGTGGGGTGTGCGTAATTATTCAGCCCCCTGAGTCAATACTTTGTAGAACCACCTTTTGCTGCAATTACAGCTGCCAGTCTTTTAGGGTATGTCTCTACCAGCTTTGCACATCTACAGACTGAAATCCTTGCCCATTCTTCTTTGCAAAACAGCTCCAGCTCAGTCAGATTAGATGGACAGCGTTTGTGAACAGCAGTTTTCAGATCTTGCCACAGATTCTGGATTGGATTTAGATCTGGACTTTGACTTTGCAGACTCCAAGAGGTTTTCTTCCAAGATTGCCCTGTATTTGGCTCCATCCATCTTCCCATCAACTCTGACCAGCTTCCCTGTCCCTGCTGAAGAGAAGCCCCCCCAGAGCATGATGCTGCCACCACCATATTTGACAGTGGGGATGGTGTGTTCAGAGTGACGTGCAGTGTTAGTTTTCTGCCACACATAGCGTTTTGCATTTTGGTCTCATCTGACCAGAGCACCTTCTTCCACATGTTTGCTGTGTCCCCCACATGGCTTGTGGCAAACTGCAAACGGGACTTCTTATGGTTTTCTGTTAACAATGGCTTTCTTCTTGCCACTCTTCCATAAAGGCCAACTTTGTGCAGTGCACGACTAATAGTTGTCCTATGGACAGATTCCCCCACCTGAGCTGTAGATCTCTGCAGCTCGTCCAGAGTCACCATGGGCCTCTTGGCTGCATTTCTGATCAGCGCTCTCCTTGTTCGGCCTGTGAGTTTAGGTGGACGGCCTTGTCTTGGTAGGTTTACAGTTGTGCCATACTCCTTCCATTTCTGAATGATCGCTTGAACAGTGCTCCGTGGGATGTTCAAGGCTTGGGAAATCTTTTTGTAGCCTAAGCCTGCTTTAAATTTCTCAATAACTTTATCCCTGACCTGTCTGGTGTGTTCTTTGGACTTCATGGTGTTGTTGCTCCCAATATTCTCTTAGACAACCCCTGAGGCCGTCACAGAGCAGCTGTATTTGTACTGACATTAGATTACACACAGGTGCACTCTATTTAGTCATTAGCACTCATCAGGCAATGTCTATGGGCAACTGACTGCACTCAGACCAAAGGGGGCTGAATAATTACGCACACCCCACTTTACAGTTATTTATTTGTAAAAAATGTTTGGAATCATGTCTGATTTTCGTTCCACTTCTCACGTGTACACCACTTTGTATTGGTCTTTCACGTGGAATTCCAGTAAAATTGATTCATGTTTGTGGCTGTAATGTGACAAAATGTGGGAAAGTTCAAGGGGGCCGAATACTTTTGCAAGCCACTGTACTTAAAGTCTTCTGTCAGCACTGACAGAAGTAAGAGACTGTTCCAGAAATGCATCTGTGTTTATTTACTGTTTGGGCAGTCGAAGGAGCATTTATACACAGTTACTATGCATATGCATACTATGCTGTTGCTCCAAATAGGCTGCACATATTTTTTTATTATTATTGCCATTCTTACCTGCCGTTATTGCCTCATTTTGGGTACATATTAAGCTAGAGGTATACAGGCTCAAAGCTAATTCAAGTGATCTTCAGTATCCTGTGTTAAGATTTTACTGTGGGTTTCAGGCTCACTGCTTCGGTTAGCTTATTTCTTCCAGCTAATGTAAGAGATTGCTATTGAAGCATTACCTGAGCAACCGCAACTGTTCCCAGTTACAGATACAGATTTCTTTTTTTTTTTTTCCCTTTCTTACAAAGCTCTAATACTCACTACTTATAACAACTACTGAATAAATAAAAATGTACTTATGGCAAGCATATGATAAATGCATTGTGGTCTGTCCATCTAGGCCTGCCACCACTACCAGCTGACTAATGTCACACTTGAAGCCTGAGTAATGTGCAACCTGGTGCTATATACTGAAAATGAGAGAAAGCCTGAGTTTGGTGTGAATGAACCCTTAACTCACAGACAACTTTTCACAAACACAGGGTTCGTACATGTTTTTCAGGGTGAAATTCAAGCAATTTTTAAGCACTTTCAAGGCCCATTTTCAAGCACGATACCAAAAAAAGAATGCACATTTCACTTTGCATCACCTCAGTAAGACCATGTGAAAATTAAAACAAATCATCTTAGGTTGACCTAAATACACTTTGTTCCCCTTTTGCTAAAACAGAAAAACTCACCACACGAAATACTGCAAAAGGAAAAGGTTGCCTTATATGCATGTAGTGTATAAACTCAAAACACACATTTCACTTGAACATTAAGATGTGCAAATGTGAACAAATCCTTGTCAGAGATATTCAAATAACAAACAACCCCACAAAACAGGAAACTGCACCAAACACCACAAAATAATACACAATAAGGCCAAATTAATAAGTCTTCTCATCAGACAATGATGCTTCTTTCCTGTGTGACACAAAAAAATAAGAGACGGGTGTATTTTTTTTAAAGTTCATTCCCAATAAAACAAACTGTAAGATGTTTAACTACATTGCTGTCTGTATTATTGTTGAAGTCCTAAATGATCACCTTTAAAATGTTTGTGCTAATAGCATCATGCACAGTAAACATGGAGAACAGCACTGGAGAGGCTTTGAACAGATGACATATTCAGTTCAATTGAACATAGAAGACTTTAGGAATGCACAAGTATCTACCTAACATCTATTTATTTAATCTATCATCTGTTATATTATTATGTACGTTCATCTCCCAGGCAGCCTTAAAGTATGAAATATTCATATACAAAAACATAAATTTGTCTATTGTCTCAGTGGCTGATAGTGCCCCACAGCCTCAATGTGAGCTTGAAGCCATTTATAATCTTTAAGCTCACGATAAACAGATTTTGAATGAAAGCTCTGGTAACACAAAAAAATTGTCTATTCTTTGTACCCATATGGTTCAGTCCCTCATATTACCATTATTCCCACCGTAAGGTGTTGCCAAAGGCACCAAGTTAATATTTGAAAAAGCTGCAAGAATACAAAAAAATATAAACAGTATTTACCTGGTGATAACTTCGCTTTTTGCCTTTAATCAGAAAGCCTTAAGTTGGCAAGTTATGTATCGGGCCAACGTTTAAAGCTTTCTGTCACGGTGAGCTGTGTGGCAGGCAGTGGTTGGACCCAAATGCAGGACTCTGAGACGGAGTATTTAACTTACAGGTGGCAGCTTTTATTCGCAGGCAAAACAAACTAAGAAACACAATACATGAGTGCTGGGAACAAAACAAAAACTCAAACTGGGAAGAGTTACCTAAACTGGGAGTGCAGTGCAGTGCGTGGCATGGCAAGTGAAGCTGTAGAGGACGCGACAACAAACAGGGGAAGCCATAGGGCTTAACTACACAGAGGGATAACGAGGGAAATAGGAGGAGATCACAGCTGGGAGTAATCAAACATGACGAGACCAAGGGGAAGCAAAACTCAATACATTGACATGGGGCACAGGAAACATGAGGCAATTCTCAAAGATGTAGACACTGAGAGACCGACTGAATGAATATGACACATGGAACACAGGGAAGGCACAGTGACTTCAACTAGAAGCAAGAACAACAAACATGAACAGAAAACATCAAGAGAACTCAAAACCATGAATAACAATCATCAAGGAATATAAATTAAACACAAACTTAAAACACTGTGTGGCCGACCCAGTGCCGTGACACTTTCACTTGAGAGAAGTAATTGATGTTACTGCTAATGCTAAGTAATGTTAGCCAAGTTCACAGCATATTCCATAAATCACCATGCCATAAGTAGCTGCTATAATAGTTCTTCCGTAATGCATCACACTCAGCGCATTTCAATCATTTATCCCGCGAGTTTGCTAGCTAGCAGAATAATAATAATAATAATGATATTTTTAAAATAAGCATGTGTTACGTACACATACTCATAAATGATTTTCTAGGACTTACACAAACTCCCCCACTGTGAAAAGGTGCAAATCCTTTTTGCAGACCTTTCAGGCAGCTACTTGTTGATTTGGTCGTTGTCATATCCATGATTTGTATTTGTCATTTTCCAGCAAACACTCAATAAAACAGCAACCTCCAGGCATATTAGTGCACTCATCCCCGACTGTTTGGTGGAGGGACTGTCACACATTAAAACAGACTGACATGCAGAGGTGCAAGGCAGCCAAGGTGGAGAAATGTGGCTTTTAGATTTTGCCACTCATTTTATTTCTCT
This sequence comes from Pelmatolapia mariae, assembly GCF_036321145.2. Taxonomy (NCBI): domain Eukaryota; kingdom Metazoa; phylum Chordata; class Actinopteri; order Cichliformes; family Cichlidae; genus Pelmatolapia; species Pelmatolapia mariae. The sequence goes on along the minus strand of NC_086234.1, from coordinate 29,743,600 downwards.
GTCTGATAAGAAAACTGTTCAATCAGATAGTTATTTGTAGTGAATGAAATACAGTTACAGTTTCAAGCAGTTTTAAGTACCACATCCAAAATTCAAGCACTTTTTCAGGAATTTCAAGCACCCGTACGAACCCTGCAAACATTTGGAGATTGCTACAAGCCACTGGCGTTCTGTTAGGACAAGCAAGACAAGAAGTGCTTGCCTAGGGTGTAAACGTTTTTAAATGATTCATTAAGCATGTTAGCGAAGCACCATCTCATCTTACCTATATGTTAAAGTCATGACATGCGACTGTTACACACTTGCAGATGAAGCGGAGCCAAAGTCACATGTAAAAAGAGCCAGTTTAAATGTTGGTGAGTTGTAACTGATGACTGTATTTTTAAGGCTTCGAGCAAAACCTTTCAGCCCTTGACATCTGTGCATCCTTACAGATTTGCACATTTACACAGTACACACACAACTCTCCACACAGATTGAAATCCCCCCCCCCCCTCCCCCACCCCCCCACCACACACACACACACGCACACAAAGGTTTGTTACAATAATAGCTCAGTATTTTCCGTTGACCACTGCAGTTAGTGAACAAGTCAGTCTGTAAACCATAACATTTGTATTTAGTGGCTCTTAGTTTTGTGCGCTTTGTTCACTGCTACCCAGTTCTATTTTAGTGTTACAGTTCCTCTCTCATGAGTCCTAAAGTTCACTGAAATACATGATCAAATAAATGATGGCATACAGGAGGAACGGCATATTCTATGAACTCACCTTGATTTTTAAAAACTATATTAAATATAATAAAAAAAATAAATAAAAAAACAGTTGAATGAAAATGCTTTGTGACATGGTGAACTATCAATATTTTAAAATACTGGAATAAATATAATTAAATGTAATTATTATAATAATTAAAAGGCTGTGTACTGCAAAACAGAGGTAAACTGAAAGATGCTGATCTGAAGAAGGCGGATGGAACCTGGACTTCAGTTTGTCTGTTTTTTAAACCAGACATGGTTGAGTTGACGCCCATGCTCCATTGTCAAGGCTTTCATTGCTAATCTGTTGAATCAGTGCTCATTTACTTGTTAATACTAGCTCTGTTTCCACAAATCCACACATCTTAACTGATCTCAGATCAGTTTTGCTGACTGCTGGTCGGTGTAGGTTTCATACCCCAAATCCTTCATCCTGCATTACTTAAGACCCATGCAACAGGACATAAACGCAATACCAGGGATCCCACTCGAGATATTGATTGCTAAAAACAATAAGTAAACAAAAATAAGCATTTGGGATACATATTAAAAAGGTGCAACACATTTAGTTCTTGTAATTACTGTTTGTTAAATGTCCAGTTTAACAAAGCACCTACCAGTAAAGTATGCTCAGTAAATTGAATAAAATCACTTACCTTGCTAAAACATCAGGACTAATGTAAGCCAGATTTAATGGTAGCTTTTGTTCTGGAGTCTGAGTTTGTCCTGCTTATTGAAACAGGTGAAAGTAGGATAAACTTTTTCTTATATCTGCGCTCTGACCCTGGTTGTTGCAGCAACCTACATACTGTGAGCTGAGCAGGTGAGAATGGAAGTGTGTGTGTGTGTGTGTGTGTGTGTGTGTGCGTGTGTGTGTGTGTGTGCGTGTGTGTGTGTGCGTGCGTGCGTGTGTGTGCGTGTGTGTGTGTGTGTGTGTGTGTGTGTGTGTGTGTGCGTGCGTGCGTGTGTGTGCGTGTGTGTGAGTGTGCGTGTGCGTGCGTGCGTGCGTGTGTGTGTGTGTGTGTGTGTGCGTGCGTGCGTGTGTGTGCGTGTGTGTGAGTGTGTGTGTGCGTGTGCGTGTGCGTGTGTGTGTGAATGTAGAGCATGCAAAGACTCTCTGCAGTGTCTCATACATCATGGCTGATGTGTGCTAAGGATGGATGGCTGGAGGTGTGGGCAGTTTATTTCTAGGAGCCCTTCCTATGGAATCGAGCCGAGACACACTTACAGGTTGCTTCTGCAGTGCTGTATTTGCTTTGGTCCCAGAGGCTGGCTGCAGCCTCTCAAAGTCACCAGAAAACTTTGTAAAGTCAAACTTTATGTGAAGTGTCCCATATATGGGAGTGAGAACACAGTAGACCTAATTGCTGCTGTGGACATCACAAAAAGAAAATTACAGAACATGAGGAAAAAAAATAAACAAACAGTGCCTCTGATTGTCTTAGAACCTTTTCTACACTTTGGCCATTTATAGCAAAGAGATGACAGGAAATGATAGAAGGTGGTGGCTTGGCAGCCTTATCGAATAATCAAGACCCAGGTTTTATTTTTGTATTTAAACATTTTTAGGAAAACTTTAACCCCCCACATGTACAGTGTTTCATCTGTGTCCCTTACTTTTTCCTGCCTGCATCTCTGTTTCTTTGTACTCTCTTCAGTGTCATTCTTCTACTTCTACTCCAGTTTGATGTGAGGCAGCAGTGCTGCACTGTTGTAATTACAGAGGTATTTGGGATAATGCCAAGAATCACTGGCTACTCCCGTGGCTGTATGTTTTCTTGGTGTATTAGTGCTGTCAGTGAAATGTTGGCAGTGGTTGCATGGTTAAAGTCAAAAGCCTACAAATCCTGCTGGCAGTTGTGAATTAATGTGGTCATGCTGGGGCCAGCAGGATGAGATGCTGTCACAGCATGCAGCAGTGTCGCGTCGGTAGGAAATCCAGTGACCTCTAATGCTGTATTCACTTGCGATATATCAAAAACAATTAAAGCAGCCACCAGACTACCACTGGTCCATTTAAGCTGCTCTATGGTGATTTCACTTTTTTTTAAAGGTACAATTGTGTAAACTTTCATCAATCTGCGCAGGCTACACATCTACATTTAATTCTCAATTACTGATACCTGTCGTCAAAGATGCAGACTTTTAAATGACAGTAAATGTTTTATATTCAGCAAAATGCTTCAATATGTGTTTTAGTGTCACAAAACTGAATAAATGCAACTGGGGAACAAGGCAGGACCCCTAAGAAAGGTAGACAGGTAACAAAGGCAGTGATCAGCAGTTTGTTCATATTTCTGAACTATAATCACTGCAGTGGTCACTTTAATGTCTCTATTTGATGGTTTTTATCTTTGCTTTGTTCTATGAGCTTTGTGTTTATACCTAAACACTAAAGGAAAGATCATATGAGTATCCTCATAAGGACAGGTCATTTTATGGAAAAAGGAAAGGAGAAGTACAATGAATTTCTTTCTCCTGGGAGTAATTAAGTAACGTACTGCATTATTTTTAAGAAAAGTGTTCTGTGTAATATGTTTAATATCTTGCTGTTTTTTTTGAGCAAATGATCCCAACACTGATAACAACAAAGTGGGGAAATACGTCTAAAAGGCACATTTGACCACACAGCATGCAATTAATTTGCACGGATATAATCTCTTTAATATGCTGCTTAGAAATGGTGTTGACTCTAAAAGTGGAGCCAGTGAAAACCCAGTGAGAATTAATAAGAGAATCGATAAGGAATCAAATCTGTTAGTGATATCGATCGATGGAATTGGAATCGCTACATTCTTGTCAATTCTCATCCCTGCGTGTCGGTGTTATGGTCTGCGGCTGCTTTGCTGCTTCAGGACTTGGATTACTTGCCTTAATTGATGGAACCATGAATTCTGCTCTCTACCAGAAAATCCCGAAGGAGTATGTCAATCCATCACTTCATTACCTGAGTCTCAGTACAGCTGGACAGTAATTTGAAACACTAGAAATTCCATCTTTGAACGGCTCAAAAAAACAAAAGAAACAAACAAAACAAAATCAAGGTTTTGCAGTGTGTTAGTCAAAGTTTGGACTAAAATTCAATAGAGATGTTTTGCTATGACCTTAAACAGTCCGTTCATGGTGAAACCCTTTAATGTGGCTGAATTAAAATTTTGCAAGGAAGAGAGGGCCAGAATTCCTCCACAGCCACGCAAAAGACAGTGTCAGTTATTGCAAATGCTTAATTGCAGTCAACTTTTCAGTTTTATTAGCCCTGGCATGGACATAGTAAGAGCTACCATCCCCTCTCTATCACCAGAGCTAGTAAGAGCTACCATCTATATACACAGTGCAGGTAGAGCACTGCTTTCCCCTCCTGAGTCGCTTCACCATTTCCCAGAATCTTTTCTCAGCAGTACGAAAGCCTTTTTTCATGGCCTCTACAAACTCCTCCCACACCCGACCTTTTGCTTCAGCCACTGCCCAAGCCATGTTCGCTTGGCCTGTCAATACCTGTCGGCTGCCTCCGAAGTCCCACAGGCTACCCAACCCCGAGAGGACTCCTTCTTCACCTCTAGTGTCCACCATTTGGTTCAGGGTTACCACCATGACAGGCACCAACCACCTTGGGGCTGTTGCTCAGTGCAGCAACTTTAGCAATGGAGGTGCCTTCAGACTCAGTGTCCCCAGTCTCCCCCGGAATGCTGTCAATGCTCTGCCGAAGGTGGGAGTTGAAGATCTCGCGGACCGGGGCCTTGGCAAGGCATTCCCAGCACATCCTCGGCTTTAGCCTCAGAAAAGGCATTTTCATTGCAGCTTGGCTAGTGAACATTAGCATCAATCAAGGGTTAAAGTGGTATTTAGCAGGTGGGGAACCTGAGATCTGTGTAGTGGATCAGCATAGGGAAAAGAATCACAACTCGTAATAATTTCTAATGTGAGCTCCAGTAGGTTTTCTTAGTGTACATGATGTGATCAGCTGACCTGCTTCTCTTTGTAGATTCACACAACTGAATTCAACAAGCGGTACACAGTTTGACAAGCTATGTTGGCTGATGTAGTATCCCCTACAGTGACACTACACTGTTAATACTGTTGTTATACAAGAGAGTATACAGTTGGTATAAAGCTGGAATTCAGTGACAGCAAATTCATCTCTGCTACACTTGGTGTAACCTAACTCACCATGAGCACCTCATGCACCAGTCCAACATGCACCAGTCCAACACAGTGCTCTACTGGGAATTCATTATAATACTACATAAAAACTGTTTATCTTGGACAAAAGTAACAGTACTTTCATGCAATATTTGAATAACACAAAGTTAGTATAGCTTAGTTTGTTTTGCAGGACGTTTCACAATAAAATACATAATGTATTAAAACACATCATATGCAAATCTATTATGTGGTTTAAATTATAACATTACGTGTGAGCTTTACCTTACCTTTAATACTAACCTCTCTTCTTCCTTTCCTGTCCTGTCTGACTTTCTACATCTGTGTCCATCTTTGGGTGAAGTTAGCGCACACACTGCTGGAGCAGTTGGACCTTTAGATAGCAACAAACTGCACACAAACAGTTTATGTGTTTGCTGATGTTTCTCTGAGCTGATAGGATTATTGATTTTGAAATTACCTCCCACTTAAAAAACTTCAATCCCTTCATGCTTCCTTGTCTTCTGTGGGGCTAGCTAGAGACACCTAACGGACACCTGCGCTTCTTCCAGCCCACTTTAACTCCTGAGTATAAACGCCATAAATGATATATATAATTGAACTTAAAGCAACGAGTCGGTTTTGAAAATGTAAGGAGTAGAAAGTGAAAATAATTGTTAAAAATGTAGGGAGTAAAACTAAAAAGTTGTCAGAAAAATAAATACTCAAGTAAAGTACAGATACCTGAAAATTCTACTTAAGTACAGTAACAAAGATTTAGTATTTCGTTACCTCCCACCTCTGGTGTCCATAGCCTCTGCAATGGTTGAAGACCCACAATAACTCTGTGTCTCACCAAATCTGGAATGATATCTCCTGCATTCTTGTATGCATCTATTTTGTTTGTGACAGTGATATCTTATATTCCATAAAAAATATCAATTTACAACTAGTGTAACCAAATTAGTCACTCAAACAATTAATAGAATGAATATGTAAAAGATAAGAATGATCATTTCATTTATTCTAGGCACTATCTGCTTGGAGAGTGAAGTGTTTCACTCTGTTTTCTCTTCCCTCCTGCTTTTCTCCTATTACATCATCATTAATGCTTTCCCCTCCTCCACACTCGCTGTCTTCCTCTGTGCCAAGCTTTTAAACCCTCCTCCGCTGACCTTCCCACTATCAGTGTGTGTGTCTTTCTTTTAAATAACTGATATTAAAACTGGATGTATGGACTACAGAACCGCACACACACAAAACACACACACATATACACCCTGCAACAATATATATATATACAGTACTTATCCTCAGAAGACTGTTGTGACACTTATGTATCAGGCCCTGCTGGAATTATTCAGTCTGATTTTCATTGTAAATGTTGATGACAGATATATGCAGACACAGTTCTTCAGTAAATGAAGAAGCAGGTTGAATCTTGGCTAAAGAATGCAACCATACACATGCTGCTCTGTGATATGAGGTAGGCAGTATCAATAAAATAGATCTTCAAAATAAAAACAGGCAAAATGTTTTTTCAAAATGGTGAATATTATATAAGCAAATAACAATGCTAACATTTTTAAGGTAATTTAAAGGGAAACAATGGTGTCCCTGAATGAAAATTGTCTCAGCCTTTCTATGGCCCATATTTTACATTAGAAATTAATGACAGACCAACAGACTGCTCACATATTCAATCTAACACCTACACAAGGTTCTTTTCCACATCCAAGTTTCATGGAGTCTTTTTCAAGCATTGTGATGACAACCTATCCATATCCATTATCTGACATTTGTTATCTCATTAACTCCTTTCCACTAAATCTTTTATTGCATTATTATTATTATCACTTTTCAACTGGGATGTATGTGGTATATATGCTGATTATAGAAACTTTTGAGTTAAAAATGATCTATGAACTTTGCCCTGCGACAGACTGGCGATCTGTCCAGGGTGTGGTCTGCCTCTCACCATATGGGAGCTGGGATAAGCCCCAGCTCCCCCTGGGAACTGAATAAGCAGAGTGGATGGATGAATGGTGAAGTCAATGGCTGTTCTTATGGATGTTCCCAGGGTTTTGTTCCTTCATTCCATATCTATACTTCTCTCTGATTCTCCCTCTTATGTCATAGAAGGATTACTCATTATTGTACAGTCTTTTCCTCACCAAGCTTTATGTACCTTTGGACTAAAAACATCACTCTCTCTATTCCAGTGAAATTTAGCTTTTCTGTTTATGCTAAATGAGCTCTTGTGTCAGGCAGCGTAGCAGTTCAGCTCAATGTTGCTTTTGAGAGGCTGTGTGATATTTACTGACCAAGCACTGATGTGTGTTTGTGTGTGTGCACATTTCTGAAATAATCAGCCACCCCTGAAACTCTATTCACTGAGCATACTGAATAGAGTTTCAGGGTTGGCTGTGGCTCAAGAGATAGAGCAGGGAACTGACTGGAAGGTTGGTGTTTTGATTCCTGGCTGCTCCAGTCTGCATGCAAAAATGTCCTTGTACAAGATACTGAACCCAGAGTTGCTCCTGATGTGTTCACAAGAGTGTGAATAGAAATTAACTGCTTAAACTTAACTGTTTAAAGCGCTTTATATAACATGCCTCATTCACCCATTCACTCACACAGCATCTCTATCCCAGCCTCCTGTCTTTTTATCAGTGCCACCCTCTCTGTCTATTCCTTCACTATTCCACTTGCTTTTCTCATTCACACACAAAAAATTTAAAGGGAGACTTTAAAAATGGGAACAAAATCAAACTGGATATCTAAAGTGGGTAATGTGAAAAGTGATGCAGCAGGCTAGTCCATTTTGCCAAAATGTCATTGCAGTAACTCAAAATAGTACTCAGTAGTTTTCATGGCCCACATGTGCTTGTGTACATGCTTGACAACATCAGGGCATGCAATAATTTGAGTGATTTGGTCCTGGGGGATCGCCTCCCAGGTTTGGACCAGGGAATCACTAAGCTCCTAGACAGGATGAGGTGCAATGTGATGCCATTGGGTGGACTGAAACCTGATGTCACAAAGGTGTTCTATTGGATTTTGGTCAGTGTAAGTGCAAGAGTGGTATCATTTCCTTCATTCTTCAGGAACTGCCTGCACACTCTTGCCACGTGGGGATTGTAATGTAACAGGGTGAACCCAGGACCTACTGCACCAGAGTAGGGTTTGACAATAGGTCCAAGTATTGGACAAATAATGTTCTCCACGGCTTCTCCGGACCCTTTCACATCTATCACAAACCTGCACTCATCTGTAAAAAGGCTCTATTCACATTTAGAAGCAGTGCTGAGCTCGACTCCTTCTTCTGCCCATCACTAATATATCCAACCATTGTGGAGTTGTCAGAATATTTCTGCAGCATGATTCAGAGTTGTACTGAAAGTCAGAGGTGTACGTACAAGGTGAAAAGGAATGGAGGCAACGTGCTTTCTGTACAGCCTGTCTGTAATAAATGAAATGGTGGAAATGTTTAATGACATTTTTTGCAAAGAGAGATCATAAATATACATTTATGATCCTTTTAATATTTTCAAAAGATAGATTCTCTCCACAAACTGATGTCACTTTTAAATGAGCAACACTCCGGTCACATCACTTGACCAGTTGATTTGTGTGTTCAGGGGCAGCAGTGGGGCAGTAGGGGGGCAGCACTAACCACTCCATCGCTGTGCTGTCCAGTTACTTAATATGAATTCAAAATGCGGCAGTGAAAGAAGCGCAACCAAGCGTGATTACTTAGGCGCTCACTTTTGGATTTAAGGGCTGTGGAAACTTTTTTTTCTCATGTTTTCACAAGTGGCCAATAGAAAAGTACAGCTTAAGGCAATTCTACATTCTTCTTGAAATATCATAAAGGCACAGATGTGCAACTCAGTCCCTCAGTGTTTGTGCCTTGTCCATTGATTCTGCAGGTCTCTCTTTCTCTCTCACTCCATAAAAGGCTGGAATGCAAACTGCAGCTGACAGATACCAGATCTTTTCATGTGGGGAACACTTCGTGTGTCTCAGCTATTATAATGTCACTAAGGCATGATTCAAGTTAATGATAGCCATAGAACATGTCTAAGTTATCTTCTAGTTTCTTCTGTGTGCACGTGTGTGGGCAGGAGGGATTGTATGTGTCAGACATTAGCTAGAAGTGTTATTAGGCGGTATTCCAGTTTCCTATGAACCTTATATGGCTTGTGTGTGAGAGAGAGAGTGATGTAGTATGATTTGGTTTTCAGTCAGCTCACATATCAAATGAAGCAGAAACAAGATTCACAGTGACTGATGAATTCCAGAGCCAGCATTTGTAAACTACAGTCTTCTTCATTCTGAGCACATGTTAGTTTCAGAGCTCCCATTTGCTTATTTCAGTTTCACCTATAAAAATATATTTTGCATATGTGGAATAGTAGCCAGGGAGTAGCCCTCAACACTGCCCTCAGCAGCATCGGTAAGCTGCAGCCAGAGAAAAACACTGCAGCAAGCAGTTCATCAGAAACCTCCCCTGACAGAGGCATTCCCTTTTACAGCCACACGGAGCTTTTCTGTGCTCCTAGTGCTAGAAAGACCTTATAAATAATGAAACAACAGAAGAACCCTTTGGTCCATGTTATCTTTGATGATTTATAAAATAACCTTTAAATCAACTACCCACAAGTGCCGCCACTTATATGATCTGCTACTATACAGACAGGACTGGTGCTGCACACACTGATGGTGGTACACTTATTGGGGAAAAGGTTAGTTACATAGAACAGCTACGATACATGTAAGAAAGTTGATTTAAATGAGTCAGTCTGATGCACTGAAGAGACTCAACTTCTAATTTCAGAAATTATGCTTGTTTATGAACCTACCCTGCCCCCACAGGTGGTAAGTAACAAAGTACAAATACTTTGTTACTTTGTTATTTTTAAGTGGCAGGTAATCAGCGTTTCTATCAGCTCAACAAACACACACTCTGCTTGTGCAGTTAGCCTCACAGTGTGTTGCAGCTAAAGGTCCAGATGCTGTATTTGACAGGGAGACTAAAGAAAGAGAGCCAACTTCAGTCAGAGATGGAGAAAGATAAGAAAGAAGGACAGGAGAGGAAGAAGAGAGCTTAGATTTAAAGGGAATGATGCTCAGTGGTATTTGATAAACTGAAAATGTATAGCTTGCATCGAAGTCCTCGTGTTTTTAAATCAGATATTGGGTTTGTACATGTGACGTTATGTTTTTCATATTGTGAAACCTGCTGTAAAACAAACCGAGCTGATCAGAGTGAGGTTGGCCACCACCTTCTTTTAATCCAACAAAAGTGGTGTCAAACGTTTGTGCTGCAAAAATTGTCTTTTGTGCCGCTATAATTTTAAAGATATGAATAAAAGTATGTATGCAGATGTAGTTTTGATGAAAAGAGATGGATACAGATTCTTTCAAAATCTTCAGTGGAAATGATATTTGTTAATACTAAAATATTAATATATAAGTATTATTACTTTTTGATGAACATGCCAAATTACAGTTACATTTATTCATGAACAGAAAAATTTGTGTTGAATGTTGTGTTGAAAAAAAGTGGTTGAATGTTATGCTTGATTCTCTGGCATTGTGGAAGAAGTGGAAATGATTGGCTCTGGATTCTAGGGCACCAGAGAAGTGGAAGGTGCACAGACCACAGGCTTAGGATGCTCAGAATCTGGTGGAGTGGGGCTCACTGGCTCAGGACTCATTGTCTCAGGACTCATGGGCTCTGGTACAGGGAGTGCAGGAGTCTCAGCCAAAGAACCACTGGCTCCTGAGTGACACTCAGGCCACAGGAAACTCAGGCTGCAAGAAAATGTCTGAAAACTGGGCCTCAGAGAGATGTTGCAGCAACTCCGGGCAGGGACCCTCTGGATTGTTGGGACATTAGCTGGGTGCTCAGCTGTCTCCTCCCATGACTGGGGTTGTGCAGGACACACTTAAGCTACCTCGTACTCCTCGGCTGTCTCCTCAAACAACCCAAGTTGCACAAGACATTCAACTGTCTCCTCAGACGACCAGGGCTGTGCAGGTAGACCAGCCACCCCATCACCCTTGGAACAGGAATGGGAGTCCTGACGGCCCTCACCCAGAAAACAAGGATAGGTGTAGGGACAGGCTGGGTCCTGGCCACCCCCACCCTGGGAACAGGGAAGGGTGAAGCAAGAATCTCAAGGGACCAAACACTCCGTGTTTGCACAGTTTTTAACAGGACAGGCTTAAAAACCCTCATGGTTTCTCACTTATTAGTCTTTAAATAAACCGTTTCGGAAAAGCAAGCAGGGAAACATTAACAGCCTCTGGGAGAACCATGTCGGCAACAAACACTATTAACCATGGCACGCTGGACTTCCTCAGAACATTGGCTGCCTATGTCAAACAGAAAAAGCAGGAAATGTCAGGAACTGGGCCTTGGAAAAAACATAGTCCTTTAGGAAGTAATTGTTTTCTGTATTGATCTATGCATTTATTACCCGCTCAGTCAGCTAAGCAATGATCTCCTCAAGTTCCTCAAGAAAACATGAGTCAGCGGAGTACATGTTTGGTCCCATCCTTCTGTCATATAACTGTTGCGTGGCAGACAGAAAGAGGACCCTAATGCCAGACATATAAGACACACTGGACTAAAAGCAAAACTTTTATTACGTTTTGTTACATAAAAAAGAACAGTGAGACTCAGACAATATATACACACACTGGATAATTAGGGAGGAACTTGACTGAACTAAATAGCAACCACAGAAGCAGACACGGGGACACAAATGGAGAGACAGAAAGATAAACAAACATGGAGGCAAGCCTGACTTCCCACAGGAGACACTGAGGAAAAAACACAGAGATAAGACATATAGACATATAAAACATATAGACAACAAAACTCTGAGGCACTAGGAAACAATGTAACTAAAGGGTAAACAGAACTTGAAGACAAATCACGTCTTAACTTAAAAGGAATAAATTATGAGTCCCCAACAAAAACTGATCAAAGACCTGAATCATGACATCATTGGTTTTGTACTGGTAGATAAATACAATTACAGTGTCACAAAATAACAATAAAACTTTGCCTGTTCTCTTTAGATTATTCAGATTAGGGATGGAAATCCCAGTAGTCCAGTTTCGTGGAATTGTTAGTGTGCCTGCCCATTGATCCTGTCATGATCCTGGGTCGGTGAGCCAGCGTTTTGAGTCTATCGTTATTATTTTCTAGTTTATTCTGATTTTGTATTTGTTCTTTGGGTTTGGTTCTCGTGTTTTATTTTCCCTACCTGTGTCTTCCCCCTGTGCTCTGTTCGTGTCCCCAGGTTTTGTCTTGTAAAACAGTCTGTGAGTTTCCTGTTTTACTTTGAAGGTTTGTGTCTAATTAGGTTCAGCTGTGTTCTCCTCTGGTGCGTCACTCCCTCATTACCTTGTGTGTATTTATAGTGTGTGTCTGCCTGTGTTCCTCGTCACGTCGTCTGTGTAACCCGGTGTAAATTCTGCGTCTCTCTGCCCAACATTCTCTGTGCATTTTTGCTCCTCATCCCGTGTGTGTATGGTTTCAGGTTATTTCTTTAGTTTTCTCCAGTTTAGGTTTTGTTAACTCCCCGCTCTGCTCTTCCTGTTTTTGCCACTTTGTCACTCGTGTAAATAAAGCTCACTCGCACCCCAGCCAGTACCTGCATTTTGGATCCTTTTTCTCACCACACCACACGACTGCTGCCCCAGCCGTGACAGATCCTGCTTATTAGTTTTTTACAATAAGCTGATTTTAGTTTGTGTGTCAGAGGAGGAAAACAGTGGCGTAGTCTACAGTGTGGATATGGACATTACTTTTATTTTATATATTAAGAGCACAATGGTTAAGTGCAGACGGAGTCCAGGACAGAAATAGCTGCATTATGGTGCTAAACACTGAGTGAATGCTAACTCCAGCCCAGCAGCCAGTCCCAAAACTTCAACAGGTAACAAACTGATCCGGCTGCAACCCCGTTTCTCCTTGTTTGTGTTTCTAAAGTAGAACCATTGTGGAACCATCATTACTTTGTGCCTCATCTTTATGTTCTACTAAGAGAAGCTTTGTGTAATACAAGAGAAAGATCATATGTGTGTCCTCATTAGCACAGGGATTTGTGTTGGCATGTAGGACTGTATCCTATAGCTTTACATTGTTAAACCGTAATTATGAGACAAAGCGTTTTTCAGGTCATTTTACTCAGTGACATGAAAGTAATGAAACGAATAGTATAATGAATTACATTCTTCTGGAAGTAATTAAGTAAAGTACTGCATTACTGTGAAGAACAGTGTTCTGTGTAATATGTGTAGTAATTACTGAATGACCCCGACACACTTTGAGCGCTTAGATAGGGTAGAAAAGCGCTATATAAGAACCAGTCCATCTAAACAAAGAGGGGAAATACCTCCAACATGCACAAACATTTGACCATACAGCATGCAGTTAGTTTGCACAAATGTAATGTCCTCCGTTGCAAGGCAAGGCAAGTTTATTTATATAGCACAATTCAACAACAAGGTGATTCAAGGTGCTGCTTAGCAATGGTGGTGACTCTCAAATGGTAGCCAATGAGAATCAGTAAGAGAATGGATAAGGAATCAAATTGACAAGTGATATCAATGATGGAATTGGAATCTCTAAATTCTTATCAGTTCCTATCCCTAATGCAGATATCGTTTTACATTCACTCAATTTATAGTTTTTAATTAGATCCCTAATCCCTGAATGCAGATTAAAGGTCAATAATAAATGTAATAAAAATCAGAGTAACACACAGCAGAGTGTGAAAAGATCTGTCCTAATCCAGTGGATGTCCTGTCTGATATAATGACACCTACTGCAGCAAGTGATTACTGACATCATCTTTACTGATTTAAATAAAAGGAAGCTAAAGTTGATATCATTGATCTCGATTATATCTCATTTGGACAAAGATACACAAAAACCTCAAACACACACAAACACACAGACACACGAACACACACACTGTTCATTTTTGCATGGCATGGGAGCACCGCAGTGAGTGGGCGAACTAGGCTGTCCTCTGGTGAGAGAAGGAGAGAAGAGTGAGTGTGTGGGAGTCAGAGAGAGAGCAGGAGAAGAAGAGGGCTGACTCAGATCTAGAAAAGAATTTCATGTCAAAATGAGCTTTAAGCTTATATGTGTGTATATTTGCAGTGTGTTTTTGTGTTTTTGCAATAAGTGGAAGCAAGGAAGACAGTGATCATATAATTTTTTACATGATATGTGTTAGTGTGTGGACAGGTGCTCAAGTGCTGTATGTGGCAAAATTTAGACTGTTTAATGTGTCTTCTGTGCGCACAGAGTTGGAAGCTACCTGATGACTTGGGTTACAATTGCAACATACGAGAAGGCTGAGGTCTTTAGGTGACTGTTGTTGTGATTTGGCGTTGTATAAAGAAAATTGGAAAATTGAATTTCCTTACAACTTTGCCATCAGTGTCGTTAAAACCAAAAAGCAGTAAAAGTTACTCAGATAAGCATTCGAGACGTACCTTGTCAGCCAAAGTCTGGAATGTTCAAAACAACCAGGCATCAGCTTAAAAGCAATGTGAGACGAGCAAGTCACTTCCAGTGTGGATGAGATGTGACAGACAATCTGCTGATTAGATTTAATTTGCAGCAAAAAACCGTGTCTGTATAATCCGAACAGAACACGATCAGATTTCTGTTTATTCTGTGACAGTGTATCTGGATTTATCTAGGAATACAAAACCAATGAAACAAAACAGTCACTGTGTTCACAAGTAAAATTACGGAACAAACAAGGAAAATATCAGGTCCAAAGTCTTAACTGAAACAATAAAAATGATTGGCTGTTTAAAAATCTTTATCATTTCAACATTATTCCCACAGATAACAAAAAGCTTCAGCAATGGTTTTTCGTAACCATGTGAGAGTGTTAAAAACCAAACTTTCTAATTTATATATTCATACAGTGCTTAACATATTTATTAGAACACCTGTCATGAAAACAAGAAAACACAGAATATTTAAAAGTCTGTTAATATGTCATAAACTAAAAATTATATTTTTAATTCAATTCAATTCAATTTTATTTATACAGCGCCAAATCACAACAAAAGTCGCCTCAAGGCGCTTTATATTGTACAGTAGATCGCACAATAATAAATACAGAGAAAAACCCAACAATCATATCATATGACCCCCTATGAGCAAGCACTTTGGCGACAGTGGGAAGGAAAAACTCCCTTTTAACAGGAAGAAACCTCCGGCAGAACCAGGCTCAGGGAGGGGCGGCCATCTGCTGCGACCGGTTGGGGTGAAAGAAGGAAAACAGGATGAAAGACATGCTGTGGACGAGAGACAGAGATTAATAACAGATATGATTCGATGCAGAGAGGTCTATTAACACATAGTGAGTGAGAAGGTGACTGGAAAGGAAAAACTCAATGCATCATGGGAATCCCCGGCAGCCTATGTCTATTGCAGCATAACTAAGGGAGGATTCAGGGTCACCTGGTCCAGCCCTAACTATATGCTTTAGCAAAAAGGAAAGTTTTAAGCCTAATCTTAAAAGTAGAGATAGTGTCTGTCTCCCGAATCCAAACTGGAAGCTGGTTCCACAGAAGAGGGGCCTGAAAACTGAAGGCTCTCCCTCCCATTCTACTTTTAAATACTCTAGGAACAGCAAGTAAGCCTGCAGAGCGAGAGCGAAGTGCTCTAATAGGGTGATATGGTACTACAAGGTCATTAAGATAAGATGGGGCCTGATTATTTAAGACCTTGTAAGTGAGGAGCAGGATTTTGAATTCAATTCTGGATTTAACAGGAAGCCAATGAAGGGAAGCCAAGACAGGAGAAATATGCTCTCTCTTTCTAGTCCCTGTCAGTACTCTTGCTGCAGCATTTTGGATTAACTGAAGACTTTTCAGCGAGTTTTTAGGACATCCTGATAATAACGAATTACAGTAGTCCAGCCTGGAAGTAATGAAGGCATGAACTAGTTTTTCAGCATCACTCTGAGACAGGATATTTCTAATTTTAGAGATGTTGCGCAAATGGAAGAAAGCGGTCTTACATATTTGTTTAATATGTGCCTTGAAGGACATGTCCTGGTCAAAAATGACTCCAAGGTTCCTCACAGCATTACTGGAGGCCAAGGTAATGCCATCCATAGTAAGGATCTGCTTAGATGCCATATTTCTAAGATTTTCAGGACCAAGTACAATAACCTCAGTTTTATCTGAATTAAGAAGCAGGAAGTTAGCGGCCATCCAGGTCTTTATGTCTTTAAGACATTCCTGCAGTTTAACTAATTGGTGTGTGTTACCTGGCTTCATGGATAGATAGAGCTGCGTATCATCTGCATAGCAGTGGAAATTTATGCTATGTCTTCTAATGATGCTGCCTAGGGGAAGCATGTATAATGTAAATAGAATTGGTCCTAGCACTGAACCCTGTGGAACACCATAATTGACCTTAGTGGGTGAAGAGGACTCTCCATTTACTTGAACAAATTGGAGTCTATTAGATAGATATGATACAAACCACTGCAGTGCAGTACCTGTAATACCTACAGCATGTTCTAATCGCTCTAATAAGATATTATGGTCAACAGTATCGAACGCAGCACTAAGGTCTAGCAGGACAAGCACAGAGATGAGTCCACTGTCAGAGGCCATAAGAAGATCATTTGTAACCTTCACTAAAGCTGTTTCTGTGCTGTGATGAGCTCTGAAACCTGACTGAAACTCTTCAAATAAGCCATTCCTCTGCAGATGATCTGTTAGCTGTTTGACAACTACTCTTTCAAGGATTTTTGATATGAAAGGAAGGTTGGATATTGGCCTATAATTAGCTAAGACAGCTGGGTCTAGAGATGGCTTTTTGAGTAAAGGTTTAACTACAGCCACCTTGAAGGCCTGTGGTACATAGCCGATTATTAGAGATAGATTGATCATATTTAAGATTGAAGAATTAATTAATGGCAGGACTTCTTTGAGCAGTTTTGTAGGAATGGGGTCTAAAAGACACGTTGATGGTTTAGAGGAAGTAATTATTGAAGTTAACTCAGAAAGATCAATTGGAGAAAAAGAGTCTAACTTAACATCAATGGTACTAAAAGTAGCTGTAGACGATATTACATCTGTGGGATGATTATTGGTAATTTTTTCTCTAATGATAAAAATTTTATTTCTGAAGAAGTTCATGAAGTCATTACTAGTTAACGTTAAAGGGATTGTTGGCTCAGTAGAGCTCTGACTTTTTGTCAGCCTGGCTACAGTGCTGAAGAGAAACCTGGGGTTGTTCTTATTTTCTTCAATCAGTGACGAATAGTAAGATGTTCTGGCTTTGCGGAGGGCTTTCTTATAAAGCAACAAACTATTTCTCCAGGCTAAATGATGATCCTCTAAATTTGTGACACGCCATTTCCTCTCCAGCTTACGAGTTATCTGCTTTAGGCTACGTGTTTGAGAATTATACCACGGAGTCAGGTACTTCTGATTTGAGACTTTAGTTTTCACTGGAGCTACAGTATCCAGAGTCGTACGTAGTGAGGAGGTAAAATTATTAACAAGATAATCGACCTCTGTTGGAGTAGCGTTCAGGTAGCTGTCCTGCTCTATGTTGGTACAGGGCATTGAAGATGATAACAGTGGGTGGATTATATTCTTAAACTTAGTTACAGCACTTTCAGAAAGACATCTACTTTGATAAAGTCTACTCTCCACTGCTGTGTAATCAATTATTGTAAATGTAAATGTTATCAGGAAATGATCAGACAGCAGAGGGTTTTCAGGAAACACTGTTAAATGTTCAGTTTCTAAGCCATATGTTAAAACATTTTTATTAATAAGCAAATGACAAGCTGAATTTACATTTTATTCCTAAATTTGAGCTCAGAATTTAATCAAGCACGGTACTCAAACATTAAAACAAATGTTTTAATGCTTATTAATGCTTTTTTTTTACAGTATTAAAATGGTAATAGTAGAGTAACAAAGCAAAAACAAAATAATGTGTTAAATTCTATGTTATTACCATTCAATTACAAAGTAATAACCACTTAATATCAAGTGATACTGTGGTAGCAACAGTAGTTACAGTTGAGTATTATTACACTGAAATGTATGTAATTGGATAATAAGGGCTCAAAAACTGAGGTAATAATGTAGAAATACAGCCCAGTCAGTAATAAAATGGTAATAGTAGGGTAAACAGGCAGAAACAAGAATGTGATAATGTGGTAATTTCTAAGTTATTATCACTCAATTACCTGTGGGAATTTCTGTGGAATAAGTAGGAAGCAGGATGGATAAGCAGGAATACGAAGGAAACGGTTTCTATTTAATGACATATTAATAACTATGTAAATAACCTTTTAAAATAATTTTCTTTTCTTTTTTTCTTTTTCTTTTTTTTTGCCTGTCCCGTTTGGATCTTTAGCTATCAGAATTGTTGTCTGAAGGCCAAGAAAGATGCCAAGCGGCTTTACCAAGTGGATCATCATGGCCTTGCCATATTGGTCCATTTGATTCACCTTTATTATAATTATGTATTTATTTTATTTTATTTTTGGTTGTTACAGACGGGACAGACATGACTGGGGGATAGGACAGGGAGAAAGAATGAATGAAAGAGAGGGAGAGAAAGAAAAACAGAGGGGAGAAGAGATGGTGAGAAAGGGGGGAAGAAAAAAAAGAAAAACAAACAAAACACCTGGATCACCTGTATGGAGATAAAAAAAAAACAGAAGAGAAAACAAACAAAAAAGAGCAACATAATAAATACAGCACCATCACAATAAACTAGTTAACAGTAGACAACAGTAGATACTAAATATTAAATGTTATTGTGCAGCACGCAAGATCGACAGCGCACAATGTGCTTTGAGGTAGCAGCCAAGAAAGGTGTAGTTTGTGTCTGTGAACACCCATGTGTACACCTGTGTGTACACCTGTGTGCACACCTGTGTGGATCAGCACGCTTGTATTCAAAAGGTTTCTCCATGTAACGGTCTGCTAGGGAGTGTGGGGAGCCATAGCCCCGTCCCCCAGGGCATGAAGCAGGTATGGAGGAGATCCAGGCCCCAGACATCCAGATGCCCCAGAGTATGAGGACCCAAGGAGGACCACCAAAGGGGCAACCGTGCCACCCTCCTGGGAAGAGCTGAGGAGAGCCCCAAACGAGAGGTCACCCAGCAGCCACGGAGTAGAGGCCAGAGGCGGTTGCAGTGACGTGCCCGCGGGCTCTGCCGGCAGCCAGCTGTGCCAGAGAGGACCGAGCCTCAGGCCCAGAGGCCAGAGGCCTGTGGGCACCCCACCCCGCCAATCGGCCACCAGGAGTGAGTCGGTACATACATGAGCGCCCAGCCCCAGACACCAAGAATCACCAACACACCAACGTGTGAGGGCATCAGCCACTGGCACGCAGTGTGGTGAGGGGAGATAAGCCTCCATACCTCGGAGAGCCTGAGATGTTCCCAGAGAGGTGGAGTCTAAGACCCAAGCTACCATATAGACACAGACGAACAGGCGCATGCAGACACAAACGTGCATTCCCACCCCCATATACACAAACAAATACTCGGCACTCACCCAACGTAGAGACAGACACAAATAGACACTGTACACACATTCACACTCCCCAAACATACTCTATATCCCAGGTCCAGGTACCCCCGCCCCCAGAGGGGCAAACCGTACCTAGACCCAGCAGATGTAACCCTTCTCTCTGGGGTGAAGGCAAGCAGACCACCTCCTTATCTGTAGTAGTAGGGAGGCCCCGCATCCCAGACCCCAATCTGACGGCCAGCACCTCCTCCCTGGGGTGGGGTGGGTGCAGTCACCCAGCCCCCCAGCCCCGACGGTTAACAGAAGGGGGGTGAGTGAAGACCCTCAGTGTGTATATATGCATTTAAAATTGAGGGTAGGGCACCAGCGCCAGAGGTGGGTTTGAATACACAGCCCACCCCCAAGGCCCTATATGTATGTGTTATGAGAGTGTGAGTAATGTGAATGTCTAGGTTGCGGAATAAAATTGATGCACAGGCGGCCAGAAGGGGACAGAGGGGGAGTGCCTCCCCTGCACCATGGTGACACACCTGCTCCCCAAGCCCTGCGTGTGTGGGTGGGTGTGGTGGAGCGGGAAGAGGGAGGCAGCTGAGGATGGGGAGGGAAGAAAGGGAGGGGCCAGCTCCCCCGCTGACCCCAGTAGGCACCCCCACGCTCTGGAACCCACCAGGGCAAGGGGGCCCAGGCCATCCGGACCGGGGCCCACAGCAGCAGCACCGCCCCGCCCCACAGAGTCTGGGGCAGCCCCCTGACCCCACCGCAGAGAAAACTGCACCCACCCCATTATCCAATCATCTCCCAGACTACACAAGACAATAGACACCCAGGTTGAGTTCATTCTCCACCTCTCCTATATCTCTCCCTCACCTGCAGAGTGAGCTCCTGTAGAGAGGAGACCACCTGCAAAGATGTAACAGCCTCCCCACCAGTTAGAGAGCCCTCCAGTTGGGCCGATGCACCAGAGGTCCCCCGCACCGGGGCTGAGCCCCCATGTACCCACCCGCCCACAACCCCGGCAACACAACAACCAGGACCCAAGCCCCCAAGACCCAGCCAGAGCACCAGCCTGGGGGCGGAGCACCCCCAGACCCCCAAGCCTCCACGCCCGTCCCGGACCCACCCAGGGGCAGCCAGGCTACCAGGCCAGTAACCAACGTCCACCAGCACAGACCCTCCCCCATCTCTGCTGTACGAAGCCACAAGGAAAACACCATCTAAGAGCCACCAGAGCACCTAACCGGGTCATGGCCACAACCCCCGGGTTAGGCCCTCCGGGAAAACGTCCCTAGGGAATCCCCAGATGCCCTAAGGCCGTCCCTAACCCCATATCAACCACTTTAAAATAAACTTAAAGAATAGTGATGACTACCAGGAAACACCTGAGGCAGTTTCTGTTTTGATAGACCATGTAATGCCAGAGTTATGATTTAAAAAAATAAATAAATATGTATATATATATATAAAAAACAAAACAAAACACCCATCTCGCCCCCTTGCGGGCGGTTTATCCTTCAAGCTCGGGTCCTCTACCAGAGGCCTGGGAGCTTGAGGGTCCTGCGCAGTATCTTAGCTGTTCCCAGGACTGCGCTATTCTGGACAGAGATCTCCGATGTTGTTCCCGGGATCTGCTGGAGCCACTCGCTTAGCTTGGGAGTCACCGCACCTAGTGCTCCGATTACCACGGGGACCACCGTTACCTTCACCCTCCACATCCTCTCGAGCTCTTCTCTGAGCCCTTGGTATTTCTCCAGCTTCTCGTGTTCCTTCTTTCTGATGTTGCTGTCATTCGGAACCGCTACATCGATCACTACGGCCGTCTTCTCCTGTTTGTCTACCACCACTATGTCCGGTTGGTTAGCCACCACCATTTTGTCCGTCTGTATCTGGAAGTCCCACAGGATCTTAGCTCGGTCATTCTCCATCACCCTTGGGGACATCTCCCATTTTGACCTCGGGACTTCCAGGTTATACACGGCACAGATGTTCCTGTACACTATGCCGGCCACTTGGTTATGGCGTTCCATGTATGCCCTGCCTGCTAGCATCTTGCACCCTGCTGTTATGTGCTGGATTGTTTCTGGGGCATCTTTACACAGCCTGCACCTGGGGTCTTGCCTGGTGTGATAGACCCCAGCCTCTATGGATCTTGTACTCAGAGCTTGTTCTTGTGCTGCCATGATTAGTGCCTCTGTGCTGTCTTTCAGTCCAGCTTTGTCCAGCCACTGGTAGGATTTCTGGATATCAGCCACCTCCTCTATCTGCCGGTGGTACATACCGTGCAGGGGCCTGTCCTTCCATGATGGTTCCTCGCCTTCCTCCTCTTTCTTGGGTTTCTGCTGCCTGAGGTATTCACTGAGCACGCTGTCAGTTGGGGCCATCTTCGTGATGTATTCGTGGATGTTTCTTGTCTCATCCTGGACTGTGGTGCTGACACTCACAGTCCCCGGCCCCCTTCATTCCGCTTAGCGTACAGCCTCAGGGTGCTGGACTTGGGGTGAAACCCTCCATGCATGGTCAGGAGCTTTCTTGTCTTTATGTCAGTGGCTTCTATCTCCTCCTTTGGCCAGCCTATTACCCCAGCAGGGTGCCTGATCACGGGCAGGGCGTAGGTGTTGATGGCCCGGATCTTGTTCTTACCGTTCAGCTGACTCCTCAGGACTTGCCTGACCCTCTGCAGGTACTTGGTGGTTGCAGCTTTCCTAGCGGCCTCTTCATGGTTCCCATTTGCCTGCGGGATCCCCAGGTACTTGTAACTGTCCTCTATGTCTGCAATGTTGCCTTCTGGTAGTTCAATCCCCTCAGTTCTGACTACCTTCCCTCTCTTTGTTACCATCCGACTACACTTCTCCAGCCCGAATGACATCCCAATGTCATTGCTGTATAGCCTGGTAGTGTGTATCAGTGAATCGATGTCTCGTTCACTCTTGGCATACAGCTTGATGTCATCCATGTACAGGAGGTGGCTGACAACCGCTCCGTTTCGTAGTCGGTATCCGTAGCCAGTCTTGTTAATGATCTCACTGAGGGGGTTCAGGCCTATGAGAACAGCAGTGGGGACAGAGCATCTCCTTGGTAGATCCCGCACTTGATGGTGACTTGTGCTATGGGCTTGGAGTTGGCCTCTAGTGTTGTATGCCACATCCCCATTGAGTTCCTGATGAAGGCTCTTAGGGTCCTGTTGATCTTGTACAGTTCTAGGCATTCCAGTATCCAGCTGTGGGGCATTGAGTCATAGGCCTTCTTGTAATCAATCCAGGCTGTGCACAGGTTGGTCAGTCTGGTCTTGCAGTCTCGGCTGACTGTTCTGTCTACCAGTAGCTGGTGTTTTGCGCCTCTGGTATTCTTGCCAATCCCTTTCTGTGCCCCGCTCATGTATTGACCCATGTGCCTGTTTATCTTAGCCGATATGATGCCTGACAGGAGCTTCCATGTAGTACTGAGGCAGGTTATTGGTCGGTAGTTGGATGGGACCGGTCCCTTCTTGGGGTCCTTGGGGATCAGGACCGTCCGACCTTCGGTTAGCCATTCCGGGTGTCTCTCGTTAACTAGCAGCTGGTTCATTTGTGCTGCCAGACGCTCATGGAGTGCAGTCAGCTTCTTCAGCCAGTAGGCGTGAACCATGTCGGGCCCTGGTGCTGTCCAATTCTTCATACTGGAGACCCTTTCTTGGATGTCTGCCACTGTGATGGTTACTGGACCCTGTTCAGGGAGGTCGCTATGGTCTGCCCTCAGATCCACTAGCCACTGAGCATTGCCGTTATGGGTTGCGTCCTTCTCCCATATGCTCTTCCAGTATTGCTCCGTCTCCAGCCTTGGTGGTGCTGTTCTGTTATTGTTCCCTTGCCACTGAGAGTACACCTTTGCTGGTTCTGTGGAGAACAGCTGGTTTATTCACCTGCTGGTGTACCTCCTCAAGCGGCTGGCCAAGGCTGTGAGTCTTTGCTTGGCAGTTTCCAAGGCCTCAGGTATGGACAGCTTGCTGTATTTCTTATGCACCTTCTTTGTCACGCCTTTCTGCAACTCCGTTAGTTGGCTGACCTCCCTTCGTGCTACTTTGATCTTGCCCTCTAGCCTCCTTCTCCATGGAGGGTACTGCCCCTTGTGGCTGTTCAACTTGTAGCCAAGCATCTCACTGATCACTGCTGCCGTATTGTAGATCAGCTTGTTAGTGTCGGTAATCGTGGTCGTAGGTATTGTCCGTAGTGCTGCATTGACATCATCTAGCAGACCTTCTGAGGGTACTTCACGTAATCTTGGTAACCGGCTACGGGGGAACCAGGTTTCAAGCTTGGCCATGATCCTATCTTTCAGGTCAGTTCCTCTCGCATTCAACGATCCTTCTCCTATCGCACTTGGGGCTATGTACCCAATCTCGGGTGGGGGTGATGATATCTCCCCCCTGACCTGGCGTCCTGACTCCTCCTTGCCGTAGCATTTATGTTGTACCTCGTCAATCTCTAGCTGTGAGAGCAGTCCTTTCTTTCGAATGTTGGAACACTGAGCTACTAGTTGTTTCGCCGTCATTGTGGATGTTGGGTATCGAAGAATCCATAGGTCCCTCATCCTATTCATGTAACCCCTTCCGCCAGGGTTACTTGCGTAGTAGCATTCCAACAACGCCCTGTTTTCGTCTCTTGCCCATATATATATATATATATATGTATATATATATATATATATATATATATATATACACGCAATGCTTTCTTTCTGAATACTATTGGCATCGTTAGTGCAAAAAAAAAAAAAAAATGACACCCCTTTCCTGTTGGTAGAAAAATATACCATGGTAACCAATAATATGTGAACACGTGACATTTGGTTATTTAGAAAGAGAAGAAAGTTTTAGAAGTGACAGTGACGAGAGAGTGAGCAAGCGAGAACGCAAGCAATATCGCCCTCCTTCCAGTGGGACATGCCACTGGCCCAAACCTTCCTTGTCAGATGCACGAACCACCTCAGCTGACTCCTTTCAATGTGGCTAAGTGGATGGCTGGGCTTCTCACCTTAAGTCTAAAGCCTTCGGAGCAAGCTAGTTTCCACCACTTGTACTCGCAATCTTGTTTTTTTGCTCACTACCCAGTGCTCGTGACTATAGGTGAGGGTAGAGACATAGGTGGACTGGTACATCAGAAGCTTTACTTTACGCTCAGCTCTCTTTTCACCATGATGGACCAGCACAACATCCGTATCACTGCAGCTGCAGCCCCAGTCCGTCTGTCAATCTCACGTTTCCCTCCCCCTTCACTCATGAACAAGACCCCGAGATACTTAAACTCCTTCTCTTGGGGAAGCAACTCATCCCTGACCTGACCTCCAAAATTTTCCAGCTGAGGACCATGGCCTCAGACTTGGAAGTGCTGATTCTCATTCCCACCGCTTCACACTTGGCTGCGAATCATTCCAGTGTGAGCTGGAGACCACCACCTGACGAAGCCAACAGAACCACATCATCTGCGAAAAGCGGAGAAAAGCCTGTACCAACGGGTCAGACATCCCATACACTTGAAGCACTACTGACAAAATACTCAGAGGGACAGTGTCTGATACCTGCTCCAAGTCCACAAAACATCTAGACTGCTTGGGCAAACTCCCAATGATTCCTGAAATATTCTTACGAGGGTATAGAGCTGGTCCAGTGTTCTGCGACTGGGACGAAACCTGCATTGTTCCTCCTGCATCAACTAGCAGATGGACTCTTTTTTTCCCAGCACCCTGGCATAGACTTTCCCAGGGAAGCTGAGAGGTGTGAGCCCCCTATTGTTAGAGAACACTCTCCAGTCCCCCTTCTTAAAGATGGGAACCACCACCCTGGTTTGCCAATCCCGATGTACTGCTGGTGATCTCTATAAACCATTGTAGAGGCATGTCAACCAGGACAGCCCTACAACACCCAAAGCTTTTAGGAACCTCATCCACCACAGAGGCCCTGCTACCAAGGAGTTGTTTAACTGAAGTCAAATAAATTAAGGTGCCACTTACAGACATTACATCCCAGTCACACTGATAAGCCACTTGAGTTTTTTCAGCGAAAACGTTCTGAATATTGCCGACAATCATCCCGCTTTGTGAAAGCTACTTCAGTAAACCAGTGAGCACGGTTAGCATCAAATAAGGTGGCATACCAAATAGCTCAGTGCAAAAACCCCCACACCATAGCAGAGGAGCCTGCCTGCAGCATTAGACATGGTTTCTGGCATGCTGGATGACACAACTGCTGCAAAAATAAAACTATACCTCTGTCCAGTGACACTGTCGCCAGACGTATAAATGACATTGGTAACGACCTTAAAAAACAGCTGGTAGATAAACTCAAAGACAAACATTTTGCCTTACAATTTGATGAAGCAACAAAGACTGTTAGTTTATTGCTTATGTACATTGTGACATGACAAAGTTCCTCTGTGAGGATCTACTTTTTTGTAAACATGTCAGAGACAGAGCCACATCTGAAAAGCTATTCAAAATGCTGGACTGCTTCCTGACTGAGAATGGGCTAAAGTGGGAGAACTGCATTGGTGTTTGTAGTGGTGGTGCACAGACCATGGCAGGGATGAGAAAAGGGCTTTGGGCACTTCTCATCAAGAAGGTTTCGCCTAATGCTGAATGGACACACTGTGTTATACACAGAGAAGCACTGGCATCAAGGCACCTTTCCTCTTTTTTCTAAGTAAGGTTATGACTGACATTGTAGGTGTAGTCAATATTATTAAGACCAGACCACTAAAAATTCAATTCAATTCAATTCAATTTTATTTATATAGCGCCAAATCACAACAAAAGTCGCCTCAAGGCGCTTTATATTGTACAGTAGATAGCACAATAATAAAAACAAGAGTCTTCTCTGCTGTCTCAAGTCAAGTCAAGTCAAGTCAAATCAAGTGCCTTTATTGTCATTCCAAGCATGTGCAATGGTACAGTGCACAGTAAAACGAGACCATGGTGCTACCTATGACATGTAACACACAATCAACACAGGACTACACAAAGTGCAATGTGCAAAACCAGACAGAACAGAACAATAAAGACACAACCGTGCAGTAGAAATGTGCAAAAGACTGAGCGTTGTGCAAAAAGTAACTTGGTGTATGAAGGTGTGCGTGTGTGTATGTGATTGTGCAGATAAGTGCTTGGTATGAAGGTATTTGTGTGTGTGTCAGTGTTCAGGAGTCTGACAGCTTGGGGGAAGAATCTGTTTCACAGTCTGGTAGTGAGGGCCCGAATACACCGGTGCCTCTTGCCAGAAGACAGCAGGGTGAAGAGTGTGTGTGATGGGTGCGTGGGGTCCTCCATTGAGGCTTTGCGGATGCAGCAGGTGTGATAAGTGTCTGTGATGGAGGGAAGAGAGGCTCCAATGATCTCCTCAGCTGTTCTCATTATAAGTTGCAGAGTATTGCAATCTGATATGGTGCAGTTGCCATACCAGACAGTGATGCAGCTGCTCAGGATGCTCTCGATAGTCCCTCCATAGAAGATGGTGAGAATGAATGACGGAAGATGGGCTTTCCTCAGCTTCCACAGGAAATAGAGACACCGTTAGGCTTTCTTAGTTATGGAGCTGGTGTTGAGGGACCAGGTGAGGTTCTCCGCCAGGTGAACACCAAGGAATTTGGTGCTCTTGACGACCTTCACAGAGGATCCATTGATGTTAAATGGACAGTGATCTCTCCGTGCTCTCCTGAAGTTAACAGTCATCTCTTTTGTTTTGTCCACATTCAGACACAGGTTGTTGACTGTTTCCTGTTGTTGACTATTTGTGATGAGATGGGAGCTGAACATCAAGCTGTGCTGTTTCACAGTGAAGCAAGGTGGCCGTCACGAGGAAAAGTCTTGTCCCGAGTTTCTGAGCTCAGAGAGCAGATGAGAATGTTTTTGGAGCAGGAGCACAAGTCTGAAGTCGCCGAAAAATTTAGTGATGAGAACTTTCTGGTGAAACTGGGCTACCTGAGTGGCATATTTGGAAAGCTAAATGAACTAAATCTACAGCTTCAAGGGAAAGATAAACACCTCCCTCAGGTCATAGGCAAGATCAGCTCTTTCACCTGAAAGCTTGCAATGTGGGACAGGAACCTTGATGAAGGAAATACTGATTTGTTCGAGAATCTGCATGAATTTGTTGACACTACTGGCTAAGGTGCCACCATGTGTTAAGCAGCACATTTCATCACTGATGGCATACTTCCCTAAAAACAGTTCCCAGTATGACTGGGTGAAAGATCCTTTCAATGCACAAGCTCCAACTGGTTTCAGCTATGCAGAGGAGGACCAGTTCATTGACATGACGTCTGACTCCACTAAAAAACAATGTTAATAAAATTATTCTTTGTTTTTAGATGATCTATATTTATTTTTAGTTTTCTTTAATGTTAATAATGATACAATGTTTTGCAGAGATGTACTTATAATAACAATTATAGATAAATGATACTATTTATATTTGAGGGGAGGAATGGGGGCCACAAAACCTTTTGTTCTTCCTAAGGGGGGGGGGGGGACAGAAAATAATTGAGAAGCACTGCTATACACCATTTGGGTAAACCACCGCGTTCCCTTCCTGAGTCAACTCATAATTTTTCCAGAATCGCTTTGAGGCAGTCTGAAAGTCTTTTTCCTTGGCCTCACCGAACTCCTCCCATACTTGAGTTTTTGCATCATGAGCTGTGTTACACTTGGGCTGCCACTGCCCATCAACTGCCTCCGAAGTCCCACAGGTTGACCAAAGCAGATATGACTCCTTCTTCAGCCTGATGAATCCCTTCACCTCCGGTGTCCACCATTTGGTTACAACATTGACAGGCACCAACCACTTTGCAGCCGGAACTCAGTGCAGCAGCCCTCAGCAATGGAGGTGACGAACATGGTACATAGGGACTCAGTTTCCCCAGTTTCCCTCAGAATGCTGTCAATGGTCTTCAGGAGGTGGGAGTTGAAGATCTCACGTACCGGGGACTCTGCTAGGTATTCGCAGTGCACCCTCACAATACCTTTATGTGCACCAAATCTGTGCAGCGTCCTCCCCTGCCACCTAATCCAACTGACTGATCTGTTGACTGCTCAGCCTCTCTCTTTACCTGAGTGTCCACAATATATGGCAACAGATCTGATGATGCAATGACAAAATCAATCATTGACCTGTGACCTAGGGTGTTCTGGTACTATGTGCACTGGACACCCATATGTTCTGTCATGGTGTTCGTTATGGGCGAACTCTGGTTTGCACACAAGTCCAGTAACAGAACAGAGCTCGTGTTCAGATCAGGCAGGCCATTCCTCCCAATCATACCCCTCTAGGTCTTACTGTCCCACAGAGCATTGAAGTCTCCCAGTAGGACAACAGAGTCTCCAGGTGAAGCACCCTTGAGCACCCTGCTCAGGGACTCCAGTGGACTCTAGCCCACTGGGAAAATGCCAACGTACAGGCAGCAGGCCGAGGGGATACCAAGATACCTACTCCAGCCTGCAGCCTCTCATCAAGGGCAACTCCTGACTGGGACAGAGTCCAGCCGCTCTCGAGGAGACTGGTTCCAGAGCCCAAGCTGTGCATTTAGGTTAACCCGATTAACCTCTCAACTTCACACTCTAGCTCAGGTTCCCCATCAGCAAGGTGACATTCCATGTCCCAGTCATCAGCCTTGGTGGCCAGGGATTGGGATTGGTCCGCCAGAGTCTCCACCCTTGGCCGCTGCCTAAAACACGCTGTGCCTGACCTCTACAGCTCCATTAAATCAATGATTTCATTGTGTCAGAGAAGAAAAATGGTGGATTGGTGCAAATTGCATCCGGAACAGAAATTATACTGGGAATGCAATTTTGGTTGAACAAACATCTACACAGACAGCATGCTTAAACAGACAGACCACACCCTGAACTTCAGTAGATAAACTGATGAGCAGTCAGGGTTGCAGGGTTGTCTCCATTTCTACCTGTACATGTTTCTACAGTAAAATCACTGTAGCAGTTGCTTTAAATTCTCTTCGGCCTGGTTTCCATATTTGCTTATTGATGTTGCTTTGTGTTAATAGGTAAACACTAAAAGAAAGATCATATGTTTGCCCTTATTAGGACAGGGATTTTCTGTTGGTGTGTGGGAAACTGTAGCCTATAGTTTATATTGTTAAATGTAACTATGTGACAGTGCGTTTCAGGTCATTTTATCGTTTAGTGTAACAAATACATTTCTCTGGCAAGTAATAAAGTAGCATACTACATTACTTTTAAGAAAGGTAATGAATAATGTGTTTTACATTACTTTTTTTGATTAATGACCCCAACGATGCACAGCACAGCCTACTCCCTGATGCCTTTGTTTTATGCCTCTGTCTTGACCCACTGTTTTTCTTTCTATGTTTAGGATGATGAAGTGGTCTTACAATGCTCAGCTACAATCCACAAGGAGCAACAAAAACTTTGTCTTGCTGCTGAAGGCTTTGGGAACAGACTCTGCTTCCTCGAGTCCATTTCAAACTCCAAGGTACAGTATTGACATAAGTAATAATCCTTTATTTCACAAGAATAACCAGATCACCATCATATGAGTGGGGAAAAATGATTTCACTGAAGAAAAAAATCCAGAATGTGTTGGCTGTAGCATGTAATTATGTGTCATGTTCATCAAACCCTGATCATCAGACCACAAACCAAAATGCTTTTGGAGAAGTTGCCTAATTAATTAAATGAGTGTCACAGCTTCCACATTAGCATTACAGTTTGAAATCTCATGCTCACTGACTTTTAAGAAAACTACTCTATACCTCATAGCTTTCATAGCTCCATTCATGCTATATTTTATAGGATTCACGTGTTTACTAAGAATTGTGTGTGCACAAAGTCAGAGCTGTACTCATCATAGATTTAATAAAAAGTGTCCTGTGCCACACAGGACAAACCGTGCCTCTTTTGGTGGTACAAGGGTGGCCTACACAATAGTGGACAGGAGGTTTTAATTTAGATGTAAATTTATAGCTGTTTTCTTGTTGTTTCAGAATGTACCTCCAGATCTGTCAATCTGCACTTTTGTGCTGGAGCAGTCGCTGTCTGTACGAGCCCTGCAGGAGATGCTGGCCAACACCCAAGAGAAGGCGGATGGGGTGAGTGTGGGCATGCATACACACATCAGAGAAGAGAATATTAATAAATATACTGTAGGTGTTGTTCACATTAGGGTAAGATCTTCTAGGGCAGACCTAGGGTAAGGTCATCTCCCAGCAAGAAGGTTCCTGGTTTGAACCCCAGCTGGGTCCTTTCTGTGTGGAGTTTGCAGGTTTTCCATGTGTCTGGGTGGGTCCTCTCCAAGTACTCCCTAAGCTGTGTAGGCAGACACAGGGGTGGACTACACAATATTAGGGAGTTTCCTATCACAGTTCAAAGACATTCATGTTAGGTTTGTTGGTGATTTCAAAATTGCTCGTGGATGTAAGGAGGACAAAGTGTTTAAATTGTATAGACTAAAGCTGTCCCCAACCGTCCCCAACCACCAGTCCATGAGTCGTTCGGGTGTGAAATTTAGGTTTTCAGGGCTTTTATCGTTAACTCGGTTTCCCCGGGTCTTTTCCCGTGTTGTAGTTGTGTGTCTTATTTTGAAAGAAATATTTACGCGTTACTGTAGCGACCAGAGAGCATTAAGGGGCAGAGAGGAGGATGTTACTCTCAATGTAGCTGGCACATTTCAGAAGGACGCTGCTAATAAAGTTACACAATTACACAGTGAATTCGCGTTTATTGTTATATTTACAAAATATCAGAGTTTTTGTCTCGGTCGTATCATTTTATTTTGTTGTATTTATAAGCGACACCTTAAAGGCCGGTCCGTGAAAATATTGTCTGACATTAAACCCGTCTGTGGCCCAAAAAAGGTTGAGGACCGCTGATCTAAAGCACTGAATTAATGTATGTTTAAATGTGACTTGTCCAGCTTTACATGGTAAGAAAGACCAGAAAAGCATTATGTAAATTATGCAAATGTTCATTCCATTCCATCCAAGCCTGATAAAACACAAAGAAAAACATGACACACACATGAGAAAGAGAGTCTGCTTATTCCACTCTTTTTAATGGGGGTTGTTTTTCCCACTATCAAGTTCAAAGTGGTGAAAATGAAGCTGCTGATAAGATTTGACAGAAAAAATTGGCTTATTTCATACACTTTGTCAGGTTATATGGGTTTTTGACCCAAGGTTTTGTTTGTTATTATGGGTTTGTTTTGTTCATTTGTTCTGTCTATTGTTTGCTGGGTTGTTACTTGTACAGACTTCTGTTTGAATTATTATTATAGTAGTTTGTGGCTGTGTAACATTTGAAAAATTATGCAATCTGTACATTTTTAGTGAAACTACTGTGAAGACATCTCCGTAATAAAGGGTGGGCCATTTATATGGATACACCGTAATAACATGGGAATGGTTGGTGATATTAAAGTCCTGTTTGTGGCACATTAGTATATGTGAGGGGGCAAAACCCTCAAGATGGGTGGTGACCATGGTGGCCATTTAGAAGTCGGCCATCTTGGATACAACTTTTGTTTTTTCAATAGGAAGAGGGCCATGTGACACATCAAACTTATTGGTAATGTCACAAGAAAAACAATGGTGTGCTTGGTTTCAACGTAACTTTAACTTTAACGCCATAACTGCATTACTCGCAACTCGCTAACGGAGATTTGCCGCGTTAATGCAGTTATGGCATTAATGTCATTTTAACGAGATTAACACTGACAGAACTAATAAATGTATTTTGCAAGAAATGCCAAAATCTCAGGTTAAATCTCACGAAACTATTTCAACAACCACCAAAGAGTTAAAACAGCAAATGAGAGCAGGTAAACGGTTCTGCAAAAATGTAAACTCAAAGCGTGGAGCTCCCCGTTCACCTGATGGGCACGTACATGGACATTCTGGATGGTGAAAGCAGACATTTCACAGATTTTGAAGCTGCAGGTTTCTTCACTCTCCGACCAAAATTGACTAAACCAGCAGCAAAAGAAGATCAAAGCTACGCTTCAAATTTGATAAGCACTGTCCTGAATTCCCTCTTACCTTTGCTTTTACTTCCTGCAGAACTCTCTCCCAGTGTACTCAGAGACCTGTTTATGATAAAAAAAAATATTTTTTATCATAAACATAAATATTTTCTGCATTATTCGCTTGCTTAGTATGCTTTGGTGCTTATTACGCACCAGTCTAACTGTTGTGTACAGTGCTGTTGGCTGCTGCTGTTTTTTTTTTCAAAGATAACCTCTGACAAGAATCATTTCTGCTGTTCAATACCTGTTCAAGAAATTTAAAGTTTCAGATGATGCAAAACTGCAAAACACTTAGCTGTGTCTCTAATAAACCTCTGTTACTTTGCTCTGCTTCACTTCAGCAGCATCAGGCAACGTTCATATATTGATTCATGGTCTTCTTCAGTTTTTTAACTACTGCAGAATATTTTAAAGCGGCTAGGTGCTATAAAAAGCCAGGCTAGGAAAATGTCCTTGATGTTTTTCTGTGTTTTATCCTTACTTTGTGTTACTTTGACACAAAGACATCTGCTGTGATGCTCACATCTCTGTCTCACAAGTGTCAGCTTTGTTTTTATACATAGATATAAAAATATAGATATGTACTGATAAATCAGAATCAGAGTCAGAATACTTTATTAATCCCTAAGGAAATTATGTGGGTTACAGTTGCTCCAGGACAGTAACAGTAACAGACTAAACTATTTAAACAATACAATATGTTACAGATTTTACAAATTTAGGAAATAGCACTAATATATACAAATCACAGTAATAAACACCCAGTTTATTACTGGCTAATGTGCAGTCTCTGGAGAACAAGCTGTGCGAGCTTCGGGCACGGATCTCATTCCAGCGAGAGATGCGGGACTGCTGCGTGATCTGCCTCACAGAAACCTGGCTATCGGACAAGGTACTGGACTCCGCAATACAACTACCGCGCAGACAGGTCACAGGAGCTTACTGGGAAAAGCAGAGGCGGTGGGGTGTGTTTCATGATCAACAACAGCTGGTGTGATTATGCGAACCTGCTCCCGGTCAAATCTTTCTGCTCACCGGACCTGGAGTACCTGATGATTAAGTGCAGGCTATTCTGGCTACTGAGGGAATTTACAGCAGTGATTATTACGGCTGTTTACATTCCCCCACAAGCCGACACTGACCGAGCACTCAGGGAACTGTACAACGCGATCAGCAGTGAGGAAACCGCACACCCAGAGGGGGCGTTTATCACCACCGGGGACTTTAACAAAGGAAACCTGAAGAAAGTTTCACCAAAACTCCACCAACACATCCATTTCAACACTCGTGGAGACCGGCTACTTGACCACTGCTACACCTCCTTCCGGGATGCGTACAAAGCCCTCCCCCGCGCCCCATTCGGCCAATCAGATCACCGCTCCATCCTGCTCCTGCCCGCCTACAGGCAGAAGCTGAAACAGGAAGCTCCAACCCTGAGGGCGGTGCACCGTTGGTCGGACCAATCGGAGTACACGCTGCAGGACTGTTTTGATCACGCGGACTGGGAAATGTTTCACGTGGCTGCTAAAGACATTGATGAGTACACAGACTCAGTCTGCGGATTTATCAGAAAATGCGTGGAAGATGTCGTCCCATCCAGAACAGTTAAATCCTTCCCAAATCAAAAACCCTGGATTAACGGAGATGTTCGCACAGCACTGGCGGCACGGAGCACCGCTTTTGCCTCCGCGAACACATCTGACTACAAACACGCACATTACCAACTCCGGAAGACGATCAAAGCAGCCAAACGTGAGTACAGGGACAAGGTGGAGCAACATTTTGACAACCCTCGGAGTATGTGGCAGGGACTAAACACGATCACAGACTTTAGAGGGAAAACCAGCACACCGCAGACCACGGCCTCTCTGTGTGAGGATCTAAACGTATTCTACGCTAGATTCGACACAGCGAACACCATGAGACCGGTGTCACGGAATGCCAGGGCATTCCGTGGGGAGTGTTGGAATGAGGACCCAAAACGCATGGTTCTGCGATGCAAACAGTGCACTTTATTTACAGTGAAGGCTGTAAACACAATAACTCCCCATCGCTCCCTTGACTCCCGTGTGTGTGCTCCCCTCCGACGTCTGTGCTCGTGCTCCCCGCTGTCGTGTTTCCGCACACCCCGTGCGTGCTGCCTTTCCGGTCCACTTTTCCTCCTGCAGGAAAACCACAGAAACAGCCGTCAACACTGACCCCCGCGGCACACACGAACAGACTTACACTCACACACACTAACTTGGGATGACAACGCAATGATCCCACGCCGGTGGGAGCTCCAACACTCTCCTAAGTAGCTCCCCCGACGAGCCCTGATCACCAACAGGTGTGTGGCAGGAACTTCAGGTGTGGCCAGTCCGCCTGCAGGGCCACACCCATCAGGCCTGCATGTGGCTGTTCTCCATCCTCCAGCCACACATGTATACACCCACACCCTGCCTCTACAAAATAATGAGTGGAACACCGAACAACACAGCATAGTGCAGAAAAACACACATCCCCAAATAACAACAACAATACCAATAATAATAATAATAATAATAATAATAACAATAACAATAATAATAATCCATCCTGCTCACGGACCCCCGAGTCCTCCAGAGCAGGGTCCGTGACAGTACCCCCCCTCTAAGGGTCGGCTCCCGACGACCCTAAAACAAAAAAGCAAAAAAAACAGAAAAACCAACCCAGGGCGGGCGGCGGGGGTCCAGGACGGAGGGCCCCAAAACCCCTCCGATCACACCACTACCCAACAAAAAACGAAAAAACTCAGTTCATTAGTCCAACCCCCGCCCTAATGGCAGTAAACACAGTTCTGGCGGCCGACCCGGTGGACAGCAAAGCAGGTGAGACCTGCTATGGGTAGGCAGAGGCCGAAAACAGTTCAGGAGGCCTACCTCTAGCCCATTGGTGGAAACGCTGGATCTCTGGCGGACGGCCATGGGTCCAGTAGCAGTGACGAAACAGTTCTGGGGGCCTGCCACTGATCCAGTGGTGGCGGTGCTGCATCTCTGGTGGCCTGCCAAGCGTCCAGTGGTGGCGGCGCTGCAGCTCCGGTGGACGGCCACGGACCCGGTGGTGGCGGCGTTGCAGCTCCGGCGGGCGGCAGAGTCGAAAGGCCCAAGATCCCCGACGTGCCCAACGTGGACGGCGTGGAGGGCGCGCTGAACGTGGACGGCGTGGAGGGCGCGCTGAACGTGGACGGCGTGGAGGGCGCGCTGAACGTGGACGGCGTGGAGGGCGCGCTGAACGTGGACGGCGTGGAGGGCGCGCTGAACGTGGACGGCGTGGAGGGCGCGCTGAACGTGGAGATGCCTCCTGCACCCTGACCCCTTGCTTAGGCAGATCAGGTCCCTCCGACACGCTGACCTCCGGCTCTGGCTGAGCGGGTCCCTCCGTCACGCCGACCTCTGATGGCGGTGCGTGCTCCTCCGGCCCGCCGAGCTCCTCTCTCGATGATGGGCGCTCCTCGTGCTCGCCGAGTTCCTCATCAGGCGGTGCGGGCTCCTTCCGCTCGCCGAGCTGTTCCTCGCTGAGCTGCTCCTTTCTGAGCGGCTCCTCCGGCCGTGGTACGGGCTCGCCGAGCTCCTCATCAGGCGTCGCAGGCCTCTCCCGCTCGCCGAGCTCCGGCTCCTCCCGCTCGCCGAGCTCCTCGGCTGGCGGCGCTGGCCTCTCTCGCTCGCCGAGCTCCGGCTCCTCCCGCTCGCCGAGCTCCTCGGCTGGCGGCGCTGGCCTCTCTCGCTCGCCGAGCTCCGGCTCCTCCCGCTCGCCGAGCTCCTCGGCTGGCGGCGCTGGCCTCTCTCGCTCGCCGAGCTCCGGCTCCTCCCGCTCGCCGAGCTCCTCGGCTGGCGGCGCTGGCCTCTCTCGCTCGCCGAGCTCCGGCTCCTCCCGCTCGCCGAGCTCCTCGGCTGGCGGCGCTGGCCTCTCTCGCTCGCCGAGCTCCGGCTCCTCCCGCTCGCCGAGCTCCTCGGCTGGCGGCGCTGGCTCCTCAGGCTCGCTGAGCTCCACGGCTGACGACGCGGGCTTCTCCCGCTCGCTGAGCTCCAGCTCGGGCTCGCTGAGCTGCTCCGGCAGCGGCGCTGGCTCCAGCTCGGGCTCGCTGAGCTGCTCCGGCAGCGGCGCTGGCTCCAGCTCGGGCTCGCTGAGCTGCTCCGGCAGCGGCGCTGGCTCCAGCTCGGGCTCGCTGAGCTGCTCCGGCAGCGGCGCTGGCTCCAGCTCGGGCTCGCTGAGCTCCACGGCTGGCGACGCGGGCTTCTCCCGCTCGCTGAGCTCCAGCTCGGGCTCGCTGAGCTGCTCCCGCTCCTGCTCCGCGGGCTCGCTGAGCTGCTCCCGCTCCTGCTCCGCGGGCTCGCTGAGCTGCTCCCGCTCCTGCTCCGCGGGCTCGCTGAGCTACTCCCGCTCCTGCTCCGCGGGCTCGCTGAGCTGCTCCCGCTCCTGCTCCGCGGGCTCGCTGAGCTGCTCCAGCAGCGGTGCAGCTACAGACGGTGATGATGGTGACACAGCAGCAGGTAGTGGAGATGATGGCAGTGTAGTTGATGGGAATGGCGAAGCGGATGATAGCCGACCTACAAGCTGGGCAGCAGGCTGAGTTGAGGGTGATATGGCAATCATGAAGGGTGGAGAGGAAGAAAATGTTACAGCTGGCTCAACAAATTCCAGGGGTCCAGAGGCAACTGAGGCCTCCAGTTCGACCTCTGGGGAAGCCCTGGGGAGAACCTCCGTCTCCATGTGGCCAGACTGGGCCAGAAAGTCATCTGGGTCTGCATGCTCTGAGCTCCCTAGCTCCAGGCTCACAGTCTCAGAGTGCACATTTTCTGAGTTTTTGGAGGTAAGGCAAACAGTTTCTCTATTGTTAATTGCCGTAGCGGCTATATTCTCTATTTCCACGTTCACAGGGAGGGAACTTACAACACCGGCAGAGTCCATTTTACTCACTGTGGCGTCCAGAGCCGCTGGTCCTGAGTCTTCAACCAGCACCGGAGTGAGTGTAGATGTAGCTGAACGCTGCTTGCGAGGACGCCTTCTCCTCCGTGAAGGCGGGGCCGGGTGTATGGAAACCGTCCTCTGCTGTTCATCTGCGTTTTGATTCTCAATGACAGGATTAAGAGAAACAAATGAGTCAGGTTTACTCACTGCGGTAATGAGTGCTGTCGGTCCGTTGCCAGCTGACCGGGCTGAAACCGCAGGAGTGGGTCGAGGTGTAATGGGGTGATGATGGCGAGGGCGACATCCCTTCTGTAATGGAGGATCAAACAATTGTGCCGCAAGCATCGACGGGAAAGCCCTCCGCCGATGCGCGAAAAACCAAGCGGCTAGAGCCTCTAGGAGAGCAGCCGAACCTTCCTCGCTCGGGCCACCCAAGCCGAATAATTCAAAACTAGAGCTCTCCCTTAAACTAGCGACCAATGGCTTAAGTTTGTTAGTGTCCAAAAAGTTCATGGTAAAGGTAGTGGATGAGAGATAATTGTCAAAGAACACTACCTGTATATGTCTCTTGTGTGGGTCTACAGCCTGGATTACGCTCCGGCAGTAATCCCATAAACGCGAGAGTGATCTCTCCTCCGTGGCAACTCCTGAGTTTGCTGGGTCCATGGTGGTTGGTGGGATCATTCTGTCACGGAATGCCAGGGCATTCCGTGGGGAGTGTTGGAATGAGGACCCAAAACGCATGGTTCTGCGATGCAAACAGTGCACTTTATTTACAGTGAAGGCTGTAAACACAATAACTCCCCATCGCTCCCTTGACTCCCGTGTGTGTGCTCCCCTCCGACGTCTGTGCTCGTGCTCCCCGCTGTCGTGTTTCCGCACACCCCGTGCGTGCTGCCTTTCCGGTCCACTTTTCCTCCTGCAGGAAAACCACAGAAACAGCCGTCAACACTGACCCCCGCGGCACACACGAACAGACTTACACTCACACACACTAACTTGGGATGACAACGCAATGATCCCACGCCGGTGGGAGCTCCAACACTCTCCTAAGTAGCTCCCCCGACGAGCCCTGATCACCAACAGGTGTGTGGCAGGAACTTCAGGTGTGGCCAGTCCGCCTGCAGGGCCACACCCATCAGGCCTGCATGTGGCTGTTCTCCATCCTCCAGCCACACATGTATACACCCACACCCTGCCTCTACAAAATAATGAGTGGAACACCGAACAACACAGCATAGTGCAGAAAAACACACATCCCCAAATAACAACAACAATACCAATAATAATAATAATAATAATAATAATAACAATAACAATAATAATAATCCATCCTGCTCACGGACCCCCGAGTCCTCCAGAGCAGGGTCCGTGACAACCGGACAGTGCGCGCACCGCGGATGACGTCAGTGCGCACACTGTGTCTGAGGAGGATGTGCGGAAGTGCTTCAGGAAGGTGAACAGACGCAAAGCTACTGGTCCGGACGGGATTCCCGGCCGCGTCCTCAAGTCACGCGCAGCTCAGCTGGCTGGAGTGTTTACACACATCTTCAACCTTTCCCTCTCTCTGTCTGTAGTCCCAGCCTGCTTCAAAATGGCCACCATCGTCCCTGTACCCAAATCCTCCACCATCTCCTCATTGAACGACTGGCGACCCGTAGCCCTGACCCCCATCGTGAGCAAATGCTTCGAGAAGCTGGTCAGGGACTTCATCTGCTCTGCACTACCCGACTCACTGGACCCTCTACAGTTCGCATACCGCCACAACAGGTCCACTGATGATGCCATAGCCCTGACACTCCATGCTGCCCTGTCACACCTGGAGAAGAGAGACACGTATGTGAGAATGCTGTTTGTAGATTACAGCTCAGCATTCAACACCATCGTTCCCTCGAAGCTGGACAGGAAACTGCAGGATCTAGGACTGAGCAGCTCCCTCTGCAGCTGGATCCTTAACTTCCTGTCTGACAGACGATAAGTGGTCAGGCTGGGCAGCACCACCTCATCCCCCATCACACTGAACACTGGTGCTCCACAGGGGTGTGTACTGAGCCCTCTCCTGTACTCACTCTACACCTACGACTGCATGGCCACTAGAAACTCCAACATCATTGTGAAGTTTGCGGACGACACTACAGTGGTGGGTCTTATTACCAACGGTGATGAGACGGCCTACAGGGAGGAGGTCAGCGCCCTGACCCACTGGTGTCAAGACAACCATCTCACCCTCAACGTCGCAAAGACAAAGGAGTTGATAGTGGACTTCCGGAGGTGCAGAGGAGTACACACCCCCATCACCATCAACGGCGCTGCTGTGGAGAGAGTGAGCAGCTTCTGGTTCCTTGGTGAACATCTGGCTGAGGATCTTACGTGGTCAGTACACATAAACAAAATAGTGAAGAAGGCGCAGCAGCGCCTCTTCTTTCTCAGGAGACTGAAAAGATTCGGCATGAGCCCCCGCATCCTCAGGACCTTCTATCGCTGTGCCAGTGAGAGCATCCTCACTGGATGCATCACCACCTGGTACGGCAACAGCACCGCTTTTTCCATCAGGCTATCAGACTGCTGAACACTTCATAGACACCTCACCTTTACTTACCAGAACTTCAACATTATGCACTCCATACTGTATATAAATGCCACTTGTTTTGCACATGTCCAACTGCCAACCTCTGTATATTTTATTTTATTGTTTATTCTATTTAATTTTGAAAATATGTATACACACACACACACACACACACACACACACACACACGTAGATATACATATTTAGTATACACATTCAGTAATGCGCACATACTCTTATATTGTACATATATTTATTCATATAATTCTCAGATTTACCCTCAACAGACTCAGAAAATCCTGAGCATTGTCTGACAGATGTTGAAGGAGCTCAGCTGCCTCAGAAAACACTACTGCACTTTACAGGCTCTTCCTGTAAAGTGCAGTAGTGTTTTTAACACAGTCCAGTTTATTGTCTATGCATACTCCAAGGTATTTATAGCCCTTCACAATGTCCACGTTGACTCCTTCAATTGAAACAGGGATCAAGGGTTTCCTGGTCTTCCTTGGTCTTTGCCACGTTTAGCTGCAAATGATTCTGCTCACACCACGTGTCAAAGGAGTCAACCACAGCCTGACTCATCACCCTGGATGATGCATCCAACCACCGCAGAGTCATCAGAAAACTTCTGAAGATGGAGGTCTCTGTGCTGTGGCTGAAGTCTGTGGTGTAGACGGTGAAGAGGAAGGGGGAGAGGACAGTCCCTTGTGGTGCACCTGTGTTGCTGCTGATCACCTTGTCAGACACACACTGTGGAAGACGCACATATTGTGGTCTTCCTGTCAGGTAATCAACAATCCAGGACACCAGAGAAGCATCCACCTGCATCGCTGTTAGCTTATCACCCAGGAGGGTTGGCCTGATGGTGTTGAATGCACTGGAAAAGTAAAAAAAAAAACATGAACCTCACAGTGCTCGCCAGCTGGTCCAGATGGGCGTAGACACGATTGAGCAGGTAGATGATGGTGTCCTCAGCTCCGAGGTGGGGCCGGTAAGCAAACCGAAGGGGATCCTGATGTGTTCTGACTATGGGTCGGAACTGGTCCAGGATGAGTCCTTCCAGGGTCTTCATGATGTGGGACGTGGCGTCTTTGGTACAGGGGCGAGGCATGATGTCTTCCACAGCACTGGGACTCTCTACAGACTCAGACTCAACAAGAACAGTTTATGAAAGACTCCACAAAGCTGGGGGCCACAGGCCTTGAGGACACGGGGACTCACTCTGTCTGGTCCCGCAGACCTACCTGAGTGGAGCCTCCTCATTTGCCTCTGAACCTGGTCGTGAATGAAAGTGATAGTTTCCACTTCCTTCTCCTGTAATTGTCCTTAGCCTCTCTGATCTTGTCCTTCGGTAACACCTGGACCCTTCTCACCTTCTCTTTTTTGCCCTCTCTGAAAGCCCTCTTCTTGTCATTGAGGAGGGCTTTGATGTCCTTAGTCATCCACAGCTCGTTATTTGGGTAACAATTAGCTGGGACAATGAAGTCTGTGCAGAAGTTTATGTGGTCAGTGATACACTCAGTGAGCCCACTGATGTTCTCACAGTGAGGTCGGCAGAGGGAGGAACGTAAACAGCCACCAAGATTACATGAGTAATGGGCAAATAATATGGCCTGAGTCTAACAGCGCACAGTTCAACGTCTGGGCAACAAATCAGTTCTTAGATTGTTATGCGGGCAGGGTTACACCACCGGTTGTTAACAAGAATGGCAAGCCCCACTCCTTCTTCCTCTACTTACCGCTCACAGCGCTGTCCCAGCAGGCCCAAACAGTTTGGAAGACTTCCGCGGATGCGTTGTTGTCAGGAATATCCTGGTGCATCTATGATTCAGTGAAACGCATCAAGCTGCACTCCCAGTATTCTCTCTGACTCCGTGCTAGCGCTTGTTAGCTCCTCCATCTTGTTTACTAGCGACCAAACGTTCCCCATTATAATAGACAGCAGACATGGTTTGTACCTCCTTCTCTCTTCAAGCCTCTGTTGTCTCAACGTCTCCTTCCTTCTCCTCTTCTGTCCTCCACATCTGTATCCTCAGTGTGTTTTCCTCCAGATTTCATTTGGTACATCTGTGGGTCTGCCAGCCAGCATCAGGGTGATCAGCTGATCTCTGGAGTAAACAGCCTGTGTGGTGTATAGGACAAAATTCAGGAGATTGAGGCAGACGCAGAAACATAACAGGGATATTTTTTTAGACAGAGCACAATGAGAAATGACTGGTGTCCCTGCTTGCACTTATCTGCTGCAATGAGTAGAACCTTTTATTGCCAAACTTGAAAACTATTTATGTGTCCATGTATGATATGAATTCAAGCTATAGAACTACAGAAAATCAGTCTGTGGTTTTGAACTTTGCATCTGTGGAAATTGTGATTGACTTTCCCAGAATCAACAAGAACGAAAGTGCAAGATCAGCCAGATTGAATATTCAGTTCCCCATATGGCAGTGGCTATTAAACTGGAGATCTGGC
This sequence comes from Pelmatolapia mariae, assembly GCF_036321145.2. Lineage (NCBI taxonomy): Eukaryota > Metazoa > Chordata > Actinopteri > Cichliformes > Cichlidae > Pelmatolapia > Pelmatolapia mariae. Next base: position 29,701,147 of record NC_086234.1, on the reverse strand, counting down.
TTCCAGTGAAGACAGGAGAACCAGAGAAAAATGCAGTACAAATAAGTTATAGTTCACTGATGCGGTCCCATTGTCCTTTATTTCACTGTTGTTATAAAATGTCTTGATGCATGCCCAATCATCCAGGTAAGGAAATCCCAAAAACTTGATGCTGTTCATCTGGATGTGGCGTTTTTAGTGGGAGAAACATCACTTTACTCATTCAAATGAATTCTTCAGTCTCAGCAGGTTTCAAACAGTACGTTTGCATAATGAGTGAAACTAGCACCACTGAGTGAACAATGGGATGTGAGGTCAGTTCCTTGAACATTAATCTGTAAATTGTCATGACCATTGATCAATGGTCAGTGATAAATGATCAATGACCACTGATCATTTATCATTGACTGCAGAGTCCTGGCCTGATGAGGTAGCTCTTCTGTGTTGTGCCATCCGCTTCGCCAGAGGTTGTTTGGTTTCCCCGATGTATAAATCCTGGCAATCCTCCTGGCACTTAACAGCGTACACTATGTTTATGTCACTGTTTGTGTCGGGGGACCCGATCTTTGGGGTGGACCAATTTTTGGGGGTTTAAAAGTGACAGAGACGCGGTGTTTATAGAAAATGTGTTTCAACTGTTCCAATACTCCTGACCAGTGGTGGTCAAGTTACTTGAAAAAAGTAATCAGTAACTAATTACTGATTACTTCCCCCCAAAAGTAATCCCATTACCTTACTGATTACTTATTTTCAAAAGTAATTAATTAATTAGTTACTTAGTTACTTTTTAAAAACATGATTTACAACCTGAATAGGTAATAAAGAAATAGATCTTTCAGCCCAATTCTACTTTTTCTGCATAATCCATCATATATAATGTGATCAAATGGAAAAGTCTCTTTTTAAAATTTTGATATATTAGTTTTAATCTTTTAACTTTATGCATCAAGCAAAAATGTAATTATATGCAACATTCTCTGACTGGAAGAAATTTGTTTAACATTTAAACCTATTTTCTGCACATTCCTGCACATAAAATAAAATATTTTTTTTGTGTTTACACTCACTCTTTCAAATAGATGCAAGTAAAACACAGCAGAAAATAAATCAAATCAAAGACTAGCGGTCCTGTTGCTCTATTTTCACCTGTAAAGCAGGAGTGGGGTAGGCGGAGGTTTGCCATGGTGCAGGTGTGCCGCAGCGGTCAGTTGAAGAATCCGCGAGTTTCTCTGTGAATTTCCCATTATGTCGTAGCGCACTTGGTGCTTGCTTGGAAGTTTAGGGGTTTTTTTCGCTGTAAAAAGAAGTTTTCTTCCCACGCACAACGGACACTAATGTTTTTGTTACTTTTTATGGAATCAAACTCAAAGTAAGGTCAGTACTTCCACGCTTTAAACGCTGCACGCTCATACTCTCTCCCGCACTCGATATATTATCCATTGTTGATCTGCACACAGTTTTAGTAACACAGTAACGCAGCGTTCCTACAGGAAAGTAACGGTAATCTAATTACTGTTTTTGCAATAGTAATCCCTTACTTTACTCGTTATTATTTATTTTATTATTTGTCCTTTATTTATCCAGGTAAAAAATCTCATTGAGATTTAAAATCTCATTTTCAAGAGAGACCTGGCATCATGACAACAAAAGTCAAAATACGCATACCACATAAATATACAACGTTCAAAACAAATACAATATCCCATAACAACATGTGCAAAATATACAACAGCAGATCAAACCAAGAGTACATTAAAAACAATCACACTGAGTAAAAGAGCCACTCTCTCGTTCCTTTAAAACAGACTTAAACTCTCCCAAGGTAACCAATTCCGATAATCTCAGTTCCTTCTGCAGATCATTCCAGGAAGCAGGGGCAGCGTATTTAAAAGCCTTTTTCCCCAATTCTGTTCTGATCCTAGGGACAATCAACTGTATTGTATTGTAAGAACGAAGGCTGTATTGGTTGTGGTTTCTGCACATATAAACACATAAATAAGATGGAACCAGCCCAAGGAGAGATTTATAGATAAAGATCAACCAATGGGAGAGTCTGCGAATATGCAAAGATGGACATTTAGCAGCAGCATACAAAGAACAATGATGTACAAGATTTCCATAGCCAGTAATAAAACGTAAAGCACAATGATACACAGTATCCAACCTCTTTAGGTAGTGGGCAGGTGCATTCATAAAAAGCAAGTCACCATAATCCAATAAAGGTAAAAAGGTTGCATGAATCAAGTGTTTTCTCACTTGGAGGGAGAAACAGGATTGATTTCTAAAAAAGTAACCTAATTTTAGTTTTAACTTCAACACAAGCCTTTGAATGTGAGTTTTTAATGACAAATTCTGATCTATAATGATCCCTAGATACTTGTAAGATGTGACCATTTCAATTTCAGTTCCTTGAATTGTTTTAATCTTAGGAGACGTAGCTAACAACTCTTTGCCATTTGAGAATAACATGAACTTGGATTTCTCTGGGTTTAACACCAACTTAAGTTGAGTTAAATGGGACTGAACTACATCAAGGGCAGACTGCAGAAATTGCAGGGTTTGTGATACTGAAGGGGATGAACAATAAATAATTGTATCATCTGCATAAAGATGAAATGCAGCATTTGACAAATTATCACAAAGATTGTTTATGTAAAGAGAAAATAACAATGGCCCTAATATAGAGCCCTGCGGAACTCCTTTGGATACTGGGAGAAAAGAGGAAGAAGACCGAGCAGCATGGACACATTGTTTTCTTGCTGACAAGTAATTTGAAAACCAACTTACAGCATTTACAGATAGACCAATGTTGTTTAGTCTATTTAATAAAATAGCATGGTCAACTGTATCGAAAGCCTTTGACAAGTCAAGAAAAAGAGCAGCACAGTATTTTTTGCAGTCCATTGAATCAACGATGTCATTAACCACTTTAATAGCAGCCGTTATAGTGCTGTGTTGTTTCTGAATCCTGACTGATGTTGGGAAAGAACTGAATTTTTGTCCAAGAAGTCTTTCAGTTGTTCACTAATGAACTTTTCAAGAACTTTTGCTAGAACACACAACTTAGATATGGGCCTGTAGTTATTAACATCTGTAGGATCACCTCCTTTCAGCAAAGGGAGAACATAGGCAGATTTCCATATTACAGGGATCTCACTGCTCGAAAGGCTAAGATTAAAAATGTAAGTTATTGGTTCTGCTATAAAATCTGCAGCCAACTTAAGAAAATAGGGATCAAGTTGATCTGGTCCTGCAGATTTATTTAGATCCAACAGATTTAAAGCCCTATGGACCTCAAAAACATTTAGCGGAGAAAAACTGAAGGGTTGGACCACAGATTCAGTTTGAGTGGTTGCAGAGAGAGCCTCTTGTTGATTAAGCTGTTTTAAATCTGGATATAAAGATTCAAATAGAGATCCTGAAGAAACAAAATGCTCATTAAAGCAGTTTAGAATGTCACATTTCTCTGTTAAAGTGCAGGAGTCTTTTACAACAAAGGCTGGCATCTCATTTGTAGTTATGTCCCCATAAGAAGATTTTATTATTTTCCAGAATTTTTTAGGATCATTCAAATGTTTAGTAGTTTTTGAAAGATAGAATTCTGATTTGGCCTTTTTAATTAAGGAAGTTGAACGGTTTCTGAGCTGTCTAAAAATCAGCCAATCCGCTTCGGATTTAGTTTTTCTGGCCGTAACCCAGGCAGCATCCCTTTTTTGAGTAGACTGGAGAGCTGAGGAGAAAACCAAGGGTTGTTTCTGCATTTTACTCTAAATTTGCGCATAGGGGCATGTTTATTTATAATTTTGATAAAAGTGTCATAAAAATAATTCCATGCCAGCTCAAGATCAGTTATCAGGTAGATTCTATTCCAGTTATATTCCCATAAATCATAAAAGAAAGCTTGCTCACAGAAATGCTTAAAATCTCGTTTAAAAACTATTTGTGACCTTGATTTTGGGAGCTTCGATTGCCTGACTACAGCTACCACACAGTGGTCACTGATATCATTTGCAAAAACCCCAGTGTGAGAATATTTATACGGCATATTAGTTAAAAATAAATCAATAAGTGATGATTTTTCTGGGCATTTGAGATTTGGACGAGTTGTGCTGTAAATTAGTTGTGTGAGATTATATAAATCACACATGGATTTAAAACTGTCTGAGACAGAGGACAACCAGTCCCAGTTGAAATCTCCGGCCAGCACAATTTCATTAAAATTTAAAGTAGATAGTTTTTCACTAAGTGAAACTAAAGCCTCACTACTAGCTGAGGGGGGTCTATAACAGCCCACAATGGTAATAAAATAGCCCTTGAAAAGTTGGAGCTTGAGTGCAAGAAGTTCAAACTGTTTACAAACTGATACAGATGAATCGACAGTAACATGGAATTTGCTTTTTACATAAATTACAACACCGCCACCCTTTCTGGGGCGGTCGCAACGGAAAAGATTATAGCCCGTTATTGCAATGTCTTTGTCAGTAATTGATTTTGTAAGCCAGGTTTCTGATAATATAAGAATATCAGTATCTAACTCTTTCATCCAAATTTTCACAAAATCAAGTTTGGGAAGAAGACTTCTGACATTTAAATGAGTGATACCAAGACCTGTTCGAGTTTTAAAATCACAAGGAGTACTTAAGCATTTGCAATCTGGACCGGGATTAGGTTGCACATTTCCAGATAGAAGAAGCAAAAGAACAATAAAACATTTTCTTTTCACAGATTTTTTTTGTAGGGTTACAGACTGATTTCTCTTAGTACCCAATCTCTTTGGGGAGTGAGAGAATTGGGAAATAAACCAGTGATATGGAATAAATAAATCAGTTAAATCAGTTGAAATGAGATCTCTGCTGATGATCACGTTTGAGAAACTTCTAAAAGATGTAAAATCCCACCTTGTTCCCTTTGATAGGAGTAAGAAGTATGGTTTCTCATGCTCCACAGACTGTTCCTGCATCTCATGTAGACAAAAAGTGTAGGTGATGTTCAACATATAATTCGCGTTGGGGAGAGTTGGGGTGGCGCCAGAATTCTTCTGGATGATGCGATAGAGTTTCCGAAAGGTGGGCAATGCAGCCTTGCGCATCCACACGATGAAGTCCTCATTGATAAAGCCGTTGTTATCGGGATCCGACGGGTCCAACTCGTACACCGGTTTCGCCCAGTTCACCGGCTTTGCTGCGCCTTGGAAAGCTGAAGTCAGGTTGCTGTTTCCAGCGGGATTCCTGAATTTCACATGCTTGTCTGTCCACCACGCAATGCCTTTTTTTACCAGAGGAACTTCCTTTTTGCTGTTGTTGGAATCGACGTAGTACAGCACCAGAGAGTCGTTGAAAAGGCTGTTAGCTATGGCCCCACACGAAGCAATGGACACATCGCCGCTCTTACGGTACGGCTCACACTCCTTGCTGGGGTCCGTCAGAGCAGACTGGTCACCGTTCAGCTGTCTATCATCCCTGGACTTCACATAGCGTCTGTGGTTCTGGTAGGAGTTGGACAAGCTGTAGTACATGAAGACTTTGCTCTCAAACGGCTGGTCCAAAGTGAAGTTGACGGTGCAGCCACAGGGCTCTGTGGAGTTCCAGGTGAAGTTCTTTGCACAGATGTAGCAGTGTAGATCACTGCTCACACCAGTGTAGTCGATCTCAAACTCTTTGATGTTGTTGGATGTGACATACAGGCCGATGCCGATCGGGATGAAGATTAGCCCAATGACGAAAAAAGCCGGCAGCACACTACCTGCTGTGAGGATGGGCTGCCAGGCTGGAAGTCTCTGTTGTTTGAACGCCGTGTTGTCCGGTTTGTTATTTTTCGAAACGCCAGTGCCGCTCGAAGCGCTCGAAGCGCCGGAGTGGTGTCCGTCCTCTTCCTTAGCGTTGTAGCTCGACGCCATCATAGAGCTCTGTTTGTCGGTTTACTGCTTCAGACTGAAAACACAAGGCTGGAAAACCATTTCAAGTTACTGCTGACCTGAAAGCTGCACGCAATGTTGAAAACTTGAAAAAAGTAATCGGATTACAGTAACGCGTTACAAGTAATGCGTTACTGCCCATCTCTGCTCCTGACACGCATACGGGATCACTAAGGGTGATCACTGATCACCACCTCCCTGTGAATGGTACCCATGGCCATTGATCAATGGTCATTGTCTAAGGAGCTTGCAAAGAAAAGCGTCTGGACTTCTTTAAGTTGCTTGAAGACGTTTCACCTCTCATCCGAGAAGCTTCTTCAGTTCTAAGGGTCAAATGGTGGAGAGTCCCAGATTTAAACCCAGTGGGAGTTTCCCCCCAAAGAGGGACAAAGGACCCCCTGATGATCCTCTAATCACATGAGCCAAGGTGTGAAAACGGTTGTGGGTCACAGTGAGCCAGGGTTTCGGGTGAGCTCATTGTGAAACCTGGCCCCACCCTATCATGTGATTTCCTGAGGTCAGATGGCCCAGGGTGTGAGTGGGCGTTAAGGCATCTGGGGAGGGAACTCAAAACTGGATTATAGACGGCAGACAGTTGGTGTCGTAAACCACCGCCTCTGTTCAAAGATGGTCGCTCACAGTGGACATAGATGCTTCTTTCACTCCTCTTTCAAACCATCTGTCCTCTCTGTCCAAAATGTGAACATTGGCATCCTCCAAAGAGTGACCTTTGACCTTTAGATGCAGATGAACAGCTGAGTCTTGTCCTGTGGAGGTGGCTCTTCTATGTTGTGCCATGCGCTTGTGAAGTGGCTGGTTGGTCTCTCCAATGTAGAGGTCTGGGCATTCCTCGCTGCACTGTACAGCATACACCACGTTGTTAAGTCTGTGTTTAGGAGTTTTTTCTTTCAGGTGAACCAGTTTGTGTCTGAGTGTGTTGCTGGGTCTGAAATACACTGGGATGTCGTGCTTGGAGAAAACTCTCCTGAGTTTCTCCGATACACCGGCTACGTAGGGGATGACAATGTTGTTGCGTCTGTCTTTCTTATCCTCCCTCGCTGGTGTCTGATCTTCTTTTCTGAGAACCTTCACAGACATCAATGGTCATTGATCAGTGACCAACTGATCAGTGGTTGTTGGTCAATTGTCACAGCAATTTCAATATTAATGTAGAAGGAACTGACCTCCCAGCTCATTGTTCCTTCAGTGGGCTGGTTTCAGTCATTATGCAAATGTAATGTTTCTAATGTTGGGGAAACCTGCAGTCAGCTGAGACTGAAGAAGTCACCTGGATGATGAGTGATGAAATGTTGTTATAAAATGTTAATAAAATTGTGAAATAGAGTGCATAATGTTTTTTTAGCTTCTAATAAGAGCAATTGCAGAAAAGGTTTGAGACTACAAATAGGTACATGTTTATACAGGTACATTTATTTTAAACACCAAAGCTATCAGAAGCTTTACACAAAAAAACTTATACAGGATGATTGGTTAAGCAGTGGAGCTTTGCTAAATAATGATTCCAAATGGCTTCAGCAAAGTGACACTTCAGATAGCTAATTTCTGTGTTCCCTTTCAGCCAGGCTTGTAATAAATTTGCAAAATGAGTCATGTAAAACTTGTACTGTAATGCTGAAGAGAGCTGCATGCCTTTTTCCCTGATATATGCTTTTTGTGCAACTCTATTGTTACCTAAATGTCTACAACAAAGGTAGTTAGCATGACTAATTCTTGAAAATTATGACTCAAACTTTGATTAAATATCTGCTTTATTCATGTGAACAGTTTTGTGGTGATTCAAATTTGGTGGTTAGCTGTGAGTCTGATAAACTGTGGTAGACTGGCAACTTGGTACACAGTGCAGATGTAGTGGTATCTTTAGTGGTACTACACTTACACTGAGTAGGTATCAATGCGAGAACCATGAAAAACAGTTGCAGACACAAACAAACACATGCACTTACAAATGTAAATCTAGGCATATACTGACACATTAAGGCAACCAACCTGAACTGATTTCTGACACATCATGCATACAACACTGTAAAATTACAAGGAAAACCTTTTTTCTAGCATCAGTGTAAAGAATGCTAATCTATATTTACTGCTGTTGATGTAACATCATTGGCGCTTTGTCGTCAGGTTAAAATGAAGGTACTCTGTCAAGTTAGGTTGCACTGACAGAACAAGCCACAGCATTTGTGCTACACAGTCAAATTACACCATGTGAGATTTAACAGTAGTCCAGGTGCTTTATAATGCATGGTGTCACTTACCATGGCAACTATAGTTTCATAATTCCTTTAATAATTAGAGAAGCCAACAACATGTATTCATCGTAATACTAGTATTTATGCTATGAACCTGTGCCTGGTGACCTCTCTGAAGTTCTCAGTATCACTTGCTGTTAGGTCTTTATCATTACTGTCTCAATGTTGTGGATAATTGTGTAAATTAAGTCTGAATTTGAAGAAGACCATAGGTTGATCCTCCTGCTCTTGAAGCAGCAGACATATAATAAACTCAGAAGACTTCTAGAAACAGCCTGAGGCAACAAACTTACTTCTGTTAATATTCTAACAATACTATCAAGATTTTAAAGATTAAAGTAGATATTGATATCACATTAATATCCATCGCATCATTTACTGTACATTAAGTTCTTCCTAGGACTGCGCTCTCAGCTCTCAGATGTTGTTCCTGGGATTAGCTGGAGCTACTTAGGGGGATCTGCTGGGAGGGAGTGTCACTGCACCAAGTGCTCTGATTACCACTGGGAGCACTGTTACCTTCACTGTTCACCCATCTTCTCAAGTTCTTCTCTCAACCCTTACTACTCCAATTTCCTTTTTCCTGATGTTGCTGTCATTTATACCACTATGGCTGTCTTCCTCTGCTTGTCCATCACTATCTGGTTGGTTACAATCAACAGTTTGTTGATACAGTTCTGTATCTGGAAGTCCCACAGGATCTTAGCTCAGTCATTCTTGACCATCCTGGGCAGGTATCCCATTTCCAGGCCATACTCGGCACAGATGTTTCTGTATATTATGCTGGCCACTTGGTTATGGTGCTCCATGTATGTCCAGCTTTGTCCAGCCACTGGTAGGACTGCTGGATGTCAGCCACCTCCTCTATCTGCTGGTGGTAAATACCATGCAGGGTCCTGTCCTTCCATGATGGTTCTTCTCTTTGCTCCTTTTTTCTTGGGTTTCTGCTGCCTGAGGTATTCACTAATCACACAGTCAGTTGTGGCCATCTTCTGATGTACTCATGGATGTTGGTTGGCTCATCCTGGACTCCTTCCTTCCTCTTAGCGCACCATCTCAGGGTGCTGGATTTGGGGTGAAACCCTCCAAGCATAGCGAGGAGCTTCCTGGTCTTGATGTCAGTGGCTTCTGTCTCCTCCTTTGGCCAGCTTATTACCCCAGCAGGGTACTTGATCACCAACATAGGTGATCAAGTACAGGACATAGGTGTTGATTGTTTGGAACTTATTCTATCTATTCAGCTGACTCCTCAGGACTTCCCTTACCCTCTGCAGGTATTTACTTATTAATGCACACTGTCCATGTAAATTCAACAGTCTGAAAATAGGGCAGATGAGTTGCCATGATTAAAACAATGATTCCGCTTAAAATAAAGCACTTGCTTTTTCTGACCCCTAATAAACCCTCTCTTACTTTGTTTAAATCACAGAAAAATGACAAGTCTTTGAGTTCCTGTTTTACAGCTGCTGTCACTGCTGGGGAAAGTGCAACCCTTCCCCGTTTTTTCCTGCAGGATGGCGTGCTAATGAGGCGGTGGTCCCCAGATGACACCAACAAAACTTAAATTTTTATGGAAAATAAACCATCACAGATAAGTCTAAATATTCTACAAAACCCAAAGCACAATGGTGGTCTAGAACTAGCACATTTTTATCACTACTTCTTATCCAATAGATTGCTACATGTTTCAAAATGGATTAAACCAAGCTTATATTAGACAGGGCTTGGCTGGCCCTAGAATAAGCATTCTGTGGACAAGTAAAAATCTCTCATTTGCCAATTATAAACTCCAATATTAAGCATCAAAACTGCTTTAAAAGCCTTAACATATCTTAATCTTAGAAATTAAGTCTTCATTGTCAAGCTTGTGGGAGAAACAGGACCCAAATTAGTACTTCCTGAGAAGCGACAGTGAATTTATTTACAGTGAAGAAACAAGCAACGACGTGCGAAGCAGTCCCAAAAAACGTGGTTCCCTCCGTGATGATTTCCCAGCTCCCACAGAGTGAATCCCTCTCTCGATTTGTGGCGCTCAAAAATCCCTTCAGAAATATTTACAAGTGGTGCACGGCTCTCTCGACACTCTCCCGATTGTTGTCCTGGCTAAACAAGACACGATAATTGGGTCGCTAACCACAACGAAGGACAAGGGATCTTTCACCATAGCACTGACTGACTGTTCAGGCACTGTGTCATTCAATGATTCAGTGTTGGCTGAAGTCCAGCTATTATGTGAAATAGTGTGCCTGTGATGAGAATCATCGTCAGCAAGTGAGTATGTGGCTGGCTTTAGGGCAGGAAAACTGTCCAGGGAACAACGGGATCAAAACAAAGCAGAAAAGGCAGGTTGACTGGGAAGGACTGGAGGACCATGGCATTCACTTATCCCATGTAAATTAGCACCCATTTGGAACATTCCAGATATTTGTCAGAGAAAGAAAATATTAAATTTTTCATCGTGGCATGAGAAAGGGGTAAAAAAAGTAAGGAAAGTTCTATATCAAACTATAGAATCAGCAACAATACCTTTCTTTAATATAAGTAACTAAAGTCCATGATACAGAAAAAATTTAATCCCAATCAACTGAATCTAGAAATACCTACTTGGTCCCACAATTTTTAAATATCAGCACCCTCAAATGCCTATTGCCCAAAATTATAAGCTATTGTTTAAAACTGATGAATCAATATCCCTCCAAACCATCAGCTGGGAGCAAGATCTTTCCATAAATCCAGATAGAACATTCTGGACACAATACGCTTAAACACCTTCAGAAAAGCCCAACTTACAACTTGTACAATACAAAATTCTCTACAGAGCACACTATAGAGGACAAAGGTTGTTCCAAATGGGCCTTACATACTCAAACAAATGTGGCCATTGCAAAGACAACTCTGCTGAGAACTATATGCATAGTCAATTGTCTTCCAGGGGCCAGAGCAGGCGACATTGAAGGAAATTTAAAACTGCTGGCTAAGGGTAAACGTAAATACAGTAAGATCATAATTCACGTCGGCAGTAATGACACCCGGTTACGCCAATCGGAGGTCACTAAAATCAATATTGAATCGGTGTGTAACTTTGCCAAAACAATGTCGGACTCTGTAGTTTTCTCTGGTCCCCTCCCCAATCAGACCAGGAGTGACATGTTTAGCCGCATGTTCTCCTTAAATTGCTGGCTGTCTGAGTGGTGTCCCAGAAACGATGTGGGCTTCATAGATAATTGGCAAACCTTCTGGAGGAAACCTGGTCTTGTTAGGAGAGACGGCATCCATCCCACTTTGGATGGAGCAGCTCTCATTTCTAGAAATATGGACCAATTTATTAAACCCCCCAAAATATGACTATCCAGAGTTGGGACCAGGAAGCAGAGTTGCAGTCTTACACGCCTCTCTGCAGCTTCTCTCCTCCTGCTACCCCCCCAAAAACCCATCTCCATTGAGACTGTGTCAGCTCCCAAAAAGACAAAAAACAAACCAAAAACCAGCAATAAACAATTTAAACATAAAAAATCAAAAAGAAAGAACAATACAGAATCCACATCTGAACCAAAGAGTAAAACAGTGAAATGTGGATTATTAAATATTAGGTCTCTCTCCTCCAAGTCTCTGTTAGTACATGACTTAATAATTGACCAACAAATCGATTTACTCTGCCTTACAGAAACCTGGTTGCAGCAGGATGAGTATGTTAGTTTAAATGAATCAACACCCCCGAGTCATTCTAACTACCAGAAACCTCGAAGCACAGGCCGAGGGGGCGGTGTGGCAGCAATTTTTCACACCAGCCTATTAATCAACCAAAGACCCAGACAGACTTTTAATTCATTTGAAAGCCTGATGCTTAGCCTTGTCCACCCCAGCTGTAAAACTCAGAAACCAGTCTTACTTGTTATCATCTATCGTCCACCTGGGCCTTACACAGAGTTTCTCTCTGATTTCTCAGACTTTTTATCTGATTTAGTGCTCAGCTCTGATAAAATAATTATTGTGGGTGATTTTAACATCCATGTAGATGCTAAAAATGACAGCCTCAACATTGCATTTAATCTGTTATTAGACTCAATTGGCTTCTCTCAAAATGTAAAAGAACCCACCCACCACTTTAATCACACTCTAGATCTTGTTTTAACATATGGCATAGAAACTGAATATTTAACAGTGTTTCCTGAAAACCCTCTGCTGTCTGATCATTTCCTGATAACATTTACATTTACAATAATTGATTACACAGCAGTGGAGAGTCGACTTTATCACAGTAGATGTCTTTCTGAAAGTGCTGTAACTAAGTTGAAGAATATAATCCACCCACTGTTATCATCTTCAATGCCCTGTACCAGCACAGAGCAGAGCAGCTATCTGAACGCTACTCCAACAGAGGTCGATTATCTTGTTAATGATTTTACCTCCTCACTACCTACGACTCTGGATACTGTAGCTCCTGTGAAAACTAAGGTCTCAAATCAGAAGTCCCTGACTCCGTGGTATAATTCTCAAACACGTAGCCTAAAGCAGATGACTCGTAAGCTGGAGAGGAAATGGCGTGTCACAAATTTAGAGGATCATCATTTAGCCTGGAGAAATAGTTTGCTGCTTTATAAGAAAGCCCTCCGCAAAGCCAGAACATCTTACTATTCGTCACTGATTGAAGAAAATAAGAACAACCCCAGGTTTCTCTTCAGCACTGTAGCCAGGCTGACAAAAAGTCAGCTCTGTTGAGCCAACAATCCCTTTAACGTTAACTAGTAATGACTTCATGAACTTCTTCACAAATAAAATTTTACTCGTTAGAGAAAAAAAAGCACCCATAATCATCCCACAGATGTAATATTATCTACAGCTACTTTCAGTACCATTGATATTCATTTAGACTCTTTTTCTCCAATTGATCTTTCTGAGTTAACTTCAATAATTACTTCCTCCAAACCATCAACGTGTCTTTTAGACCCCATTCCTACAAAACTGCTCAAAGAAGTCCTGCCATTAATTAATTCTTCAATCTTAAATATGATCAACCTATCTCTAATAATCAGCTATGTACCACAGGCCTTCAAGCTGGCTGTAGTTAAACCTTTACTTAAAAAGCATCTCTAGACCCAGCTGTCTTAGCTAATTATAGGCCAATCTCCAACCTTCCTTTCATATCAAAAATCCTTGAAAGAGTAGTTGTCAAACAGCTAACAGATCATCTGCAGAGGAATGGCTTATTTGAAGAGTTTCAGTCAGGTTTCAGAGCTCATCACAGCACAGAAACAGCTTTAGTGAAGGTTACAAATGATCTTCTTATGGCCTCTGACAGTGGACTCATCTCTGTGCTTGTCCTGCTAGACCTCAGTGCAGCGTTCGATACTGTTGATCATAATATCCTATTAGAGCGATTGGAACATGCTGTAGGTATTACAGGTACTGCGCTGCAGTGGTTTGTATCATATCTATCTAATAGACTCCAATTTGTTCAAGTAAATGAAGAGTCCTCTTCACACACTAAGGTCTATTATGGTGTTCCTCAGGGTTCAGTGCTAGGACCAATTCTATTTACATTATACATGCTTCCCCTAGGCAGCATCATTAGAAGACATAGCATAAATTTTCACTGCTATGCAGATGACACCCAGCTCTATCTGTCCATGAAGCCAGGTAACACACACCAATTAGTTAAACTGCAGGAATGTCTTAAAGACATAAAGACCTGGATGGCCGCTAACTTTCTGCTTCTTAATTCAGATAAAACTGAGGTTATTGTACTCGGCCCTGAAAATCTTAGAAATATGGTATCTAACCAGATTCTTACTCTGGATGGCATTACCTTGGCCTCCAGTAACACTGTGAGGAACCTTGGAGTCATTTTTGACCAGGACATGTCCTTCAAGGCACATATTAAACAAATATGAAGACTGCTTTTTTCCATTTGCGCAACATCTCTAAAATTAGAAATATCCTGTCTCAGAGTGACGCTGAAAAACTAGTTCATGCCTTCATTACTTCCAGGCTGGACTACTGTAATTCTTTATTATCAGGATGTCCTAAAAACTCGCTGAAAAGTCTTCAGCTAATCCAAAATGCTGCAGCAAGAGTCCTGACAGGGACTAGAAAGAGAGAGCAGATTTCTCCTGTTTTGGCTTCCCTTCATTGGCTTCCTGTTAAATCCAGAATTGAATTCAAAATCCTGCTCCTCACTTACAAGGTCTTAAATAATCAGGCCCCATCTTATCTTAATGACCTTGTAGTACCATATCACCCTATTAGAGCACTTCGCTCTCGCTCTGCAGGCCTACTTGCTGTCCCTAGGGTATTTAAAAGTAGAATGGGAGGCAGAGCCTTCAGTTTTCAGGCCCCTCTTCTGTGGAACCAGCTTCCAGTTTGGATTCGGGAGACAGACACTATCTCTACTTTCAAGATTAGGCTTCAAACTTTCCTTTTTGCTAAAGCATATAGTTAGGGCTGGACCAGGTGACCCTGAATCCTCCCTTAGTTATGCTGCAATAGACGTAGGCTGCTGGGGGATTCCCATGATGCATTGAGTTTTTCCTTTCCAGTCACCTTCTCACTCACTATGTGTTAATAGACCTCTCTGCATTGAATCATATCTGTTATTAATCTCTGTCTCTCTTCCACAGCATGTCTTTCATCCTGTTTTCCTTCTTTCACCCCAACCGGTCGCAGCAGATGGCCCCGCCCCTCCCTGAGCCTGGTTCTGCTGGAGGTTTCTTCCTGTTAAAAGGGAGTTTTTCCTTCCCACTGTCGCCAAAGTGCTTGCTCATAGGGGGTCATATGATATGATTGTTGGGTTTTTCTCTGTATTTAATATTGTGCTATCTACTGTACAATATAAAGCGCCTTGAGGCGACTTTTGTTGTGATTTGGCGCTATATAAATAAAATTGAATTGAATTGAATTGAATATATGGTCCTGCACACCTGTCAAAAGGCTCTGGATATGTGACGACGTGGTTTAGTTGCTGGATCCCAACCTCACCCAAGCTGTCCATCTTAGGTGAAAAAAGTGAACTAGATAAGTAAATACATCACATATGTTCCTTATGGACTGCTAAGAAAACTTTTCTCATGAACTGGAAGTCAAAAAAACAGCTTATGAATTAATCAATATAGAAATTTAATTCTAGATCACATCAGTCTGGAGACAATGTCTGCCTCCTCAAAAAAAAACCCCAAAACTGATTTAATTTGTTTCTGCGTTTTGGAGATGAGGGGCGGTGGTGGTTCCCATCTTTCAGAAGGGGAACCAGGGGGTGTGCTCCAACTATAAGGGGATCACACTCCTCAGCCTCCCCAGTAAAGTCAATGCCAGCGTGCTGGAAAAGAGAGTTCGTCTGTTAGTTGAACCTTGGCTACAGGAGGAACAAAGGGGTTTTCGTGCTGGTCGCAGAACACTGGACCAGCTCTCTACTCTCTTGAGGATACTGGAGGGTGCATGGGAGTTTGCCCAACCACTCTACATGTGTTTTGTGGACATGGACAAGGCATTTGACCGTGTCCCTAGGGGTCTCCCGTAGGAGGTGCGTTGGGAGTATGGGGTGTCTGGCTCGTTGCTACGGTCCGTCATGATGAAGAGAGAGCTGAGTGTTAAAGTGAAGCTCTCCCAGGGTCCCAGGGGTGTGTTACTGTTAGAGGCCAGAGTAACCTGTAAGAGCTGCTTATACTGATGTAGATTTTGACCTATACTGTTTCACAAAGGGCGAAAAAGTGAATGTCCACAATTTAAAATAAAAGTCATTTAAGATATTTTAATAAAGTAATTTAGCAGGAATGAGGCAAAAGCAGGCTCAAATAATATAAATAAAAACAAAACAATATTTAAATCACTTGAATTATACTTATCTAATTAACATACTCCAATCTAATGCTGATTCTGTTCTGATCTGTGAGAGCAGAAAGATTAAGAAGAAAATGGGCACATCCAGGTCTGAAGATGCATTTATCTCTTTGCTCTGTGTTGATAATATTAGTCCAACAGGAAAGCAGCATCCCTTGGAAATCCAATCCCCCGGGAATACAGCGAAAATCCAAATGTTCCCAAACTTATAATCCAGCAGAAAAACAGTGGAAATCCAAATCCTCTAGAAATTATAATCTAACACAACAAAAATGAGCAGAGAAGAAGCAAAAAATAAATAAAATACAAAACCAGGTAGTGATCACATCTTTAGAGATGCTATCTGGCCTCACACCTATTGTGACGTCCTGTCACAGTTGTTGACATTTAATCACCTGATACTCAGCTACACCCCTCTCTCTCTCTGACCTTTAAATCACTTAATAACATTTCTTCTTTTCTGTGTTGTATTTGACTTGTCAATAATTCTAACACATTTAAACATTCATAATGAGTATCCTTCATTATACATCATTATACTTCATGTTTCATTCATTTTAGGCTATGTATCTTCAATCACTAGCTCAGTCCCGCATGAACATATCTCCTTTTAATTAAAATACATAGAATACTAATAGTTGATTATGCCTAAATTTAATCAGAATATAATCAAAAATAGATCTAATCAAAATGTAATCAATAAAGTTAAAAGGGAATGAGAATGAAATGGTTCGAATACCTGAATCCTGACCTTTTACTGTGATTTGGTGTGTATATTTGACTTCTGTGCTGGGATTGTTTGAGCCATTAAAGAATCCACCCAGATGAGAGAGGAAATCCTTTAGTGCTTGGTCAGGATGACTAAGCAGATATTTAGTGTCTGATCTATGATTTAGTAAAAAAAGTTTTTACTATAGTGATTATGTTATGATTGATAGTGATAAAGAGTCATGATATTCATTTGTGAAAGATGAGAAGAAGTAATGAGAAATCATGTTGAAATGAATACTCGTGTGAGATCACGTTAAAGTACAATATAGAAAAGAATAACACATAACCATTGTGATGGAGTGGTTTTGATTTTTTGCATTTTGCTTTAAATCATGTGTGTGAAACGTCACAGAGAGAGAAGCAGCAGGGTGTGACTTAAAATTTTCTTTGCGATGAGGCGTAAACACCATCTGAAGATCCAGCTCTGGAGTCCACTGTTAGAAATTACAGCAAGAAGTGCAAGAGGAGCAACCACCACCCGAACACTGTGGAACCACAAATTGATCTTATATTTTTCTCTGGTCATTTTTGCCACATTGCATTAAATCTTCCAAGTATTTGGAGTATATCTACATGGAATACAAGTGTACATGATGACCTGTATTATTATTATTACATCATTCAAAGGGTAGTGGCCTACCTTTTGAATGATGGTCGTCACTAATGATACCCGGTTAGTTACCAAGTGCACAGATTTAGAGGTGAGCTGCTGATAATGGGTGTGACTGAGGGGAGGGCTTGATCGGAGGCCCACCCTGGCAAGCACGCTTTCAGATGAAGCAAGTTTGACATCTGCAGGAAGCAGTTAGAGCTTGGCAGGTCTCCTCCCCGGCTCCATCCAAGCTCTGTTTGCCTACTGGATAATACGCATGGGGTCAAAGACTTGGACTTTTTAAACAGAGAGCCGGCTCCAGTCCTTCCTGTACTGAGGGTGCCTGGTCAAAATCCAACAGCTCTCAGGCCCTGAGTAGTCTGAGCTACTTTTGTGGACTTCACAATATCAGGCATATAGTTTTATTACTGTGGCTTTTTGATATAGCCTTAAAAAATCACAAAAAATTGAGAACAATAGCAGTGAACAAAATATAATGAAACGTTCTTGTTATAAGGAGAATTTCTTTTTTCAAAATAATTTGATAATTTTTGCATCTATTGGCTAGTGGAGGGTTGCATGGAAGATAAGTCATGGGTCAGACTCAGAGCTGTGCACTGCGGCCCAGACATGTGGGATGTGGTTGCCTGCTCAAGTGTCGAGCGAAACCCCCCACATGTCATATTCTAAGCAGTGATTTAACTGTTAGACCAGAGAAGACACTCTGAATCTGAAGCAGGTGTTAGCAGTGAGTCCATCGGCTCAGTGCCCAAGTCATTGTTTCATTTGAAATCAATAGAATATTGTAATTATGCCATCAGCTAAGGATGGAAAGATGGCAGTGACGTAGCAATGATTACACTTCTACAAAGGGTACCTCTAAGCTGCTATGATGAAACATCTTGTTTGCTTTATATAAAGCCAAAATTTTATTTCTGCCTGTGGCTATTGTATTGCCAGCTTTAGCTCTACTGTTTATTGACATGTGTGCTTCAATGCTGTTTGTCTTTTTAACGTTCTGTGTTGTTGTCTTTCAATAATTCTCTCAGATGGCCCAGGGAGGAGGTCATAGGACTCTACTGTATGGACACGCTGTGCTCCTGCGACACTCCTACAGTGGAATGGTCAGTGACACAGACTACATCCAAAAACATACTGCAAAAAGATCCTTTTATCATGAATATTGTAACATTGTTGGGAATAAGAAAAAGAAAAGCCTTTCATTCATCCCTCTGCTAAGGCACAATATTTAAATGTTCACGCACAGTTCTAGAGGTTCAGTGAATGTACTGTCATTTTATTTATTTGTGTTTCTCTGTTTAGTACCTGTGCTGCCTGTCCACCTCGCGTTCATCCACAGACAAACTGGCTTTTGACGTGGGGCTGCAGGAGGATACCACAGGTACTTATGTTTTGTACAAAAATCTGCACCACCGCTAAACCGGTTCCTAACTTTGAACTATTTCAAACTTAAGGCAAAGCTGAAACGAGCGTGTCTCATTTACAAGCTAAAACAATGGAAAACAATAATAAATAAAAACACTTCAGATAGTGCTTGTTGTGTAACACTGTAAAATATCCAGCCTGGCCCAAGTGAAAATATTTGCATATAATCCAAAAAGTTGACTTTCTTCAAAAATTCACCAGTTGTGAATTTTGGATAAAGGAGTGTTACACAGAGTGTAAACCAATGTTCCCTCTAAGCTGCGCACGTGCGCAATTGCGCACTGCTGGCACGGTCTCTGCGCACAGAAAATCTGCGTTGCGCACAAAAAAAATCTAACCTGAATTGAAATTAAAATTAAAACTTTAACAATTGTGTTTTGCAGTGTTAGTCAGTAAGTGACTGGCTGCTCCCGTATGGGATTAGAACGATGCCACCTTATCCCATAGTCCAGCCAATAATGCGATTCACATTCGTATATACGCAGCCAATCAACGTCGTTGACAGGCTATGACAGCGTCCTTATGTGCCGACACCGGTGTTTTAGCTAACAAAGCGGCGTGGCTGATGTGGAGTGAAGCCACGTTAATGACAACGTGTACAACCATTGGAGATGTGAGCAGGACAGACGGAACAATTGACGGAAAAAGTGTGGACTTTATACCAGTTTTTAAATTGTGTTGATAGGCCACGTAAAACCAGAGTTATGATAAAAATATCTGCAAAGTTTGGTTTTCTTCCTGAATACTGTCGTTGTCTCTCCCTTTCCTATTCGTCCAAAAAAAGTACCATGTCGACCAATCAAAAAATGATATGGCAACATGACATCTAGTTGTTAAGGCACGGGAGGAAGTTTTAGGAGTGACGGCGGTGTTTTGAGACGTGAGAGATTTGAGACGTTTAGCGCAAATCTTGTGTAGTTAGTGTGTAGTGTAGTCAATAGTTTTCTTGTGTGTGTCAGAACAGTGAGGCGACTGCTGAATGTTACAGGTGTTACAGGAGTGATACATCTCCTGTTGTCTGGCCTGCAGGTATCAGGCTGTTGTTCTTCTTTATCTCATAGTGGACAGAAATTATTTTTTGGAGTGGCACAAATGATTTGTGTGACATCAAATTTGATGCAGAACAGCTGATTGTTCTGTAAATAGTTTGAAATGTTTATTTAAAAACGTCTTGGCTGCATTTAAAAAAATAAATAACTGCAAAAATCTTTGTTGTTTGCCAAACTGAGTTACTTTTTTGAGGAGTAACTATATAATTAATTGCCCAGCATTGGTCTTTATATACTGTATTTTGCAGACAGAGAGTTACAGGACTCTCTCCCAGACCACAGACTCATAATACAAGTCAGAGCTTAATAAAAAAAAGAAAGAAAGAAAGTTGTGTTTTCGAAATTGGAGTTCAAGTTATTTTTACTTCCAATAGTGTTAACATGCTACACAGGCCAATGGTTAGATTCTTTTTACATTTTCATTTATAAGTGGGCTAAAGCAGTTTAAAAGTAGTCTAACAGAAATGTAAATGCTGTAATTTGATTATTTTAATAAACCATGTAACTTGGATGGATTAGATGCTGGTGTGACCACAGTGCACACGTCTGATGTCGCTCACAGTGGTCCAAGGGATCGCTCACAGAGTTTGTGTGTTCGCTCAGACACATGAAAAATTAGAGGGAACATTGGTGTAAACATCAACTAGCTTCAACAAAATAAAGTTGTTATATGTTATATGTCATATACACCCCCCCCCCCCCCCCCCCACACACACACACACACACACCTTCCCCCCAGGTGAATAGCTGTATTAGCGAGAACAAGTTCAGCAAAACGTCTGTTTTGTGTGTCATGCTGCTGTTTGCTTTTTGACATCATTACTGGAATAAAACTCAGTGTTATTATAGAGTCTGACTGCTGATAAATGAAAGCTACTGTGGAGAAACATAATGCACCACACTGAGGTCTACTGTCTGCCTTATTGTTGATCTCTCTTTTTAAAAGTGATGGAAATTACAACACAGTTTCAGGGTTGAACCAAAGTGGTGCACACCCACCAAAGAAATGGACGCTGTTACACAAGTTTGTTTTTCATGGACATATCGCTGCTTTATCTCCTGTAATACTGATGATGTGTGTGTGTGTGTGTGTGTCTGTGTGTTTGTGTGTAGGCGAGGCGTGCTGGTGGACCATCCATCCAGCATCAAAGCAACGCTCAGAGGGAGAAAAGGTTAGAGTGGGAGATGATCTCATCCTGGTCAGCGTCTCCTCTGAAAGATATCTGGTCAGTAGCAGCTGTGTGTGGGAACATGCCAGCAAAGACGAACTCAGATCTCGATGTTGCTTGCTTTCTTTCTTCACGTGGCAAGATGTGTCCTAGTACTAGTAGGATTTACAAATTACAAAAATAAATATTACAAAAATAAACATTTACAAAATAAATATTGAAGACGTCACCTATTTTCTAAAAAAATATATTTCTAAAAGTGCTATTGGCAGAAATTCTCAGCAGAAGTCAGTCACATCCCATCCAATCTGTACATGCCAAGAGAAATCAAACCATAGATGTCAATAAATTAAGTTTTGTGTAATAATAAAAAAAGACACAGTCTTTAGTTCTTTCCGTAGATTTTCAGCTGGATTCAGGTCAGGTGATTGGATTCTAGCAGCATCACCATCTCATTGTCCTGTGTGAAACATCCATCCTTATTTAATGTTCATCATCCTGGTAGATGGCAGCAGATTTTCTTTTTTTAATCAAGAATGTCTCCTTCAGTTATATGAAGCATGCTAGTGCCATATGAGGAAGAACTGCCCCATACCATGATGTTCCCACCTCCAAACGTGGTATGGTGTTTCTGGGCTGAGGGCCTGTGATTTCCAAACATGGTGTGTGTTATGGCATCCAAAGAGTTCAACTTTGGTCTCATCTGACCAAACTATATTCTCCCAGTATTTCACACACTTGTCTAAATGTTGTTCAGCAAACTTGAAACGCACTTCAACATGTTTTGTTTTCAGCAATGGAGTCTTGCGTGGTGAGTGTGCATACCGGCCATGGCGGTTTTTGTTTTCTTTGAAACAGTTGTACCTGCTGATTCCAGGGCTTTCTGTAGCTCTCCACAAGTGGTCCGTGGATCTTGGACAACTCTTATAATAGTTCTTTTCTCTCCTCTGTCTGAAATGTTGCCGTGAGAACCTGGTTGTGACCCCTCTCAGGTGAAATGATGTTGTTTTCACTCACTGAATGGCCCCAACAGTGGTGACTGAAACCTTCAGCAATTTAGAAATTCTTCTGTAACCAGTGCCCTCACTATAAGGTTACAAAGGTCTTGAGAGAGCTCACTGGTTTTACCCATCATGAGATGTTTCATGTATGACACCTGTATTTGTATAGCGCTTTACTTAGTCCCTATGGACCCCAAAGCGCTTTACACTACATTCAGTCATCCACACATTCACACACTACAAGCTACATTGTAGCCACAGCCACCCTGGGGCGCACTGACAGAGGTGAGGCTCCCGGACACTGGCGCCACCGGGCCCTCTGACCACCACCAGTAGGCAACGGGTGAAGCTTCTTGCCCAAGGACACAACGACCGAGACTGTCGGAGCCGGGGCTCGAACCGGCAACCTTCCGGTTTACAAGACGAACGGCCAATTCTTGAGCCACGATCGCACCTTGGTAATGAGACACCTCTTTATAGGCCATCAGCTGGAACCAGCTGACATTAATTTGCACCAAGTGGCAGGATTGCTGTTTAATTACTGATAGATTTCAGCAGGTGTCAGAGTTTCCATGCCATTTTGTGCCTCCCTTTCTTCATGTGTTCAATACGTTTTGCCCATGTCATTTCTCGTTATTACACAAAATTTAATTCATGAACATCTTCTTTGCATCTTTGTATTGGATGGGTTGTTGCCAACATCTGGTGATAATTCCATGTCAGTAGCACCTTTATAAATACATTTACTGTAGAAAAACAATAAGATAACAGTGTTTATACTCTGGTTAATAACTGGTTTACAGACCGTTATCTGCACAGTTATTGTAAAGATGTAACTGGTGTTTATAACACTAGTTTTAAAAAGAGTATAAGCTTGTGTGGCATTGGCATACAATCACAAGAGACTGCAAACACTTTCCAATTTTATTCACTATTTCATTGGGTCTTTTTTGAGGTTTAGGCAACAAAACTACTTGGTTAGTTATATTATAATTATCTATTATATTTTATTAAATGTATAGTATTTGTTATATTCATCATTTATTATTAAAGTTATGGATTGGATTGTAATATGATGTGACAACTGAGAAAACTGCACAAATAATGTGATCATGTCACAAAATCTCAACACAGTTGGGAAATGTTTCCTTTGGGACCCGTGGGTGCCAGATGAAAGCTGAAGAGTCTCTATGCCTGTGTGACTCGGCCCTACTTTCCCGAAATCATTCTGCAGCATCTTGCTCTCCATTGGCTCTGTTTTCCTTTTCCCTCTCTATATATTTAAAACACTTAGTTTATAGAATATAAAACTGTACCTCTAATCCTGTACTGTGAAAGTATCTGAATAATCACATAATCTTATGCATCAGGACTGATTTGCTTTTCCTACTGTCTAAATGGTGTTTCTGATTTGGAAACACTTTCTGTATATATTTCAGTGTGGTGCGTCAGTAAATAGTTCAAACATGACTCACGTCTGTTTCCTGTAGCACCTGTCCTATGGTAATGGCAGTCTCCATGTCGATGCAGCCTTCCAGCAGACACTGTGGAGTGTAGCTCCCATCTGTTCTGGGAGTGAAGTAGCACAAGGTATCCTTATCTCTTTCTCTCTCTCTTCTTTTTTCTTCCTTTTTTGCAGTTTTACCTCTGTTCACAAATATACGTGTTTATTCTGGGCAATAATAAAGTAAATAAACACCAAGAATATAAAATATAAAATATTTCTACAACAACCAAAAATAAATTGAACAATAATCTGACCCTTAAATAATCTGTATTCTCAGTATATAGCATAAACCCCATCCATGCACAGTTCATGTGTTGTAACAATTGGTTTATATACGAGCCTGTCATAGTTGGACTTATCAGGTTTTTGCTGTAGAAGACAGTTTATTAAAGTTTAGTTGCACTGAAAATAAATATTGTCATCTTTTCAACAACTTAAGAAGTTTTTACATCTTGCATTCTTAAACAGACAGCGATAGCAAGAGTCAAAATGCTTTATTTCCACCGTATAGCTGCGGGATATTACCTGGATGACCGCTGTCCAATTATGTAGTCACAGTTACTCCCAGACAGTAAGAACAGTAACTACCTAAATTAAATAAAACAATATATTACCAGTTGGAAATGATAACAAAATGACTCTAATAGATACAAATAGCTCTCATTATAAATATCCCTGTATATTACACAAATTAAATATAAATGGTCGACATGGAGGTGCGCTTTTTATCATACTGTACTGTTACTGCTTTAGATGGAGGAGTTGTACAGGAATGACTTCCTGTCTTGTTCAGTGGTGCATTTTGGTAATCTCAGTCTCTCACTGAGCATGCTCCTGCGACTGGCCAGCACGTCATGGAGTCGGTGGGAGGTATTGTCCTTATCTTGGACTCTCCAACACCACCTTAAGAGAGTCCAGCTCCATTCCCACAATGTTACTTGGTTTGGGGATCAGTTTATTGAGTCTGTTGGCATCCACAACCCCCAACCTGCTTCTCCAGCATACAGCAGCACAGAGGATGGCACTGGCCACAACAGACTCGTAGACAGTCCTGAGCATTGTCCGTCCAACAGATATTAAAAGAGTAGAGTGCAGTGGTGTTTTTAACCCATTTCAGTTTATTGTCAGTGTGTAGTCTTCTACTCTGTGGATTCCCCCTTTGGCCACCCTATGGCACCCAATGGTAAATAGCTACAGACGGATTCCACCTCAGAGATCTGCTACCATCTTGCCTTCTGGCTACTCTGGAAAGTCAAATTTCTCCCCTCCAACAAATCCAGGAGAGACTGCTGGTGGACTCCCTGGCTGCTGACACCTCCTGCAATCCCAACAACACCACATTTCCATGGCTCAGAACCTCAGCAAACACACATCTGGAGGTAGCCATGGTGACCACCATGCACGATGAGGACTCGTGGCCCAGGCTCGGAGAGCTGTCATAGAGGGTGACAGCTGGGTCACTGGAGACATGGCTCTCATCAGTCTGCACTGCACACAACCTCTCCTTCACTGACAATTTCAGTCTGTTCTGAGAACTCAGTTAGCTATTCAGATACAAACATTCAAACGAACTTAAACTAAAACGTCTGTTCTCAAACATCTCCTATTGTCCACTCTGGGATTCCCATTTCAGCAGGTTAAATCACTTCTTTACCACCTATTCAGTCTGAGCAGTCCAGCTACTATCATCAGGGTCCTTATGCCAGTCCTAATCGACCCGCACTTATTCCAGCTGCTTATCCTGTGGAGCTGAGACTACGGATGGGAACTGAGAACTGGTTCTTGTAAAGAACCTGATTCCAGTTTGTGTGGTGAGGAGGAAAATAGCGTACTGCACTACTAATGTAATTGCTAAATTCTTATCAGTATTCCTATCCCTAGCTTATACCCTGGATAAAAAACATTATTCCTATAATTCCCTAATTCCCATATTGGGACTTCATGATCACATAACTCCTCAACATCTACAGTTACTAATACATCAGTATATTACTTACTGTGCTCATGTTAAAGCAATAACAGTGGATCAGTCACCAACAGGAAGCCAGCAGACCTCAAAGATCCTGTGATGTTGTTCACATTAAACCCTGTCAATCCACTAATACCCGTGTCACGCCCTGCAGTTTAAAACATGGCCTTCTATTTGGCAAATCTTCAGCAAATCTTCTTTACTTTACCCCGTCCCCACCAAACTGTTCAGATCTGTATCTCACTTTTTATAAACCATTTAGTAAATATTATCAACAGCTCTCTACAGTCTGGCAGGTTCCCTGTGTCACTTATATGTACTGTAATCTATTGGTACTTTAATCTATTGGTAATTAATAATTACAGACCTATGTCTAATCTTTTACTCCTCAGCAAAGTATTTGGAAAATCGTTTCAACTCACAGTCTTAATGATAAGTAGCAGTCATGATTCAGAGCTCATCATAACACAGAAACAGCTCTTACTAAACAGTTATTACTGATGAACAGGAGGATCAACAGTGATTCACAGAGAGTTTCAGTTCTTCCTGATGTCTCTGCTGCTTTCAACACTGTTGACCATGACAACCTAATTCAAAGGCTTTGTGACACTGTTGGTTTAACAGGTCAGGTTCTTGATTGGCTCCCATCAAATCAAAGGGTAGAAAATGTGCTTTAGTTAGCAGATTAAAATCTTCACAAATGAAAATTCAATCAGAGTTTCTCCAGGGTCAGTCCTTGGTTTATTTAATTGTAAATGGACTGGTTCTTCTATAACGCTTTTCTAATTTACATACTCATAGTTCTTTATACAACATGCCTAAAACAAGCACTTTTTCTTTCTGCTGTCTAACATTCATACTCCGATGGATCCTCCAGAGAGGAACATGGGTTGTTATCTTCAAAATGACTCTGAGAAAGTGGATCCTGTTCATATTGAGTAGATTAGGTCTAGTTCAATTCAATTGAGCTTTATTTATAAAGCACCAAATCATAACACCAGCTGCCTCAAGGAGTTTTATATTTTGAGGTAAAGAACTTACAATATTACAGAGAAAGCCCCAACGAGCAGATGACCCCCTGTGAGCAAGCACTAGGTGACAGTCTGAATGAAAAACTCCCTTTTAACAGGAAGAACCAGGCTCAGGACGAGGCAGCTACTGGTTAGATTATTAGGATAGCTTATTACAAGGCTCTGTTTGCAGCACTCCCCAAATCATTAGTAGGACGTCTTCAGCTCATTCAATTCTATTCATTTGGCTCCTGGGCAATATAGAATTACCTTTAAAATTCTTCTATTAGTTCTATTAGTCCCCCCGCCCCAGTACATCTCTGATTTGCTCACTGTCTACAGCCCAGTCAGACCTCTCAGGTCATCAAGTTCAGGTCTTTTAACTGTTCCCAGAATCAGATCTCAGTCTGCTGAGAGTGCTTTCTGTTATTGTGGTCCTGTTCTTTGGAACAAGGTGCTTGCTGACCTCTATTACATCTATTACTGAGTAGATCCACAAACAGACTGAAAACCTTTCTTAATAATTCTCTCTGTCTAGATTTTACCAAGTAGGGTGCAGTAAAGTCAGTCATCTTTGTACAGTATAACACCTCTATACAAAATGCTGTGGAGCTTTTCACAATTTTGTATCTGTAAGCAAATTCTCATTTTTGTGGGACGTCCAGAAATAGTTCATGACTCACTTTTTCACCGAAGCTGATGTTTTGAGTGCCATTGTTTGAAACATAGCTGTTTTTCATTTGGACAAGTATTTCTAATGATCTTTATATATCTGAACAGGTGTGTTTCAGAAATATAAAGATCAGTTGCTGTCTTCCCACGTCAGGTTCATCCGAATACTCAAATGAGTTTCAAAAATAGCAACGCATGTAAGATAGCAGGTGTACTGCTGCTTTTTTGTCATTTCTCTGGAGAATTATGTATCAAGTTTCACCCTCTGATCTGCCCTCCTATCTGCCCCTTTTATTTCCATTCATTTAATAAAAAAACAAAAATCCTCACCCTTTGCTTTCTTTTAGGCTTCCTTATTGGAGGAGATGTTCTGCGCCTACTTCACGGTCACATGGACGAGTGCCTAACAGTTCCTTCTGGGGAGCATGGAGACGAGCAAAGGCGGTAAGGTGCAATGCTTAGTGCTGCTACAACTCTGAAATAATTCAGTTTATGCACACACACACACACACACACACACACACACACACACACACACACACACACACACACACACACACACACACACACACACACAGAGTCTTAACCTTCCTGTATAAGTTACCTTGAGATGACATATGCTATGATGCTGTCTGTGCAAGAGAGAGAGTGGATTGGAACCCACTCTCAGCCATGTGGCGTATGGTCGCCTGCTCGGCTCAGTGAGCTGAACCGGTGCCCAAAGTGCAGCTTCTCAGATACAGCTGGATCAAGAGGAGAAAAAAGAGAAATGCACATTACCCCAATTTAGCATACCGTCAATGGCTGTACAGTGTAGTTCCAATATAGTTGAAATTTCTAACTATTTTTTACAAGGATCAACACTTAGAAAACATAAGGAAGCTAAAGAAGAGGGATTACATAAGGAATGTAGGGATTAAGACTCATTGCCAATATTAATAGGTTTCATTTGCACCAATAAATAATATGATGACTCTGTATATTATTTATGAATAAAAAAATGAGGGAAATAGATCAAACAATTAATATGACCTCAATCCATTAAAAAGTAATTTGGGGAGTGTAATTAATGGGAAATTTTTGATAATTTATTTGTTTAATCAGTCTCATAAAATACTCTGGGCTTTCTATTTATAACTATGATAACTGACTAATAACCAGTGTTGGGACTAACGCGTTATTAAGTAACGCGTTACAGTAACTACGTTATTATTGTGGTAACGAGCACGGTAACTAGTTATTATGCCAAAACCAGGAACGCGTTACTCGTTACTGGGATTTAGATAGGCTCGTTATTCGTTACTTCGTGTGGTGGATATCGCGGAGGTTCCACAGATTCAGTAACATTAGCAAGTGGTGGAAGCAGCAGGTGGATGAAGGAAAAGGGAGGCAAGAGGAGAGACCCGAAGCAGCCGCCGGTCTGAGTGTCAGGTGAACTGAACTTCAGGTAAGAAGTTATGACCTGCAGTCTATCTGGGTCAGATATAAACCAAGTTTAGGTGGAGTTTATTTTTGTTGTGCTGACATTTTCGTACTGCGTGCTAGCTAGCATGACGGAGTTTCTATACAGCTGGGTGGGTGCTATGTTACTGATGTTGAACTTTATTTTGTTCATACGGTTAATTATTAGAGTTTCCAACCGTCCCCTAAAAAACAGAATCGTCTGGTATTCAGAGAAAATATTACGCGTTTCGTACTGAGGTGAAAAGGAACAGTTTGTCCCGGACTTCAGCTAGAATGAAAAGGACACAAAGCTGGAGCTGCACAGCTGCCTCTTCTTCTCTCATTCTCTCCCGTTTCTACTTCAATCACGAAACTGATCAATGATCAGCTGATCGGCTTTTCTCTCTTGTTTGTTTATCGCCCACTTTGCGCCAGAAAGAGGAAACCAGCGGATGTTGTGCTAAACAACAGCAGCACGTTTAAGCTTGATCAGCTGTTGTTAGAATTTATTTAATATTAATTTCTAGTATCAGCTGATGTTTGCTGGAGCCACAGCTGTAAAGCTGCTGGTCATGATATCAGTTTGGTTATCTGGTGAGAGGGAAACATGAAGATGAAAGCAGGAGATGTCCTTACTGAATCATCAGAGCTGAACAGGTGATGGAGAAACAGGTTTACCTTTTAGGTGACATGAATGAGTTGAAGTTATGAACTGTTTCTGAGAGACAAATAACACCAGGATCCTTTTCTATGTAGCTGGCAGCTGGTAACTGTGCAGGGGCGGGTCTAGCAAAGTTTTGCCAGGGGGCCAGGTAGGGCATTAACAGGGAAAGGGGGGCACAAGGAAATACTTTTCTTTATTATTCTCATTTAAAATGTCTCGCTTTTAAAAAAATAATTATCTGAGTCTTACAACAAACAATTGATAGATTGATACATATATACCATCAGAACAGTGTACATCACTGTCACAACAGTGTTTGTTTTCATTCAAAGGCTTTATGATTTTTCCTATAATGGCGGGCCGGTCTCTAGTCAAAATGCCCGGGACGATTTTTTTGTCCCAGTCCAGCCCTGTATGCAGCTCATCTGCAGTCTGGTGTTACCTACATCTTCCTATTCAGAAGGCAGAATTTCCGAGTTCTGAGTACAGTCGAAAGCACCACGACTGCAGTTTTTGTGTTGGATGTAAAAAGCAGGCTAGAATCATGCGGCGGTCAACGACGGTCCAGGCGTGGGATTTCTCTCGTGGAAATGTGCACATTATTTTTTCCTTTCTATTGGTAGGTGGCACAGTGCACTTGTGGCAAGTAAGCAAGCTAGAAGACTGGCAATCTTGCTGGGTATCCAGTTACGGAAGCAACACATTAACAAGAGAATTCTGAGTAAAACCAAAGTTACTTTCCCTAGTAACTAGTTACTTTGAAAGTAACGAGTAACTTGAAGTAACTGAGTTACTTTTTTAGAGAAGTAACTAGTAATGTAACTAAGTTACTAATTTAAAGTAACTTACCCAACACTGCTAATAACTACATTAATATCTAAGTTCTTTATAACAAAAGTTGTATAAGCATATAGTCTTATACATTTATTATATTAGCATATGTAGTTAAGTGAATTTATTTGCAAGAGAAACAATATAAGGTTATCGTTGTCTAATATTAAAACTGTTGGATTATTTGAAACATGTAAGTCTAAGAAAATGCAGACAGCACTGTACATTCAAAGTCCAGGCAAAAGCTTTAGTTTGGAAGCAGAAATTAAAAAATTGCTTCACCAATAGTGAAATAGTTGTTGAGTTGTGCTCATCAGCAGAGACTCAGACTGACTGCATCATGTTGGTAATCTGTGTTTATACATTTGACAGCAGTTATTTTCAACGTTTTACCAACCTGTCTGGAAGTGATTGCAGTCAATCCAAGCTCCACAGATCCACCAGTGCAACTACCTTGTGAGTAAAACTGGTCACAGAGGTTGAGGGTGTTGCCTGGTTAACGTCTGGGCAAGCAGTTGGAATGACTGGAACTGCTACTTTCACAGCAAAAAACAAACTAACAGACAAACAAAAACCCAAATCGATGCTGGGAAGCCACTATTTTTCTCCCAGTAGTCTAGCGTGACTGGGCCATTATATAGGGATGATGGTAAGCTGAACTAATGCTGTGCTATATTCCACTGGATGACTCTAAAAGAACACACGTAGTTTCCAAGTCTTATTTCCAAAGACGCCTCTCCAGTCAACATTTTTGTTCTGCGTACCTTCAGCTTTCTTCACCCACCAGTTGGGGCCATTACACATACAATATTCAGTTTGTCTGGTTCTGCCTGGAGGGACAGAATGTAACAAGTCCCTTTACTGACAGAGATTTGACTGAGATGAATAAGACTATTAATAATTATAGTTTTAAGAAGTTCCCAAAGGAGACTGCCAAGCTGTTAAACAATGAGGCTCAAAGTGACTGTGCTCCCATCTGACTAACTGCTGGGGTTTATTATGATTATATTATGTATAATCAGGTTAAATACTTATGAATCTTCTTTGCAAATATAACAGCGCTGTTGGGAGATTTGTCAAAACAGATTTGCAATTCTGTCATTCGTATCTCCAGGACAGTGCATTACGAAGGCGGAGCAGTGTCCTGTCATGCCAGGTCACTGTGGAGGCTGGAGACACTGCGAGTCGTGTGAGTATAAACAACATACATGTGCTCTGCATACATGAAAACAGTATTTAAGGAACTGATGAATGTAGAAAATAAGAGAGAGAGAGATGGATTGAGGGCAGTTAGTGAATCAGGAAGTGCAGAGGCTTAGTAAGAAGGAAGTGAGGGTAGTTGATTCAGATGACATACCTGTGGCAGCATGGAGACGTGTGGGCGAGAGGGAAGTAAACTTTTTAACCAGACTGTTCAACACAGTTTTGGAGAGTGAGAGGATGTACTGGTGAGCCATAAGATCAATGCATGTGAAAGAGCTGTTGAAACTAGGTTAAGAAGAGAGGTGACGATCAGTGAGCAGCAATATGGTTGCGAGCCGAGAAAGAGCACTACAGATGGGGTATTAGCTTTGAGAGTGTAGATAGAGAAGTGTGGAGAAGGTCAGATGGAATTACACGTTCTCTTTGTGGATCCAGACAAAGCATATGATAGGGAGCTAAGTGAGAAACTGTGGTAGTGTATGAGGAACTCAAGAATGGCAGGGAAGACTTTGCCAAAAGTATTCGCTGGTCTGCCTTTGCACACATATGAACTTAAATTATACGCAGGTGCAGGCTATGCAAAGATGCCCCTGAGACAATCCAACACATGACTGCAGGGTGCAAGATGCTAGCAAGCAGGACATACATGTAACGCCATAATGCCATAAAAGTGGCTGGCGTTGTATCCAGGAACATCTGTGCTGAATGTGGCCTGGAAGTCCAGAGGTCAAAAAGTGATCATCCCAGATCCTCTGGGTCTTCCAGATACAGACAAACTGGTGGTGGCTAAGAAACTGTCCACAGTGGTGGACAAGCAGGTGTGTGGGGACACCTGTCAATCACAGTGGCAACTTTAAATCCTACTTTACTTTTGGAACAAGCCTCAAAGTTTGCTTGGAACCCCACTACTACAGGGCCATGATTCTGGTCGTTGTTCAGTGTCTTTTTTGCTCTGGTTTGATCTCTACCAGCTTTTCCTCACCCAAGTGCTCTGTAGCAGCTAGTATGTCTCTCTGTATATTGTAGGGCATAGTGTCTTCTAACAGCTCTTATCAACTTGCTGTTAAACCACGGTGAAAGTGAGCTTTAGCAATTTTTTACCTTTAAACTGCAGAAAAAAAAGATCTGAAGATGCTAAAAAATGCTGTTAAGTCATTATGAGATGCTGCTGGACACCACAGCAGGAATTCTGTCTGCATTGTGGTTTGTTGTCATTAAATACCTACAGGACCCATCATTTAACCACCTGACATGTTGGAAGTGTAATAATTTATTTCAACATATGTATATGTATGTACAAAAAGAAATGTTTACATTATATGTTATATTTAGTAATTCGATCTATGGTTCAATGACTAAATAATACTGTATAATGCAGGTTTAAAGGCACTGAAACCATTGATGTTCTGTATGTGTAATTCTTCATAACATGCACTATTAAATCAGTCAGGTTCCTTGACTTTTTTTGGATTTCTGTCAATGTGTCCAGGTGGAGTGGGAGTCATATCCGTTGGGGTCAGCCATTCAGACTGAGACATGTGACCACAGGGAAGTATCTGAGCATGGTAGAAGACAAGTCTCTGTTGCTGATGGACAAAGAGAAAGCTGATGTCAAGTCTACAGCCTTCTGCTTCAGGTCTTCTAAGGTATAGAGTTAGTGACATCAGCAGCAGTGCTGTCTGTGAAGGCCATAATCTATGAAATGATTGTGTTTTGAATGAAGGAAATTCTCTGTGTTTTTATAGGCTCACTTGTCTAAGTGAATATTCCTCTTTGTTTCTCCTTCAGGAAAAGCTGGACCTGGGTGTGAGGAAGGACGTGGATGGGATGGGGACTCCTGACATAAAGTATGGTGACTCTGTGTGTTACATTCAACATGTTGACACCTGTCTGTGGCTTACTTACCAGACTGTTGATGCCAAGTGTGCACGCATGGGTGGAGTACAGAGAAAGGTACCATACCGCACCAAACCATAACTTCACCTATTACAACTTTATAACTACTTGTGTCTGTAAATATGGTCCATGGTGAGGTTGTGGCCTTTCATTATGCTAGAATTAACGTAAAATTAAGATGAACGTAAAATTCATGCACTTCTTGCAAGTCAGAATGGGGAAAAGTTTTTTCAATTAAAAAGGGGGATGAGCTGTGTTTTCACCGACCCAATAGCTTTGGATTTACCTCAGATACTTTGAATCTGCTGCATTATTTGGACAATGACACCATTTTTTAAAAATGTTATTAGTTTTTACTTTTTGTACACAACCACATTAGATTTTAAATTTAACATTTAAAATGTAATTGAAGTGAAAATTTCAGGCTTAATTTATTAACACCATTGTAATGAAATATTTGTGGGTTTTTCACTAACTGCAAATGAAGCTGACTTGGTGACTGACTTGACCAATGAAGACTATCTGTCTTTGTCTTCTTCTTTCTTGGGTTGCCTTTGCAGTATGTGTTTGGCAATTATCCATTTACGCTGCTGTACAAGCAGTTTTGTGGTATTTGGTCGAATCTGTGCAGAGTAGACACCTCTGCACTTCAGAAATCATTCTAATTCTTGTGTCATACCATCAAGAAACATTGTTGACATGGTTCCACTGACAGCCAACGCAGAGGGAAACCTTGAAAAATTAACAACACATAATAACAACATATAAGTATTTATATGTTTAACATATTAGCCCGGGTCTCTGTGGCAATAGTTAGTGAAAATGAAAGAACTGTCACTAATTCTAAAAGCTGCTGGATGCTGTAAAAGACTACTTTTTTCACTATAGGAACTGTTTTTGTGCAAATTTCCTATAAATATTCTGAAGATTCCTCATGTATCCAATCAATGCATCACCCATCAACTGCAAAGCAACTTCCTCTGTTACTGAGCAATCTTAATACATTTGCGAAACTGCTGAACCTGGAGAAACTTTGTTTCGTATTTAGGCAATCATGCACCATGAGGGGCACATGGACGATGGGCTGACACTATCGCGATCACAGCACGAAGAGAGCCGCACTGCAAGGGTCATCCGCAGTACTGTCTTCCTGTTCAACTGCTTCATCAGGTGCAGCGAGTAGTGATTTTCAAGTATGCATGTTACACTTGCCTGTAAGACACTGTGGCATCATTATAAAGAGGAAAATGGAAATCGCTGGGTTGAATAACAGCATCAACATGAATAATATTAATATGTAGAAGGTCTATAACTTTTTAACTTTAAATCTTACCTCAGTTGTGAAACTCAGGTAAGGTTTTGTGAAACTGTTTTAACCGTGAACTGTTTTACTTTGTATTCGTATATCAATTACTCCCAAATACAACATTTGTTGTCACATTTAGACAACATATTCAAATGGGAAAAAGTGCAATAAGATGACAAAGTTCAGTTCATTTGTAAAATTTTATAGTGGTGACAAATTCATTTTCACAAAGGGCCAAACTAGGAAATAAGAATCAAATTAAGCGCTTGACATAGAGTACTGTCCAAAAGTCCTGAGCCACCTCTCATTTCTTTATGTTTTGCTTTGAAAATGGAAAATATGTGTAGCATCGTAGAGTTTGCACTAGCATTGGGTAATTTGCTTTGCCACCATCAGGTGGCAGAGGAGCCTACATTACACTGCTCACCCTCTGTAATGTATAATGCATAGCCCAAATGTGGACAATGAAAGCTCATGTTTGAAACACTAACATAGAGTGTGATGTGACTGCAAATGTGGTAACATTACACTCTGATGTAAAAATTAATCCAGCAATCTCTCATGATTAGTGTATTAGTGTATTTCGATCTTGTTTACATAAACATTCTCATTCCGCACCCAGCGAGGCCCCTCCCCCATCTCGCATATTCAGACCACTTGTCTGATATGCTGATTCCGGCATACAGATCGCTCGTCAGACGTTGCAAACTGGTTCTGAGACAGGTGAGAACCTGGCCTGCTGGAGCTCTCTCTGCCCTTCAGGACTGTTTTGAGCATACTGACTGGGACATGTTCAGGGAGGCTGCTACAAATGGCGATTGCACCAACTTGGAGGAGTACACATCATCTGTGACCAGCTACATTGCAAGTGCATTGATCATGTCACTGACTTCAACACTATCATAATACCAGACTGGAAACTGTGGACCACTGCAGAGGTGCGTGTGCTGTTAAAGACTCGAGACTCCGCCTTCAGAACAGGTGACAAGGCGGCCCGGGGAACAGTGAGGGCCAAACTGTCTCAAGGAATCAGAGCAGCAAAATGTGCACATGGCTGAAGAATCCACAGCGACTTCCAGGAGAGTGGTGACATGCGGCGCATGTGGCAGGACATCCAGGGCATCACCAACTACAGGAAGAAGACACCTGCCTGTGATAGTGACGCCTCCCTACCAGATGCACTGAGCAACTTCTATGCACGGTTTGATGCTCAGAACAGCGTGATGGTGAGCAAGACCACCCCACCTCACAACGACCAGGTTCTGTGTCTGACCTCGTCTGATGTGAGAAGAACTCTTCAAAGAGTTAAGCCATGGAAGACTGCTGGTCTAGCTAACATCCCTGGAAGAGTGCTCAGAGAATGTGCAGACCAGCTGGTAGATGTCCTCACTGACATCTTCAACCTCTCTCATAGCACTGCTTTCATTCCAACGTGCCTCAAGGCCACCACCATCGTTCCTGTGCCAAAGAAGTCCTCAGTGTCCTGCCTCAATAACTACCGTCCTGTTTCACTCACACCCATCATGATAAAGTGTTTCGAGAGACTTGTCATTAGGCACATTAGGACCCAGCTGCCACCCACATTGGACCCACTGCAGTTCATCTATTGCCCCACCTGATCAACAGATGATGCCATTGCCACCACCCTATATCTTGCCCTCACCCACCTGGAAAACAAAGACACGTATGTGTGAATGCTGTACATAAATTTCAGTTCAGCATTCAGCACAATCATTCCTCAGCACCTGACTGGAAAACTGAGCCTGTTGGGCCTGAACACCCCCCTCTGCAACTGGATCCTGGACTTTCTGACAGAGAGACCTCAGACAGTCCATCTCCAACACCACCACACTGAGCACTGGAGCCCCTCAGAGCTGTGTGCCCAGCCCACTGCTGTTCCCTCTGCTGACATGTCACTGTGCAGCAATGCACAGTTGGAACCACATCATCAAGTTCGCTGATGACACAACTGTGGTGGGTCTCATCAGCAAGAGCGACGAGTCAGCGTACAGAAAGGAAGTGCAACAGCTAACGGACTGGTGTAGAGTCAACAACCTGTCTCTGAATGTGGACAAAACAAAAGAGATAATTGTTGACCTTAGGAGAGCACAGAGAGATTACTGTCCTCTTAACATCGATGGATCCTCGGTGGAGGATCACACCATGTTGAAATATGTCAAGTTTTCAGCTAAGACCTCTTTTAAAATTGCCTCGTTGGTCCAAAAACACTATTTAATGTCTGCCAAACTGTCTGATCTTTGGCGTTTTTCATAGATTCAACTAAAGAAATGGAAACAAATGTCACAAAATTTGTTTTGCAAACATACAGTTGAAAGTTGTTAGTTTCCTGTTATGTACAGAAACAATACTGGGTCGTTTTTTGAGTTTGGCGCGTTTTTTTATTCTGAAGTGATTTATAGGACAATGTTAAGTGGATTAAGAAACAACTTTCCTCTGAAACTGGTGAGTTACAAGTTGAATGAAAAAGGTTCGGTTACTTTGGTGAATCTACCATCTGGTTACACCATGTTTCTTAGATTGATAGGCCCAAGTACAATAACATCAGTTTTATCTGGATTCAGAAGCAGAAAATTAGAGGTCATCCAGGTCTTTATGTCTTCAGGACATTACTGCATTTTAAGTAATTGGTGTGTGTTTACTGGTGTCATGGATAGATCAAGCTAGCTCTGTGGAAGTAATTAAGACCCCCCATTTACATGAACAAATTGTAGTCTATTAGATAGATATGATTTGAACCACTGCAGCAGAGTACCTTTAATACTTACAGCATGCTCGAATCACAGTAGTAAATTATTATTGTCGACAGTGTTGAACCCTGCACTGAGGTCTAGAGGGACAAGCACAGAGATGAGTCCATCATTTGGCCTGTGGTGCATAGTCCATGAATAGAGATAGGTTGATCATATTTAAGATTGAAGCATTAATCAATGGTAGGACTTTTTAAAGGAGGCTTGTAGGAATGGGGTCTAAAAGACAAGAAGTAATTGTTTAAGTTAACTCAGAAAGATCAATTGGAGAAAAAGAGTCTAAATAATGGATGAAGTCATGAATAGTTAAGGTTAAAGGAATTCATGGCCCAACAGAGTTCTAACTTTTTGTCAGCCTGGCTACAGTGCTGAAGAGAAACCCAGAGTTGTTCTTATTTTCTTCTATCAGTGATGAATAGTAACATATTCTAGCTTTAAAAGAGGGCTTTTTAAAAAATAGAGCAGCAAAGTATTTCTCCAGGCTAAATGATGATCTTCTAAATTAGTGAGACACCATTCCCTCTCCTGTTTATGAGTTATTTGCTTTAAGGTGTGTGTTTGAGAATTATACCAGGGAGTCAAGTACTTCTGATTTGAGGCTTTCTTTTACAGAGAATCCACAGTATTCAGATACAGATATTATACTATTAACAAGATAATCGACCTCTGTGGGAATACAGTTCAGGTAGCTGCTCTGCACTGTGTTAGCACATGACACTCAAGAAGTTAACAGCAGATGAAATATGTCCTTAAACTTGGTTAGCACTTTGAGAAAGACATATACTGTAATGAAATGTATTTCCAATCATGTGTAATTCAATATTTTACATTTAATTGAACAGAAAAAATGGTTTTAAGATAAGATAACTCTGTCATTGCACAGTCATACCTAGTACAATGATACAGTGAAATTGGAAACTATCCCGTATCGGCACTACGCACTACGCACAGCATAGCACAACACAACACAGTAACTTAATAAATAAAAAGAACGAGTGTGTGTTTATTGCACATTGTTATTATTATTGTTAGCTGTTTGCATTGATTAAGGCTATTGCCCTGTTGTTAAAGCTGTCCTTGAGTCTGTCTGCAACTTCAGCAGCCTGAACCTCCCATCAGATGGCAGCAGCTTAAACACCTGGTGTCCTAGGTGTGTAAAGTCCTGTAAGATGCTGCGTGCCCTCTTGAGACAGTAAGTGCTGTACAGGTCCTTAAGGGGGGGAAAGAGGATGTCCAATGACACCCAGGAACCTGAAACTGGACACCCTTTCCGCACACTCCCCATTGATGCTGACAGGCTGCAGCTCAAACTTCCTCCTTCTCCTTCAACCACCAGCTCTTTTGTCCTGAAATCTTTTGCCTGAACAGGGTCTTGAACCCTGGACCCTCAGATTAAAAGTCTGATGCTCTACCGACTGAGCTATCCAGGCTCTAAAATTCAGCTCTGGCCCGTGCGGGAATATGTGCACTTTCTATACCATATGTCAGAACAAGAACCAGAGTAGGATTGGTGGTGAATGGGTTTTTGCCCTTTTTAGATTTTGCATGGATGTTAAATCACCCACAATAATTATCTGATCTGAGCTGACCACTAAATTAGACAAAAA
This sequence comes from Pelmatolapia mariae, assembly GCF_036321145.2. NCBI lineage: Eukaryota > Metazoa > Chordata > Actinopteri > Cichliformes > Cichlidae > Pelmatolapia > Pelmatolapia mariae. Next base: position 29,662,247 of record NC_086234.1, on the reverse strand, counting down.
GTCTAAGAAATCAGACAGAAATTCTAAGTAACAACAAACAGAACAGTTTTTTCATTTCAGGCTTTCAAATGAATTATAACTCTGTTGGGTTGTTCTGTGGTTGATTAATAAGCTGGAGTTGATGATTGCTGCTACTCCCCCTCCTCATGTTGATTCACTTAAGCTGACAAAATCATCCTGCAGTAACAAACTTTTTGTAAGGTGGAATAAATCAATATGTTATTTATTAACAGGGTCTTAGAAGAGAGAGACCTAATGTTTGATAACCAACATTTGTATTTATATAGGACAAAAGTCATAAAGTGCTTTACAATACAAAGGTAAATGCTCAGAGACATGGCAGTTACCTATGAATGAAGAAATTTACTAATATAGTGAGGTATCTGACCATGAATGGCTCTGAAAATGATCACCAGAACTTTAAGAGAAGCTATTGTAAAGAACATCTGATTTTTCTATCGATTAAAAAAAAGGGCACTGCAAGATAAAAAACTAAAAAGGATGTTCATTTAATGGAAAATGTTAAAAACCAATAACAGGCAGTTTAAACCATTTATCATATTCTTTAATGTTAAATTGTGCTGCTTTAATGTCACATTGTGCATCATCAATGAAGAAAAAAAACACTTTAAAATAAACCGGTGTTAAATACGATATGAAAACATGTTACTGCATTCATGTTAATGTGTTACTAAAATGATGAATTAACATCTGAAAACCTAATAAATTGCAACTGAAAAGTGCGGTGCGTTGTGCTGTTCATTATGAATGATGCATGCTGTTTGAAAACTTATGACAACTGCTTCAATAAAAGTTAAAATCTAAAATAACAAAATAATATATCATCCAGCCATTTTCTTCCGCTTATCTGAAGTCAGGTTGGTTTATAATACAGCTCTGTATCACTTTTAAGATAAAAGTGAATGGCCTGTATTTGTATAGCGCTTTACTAGTCCCTATGGAACCCAAAGCGCTTTACATATCCAGTCATTCACCCATTCACACACTGGTGATTGTAAGCTACATTGTAGCCACAGCCACCCCGGGGGCGCACTGACAGAGGCGAGGCTGCCGGACACTGGCGCCACCGGGCCCTCTGACCACCACCAGTAGGCAACGGGTGAAGTGTCTTGCCCAAGGACACAACGACCGAGACTGTCGGAGTCGGGGCTCGAACCGGCAACCTTCCGATTACAAGACGAACTGTCAACTCTTGAGCCACGATCGTCTAGATGTTAAGTCTTTTTACACTCTCTCAGATGAGAGGTAAGCCAGGTCCACTTCAATTCTTCTCAATCCCACCTCTCTCGACAGTACCTCGTATGTAACTGTTGATTTTCTCTATGCACTTCTGCATGTATTATTGGACCAGTGTAAAGAAAATTATATCCAGAGCGAGAACTGAAGAAATTATTCATATTGTATTTTATTAACAAAGAAGTAGAAATTTGTGATTTACTTTTTTGGGCATAGAATTTTATTTTACAAATTTTCACTTGTCTTAGTATACCTGACAGAACAACTGCACTTCAGAGAATAGGTGCTTAACTGAAAGTTTATTTAAGATACACAAAACAATGACTATAAAGTTATATTAACTTATTTGTTCCTCCCTGATTTATTTTGGTGTAATACATTTACCTGTTTCATAAAATGTAAATAGATCCTAAGTAAATGTAAAATTTATTTTATTATTCTTTTACAACTCTTTTGTAATTTAAAGTTAAGTAAAATTAAAAGAAACAGGCCCCCACACCTGGAGGGGCTTGAGATGTTCCAAGAGAATGAGACACAGACACTAACATGCATTTCCACCCTCATGCACACATAGACAAATACTCACGCACTCGCCCAACATGGAGACACACAAAAATTTACGTGGTACACTAAGACCCCATGCCTCACTCCGCCCACTCATATGTGGTGTTGATGCATGCTGTTCTAAAATGCATTTTAAACAGGCGAGTAGCATGGTGCCAAAGACCTTCTGCCAAACAACACTCGGTGTCAGCACGGCCCCTCCCAAGAACACATATTGTCTACATGTATTTCAAATTGAGAGGTGGGCACCAGCACCAGAGGTGAGGCTGAATAAACAGACTGTCCTCTGGATGCCCTTCAGTGTGCCAAACCCCCGAGGCCCAATATGTACATATAATGAGAGTGTAAGTAATACAAGTGTCTAAGTTGTGGAAAAAAACTACACCCACCCCAACATTCAGTCATACCCTAGACTGCATAGGACAATAGACACCCAGGCTGAGTTCATCCTCCACCTCTGCTACATCTTGGACTCCTCAAGAGCAGAGGCCACCAGCAAAAGGTGGTAAAAACCTCGATTCATTAACCTGTAGAGAGCACTCTATGTTGTATTTTGTATTGTATTAATTGTAGACATTGGGATGTCATTTCATGTTATTTCTAATCAATTTAAAATCTTTTAAACATATCTGAGACCAGAAACTTTGGTCTAAGCTGACTGATAAATCTGCCTCCCATTTTGCAATAGGAGGGCATATTGATTCATCTATTTTGGAGAGTGTACAGTATATTTTAGACAACTGACTATCATCTTTGTAACAATGGTATAAGATTCAGAATTCGGAGCGTAAACTGGAAGCATGCATTCAGTGGGTTAAGGGATAGGAGACTACAGGGACTGTGGGATTTGACTCCACTCTGTCAAATCAAGAAGAAAAAGCCACAGGAATGCTGGAGAAGGAAGAATATTGCAACGAGTGCAGGGAGAAGTTGAAATAGGTTCTGGGTGATAGGGAAGAGTCAAAAATGTCAAAGAGTCAAAATGACTGGGAAAGTAAGGCTGAAGTCCTGAGGGGAATTGCCAAGATGATAAGTATGTTAGGAACCTACACATTGGACGCATAGACAAATGCTTTGTCACATGTTCATTCAAAGTAGTCAGTAGACATTTGAATAGAATTTTGATACAAGTAGAAACTCTTTCAGTTCAGCCCTACATCAGTTAAGTAGAATGTTGTTTCTGTTTGTGGCCCTGGCTGTTATGGACCCACCAGTTACTATAATACCATCTGGGACCACAGCTTTTATATCGAGGAGAATGTTCACCTGTGGATTTAGTGTACTGTCAGTCATGTTGTTGAGATCAGGTTTCTGTGAGACTTGGACGGTCTGTTGCTCTTTTTCTTTTTGTACGTGAAAACAACAAGCCGAGCTGGATTCTACAGAGTCTCCAAACCGCTCTCCACCCCTCTGTAACAGTGTTGTTATTTAATGCAATTTGTTTTATGCTTTATGGGGCTATTGTACGCTGAATGTGTATTTTTACAATATCAGATCTACTTAAAAGACATTTCAAGTGATGCCCTAAATCTTAAACAATAATTCCAGAAAATGAGTTTGAGCTGGACTACATCAAACAAAAACACAGCACAAAGGACGTGTTAACGAATGATCAGCTCACACTGACAAGCTTCAACTAACCCTCACAGTCAACTAACCCTGAAACAGCCTTAACACAGAATCTGCAACCCAATTAAATTACTAATCTGATTAGGCAGCTGAGAGATTTCTTTTCCAACTCCTCTGCTTACATAAAAATATCCAGTAACTTTGTCCTGTGAGTAACAACTTGTTAGCCCCTCAGTCTCTCGTGTGTGAGGTTTCAGTCAGACATGTCACTTGGTCATGCTTGTGATGTCTGTTTCAAAAAGCTAACAGTGTAAAGCTCCACAACGGGACTTCGCTAACTTGTTGATGTCACGATGGCCAAAACCATATTTAAACATTTTTTCTTTATTTTTTGTCAGCTGTAATCCACAGACCCACGTGTATTAACATGCTACATTCCATTTTCATCCAAATCAAGAAAGGTCTGACTTCTGGATCCTTGTGCACGACTCTTCCTCCAAGTCTTCCTCTCTTTTCATTTTGGGAATTGAGATATTCTTTAAAATTTCAGGTTAATTTCTGGGGTCATCTAGAAGACAAGGATGCAAAAAATTAAGGAATCCTTCAGACAATCTTTCTGTGTTTATGATTTCAACACAAGAGAAAAATCAAATCAGTGATTAGGCTGAGGAGAGGGATCGTCACATTTTAGTTTCTTTCCTCATTTGCATCTACATTCACACTCTTGCAGCAGAACATGCTAAACTTGCGTAAAACAAGGTCACATTTTCCGCTTCTCTAGTTTATAGCATGATTGACATCCTCCATTCTGTATTTCCCAGGGGTCTGGACATACTAAGAAAGAAAGGAAGGAGCTTTACTTTGGATCTGCCAATAGACTCAGTTAGCCTGAGCCTCCAGGATCTAATTGGTTATTTCCAACCGCCTGGAGATCACCTAGAACATGAAGACAAGCAGAACCGACTGCGAGCTCTGAAGAACCGTCAGAACCTCTTTCAGGAAGAGGTAGGGTGCACTTGGACGTATGTGTGTTTATGGAGGTGAAGAAAGCTTTCCAACAAACTAACTTCAGATCATTTTTAACAGTTTTTGCTTCCAATTTTAAAGATTTAGTCTAATATATTTATATATTCTGCCTCAGTACATACATACAGTACATCCACCCCCAGTGAATTTTGTAGTGGTTTATTTCTAATGATGGAACATATTGGAATATTTAATGTCTAAAATGTTATTTTAAGAAGAAAAAGAAAAGATGAATCAATTACTTTACTGTATACAAAAATTGTAATGGCGTGAGATTTTTGTCTTTTAATGAGACAATCCATGTCTGTGAAACTGTTGCTCAAAGAACTGCCAATTATATCATGTTTGCTTTAACATTGTGTACATAGTGGCTGAAAATATTCACAGTGGCCCAAACCATTTTCTCTACTAGCTTGTAAACATGCTTTTTGCTCCTGTTTACTTGGAGAGAAATTGACACACTTTTTGAGCGAGCTTCTAGTGGCCATTAGAGGAGATGCAGTTTTTTGGGCACGTCTGTGTTTTTCAATTCAGATATTAGCTTGGTTACATTATCTATATCCAAATCCATAGAATGATTTAACTGCATTCAATTTGTTTTTTATTTCCTAACTTTTCTGTGACTACACTCTGTTTTGTAGAGCGCATTTCAGGTGAATAAAGTAAAAACAACAGTTTCCATATCTCTAGGGGATGATCAGCCTGGTCCTGGAGTGCATTGATCGGCTTCATGTCTACAGTAGTGCAGCTCATTTTGCAGAGGCAGTTGGAAAGGAGGCTGGAGAGGCCTGGAGCGCCATTCTCAACTCCCTCTACCAGCTACTGGGTAAACAGGCGCACAGACAGAAGCACAGAAAAGATGCAATAACTTAAATTGTAATTCCACTCACCTAAAACCACATATTAGAGCTGAAGACAATCAGGTTTTTTTAAGAGATGACAAATGGCTCAGAGATTCATTCAGAAAGGGATCAGAGGACAGAGACAGGTGACATGTGGGCTCAGTAAGAACAGACGATTATACTGTTTTCTATGTTGCTGTTGTTACACCTCTTGATATCATGTCACTTCTCTCAACTTATTTTCATCTTTCTAGCTGCACTCATCAGAGGGAACAGGAAGAACTGTGCCCAGTTCTCTGGTTCACTGGACTGGCTCATTAGCAGACTGGAGCGACTGGAGGCTTGCTCTGGTAGGTTAGCTTGTCTTTTACATGGTATAATATATTTTATGATTATGTAAAAGAGGTGCTGAAGTCAAAGTACACATTCTCAGAAATGCCTTGGTTACATACAAATGGATGTTACGTAGAAAAAGCAGTTGACATCAGATGACAAGTCAATTTAATCAACTCGTAAAAGGCTTCAACTAATTTAACAAGAAGCCACCTTTTCAGCTGTTAGAAACATGACTGTGCCTTAAGCTTCCAAGTTTATATTACTGACTAAAGCAGCAATATGATAGTGGGATGATAGTGGGAACCAACTGAAATTCTGAGCAATGAGGGGTTTTCTCTTAGTCGGATCATGGATGAACTGAAGGTTTATATGAGGGCAGTGCACTGTGGAAACTGGGTAAGTTGGATTCAGGCTTTGTTCACCAAAACACAATAAAGCAGCTTTACACATAAAAAGGATCCAGAATTTAATAAACAAAGAACACAAGAGTCAGCAGAGTTTGTTGCTGTGCTCTCACAGACAAACTGCTGGAGTTGGTTGAGGTAAACCCACAAGTGAACGGTGGAAAACCATGCTGATGAATTACACCGACTACAGTTAAATGTTGGTGTCATTTACAGAAAAATAAATAATAGGAAACAAACAAGAAAGAGTCAAATTTATTTATATAGCACATTTAAAACAACGGCTGTTCACCAAAGTGCTGTACGTCTAAAATAATCAAATGAGATAACAACAGAGGAAAAGATGTCATAATTTAAGAAAGTAAGAATGAAATGAGTATAAAGTATTCAGAACTCGTTCTGATTTAAAAGCCAGGGAATAAAAGTGGCTTTTCAAACAGATGAGTCAGCAACAGGAGGGACAATATGAGACCTGAAGTCTGCGATCCTATTACTGAAGACTTGCCTTCAATGCTATAAGAGGAGCAGCAGTAGGAGAATTAAGAACAGAGTTAATCACAGTAAATACAATACGAGTCTGTGACAGTTGTTAGCCACGATCTTAGAGAAACACTTTTTTTTGCTGCTCTTACAGTCTTTTGATAATTTAACAAAGATTCAAAGTTATCAAAAGACACATGAAATGTATCCTTTTTCCATTTTCGGTCAGTTTTTCTGCACACGTGTCTGAGTTCTCTGGTGGCATTATTGAACCAAGGCTTAGTTTTATGTTTTTGACTCCTGGTTGTGAGTTGAGCAATGAAATCAAGGATCTCTCAGGAGGTTGAATTAAACAGAGAAAGTGAGTCGTCAGTGGTCAAGTGGATGGACCTATCAAAAAGTAAGGCGTGACTACAGGTTTTTTTTTGTTCTTGTCCAGTCAGAATTGTCGTCAGAAGGCCAAAATGCCCAACAGATTTACTTTCCCAAGTGGACCGTTTGCCATAATGGTCTACCTGGTCTACCACATATTTTATTAGAACTTTATTAGGATTTTTGAGTTATTACAATTACAATGGACAAAACCGGGGGATGGAAAAGAAAAAGAGGAAAGAAAGAGAAGAAGAAGAAAAATAGAGAAGCAGATGGAAAGAGAGAAAAAACAGTGAAAATCTGCTGAAGAAAAACAACAAAAACACAGCAGAGAAACCACGGCAACGACCAACATATGGGGTAGTCTACCTAGTACTCACATTCTGATGATTTAGATTCTACCTGTGACGCTGTGAGGTCTTTACCTTACAGTATAACCTGCTTTGTGATGACTTGTAACAAACCACAGGTAGAAAGAACAGTCAAAGGGCAGGCAAGAGAAAAGACTATAAACAGGATGATAATGTCCAACATGAACCAGCAGGTTTAACAAATCATACATTCAAAAGGGAACAGGGCAAGGGTGATTGATTAACTGAACCCACATCTGACAAATACAGCAGTAGACAATTTCAAAAGAAGGAAACCTGACAAAAACAAGAAGTGAGACGAACAGAAATACACAAGAATCGACGATTACAAAATACAAAAAGGCATTAACTACTCTGTTGTTATGATCTGGCAATACATCGATAAAAATTTACAGAAATCAGTTGCAAATTAATTGAACAATATTTAAATAACTTAAAAAGAAATATTTAAAAAGCACTTTTTACATTTTGGTTATTTTATTTATTTTCTCTATTTGCTCTAATTGCATTTGTAATTCAATATTTTAATGGTGTCCTGTATGTTTTAGAAATATTTCCACTTTGACAGATAAAGTTTACATCATTATTATACATATTTAACGACAGTAAGATGTAGAGCTGAGTGATGAGTAAGCTAGTTGCCTCTGCTCTTAGCTTTGCGACCTGTACAGCCATTATTGGTTCTCCAACCTTTGACAGTAAAACGGACTCTTAGCTTTTTGTGAACTGTGGTTTTGAATCAAGTTATCGTCACACTGCACCTTATTTTTTAATTACAGGTATATTGGAGGTGCTTCACTGTGTACTGGTGGAGAGTCCTGAAGCACTTAACATAATCAAAGAGGAACATATCAAGTCTATCATATCTCTGTTGGACAAACATGGTCGGAACCACAAGGTATGGGCACTTACTTACCCACAAACATAAACTGATGATGATAGTATATTATAAAGCCTAGTTATCCCTGGTACACTTGCATCATTTTTTACAGGTAGAAAGGCTGTTCTTTGGATAGCTTGCCTTGGTATTCTGTTGATTTAGATTCTGTTGGTATGAGTTGTTTCTTTATTTGACTCCATGATGTTGAAAACAGGACTCTGTGAGGTCAGGCCCTCTGTTGCAGGACGACTTCTCCTTATTATGTCTGATGAGATAGGTTTTATGACTCTGCCTTGTTATTTTTCACTTTTTTCATGCTAAAGCATGAATTTAGTACCGATCACATAAAAATCTGAACATCTATACATGGTGTTTAAAACAAGCAATCTAATATTTTTTAGGTCCATCTTATGCTCATTAAAAGCTCTTAACAGAGATAGACATCCTGCTAACACACTCAATATGTTAGTAGCAGATCCTTTCACTCAGTATTTTGTTGTAAGGCCTCCATGGATCTAACTTGTTGCAGTGTATTGCACCAAAGATCCACATCCTGGACCTTTTGTTGTGTTTAAATCATTTAGTTTCTGCAGTGTATCAAGGAGCATTATCCTGATGGGAAAGGTTATTGCCATCAGGGAATACTGTTACCATTAAGGACCAAAAGTTTCTTGTGTCATCACACTGCCTGTGCCAGCTTGCAGTGTTTCCCATCATTTCTTTGGGTAACAGCTAAATGCACTTGGTTGTCACTAGATGTCAAAGAAAACCAGGCCACCTTTTCCCATTGCTCCATGGTACAGTCCTGATACTCATGTGTTCATTGTAGTAGGTTTCAGTCAGAAATACAGACTTAGCGGAAACTCTGAGCCCTCTGTGGTGTCTCCAGCCACCACTGACCTTTTTAGCAGTTCAGTATAGATGTCACTACCTGTTTACTTGTGTCTCTTTATATCGTAGAAACAATAACATCTTATCCGTCTTGTTTAAATACCATTTAGGTTCTAGACGTGCTGTGTTCACTGTGTGTGTGTCATGGCGTGGCAGTGCGCTCTAACCAGCACCTGATCTGTGACAACCTGCTGCCAGGAAGAGATTTATTACTGCAGACCCGCCTGATCAACCACATAAGCAGGTAAACATCAAACTACATTTGTAATGGTCGGATTGTGGAATCCCATGTCAGTAATGGATTTACCTACTCACTGACATTCATTCACTCCAACAGTATGCGTCCCAACATCTTTTTGGGCATCAGTGAGGGCTCTGCCCAGTACAGGAAGTGGTACTACGAGCTGATTGTGGATCAGGTTTTGCCATTTGTCACAGCAGAGGCCACTCACCTCAGGGTTGGTTGGGGCAACACCAATGGCTATGCACCGTACCCCAGTGGAGGAGAGGGGTGGGGAGGCAACGGGGTGGGTGATGACCTCTATTCCTATGGCTTTGATGGACTCCATCTTTGGTCAGGTGAGCTGTGTGTGTCCAGTATGTGTGTATAAAGAGGGAGTGATTTTGATTACTAACTCACTGATAATGAAAGTCTGTCCGGTGCAGAATCATTTTTACCCCTCAGCCCTAAAAGGTTGATAGGGTATTGGTGTTACCCCACTGGCTGACTGGGCAGGCGTGGTGGACACCTAAATTGTGCGATTACTCGAGAATGAGGTAATGTAGGAGCTTTAAATTAATACCATAGTTGTATCTACTGAGACAAGTTTGAACCTCAGTAACCTCAACCTAATGGTCAAAATATTGTGAATACAATAACTCGTGATGGAAGTCACCTAGCATTTTCAAATTGGAGGATGGCAGGACCTACAAAAATTTAACGAATCTCACTGATCTCAACTAATGTTTTCTGAAAATCTTGTGAATGTGATATCTTGAGAATAAGCAAGTGTGTCTAACAGGAGACTGAGGGTGGCACTGGCAGTTGCCAGTATGTTTTCCCATTGAAATGTGAGACTATTGAATGTCTTTTTTAGATTAAAAAATATGAACTGTGGACTATAGTGGTCAAAACTTTTAGGTGTGAGAGTGCTGTGCTGCATCAAGAACTGAGCAGTTTACAGCTGTTAATTCGCTATTAATTTAACATCATCTCAGAAAGCACCAATACGGTGTACATTTTAATAATGGATTGCATATATATAGCGCTTTTCGAGAGCCTCAAAGCGCTTTACAATTCCACTATTCATTCACTCTCACATTCACACACTGGTGGAGGCAAGCTACAGTTGTAGCCACAGCTGCCCTGGGGCAGACTGACAGAAGCGAGTATATTTTATCGGCCCCTCTGGCCAACACCAGTAGGTGGTAGGTGAAGTGTCTTGCCCAAGGACACAACGACCAAGACAGACAGAGCTGGGGATCGAACCAACAACCTTCCGGTTACAAGATGAGCTTTCCACGGTCGCCATTTTAGGACATCCTCAGGTCTCAGGAAAAAAGTCGTCAGGTCTCAGAAAAAATAAGCCAGGTCTCAGGAAAATAGTTGTCAGGTCTCAGACAAAAAAATGTCAGGTCTGAGACAAAAAGTCATCAGGTCTCAGGAAAAAAGTCGTCAGGTCTGAGGTCTCAGACAAAAAAATGTCAGGTGTCAGGCAAAAAGTCGTCAGGTGTCGGGAAAAAAAACCAGATCTCAGACAAAAAGCTGTCAGGTTACAAGTCCCAGACTAAAAGCTGGATCCATAAGTTAAAATTTCGAGTTATTTTCTCTAAATTTTGAGTTATTACTTCAAAATTTAGAGAAAACTTGAAATTTTGAGTTACGGATCCTTTTATTTATCTTTTAGTGGTAGAAACGGGCATACCATTAACTCAAAATTTCGAGTTAAGGGTCCTTTTATTTATTTATTTATTTATTTTAAAAATGCACAGAAATAGATTTAAAAAAAGGAAAAGATCTTTGTATGAAACTACGTTGTTTTTTTTTTAAACTGTTGGACAGTTATGCAAAATGCCTGCAAGATGTTTTTTCTGCTGAAAAAGGCCAAAAAGAAAAAAAACAAACATATATGGTTTTGTGACCATGTTAATGGATCACAGTAACTTAGGAAATACTCTGTAAAGTAAAAGCAAAAACCATAATGGAAAAATGTCCTAGTATAAACTCTGATGTCGTTTTGTACTTAAACAGTTCAGACTTGAATCTGCTTAAAGTTCAAACCAAACTAAACTAATTCTCTCTGCACTTCTGTGTATCCTGTGCAGGCTGCATTGCGCGGACTGTCAGCTCACCCAATCAGCATCTCCTTCGATCAGAGGATGTAGTGAGCTGCTGCCTGGACCTCAGTGTGCCCAGTATCTCCTTCAGAATCAATGGCCAGCCAGTTCAGGGCATGTTTGAGAACTTCAACTCTGATGGCCTTTTCTTCCCAGTGGCGAGCTTCTCTGCTGGGGTCAAGTCAGTGTTTCACTTAAGCTCATCAACACAGCATGATAACAGAGTTATTGTCTTTGTTCTCCATGAAGCTTGTTTTATTTTTGTCTTTTAAAATGGATTTGCAACTGTATAATGACTATAAGCACAACTTACATGCACATCCTGATTTTGTAAAGTGACTGTTGTCCTAAAAACAGCGTAGCATACTTCTGAGACTATTACAATAACTGCCTGATGAGTGTCTTACAAAAGTTATCAGTGGGCTTGTTGTTATATTAGGGGGTTCCTACAAATGTTGGTTACAGGACAACAATTATGTGATATCACTGGGATTTAGATTTGGTAGCTGGATAGTGGCAGCTGGATAGTGTAGTGGTAAGACTACACACCTTCGGAGTGGGAGTCACAAGTTCGACTCCCACCCGGTATCCAGTAAGGGCCCTGGCTAGACCCCCCATGCTGAAAAAAATCCAAGCCCTGGAATGGCGCGGCTATGTCTGCAGCCTGTCCGCAGCTCGGACACAAGAATTTCACTACATGTTGTACTCTGTATAATTGTGTATGTGACAAATAAAGGTTGTTTGGTATTTAGCTTTTAGCTGGAATTTTCAATACATAGGGGTTCAAAACTACAAAACTAATGTCTCGTTACATATAGAATATTCTTTACTGGCCAAGTCAGTCATTTTATCTCAACCTAGTAAAGCAAATGAATGTTAATATAAGTATTAAAAACAAATTATGTTAATTTTTCCAAATACTTCTGAGCCAGTGAAAATGGGAGCTATGCATAAAATTCCTAGTCAGTTAATGCAATGAACCTATTTTTGTTAAACCCTTGAAAGGCTCAATGTCAGCACTTTAACCCTGTCATGCATGAATTATGACAACCTCAATCAGGATTTTTTCTTAAGTATTTTTATTCATCTTTAGGCATGAAAAGATGAATAAAAAGTACTTAAGAAAAAATCCTGATTGAGGTTGTCATAATTCATGCATGACAGGGTTAAATAACAATCATTATAATGAAACACGCCATACATCTATAGTAACATTAAACGACCAGTAAGTGGCAGGGTACAGTGTCCAATGTAGTGGTTTATGTGCAAGTATACCATCCACACTGACACAAATACAAGAGAACAGCCTTTGAATAGCTGTCCACTGTAGTGACCAGTATGTGTGAAAGGGTTAATTGGATCTTGATCACTTAAAACTCACAATGGTGTTGTACGGAGGCAAGAGTACCAAAAAGTCTGTCGCTGTCCAAAAATGTAACAGTATACTAATTGGTCAGCAATATGAAGACAAATAGCACAACTGTAGCAGGCTGACTAACTCACACGTTTTTGGTACCTTTCTTTTTATATCATCAGCATCATCACTGACATCCCAAATTTGAATGCCTAAGGCTATTTTTGTCCCAGATCTATCACATAAGTGTCTGTCCCAGGAGCGCTGCCACTGGGCTGTTTTCTGGTTTTCCTGATTTCCTTTCCTGTTTCACCTCCAGGGTGCGATTCCTCCTCGGTGGGCGTCATGGGGAGTTTAAGTTCCTCCCTCCTCCTGGTTATGCCCCTTGCTATGAAGCAGTGTTGCCCAGGGAGAAACTGAAACTGGAGGCTAGTCAGGATCAGACTGCCACCAGAGACCTGCTGGGACCCACTGTCACTTTGAGCCAGGCAGCATTCACCCCGATACCTGTAGACACCAGCCAGGTCAGAAATGTCTTGCTCCACTTTTTTCAATAACATACTTGATTGAAGTTCACTTTTTAATTATTTGTTGAAGTCATTCAATAAAGTTTTTTTTCCCCTTAACCATAACCAGTAACTGAAACGCTGTTTGTTTTCTGTTCAGATTATTTTGCCACCTCACTTGGAAAGGATCAGAGAAAAACTAGCAGAAAACATCCATGAACTCTGGGTGATGAACAAGATAGAATTAGGCTGGATCTATGGTGCAGTGAGTATTATTATATGAAAACAAATACCTGTACATAATACCTGGTGGACTGCTGCTATGCATGTAATCCCAGCTAAACAGGTTACATAAAGAGGATTTGGGGCTGATAGATTCTTCAGCACCCAACATCTAGAATAAAATTTTTAAAAAAAGAAACAGTAGCTCAGTGTTCCAACATACAGAAGAAGCAACTGCTATCACAGCTAGAGATTGACGAGTGCAACACAAATGCTACAGCAAGGAAGAGCCAGGACATCAGGTCATGGGGGAGATGTCATCATCCCCTCCCCCCACCAGCTACTGACAGATAGACCACTGGTTATGGTTATAAGACCAGACTAACCTGTGCACTACCAGAAAGCCTACGACTTAGTGCTTCACACCTGGATCCTGGAATGCCCAGAACTGTACAAGATCAACAGGACCCTACTGCTGTTGAACCCCCTTGGCCAGATCATTAACAAGTTTGGCAATGGATACCAACTATGGAATGGAACAATCCTTAGCCAAGAACTGAGGGGATTGCACTACCAGAAGGCAACATTGCAGACATCGAGGACAGGTACAAGTACCTTGGAATCCCACATGCAAATGGGAACAATCAAAAGGCCGCTAGGAAAGCTGGAATCACCAAACATCTGCAGAAGATAAGGCAAGTCCTGAGGAGAGCTGAATGGGAAGAACAAGATCCGGGCAATCAATAGCTATGCCCTACAGTTGATCAGTTACCCTGCTGGAATATAAGTTGGCCAAAGGAAGCGAAAGAAGCCACTGACATCAAGACAAGGATGCTGCTTACCATGCTTGGAGGGTTTCACCCCAAGTCCAGCACCGTGAGACTGCACACTAAGTGGAAGGAAGGCTGAACTGGGACTGGTTTGTATCAGAACCATGATCCAAGATGAAAGAACAAACATCCATGAGCACATCAGGAAGATGGCCACAACTGATTACATGCTTAGTCAATACCTCATTCAGCAGAAACCCGAGAAAGAAGAGGAGCAAAAATAGGAACCATCGTGAAAGAACAGGCCCCTGCATGACATGTACCATCAGCAGACAGAAGAAATGGCTGATATTGAGAAATCCTACCAGTGGCCCCCATGCTAATGGGAGCACTTGGTGCAGTGACCCCAAACTGAGCAAGTGCCTTTGGTAGAGGACCCGAGCTTGAAGGATAAAGAGGCCAGAGCAAGTGTGGAATTATTAATATATATAATATAAGATATAGAAGATATATCATAAGATTTAGAAATTGCAGATCAGTTTCTAAGTGTATAAAGTTGTGTACCATGGACATTGCAAAGGTTAACTGTGACTGTAGGTAACAGAGGCTGCAGAGCACTGCCGGTCACTAAGAGTCTTTTAGCCTCCAGGAAGACTCTTCAGTCTGATGGTTCAGCTCTTGTTGCTCCAGAGCCTTCAATGAAATACTGTTGATCCTTTTCTTTATTTGAATATTGTCAGAATGAACCGATGAATATTTTTGATATAAAAATACATGACGTCAGATATGTTATGTATTTAGCTACAGCTTGGTGACTATTAGTGTCCTGGCTGCCCTAAACTTTACTTTTTTCTTTGCATGTGTGCTTCAGGTGCGGGATGATAATAAGCGGCAGCACCCATGTCTGGTGGAGTTCTCCAAGCTTCCTGAACAGGAACGAAGCTACAATCTACAGATGTCTCTGGAAACTCTCAAGTAATGTATCAGTGCAGTGAAATTTGAAATTTCATCATATATATTAGTAAGTTTTCTTTGGACGTTGCAGGAGCATCAGTTATTGTTGAAATTCATAACAAGCACCTGCACATCCCATTCACACTTTTCTTTTCTTTGTGATTGTGTTATTGCCCATTACAGAACTCTCCTGGCTCTGGGTTGCCATGTTGGCCTAGCAGATGAACACGCTGTAGAGAAAGTCAAGAACATGAAACTTTCATCAACGTAAGACCATTAAACCATTAAAATAAAATGTCAGTTCCATATATAACAGCTGGGTACAGAAGAATATACACATTCACCAGCCACTTTGGAAGTTAAATGTGTTCATTGGCTTGTTAAGACAGATATATCTAATTATCCAATTGCATGGCAACTCAGTGAATTCCGGGATGCAGATATGACCAAGATAAAGTTTACACCAATCAGAAAGGTGATGGTGAAGTGACTTTGAACGTGGCATGGTTGTTGGTGCCTGAGAGACTGTCAGAAACTGCTGATCTACTGAGATTATTCCACATTACCATCTCTACGATCTAAAGAGAATGGTCCAAAAAAGAGAAAATATCCAGTGAGCGGCAGGTGATGTTGGAGAAGAATGGTCAAACTGCTTCAGGCTGATAGGAAGGCAAAAGTAACTCAAATAAAAACTCATTACAATCATGTCAATATATCATGTCAAGCACTTTGCCACAAAGTAAGTTGATTCGGAGGGCTGGTGAGTGTTTATGACTAGAGCAACAGAAACCCCCACTGGCATGTTGAACTAGATGAAAATGGACTGGTCTCAGACATCAGCACATTCTGGGTATTTAGGATCTCTGTATAACAATGCAGTACTTCACCTCTATCTGTGCAGTTATGAGTTATCCAGTGGTTATAAACCTGCTCCTCTGGATCTGAGTCACATCAAATTGACCTCCACCCAGGAAGCTATGGTGGACAAGCTAGCTGAGAATGCACACAATGTTTGGGCAAGAGATCGCATCCGCCAGGGCTGGACCTATGGCATACAACAGGTACTCACAATGTTAAAACATTTGAAATCAATTTAATTCAATTCACTTCACACAACAATGATCAAGTTGTTTTATATTGTAATGAAAAACTCCCTTTTAACATGAAGAAACCTGTGTCAGAACCAATCTGCACCCCCAAGCCAGTCACAGCAGTCGTGGGCTGTGGGTTACGGCTGGAAGACAGGACAAGCACATACTGTGAACGAGAGCCAGAGTTTAATAGTAACTAATGATTACATGCAATGTGCTATATAAACACACAGGCAGTGAAAAGAGGTGAGTGAAGAATGGACTGATTGGACTGATTCTTATATAGCGCTTTTCTACTCTCCTGGAGTACTCAAAGCGCTGTATACAACATGCCTCATTCACCCATTCACACCCACTCATATACAAGCACTTCTAAACTCAAGTGCAAACTAACCAACATTCACACACATTCACACACATTCACACTCCGATGCACTCTGTGCATCATGGGAATCCCCCACAGTCTAGACCTATTTCAGTGTAACTAAGGAAGGATTCGGGGGTCACCTGGTTCAGCCTCAGATATAAACTATGAACTTTATTAAAAGGAAGATTTTTAAGTGTAATCATAAAGGTAGAGACAGTGTCTCTCTCCCACATCCAACTTGAGAGATGATTTTATAGAAGAGGGTTTACCCTCTTCTATAAAATCATCTCCTACCCTAGGAACCCAAAGTTCCTACTTAGCAAGCCAGCAGTGTGAGAGTGAAGTGCTCTATTGGGTGATAAAGTACTATGAGGCCTTTAAGATAAGATGGGGCCTGATAGTTCAAGACCTTGGATTTGATGACAAGGATTTTAAATTTGACATTCGGTTTAAAAGGGAGCCAATGAAGAGAAGTCAGTATGGGAAAAACATGCCCTCTCTTTCTAGTTCCTATCAATAGGATTGCTGCAGCATTTTAGATCAACTAAAGGCTTTTCAGGGAGTTTTTGAACAACCTGATAATACTGAATTACAGCCTAGAAGTAACAAACACATCAACATGTTTTTCAGCATCACTTTCTAAAAGAAAACAGTGCTATGTATTTGTTTAATATGTGCACTAGCTCGACTCCTATAGCTAAGGTGAAGCCAGCTGCAGCAGTCACCTGTGGTGACATTCATGTTCAGTTAAACCAGCCACACCCACAAACTCTTAATAAAAAATCCCCCATAGAACTGTAATGAAGGGGCTATTAGCATTGCAAATTAAAAGTTACTTTATGTACCAGGATGCCGACATGTTAATTTTATTTGAAGTTTGATGTTTTAACAAAGGAGTCTATGGGGATTGACAAAATTGTGGAGGAACCCTCAATGGCAGTTAGAGGAACTGCAGTTTTTTTTCTGTTAAAGGCCACCCCAGTGGTACGAAATGCTGCTGTGTCCCCTCTTAGCTGTAAATTCTAACAGGCTAATTCTTTCTTCTATTATATAAATTCTTTAATTCTTTGTTTTTTGTTGTTGTTTTTTCTGTTTTGTAACCTTGTTGTGTCTCTTGTCAGGATGTAAAGAGCCGTAGAAACCCTCGTCTGGTCCCCTACACTCTGCTGGATGAGAGAACCAAAAAGTCCAACAAAGACAGTCTGAGAGAGGCTGTCAGGACTCTCCTGGGATATGGATACAATCTTGAAGCTCCTGACCAAGACCACGGTACAACATGTTTGCTTCAGTAAAAAACATCATTCATTGTATTTTCTTTTCATTTCTATAACTTTTGAGAGAAAAATAAACACCTTAAATATTCAGAAGTACAGTATGTAAGATGTAAGATTTTTTTCCTTGACATTGTGTTGTTAAGATGCTCACCAAGTCCACCTGTTTTTACCTCTCATTCCTCCCATGCCTCTCTGCCACCCAGCAGCTGAATCTGGCCTGAGTAACGTGTCGGCTGAGAGGTTCCGCATTTTCAGAGCAGAAAAAACATACTGTGTTAATAGTGGGAAGTGGTACTTTGAGCTGGAGGTAAGAAGCAAGAAAATAGTTGTGACTGAGATAAAATGCTTAATGAGCATCACTGAAATACATCAGAGATTGTCTGATACAAATATTAAGCTCTCTGTGAAACATCTTCCTAATACATCCTTACTTTGGGAAATATTTTTCTGAACAAATTACTCAACTTAATTTTACACCCTTATACAATCAGCCGCTGATTTATTTTTTGTTTTGATTGCTGGGCCACATCCTCACTTTAGGTTTGACAGTGTTTTAGTAGATAAAGATGGATGGCTTAGACATGAATTGAGCTGCAGTTTGGGGAAGGCCTCGAACCCATGTAGTGCAGTGCTGCTTTTTCTAAACATTAGACCCGTAAAACTTTAAACTGGATCTATTTAAGCATAATTAAATGTTTTTATATTCGTTGCAATACGAATATTGTAAAATGGATTTGACTGTGAATCATGAGCAAGTATAAAAGCATAAAACATTTTGTGAATGTGTATGTTCGTCTATAAATGTGACATGTAAATGAAACTGTAATGTTCAGATAAACAGGCTTGCATTCAGACATTGTCTGAAAAATAAATACACTGCAAAAGCTCAAAATCTTAGCAAGTATATTTGTCTTATTTCTAGTCAAAAATCTCATCACACTTAAAATAAGACAAAATCTGCTAAAGAGTAGCATCTCAGTAAGATATATTAACTTGTTTTTAGACTGTGGAGCTTGAAACTAGAAAATTTTCACTGTTCCATTGGCAGATTTTGTTCACTTAATACAAGATATTTTTGCTTGAAATAAGAGAAGAATCTGCCAATGGAACAGTGAAAATTTTCTAGTTTCAAGCTCCACAGTCTAAAAACAAGTTAATATATCTTACTGAGATGTTACTCTTTAGCTGATTTTGTCTTATTTTAAGTGTGATGAGATTATTTTGACTAGAAATAAGACAAATATACTTGCTAAGATTTTGAGTTTTTGCAGTGTAGAAAATAAATAGTGAAAACACTGTGCTTACAAACAGTCCGAACTCAACCAGGTTAGGGTTGCAGCATGACTTACTATGTCAGATTTGCAAATACAAAATTTTAAGCTCAACAAAACCTTACTAACCCATTGATCTTCAACTGTCTGTGCACACAAAGCAGTACACTTTGCCTTTTATTATATTTGTAAAACACTTTCCAAACTGGATATTAATGTGGTCCTAATCATTTAGGTTCTAACAGCTGGAGAGATGAGGGTCGGCTGGGCCAGGCCAGGATGTCTACCAGACCAGGAGCTGGGCTCTGATGATCAGGCATTTGTCTTTGATGGCTTCAAGGTGCAGTCATTTCACAAATCTCATTTATTTATTTATTACATTCAGGTATTTTTTTTTATTTCTAATGTGAAAGTTCATTATCATTACACAGAAAAATGAAAAACATCAGCCTCTTTACATTAACCTACATTTTTAATAAATGAGTCAGTTTTACAAAAATACAAAAAATACAATCTCTTTTAACACTTGTTATTCTGAGATCAGGTCCTGAGTTGTAAAAGGACTGACTGGACACTTTAGGTTGGAGACAAATTATTGCTCCAGGTGAAAAAGCTTAAAGTATCTCAGCTTTTTATTCATGAGTAGGGGAAGAGTGGGGAACCGATGGGTAGACTGCCAGTGCAGTGATGCCATCAGCAGTCTTTGGTCCAGGTCCTTCATGTTCAACTTGAAGGAGTTGAATCCGCACACTCTTGTGTTGGCCAAGGAGAGAGTGGCCTGGCCTGGTTAGTTAGACCACTTTCACCGTGACCTTAAGGTGACCTTAAGGTCACGGTGAAAGTGGTCTAACTAACCAGGCCAGGCCACTCATCCATTGTTTAGTGCTTATTAATAAGCACTAAACAATGGATGGATGTATAGACAATTTGATTCAGCATACTATGAGCATCATAGTATCATAGAAATGGCAAAAACAATCAATATTTTTTCTAATGGGTAGACAAAAGCCTTGGCAATAACACCACTACATCTCCACACTGATCATCCCTGTAACTGCATGTGTGTGCGCACACCCCTGCATGTACTGTGTTTTCTAGGTGCAGCGCTGGCACCAGGGGAATGAACACTTCGGCCGAGCCTGGCAGATAGGAGATGTGGTGGGCTGCATGGTGGATCTGAATGAGCACACCATGATGTTCACACTCAATGGAGAAGTGCTGCTGGATGATTCTGGATCAGAGCTGGCCTTCAAGGACTTTGAAGTCGGTGAAGGTCAGTACTCTGTCCTGGACAGCACATGCATTTGTAAAAACAGGAGACACTGCTCATTTTTAAGACCAAAGAGTAAATCTTACTAAACATGCCAACTAGGGAAAGCAGGTGGCCCAAGTGTTCTTCTGGGTAAATAATTGATGAAAGAACATATTTACTCAATTATTAGTCTGTCAATTTTGTTAGCCTGTTTCTGACATTTAATTAAATTTGTTTCTCCTATGTTTTAAAGTTTGTAACTATGATTTTTTTTAACAGCTGACTATTTCTGCAGGAAACTCTTAAAAATGTCAATCGTTAATTAGAAAACTTTTAACACAGAGGTTGGAACCAGCAAATTTTGGCATTTGAAAAAAAACCCTAAATGACTGACCAGTTAATTTTTAAACCAATGATGATAGATATAAATAGATTTAGTCAGTAGTAAATAAATTGAAAAGCAAAGCTTTTATTTACAAAGGCGCAACATCTGGATACACTGTATGAAATATAGGATACCTTTCAATAAGAAGCTGTTTATATTAGAGTGCAATTGTAGATACCAACTCTTCACAGCAATTTTAAGACAGTATAGAGATATCCACTGTCTATCCTAGAAGAATATGTTTATGTGGTGGAGGAATATAAGGATCCACGTGTCCACATATACAACAAGCTGAAGTGGAAGACCAATACAGAGGCTGTACAAAATTAGGGAATGAGCAGGAAATGGGCATTTCCTAAGGAAGCAAAGAGTCTGTCATTTTTTAAGCCAAAGCCAAATTATTCTTTGGCTGTCTCTGCAATTGTCACTGTGTCCAGTGTTTTAAACAGATCAATGAAGTGCACAGTGCATCTCCTTCTATACAAAACAGTCATCATTTACTATCTTACAAGCTGATGGCGAGGTGCTTAACCAGCATATCCTTTGAACTGCAGTTTAGTTTAAGACTGATGGCAAAAAACACTTTGAATGCTTCAGGTTTCTTCTTGGAAGTCAGAGTAACTCCACTTTTAGAAACAGGTTATTTATACCTCTGTTTTATTAATAGTCCTAAAGCTCAGTAATGTTATCTGGACAGCAGCCGATAAATCTACCAGATTCATTTCTTAGCATTGTCTTCTTTGATTTAAGGTTCCCAAAGGTAAATATGTCAGAATAGTTTTGATGATAACTCACTTCCCAACGTCTCTTCTCTTCTTCTTTCTCTTTTCTGTCCCCCGGTCCTGTCCATTCGGATTGTAATAACTTAAAATTTAAAAAATATAATAAAGATCAAATAACCTATGACAATCAAGTGGACCAGCAAAAGCCGTAATGGTCTACTTGGGAAAATAAATCTGTTGGGTGTATTTCTTGGCCAGAGAGGCAAAAACAAAACATAATTTTGATGATTAAGGAGCACTGACTATGATAGCATTTAGATGTGAAAGAAGCAGATTATCTAGTGCACAGATTTTAAGATACATAATTAATATATGTTTTATAGGATTTGACTGTTTTTGTCTGTCACAGGTTTTATACCAGTTTGCAGTCTGGGTGTTTGTCAGGCTGGGAGAATGAACTTTGGTAAAGATGTCAGCACTTTAAAGTACTTCACCATTTGTGGCCTACAAGAAGGCTATGAGCCTTTTGCTGTTAACATGAACCGGGATGTCACCATGTGGCTTAGCAAGAGGCTCCCTCAGTTTGTACCAGTACCCCTCCACCACCAACACATCGAGGTGAGGACAGGACCGTGGATACATTTCAACACATTCTCAATATTTAACAAACGTGTTCAATAAATAACCAAAAAATAAGCTGAGCTGAATAAAACATACAGACAGTATGTTTGTGTGTTTCTTTTTCAGGTGACGAGGATAGACGAGACAATAGAGTCGTGTCCATGCCTGAAGGTCACTCAGAAGTCCTTCGGCTCACAGAACAGCTACACCGACATTACCTTCTACAGACTTAGCATGCCCATAGAATGTGCCGAAACCAGGTGCCCACCAAACGGCAGCCTCTTCTCACCAAAGAGGGTAACAGATGCTATTTGTAAAATTCATATAAATGCAATCAAAAATGCATAAATGCAAATGCAGGAGCAGGAGTTCTCTGGGCAAAAATGCCTTGTTAGAGGTCTGAGGAGAATGATCATCAGCGTTGAGCTGCAGCAGTAACTCAAATCGCCTCTTGTTACAAACAATGTGTGCAGAAGTGTGGGGCTTGGTGTGTTTATTTCCAGTTGTAGCTTTTCTGAAAGAATTTTCTTCACGTTCTCCTCTGTTCAGGTCTCCACCAGTGACTCCACAATACGCTCAGTTACTAGGTTGTTACGCCATCTTGTTAGTGACAGACAACAGAATGTCACACACGTTGAATGTCAGACGAGTTGTTGAGTTAAATTTTTCAGTTTCAGATTTTATGTGATCCACATCTTTGTGTGTAAACTGAAGGCCTGTTTAGATCTTGTATAACTCACTTTTTATTGCCTCTGTTCTGGAGTTTGTTGAATCCATAATGACTTTGACAAAGCTTTTAAAGTTTTCCTGTTGCTGTTGTAGCAACACCAAGTAATAAGAGTCCCAATATTCATCGTCTGAGTCCGTCTCTGCTCTGGATTTAGGTGGCATTTTACAACACTGTTAACTTGATATCTGACACCTGGCTTCTCTCACAGTTTTCTAGCTTGTGACGTTGTAATAATTTATAATTAATAATGTTATAGTAGTCATAGTGATTCTGTTAAAGCTGCTGTGAAACAAGGAGACTGACATCTAACTACATTAGTTGAACAAAATCATGTTCAACTCCTTCACAACATTTTTTAATGTCTTAGTTTTTTTTTTTTACAAAGTCTCATGAATCCACTGAACACACCGTGACATGTACTAAAATCTCTTTCCCCTCTTTCATGGTGTTTATTTCTTAATCCAATCTACCAGGTTGAGTGACCTAAAACAGAGTTTAACAGATTTATGTCAGGACTTCTTTGATTACTTCCTGTTGCAGTGGTGTTGTGCATTCAATTGTGTGTTTCTGCAGGAGTTGGAGGACTTTGAAAGTGTGTCAGACTTTGAGGTCCTGATGAAGTCATCTCACAGTCATAATGGTCCCAATGGACCCGACAGAGATGAATTCAACAACCACAAAGATTATAACCAGGAGAAGCCCTCCAAGCTCAAACAGCGGTAATCCCTCCATCCTCTCAACAAATCCTTGACTCATTAACATCACATTAATGAGGCTTCGGATTGTTAAATGTTCCTCTTGTGATATTTATCCAAGGTTTTGAACTCTAGCAATCTCTTTCCCCTCTTTCATGGTGTTTATTCCTTAATCCAATCTACCAGGTTGACGCTGAAGAGAAACAAGCCAGACAACAGCTGTCCCTCATCTGCTCGTGTATCGGAGGAGGTGATGGCTGATGACAGAGTTAGCTCTGATTTCCTCATGCAAGCCTCCACTGTAAGACATCTGTCATGATGAGTAGCTCATAAATCCAAATCCAATCCAGAGCAAGTGTGGCTTGATTTATAGGAGATTAATGTTTTTTGCTGAACCTGGTTTAAAATGCTCAGTGTGCTTTAACTCCTGTATTTGTTTACATGTGATTGTGCCTCTTGCTCTTTCTGCAGTACTACTATTCAGTGCGGATCTTCCCAGGTCAGGAGCCCAGCAGTGTTTGGGTAGGCTGGGTGACTTCTGACTTCCATCAGTACGACCCGTGCTTTGAGCTGCACAAGGTCCGGACTGTCACGGTTACCCTGGGAGATGAAAAGGGCAAAGTTCATGAGAGGTTAGTCAAGTCTCTTGTGGAAGTGTATGGATACGTTTCTGGGCTGAGTGGCATGTTGCAACAGAGCTGCAGATTTTTGCGTGAGTGTAAGAATGTTTCACTTGTTTATCAGCTTGTTTATGTTTTATCATAGACTTTATGTAAGGTTGACTGTAGCTACACCAGATGTCATGATAAAGGGTGGATCTGACAGCGAATGGTGGGCTCATGAATGACTTGTCATTAGCCAGTGGGTGTCCTGTGTCCTTTTTCTCAGTCAGAGCCACACCATAAATGACTGTTAAAACATTTTATGAATTGGGAAACCATCCATACAGTAGGATATAAGCAATGCGATGAAAAAGCTTTTTAAATGGACATTTTAACATGGGAGTCTGTGGGGATTGATTTGCTTTTGGAGCCAGCCTCAAGTGGCCTTTAGAGGAACTGCAGCTTCTGGAACTTTGATGGCTTTGATGTCATATTTCTGCCCTGCCCGTTGCCTCTTGTTTGTGATATTGTGCATCACCAAGCTGAAGAAGCAATTAGAAGTTGACAACAGGTGAGATGGACTATGGTATTCAAACCACAATTGAGGTTTAATTCATAAAAAAAACTTTGCATAAACCTTTTAGGATTTGCAGCCAATTGGAGTCTAGAGGCTTACCCAGCTGTCATAGGGTGAGAGACAGGATACACTGCTGGTAGGTTACCAGTCTTTTGCAGAAAGCTTAAATTTAATGGTTGAATTTGGATGTGAAATCCTTTGGAGTCAATAACTGTTTTTTATCTTCAGTAACCGAAAAGCATCTGTTTATTTAATATGAGGTTAATGACTTGGAATTTGAAGAATAACTCATTTATTAAAATTTGAATATACTTTGTGTCATTATCTATTTGCACTGTTAAGAGCCATCCA
The DNA here is from genome assembly GCF_036321145.2 of Pelmatolapia mariae. Classification (NCBI taxonomy): domain Eukaryota; kingdom Metazoa; phylum Chordata; class Actinopteri; order Cichliformes; family Cichlidae; genus Pelmatolapia; species Pelmatolapia mariae. The sequence goes on along the minus strand of NC_086234.1, from coordinate 29,637,174 downwards.
GTTAGTTTTGTACCATCAGGCTGAACATGAGCAGAGCGGGTAGCCCTGCATACTTCAGAATTCACTTTGCTATCAGTAGTCACATCATCACTAAACACTAGTGAGCTGGTTAGGTTGGCAGTCATACATGTCCATGCCATGTCATTGTCTCTGTCACGTTTGACAAATGATGTAGCATGCTCTGGACCATGAACTGTTCCTTTACTTTAGTTTTTTCTTCCCATAACTCTGGCACAACCTCATCTTGATTCATCTGTATTTCCATCCATGAGGACGTCTCCTGTTTGTAGACTTTGACAGTTCTAACACTCACTCAAGTCAAGAACGAGTTGGTTTGATGTTGTGAAGTTGTTTAACCAGGGAAATAATTCTGTTATTATGCCCTTTAGTTGCTTTCTTTGGTTGTTCAGGATTTTGATGATGAGATGGCCAGTGTATTTCTTCATTTTAACAATGTAACAGATTGTTAATTTGGCTACTCCTAAGGCTTGATGTAGCAAAGTTCAGAATTCTTTACTTAAGTACAGATACTTAACACTACTTGCTCAGGTAAAAGTTCTGGTAAAACTGGAGAAACCAAGCAGACACTCCATAAACACAGAACAGCCACCTTGACAGAACAAGGTCCAGCTTAGGGCTGTTCAATATAACGATATATATCGGATGACGATATAAAAACGTCTATCGTTTCATTTTACGCTATCGTTTGTTTCGTGGTGTCGCAAAATAAACTGTTTACGGCAATATTTTTTCATCGTTTTGATGGTCACTGTAGTGGCTATATTAATTTCTTAAAGTTCTCTCTTTTTTCTTATATTTAATATAACCACACTACGGACAGACAAGCGCCTGTTTTTATGCGTTGTCATTAGCAACAACGACAGTAAAACCACCGCGTGTCTGCTTGTTTATTTTCCACATAAACCTTTCACAATTAAGCTCAAGATCCTGTTGAGAGTTTTCAAAATAAACTGAATCACGTGAAAGAGTATGCAGAGTGTTTGCGGATGCGAAGCAACAAAGAGCCGTCAGGTGCTAAAAAATAAACCTTAGACTCAAACGTTAGAACAGGCTTTTCCCCGCAGCACGCCGTGTAATAAATACTCACAAAGAAAACGGCGGCCGTTACAACTTATGTCTAAAAATGTATCGTTTCATACATCGGTTAAAACACTTGACTCCAGGTACACGACGCCCAGCTGGAAACACTTCATGCAAGTTGAGCTGCCCGAGATTCACAGAATTTACAGAAAATGTTAAATTTTTGTGATTTATATCGTTATCGGGGCAGATTCCTTCCCTGAACCCCACTCACATTTTGTTTTAGGTGGCCTAATAGGTCAAATTGTAGGGTGAGGCACGGTCTCACAGTGGTAGCACCCAAAATCTCTGGTGGTAAAGACCCACTCCTTTTTTCAAACCCTGGCTAATGTGATGAAGCACATGATTAAAGTCAACGACCCTCTTAAGGGACAACCCTCATTAAGGGTTAAAGACCTCGGACTCTCCACCATTTGGTTTAAGAACTGAAGAAGCCTCTTGGATGAGAGTCTAAACATCTTCATGGCATTTAAAGAATTCCAGTCACTTTCTCTCCAAGCTCCTTAGATTACCTTGCACTCTTTAGTCTTGTTGGAAAAAACACCAGCCGTACCTTTAGCCAGCACACGATACGACCAACTGCATGCACACAGTTTTTGCAATGATGTTTGTAGATTGGAAACGTTATAGAAACCCTGCGTTTGGAAAAAAAAAAATCCATTGCTCCCTTTATGCTCACTCTTCCTTATGGCTTACTAGATGCTGAAGTACTGCGACTAAAACTTATGGACATCTGCACCAAAAACGCAGTTCCAGATGGCTCTGGCTCAATTGTAACCACAGAGTGTAATTCTATAAATAATGCGCAAATTATATGTTTTTGCTTCTTTCATCTCTTTGCATGGGATGAGCTGTGGTGATGGATACATCAGTGTGTTACTGTTCCCTCCATTTAGGCTCAAATTGGTCTGATGTTTGAAGGCGGCAGTGCAGGGAAATAAAACTCCCTTCAAATGTCTTCAATGTAAAGCAATAAAACTTTTCTTTTTTATAAATTTAAGGAAAAAAAAAGTACAGATATTTGTGTGAAAATGTAGGGTTTACAGTACAAAGTTGTCAGAAAATAAATAGTCAAGTAAAGTAGAGATACCTGAAAATTCTTCTTAAGCAGAATAACAAAGTATTTGAACTTCAGTACTTCCCACCCCTCAACTCTATGATGACCTTTCTCACTTGTACTGCCATCTCTTTGGAGCTTATATTTAAAATTAAAGTCAGCAATTAATCTGTGCTACAATACACCGGGGAAGCCTGGATTTTAAGCCTTTTACTTCCCTTTTGGTTAGCTTCTTGACAATGCCAAATATCCTTGGGCAAGATACTTTCCCAAAAGAAGTAAAATATTATATAAAATAATATATTCATAAAACTGCATTAATATTTAAAAATATAAAATCTAAACCACTGAGCTGGGACTGTTATGTTGGACACTGAATTATTATTGACATTCATAACAGACATCTACACCATCATAACATCTTGTTTAGAGCAGCACAACATTTTCCATTAATGTACCGGGAAAACTTAGGAATACTCACTTTTCTTTATTGCAGCCACCACACACTCCTGTAAAGGCTTACAGACACAAACTGATTCATTCACTAACATACTTAAACATCAAGAACTGCACAGATGCAGATAAGCACATAAACACATGCAATCTACCTCATCCAGAAGATACAAGATACAGTTAAAGAACGGGGCAAGATGCTAACCCCATGTTGCTCTTGAATGCATTCTTCACAATATGAGTGTGTGTGTGTGTGTGTGTGTGTCTTAGCTAGAATGCAGTAGAAAAGTGGTACATAGGAACCAGTCCATTTACCATTTAGTTTGAAAAACAAAGGAACTGGCCAATTCAATTTTTCAAATAATTTGAAAATAGAGACTACGTACAAAAATAATTAAAGTTCTTAAGACGTTCGTGCAAAAATTCTATAAAACCCCTCGAATTAAAGCTGAATGTCTGCACTTCAGTCACATATTGGCTGTTTGACTTAAAATCCACTGTTGTGATGTACAGAGGCACAACAGAAAATTATGGACCTAACTCTACATTACTTTCCACTTGTGTCCTGCAGCATAAAACGCAGCAACTGTTACATGGTGTGGGGTGGAGAAAGCAGCAGCCCCAGTCAGGGGAGGAACAACGGCTTAGAGATTGGATGTCTGGTTGACACTACAAACGGTCTGCTGACATTCACAGCCAATGGCAAAGAACTCAGCACATACTACCAGGTAAATATGTATGGTTTGATTCCAGGTTTTCATTTTTGTACATCATTTTATTTTTTATTCTGCAAGAAAATAGGTGCTTTTTTGTTTTTTTAACCAGTTCTGATAAAACCATGTCTCCATCTACAAACACACTATGTTGTCCTCCACCTTTCCTTGCCTACTAATGCACCAGGCATCCACTGACTCATCAAAAAATACATATATGGATCTCTAAGTTATTGGACATTTAACCAGTTCCTGTAAGGTTGCCTCTGTACACCACCACAGTGTATTCTAAAACAGTGAAGATGTGACTGAAGTGTAGCATTAATCGTTGGAGTTGATTTCAAGCACTCTACATTTGATGTACAAAGAAATATGACGCAAGTGAAGGAAGCAATAATTAATATGCACAACCAACTTAACCTGTCAAGAATTATATAAACTTTGCATGCAAATCATCAGTCTTAAAAAGAAGGAATGCACTTCTCAGCACAGCAACACCACAAGAGTCAAGAAATTGTAAAATTATTTCCTTGGCTAAGACAAAACCTACACAGCATCAATCTAAGTCAATAAAGTTCTGAAGGGCGTAGGCGTATCATTGTGAAAGTCTACAATCAATACCTTTGTGAATGTAAATTCAGACAGTCCACAAACTGCTGATTTCAGTTGACAGGATTTCCAGGTTAGCCTTTGCTGGAAGTTGAAGCTGGGTGTAGTAACATTCCTGCAAAGCATCTCGTGGGATTTCTTGGATTCTAGACTTAAGACAGTCACTGAAAAAGATTTTAATCCAAGTATTAAAATCAATCCTGATATTTCATATCCAATTACTTTTGAGCCCCTGATAATGGGGCACTATAAAAATGGCTGTAATTCACTACTCAGGGAATTCGAAACCCACTGAATTAAAGCTAACATTTTACACTTTGATCACATCTTAATTGTTTGTTTTAAAATCCACTGTGGTGGTGTACTGAGGCAAAGTAAAAAAAAAAAAACTCACTGAATTCAAATAAAAGTCTAAAAGAAAACTGAATAGAATGTAGCTAAGAAATAATCTTAGATTTAAATTAAAACTTAAGTCAACAGTTTGGTAGAAATTGCTATCACACTTCCAACAAACACATGTAAATGCAGGTAGCAGTATAGTACTGCTAGCAACTACAGTTGTGGTCACAAGCTGACAGAAACTCATTGTGGGAAATACTGTGATGGTAATTTTAGGCTTGTGTTGATTTCTTTGAATTGTGGAATGACTGTATAGATTGAAGTTCGAATTTATTTTGGATTTTTACTGAAAAGATCAAAAGTATACATAGAGGTTCAAATATAAGATCCACTAATATTTGGTTGAATGTCAATTAGCAAGTTACACCCCAACCATACATATTAGTTAGCTACCAGTACGCTTCTGCCATAATTCTGGATGTTCTGGATATTTGTAACACCCAGCTGTGCCCAAATTTCAACCATCTAGCTTTTCATTTGAGGTCCAGAATTTGGGGACCATCCTCTAGCTCAGGGGTCTCCAACTAAAATAGCAAGAGGTCTACTACCTCCGTCATCTAATCAATCTGGGGTCTGAACATTTTAAATGAACCAACAAAAATATTTTCTTTAATTTTTCTTTAATATTTAATTAACAATATAGATTTGTAACTACTGATCAACAATTTATATGCTTATTAAATCATATGCTGAACAGAAAAATGCAATCCAGTTAAAGTACGAATGTTAAACAAAAAACTGTTTAACAATGAAATTATGCAATAATCTGCGCAACATCGATTGCACATAAACAAACAAGTGTTTTAAACTGTGCAGAAAATATGTTTGACAAACCCAACACAACGTAACTTAAAACATATTCCAGAACAGTGCTGGCTCTCACTTCAGTGGGAGGAACTTGCACGGACATTTGCAGCTAGCATTTTAAACTTTGGTTGAAATGGGCTCAGTTCAATTCTTGAGCATGCATGCAAATGTTCATTAGTCAGTTGTGAGCGAAGCCTGTCCATTCATCTTTTAATGTCCAATTTTCATGCACTTTATGCATTTTTGACAAAGCCATTCTTTTTTTACTCACTCTGCACCACCAAGTCACCATTGTACTGTTAGCAAGCTCTATCTCCCAGGTTTGTAATTTAGCAACCTGCAGTTTCTTCTTCTTTGTTGGTTTTCTTGGTGGTTGGTGGTGCAATACCGCCACCAGCTGGCTTGGAGTGTGGACCAGAATTTTGCTGACCCACATAGCTGTCTTTCACACCTGTTCAAAAGTCAGCCACGCAGCCGGCAGGAATAAATTACCTAACTACATAGTAAGTGTACAGTCCAGACAAAACTCCCTCAGGGTCTGGATTTGGACTGGAGTCCTGGGGTTGGGGACCCCGGCTCTAGCTTAGTTATTCCATCCACTTTGTTCATTGTAGTAATGCCACAGACAGCAGAACTACCTTAAAGCATGATGCTATCACAATCAGATTTGACAGCTAGTACAGTTTTCTTTGGTTTAAAAGCCCCACTCCACTTCATCTTACTCCTCCTAGCGTACTGCTTGTGGTCAAATAGCTCAATCTTTGTCTTGTCTGACCACAAAACCTTTATCCAGAAGGGATATGAATGTGTGCATCCAATCCTTTTGTTTTTTTGAAGTCATTAAACATGTATGCTGTATAGTCATTTTACAATGAAAGAAGAACATTTTAAAAACTTGAGGTTACTCTATACCGTAACCACTATTCTCTGATAAATCTCACTGTGGGGAAACTTAAATGGTGGCTGTGAAACTGCTGCCAGGACCAGGACCTCGGACATAGGGAGGTTCAGACACGGGCGTTCGTGGCCCTTGATGATGATGCAGATGGTGATGCAGGGTGAAATGGCTGCTAGATATACGTTAATTGTTGGAAAGGCATTTCCTTTATCTAACAGCTCCTGGAGAAAAAAGGAGAACAGCTGTTACAGAGCACTGAAAGGAGAGAGTGTGAGATTTTCACTTCACTCCTCAAATAACCTCCACTTATTCTCATGTAGTGATCTTGTGGAAGGGGCTCTAGCTCTCTGAATGCTGGCTATGACCCTTTGAGGGAGTCCTGTGCTAAACTTTCACGGGCCAAGCCCACAGGACGAGGCGCTCTGGGTGAGAGTAAAAGGAAAGGAATTTCCTGTGAGGCGGGTAAATGGGAATGTCAAAATATGGTATCTTAAGGGTCTGTTGATGTAAAGCAATTTCCTGGGCACACTAGAGTGGGATTTGTCAACATCCTGAATTTGTACGACCTGAGATGCAGATTTAGTGCCCTTAAGTCCAATCGGATGCAGTCTTCCACCCTTCTTGGGAAAAATAAATTCTTTGAGTAAAAGCTGCATTGGCTCTGCTCCTGAGATATTTCTCATAACGTAAATATTTCTTTTTTCAAAATTCTGGATGATTTGCCTTTTACAAGAGAGAAAATCACTCTGGAAAATCTGGGAAGGGTGGTTGCAAATTGCAAGCAGTACCCTTGCTCTAATGTCCTCACAACCCACTCTGGTGTAGGGAGAGCTTGCCACCCTTCTGTTCTTGCTGAGAGAGGGCTCAAAGCCAGGCAGCTCACAGTGGAGGGTGCTTTGGCTTCCTCTTGTGGCAGAAACAGGTTCTGCAACCCTGGCCTGTTTTTGCCCAGCATTCATGAGGCTGGGTACCACGAGGAAATGGACCCCAGTGGTGTCTGTGTGTGAGGGCAATATGTTTTTCAACATTTTTTTTGTGTTTTTCCACAAACTTTTCCTGTGCCCTCAGCAACATGCCTGGATGCACTTGATGAGTTTTTAATAAACTGTATGTGCTAGTGAGACTGTGACACCCTTGACTCAGCTGAAAAGCATCTTGTCGTGTCTTTATTGGAATGTGCACTGCGTGATCTAAAATCGGGTCCCAGGCACCGGAAGGCAGAACACACCTCTTCAAATGGGCTCTGGAACTGGGTCCTGAAGGGAACACAGCATGTGCTGGTCCAGCTCATCCATGGGGGATGTTAGGTAGTCAGCTTCTTCTTGTGGTCTGACTGTTTAGCTGCTGGGTATTCTGAGCGGCAGCAGGCAGGATGTGCTTCCTAGGCCAGTGGGTCTTAGGGTTCTGCAATTCCAGAGGAACTCGGCAGTGAGGGATTTTTAAATGTCTGCATGGCAGCTGGATGACCCCCAGGAAAGGAAGCCCAAGAGTCCCCTCTGCTGCTGAGGATAAATTCATCTGAGTCACCAGCCTCAGAAATCACAAGTTAACAGCAGCTCAGATTAGAGCCCAGATAGATGCCACACAGAGTTCCAGTAGCAGACACATCTCTACATCAACTGTTCAGAGTGTGTGAATCAGGCCTTTATGGTCAAATAGCTGCTAAGAAACCACGACTAAGGAAAAGCAACACGCAGAAGAGATTTGTTTGATCCAAGAAACACAAGGAGTGGACATTAGACCAGTGGAAATCTGTGCTGTGGTCTTTCAAGCATGAGCCCTAGTGTGGGGCGCGGTGGAAGCTAACACGCTCTCCAACTTGGCTTTATGGTGAAAAGTAGGCAAACTAAAAACGTGAGTCATGCTAGCGCCCGGTGACCAAGGTGTTAGCTTGCTTGAATAGACTGTTAAGCTAGCACTCACGTTAGCAGTCAGGAGAGATGAGACTTCTAAGAAGTGAGAAGAGGAATTTGAATGACACTGCGTCACATCCTTTTATAGGGAGGAGGGCAGCACCTCCCTGATGCAGGCGTCACGACTGCCAGTCAATGCTGGCTGCAGTAATGACAAAGAGGCTTCTGAGGACAATCCCGAGAGAGCGTTCCCCATAGTGAGACACCAAAGCAAATGTTTGAAAGAGACCATGACATTCATTCCTATGATGAATGTATGCAAACTTCTGACCACAACTGTAGGTACAAGTCTACTTTGTGTGTCTCAGGCATGTCTCATACTGCACACTCAGTATTACCAGCACAACAACACTAAATCTGCCACTCTAACTGCACACTGTGTCTCAAAATTTCAGAGTGCGGCAGTTATGGACTTTGACAGTCCAAAGATTATATTTGACAGATCACCTCAGCATTTATAGGTAATTTTAGAAAATTTTCCTGTGCACAGGTGGAACCCAGTACTAAGCTGTTCCCTGCAGTCTTTGCAAAGGCCACAAGTCCTAATGTCTTCCAGTTTGAACTGGGTCGTATTAAGGTGAGACCACACACACACACACACACACACACACACACACACACACACACACACACACACACACACACACACACACACACACACACACACACACACACACACACACACAGAAAAGGGAAGAACTGAGAGACTCTTGGTAAAATAATTATTAAAAGAGACTGGTCACTGAAAACAACTTCATTTATATGCAAATGGTCAATGGTAACACCATAAGTGAAGACCAAGTGAAAAGGGGTGTTCTGCTGTGTGAGTGGGCCCTGAAACATGTTAAATGAAGTTAAACAAGTCCATTATGGTCAGCAACTTCTTAGTAGTATTGTACATATATCTATATATCTATATATATGTGTGTGTATATATATGTATTTGGTCATTATCCAACTTTTTCTCTGTGTCCCGTCAGAATGTGATGCCTCTATCAGCTGGTCTGTTTAAGAGTGAGAAGAAGAACCCAGTTTCCCAGTGTCCTCCACGGCTGCACGTACAGTTTCTTACTCCTGTTTTATGGAGTCGTGTTTCCAACCACTTCCTTAAGGTAACAGTGTCTTACTATAGTTCTGCATTACTATTACAGGCCCGGGACACAAACCTGCCACCTGCAAACTCTTGCAGAGTGTGTACAGTATGTGCCCTTCATAAGCATCTCATATAATAAAACACTACTTTTAAATTAAATCTCATGCCATTGGCATGACTGTTTATTTCCCCTTAATGTGCCACATTTGTAAGGAAAACACATGTGTGGTTTGCGCTGCAGAGTTTAGTATGTGGATTGTACCCATGAAAAACTTGTCAAATCTTCTCTGGTAGAAGGAGCTTAATAGTCTAAGACAGCTTTTCATGCAATGGCCCATTTTATAGTCCATTTCTATGTCATCTGTCATAGAGACTCAAATGGTACTAAATACAATATCATGTGAAAAAAAAATTGCTCTGTTGCTGATTTCTTATTTATCTTCCTTCTTTCTTTTAAACATATTTGTCACATGGTTAAGCTCAAACACATTTTAATATTAGACAAACATAACCCAGGTAAATCCAAAATATTTGCAGTAATAACTGGTTGTGCCATCCTTGGCCATAAATCTGTCAAAGCACTATGAAGGAATTTTAGCACAAAGTGTTCATTTGTATATATATATTTTCATTTAGAGTTGGAATTGATGGTGTGCTTGGGATCATTGTCCTGCTGCATAACCCAAGTGCTGTTGAGCTTCAGAGTATGAACTGTTGGCTGGACATTATCCTTCAGGATTTTGTGGTAGATAGTAGAATTCATGGTTCCACGTCATCTACCTTGACCACACTGTTCCAAAAAATCGTAATGTTAAAGTATCTTACTGTAATTTTTTACAGTATTGTACTGTCTTTCTAGGATATTTACATAAGTAGACTGTGATCTTACATGTCAAAGGTAAAATAACATAACATCACTGTAAATATAGTAAAACACAATTTACTTGTTTTTTAACTATATTTTTTTGTACATATGCATATTTAGATCGTAAAAATACAGCCAGAAACAGCTAGTTCTCCCTCATCATGCCTTGGGACATGTGCTGCTGTTTAGATGTTCTTGTTTTATTGTTTATGGTTAGTTACTTTTAACTGTTATCTTGAATGTTGTGTTTACGCCGTGGTGCAGAGTCACTGACAGTTGTTATTTTGTAGAGGGAGTGCTGTACCATGAGTGACTGCTGTTCTGCTGTTGTTGAACCTTGAGGCACATGGAAGCACCAGAAAGTGTTTAAATAAAGAGCTCCCCCTGCCAGCTTGGGGTTGAATAACAAGCTCAATCTCTCTCTTTGAGCTTCTTAGTTAAGACTCCTTTGCATGCCACAATCTAAATCAGTTCACGGCCACGCTGTACTAATTATATATTTTTTTAAATAAATGTAGAGGTAGTAATTGCAATTAATATAAATCTCAAAGTATTCACAACATTCCTGAACAGAAATAGGCCTCTGCACCTGGGGTGAGGGTGTGGCCATGAAAACAATGTGATATGCCATTGGATGTTGGGACACATAATAACATGACGCTAAGCATCGGCCAATGAATGTGAACTAACAACAACAAGGTCGCGGGTATGGCTGCGACCGTAGGAAAGAATCGTGCATTTTACAGTTTTGTTCTGTTCTTCTAGAATATCATTAAAGTTACGTAAATAGACTTTGACTTCAATTTTAAATGTAAATTAACGTCAAATCACTGTAATGTAATGAAACATAATTGTCATGATTATTAAATGTATCTGTCTGTACATGTGCATATTTAGATTGTTAAAATATATTCACAAATGCATCATGATTTCACAAATATCTGTCCGTTATTTGAAAGATTGAACTGTTGAATTCAAATGTAATGCTATGGTAAAGTATATAACATGATCCCTATAAGCTTGTGTTACATCACATAACTATTACTATCATTGCTAGTTAGGGCGATCGTGGCTCAAGAGTTGGCAGTTCGCCTTGTGATCAGAAGGTTGCCGGTTCGAGCCCTGGCTCCAACACTCTCGGTCGTTGTGTCCGTGGTCAAGACACTTCACCTACTGGCGATGGCCAGAGGGGCCGATGGTGCGATACGGCAGCCTCGCCTCTGTCAGTCTGTCCCAGAGCATGCAATCCATTATTAGTTAAACCAACTGTTAACTGTATATTTCTGGACATTTACGTATTCATATTGCCACATTCATTGACCTTGTTTATAGGTAATTTCATTGTTTGATCACGTTACAATGTTCCTAATTTGATGTCTAAAAGCACTTGGAAAAGGCAGAATCCCATGTAACATTAGCGCAACAAACTCTATTTTCACTACTGAAAATGACCGTATTTTTATGGGACAGTTATTTTCTGTTATTTTACGGTTGTATTTTGGCGCCCCAGCTGCCGGAATATTACTGTTATTTATAGATGATTTCACTGTTTAATGACATTAACATGTTCCTAATTTAATGTTTAGCGGCACTTGAAAAAGGCGAGATCCCATGTCAAATTAGCGGAACTAATTGTATTTTCATTACTGGAAATAACCGTATTTTTATGCGGGAGTTATTTTCTGTAATTATACGGTCGTATTTTGGCGCCCCAGCTGCCGGAATATCACCGTTTTTTCAAGACGCTTTTTTTAACAGTGCATATTTGACTGTTGATATAATGTCTTTTTTAAATAATATGCTGTGTTAGCTTTACAGAAGATGTAACGGGAGGCAAAATTTCAAAACATTTAGGCTTTGTTTTATTGGTCATGGGATGTTTTCTGGCAAATGTGAGGCAAGCCTTTGTGTTCTTTTTGGTCAGCAGTGGTTTTTGAACTCTCTTATGGAAACTATTTTTGACAATCTCTTAATTCAGATGTTGTTCTGGGTTCGTTTGTGATCTCCCAGATAAGTCATTTCCCACTTGGAGTAATTTTGGTTGGCCAGCCACTCTTAGGAAGGTTCATTACTGTTATATTTTTTTTTCCATTCGTGGATAATGGCTCTTACCGTGGTTCAATGTTTTGTTCTTAGTTATCACTTTGGCCTTATGGCACGGTGCTCCATCATGCTGGAAAAGGCGTTGTTCTTCACCAGACTGCTCTTGGATGGTTGGAAGAAGTTGCTGTTAGAGGATGTTTTAGTACCATTTATTCATGGCTGTGTTCTTTGGCAAAATTGTGAGTGAGCCCACTCCCTTGGATGAGAAGCAGCTCCACACATGAATGGTCTCAGGATGCTTTACTATTGGCGTGAGACAGGACTGATGGTAGTGCTCACCTTTTCTTCTCCAGACAATCCTTTTTCCAGATGCTTCAAACAACTGGAAAGGGGATTCATCAGAGAAAATAACTTTACCCCAGTCCTCAGCAGTCCACTCGCTGTACGTTTTGCAGAATATCAGTCTGTCCCTGATGGGTTTTTTTTAGAGAGAAGTGGCTTCTTTGCTGCCCTTCTTGACACCAGGCCATCCTCCAAAAGTTTTTGCTTCACTGTGTGTGCAGTTGCACTCACACCTGCCTGCTGCCATTCCTGAGCAAGCTCTGCATTGGTGGCACCCCGATCCAGCAGATGAATCATCTTTAGGAGACAGTCCTGGCACTTGTTGGATTTTTTGGGCGCCCTGAAGCCTTCTTCAGAACAATTGAACCTCTTTCTTTGAAGTTCTTGATGATCTGATAATCCGATGATCCATTTGATTTAGGTGCGATCTTAGTAGCAACAACATACTTGCCTGTGAAGCCCTTTATATGCAACGCATTAATGGCTGCCTATGTTTCCATGCAGGTAACCATGATTAACATGAAGAACAAGTTCAAACATCACCCTTCTTTTTAACGCATCCAGTCTGCTATTCTAACTCATCACCAGTATTTGTGTTATTCTCAAAACTTTTGGCCACGACTGTATGTACCAAAATATTCTAAAATCAAATGTGAGGCCATTTTTCTGATAGCTAAAGCTTGGCCGAACAACATGTATGTCAGGAATGCAAAGGCAGGACGATGGAGATGGTGTTAAACTGACGAAACCTCGTGTTCCCCTTCAGTGATGGAAAGAAGCGGAGGTTCATATCCCAGTGAAGCCTCAAGCAGTGACAGACCACATCAAATTATGGGCATATTCCACCCATGACAGCTGAGAGCTCCAGTGGGACTGTTTAGAAGAAACCACACAACAGAGAGCTGCCTCCAGCTCCTGGTTGGCCCTCTCTGCCTGCCCGTTGGTCTGGGGGTGATATCCGGAGGAAAGACTCACTTGGGCCGGAACAGAGCAAAACTCCTTTCAAACCCATGACGTGAACTGTGGACCCTGATTGGACACAATGTCTTGAGCTATGCCAAGGTAGAACAATGAACAGTCAACAGCTTTGCCGTCTCCAAGGTGGTGGGAAACCTGGGCAGAGCAATGAAATGGGCAGCTTTAGAAAAACAATCCACAATGGTCCGTATGGTGGTATTACCTGAGAATGGTGGTAGTCCACTTATGAAATCCAGGGCGATGTGCGACCAGGGTCTCCTGGGAATGAGCAGGGGCCTGAGGAACCCAACTGGTGGAGAGTTGGAGGCCTTATAATGCGCACAGGTATAACGAGCAGAAACAAAATCCTGGACATCTCGAGCTAGAGACGGTTACCAGAACAAGCGTTACATCAGTGTTATTGTGCGGTTTTTACCCACAGTTAAACTTAGCAGAGTGGGCCCACTGAATCCCCTTGCTGCGCACTGCGGTGGGTATGTATAGTCAGTTAGAAGGGCCCATTCCAGGGTCGGGTTTTTCCCACTCTGCGTTTCTCATTAGACCTTCAATCTCCCATGTGAGGGCCCCGATGATGTAGGCTGCAGGCAGGATGGTCAGATTGAACTGAGTGAAGAACAGGGCCCACCTGGCTTGGCAATAGTTGAGGCGCTTCACCGTTTGCAGGTACTTGAGGTTTTTGCGGCCTTTACAGATGATCAGTGGCTCCTCCGTCCCTTTTAGCCAGCGCCTCCATTCCTCCAAGGCGAGCTTTATGGCCAGCAATTCTCGATCTCCCTCGTCATAGTTCCGCTCAGCCTGAATGAGAGAAGTATGCACATGGGTGAAGCTTACCCCCAGAGTGCTGGGATAACACTGCTACAACTCCCAGATCCGACGTGTCCACTTCTACGATGAATGGCTGAGAGAGGTCTGGTTGCAGCAAGATGGGCGCAGAGGCAAACTTCTTTTTGAGTTGGGAGAATGCTTGCTGCGCCGCCGGAGCCCACTGGAAAGGAACTTTGGGAGAGGTTAAACATGCCAAGGGCAGAGCAATGAGACTGAAATCATGGATGAAACGCCTGTAGAAATTTACAAAGCCCAGAAACCTCTGCAGCTGCTTATGAGTCTGGGGCTCCGGCCATTCTACCACTGCCTTAATTTTAGCTGGATCCACCTGCAGCTGGCCCTGTTCCACAATGAACCCCCCAAAAAGCGACAGACTGAACTTGGAACTCACATTTTTCTCCCTTGACGAATAGATGGTCCAAGGCCTGAAATACTACAGGAGTGTTGGTGAGGCCGAAAGGCATGACCAGGTACTTGAAATGTAACAGGAAGGTATTGAAAGCTGTTTTCCACTCATCCCCTTCATTGATCCTTACTAAATGATAGACATTCCTTAAATCCAGTTTTGTGAAAATGGTGGCTTCTTGTAACAGTTCAAAAGCAGCAGATAACAATGGCGGGGGATACTTGTTCTTTATCGTTATTTTGTTCGGAGGGACTTGGCCTTTTTCCCACAAAGAAGAACCCCGCCCTGAGTGGGGACTTGGAAGGGCGGATTATTCCAGCTGCCAGAGAATCACTGATTTAGTGTTCCATGGCCTCCCAGAAAGACTGTACAGGTGCCTGGTGGTGAGTGGTGCCCTCGAGAGCAGATCAATTCCACAGTCATATGGTTCCTGCGGAGGAAGTGAGAGAGCCAAGTCCTTGCTAAACACTTCAGCTAGGTCATGGTAAACTGCAGGAGGCACCGTAGGGGTTGGGTGCAATGTGTGCTGGGCTGATGGTATGGGGTGGGTATCCAATATCCCCCTCACCTGCGTCAACTCCCACCTCCAACAGAGTTCAACAGCATTCCGAGGGAGACTGGGGACACTGAGTCCAAATGGAAGCTGAAGCTCCTGCACTGAGTTGTGTGCGCAAGGTGGGTGGTGCCTGTCATGCACCAACCACTGAACCAGATGTCGAACCAGATGGTCGAACCCAGAGGGGAAGGGAACCATCAGTCATGGAAGGAGTGCTATTGAGCTTCGTTCGCCTGAGGGACTTCAGAAGCAGCCGGTAGGTACGGACAGGCCAAGCAGAACGTGGTTTGGGCAGTGGCTGAAGCAAATACTTGAGTTTGGGTGTTTCCTCTAAGGAAGGCGTGTCAGTGGGATTAAGGAAGTCCGCAAATCATTTCTTCCAACACCCGACAATGTCCTCAGTCGAAGTCAGCAGCACATTTGACCGTGTCTCTCGGGGAGTCCTGTGGGAGGTGCTTAGGCTGCTGCCCCGTGACCTGGCCTCAATTAAGAAGAAGAAAATAGATGGAGGGATGGATTTTTATTGTGGGATTTAAATAAATTCATTTCCACCACCTGGCTGGGGCCTTTCTGTGTGGAGTTTGCACGTTCTCCCCGGGTTTGTGTGGGTCTCTCCGGGTACTCCAGCTGCCTTCCACAGACATGCAGTTAGTTGTTTTAGGTTAGTTGGCCAGTCTAAATTGCCTGATAGGTAATGGTTTTCTGTCTCTATCTATGGCAGCTGGGATAAGCTTCAGCCGTTCATGGATGGATGGATAATATCTTTTCATATAAAGTTTTCTGTAGTACTGAAAAATAATCTCAAATGTAGTGTATGTTGTGTATGACTTTTGTCCAGGTCTCAGTATCCAGAGCAAATGATCGACATGGCTGGCTGGTGCAGTGTAACAAACCTCTGCAGTTCATGTCTCTGCACATACCTGAGGAGAACAGGTAAAGTCCACACAGCTAAACACACACACCTTTTCATCCTTCCTCCCTCACATTTCTCATGCAGTGTGTACCTTTCTGTTGCTCAGGTCGTTGGATATCCTGGAACTGTCAGAGCAGAAGGACTTATTAAAATTTCACTACCATACCCTCAGACTGTACTCTGCCATCTGTGCTCTGGGAAACAACCGAGTAGCTCATGCCCTCTGCTCCCACGTGGATGAGGCACAGCTCCTTTACGCTATAGAGAATAAATATATGCCAGGTAATAGACACACAGCATATAAAGCATATTCTCATTCTCAATTTTCTATATAGTAAACCTACTTTATAGAAAGTCTTGTATGTTTTTTTTTAATCTATGTCTGTTTCTCAGCGTTAGCCTTATAAAATACTGTTCCAACTGTCTGAGTAAAACCACAACCCTTAATCGGACAGCTGGTTAAGAATATGAATAATGTAGTTTTTTTTCATTTCATTTAATTTTTTGACCTTGGCACCTTAGATAGTCCATAAAACAATAAACATAAGAAGAATTAATATGTGCAATAGAACTGAACATGATAAAGAAGCATATAAATGTTACAGGATAGACATCAAACTTGTTCCGTCTGTCCTAAACTCACAGGTCTTCTTCGTGCTGGCTACTATGACCTCCTCATCGACATCCACCTGAGCAGCTATGCTACAGCTCGCCTCATGATGAACAACGAGTACATTGTTCCCATGACGAATGACACAAAGAGCATCACTCTGTTTCCAAATGAAAAGAAGAAACATGGCCTGCCAGGCATTGGACTCAGCACCTCTTTGAGACCCAGAATGCACTTCACATCCCCAAATTTTGTTTCCAGGCCCGGACCATCGTGCTTTAACAACGGCAACAGTGGATCAGGAGATTGTTTCCAGTACAGCCCTGAATTCCCCTTAGGTATACTGAAAGTTAAAACCATTGAGATGTTGACAGAGGCAGTACGGGAGGGAAGCATGCACGTACGGGACCCAGTAGGAGGAAGCACCGAGTTTCTATTTGTTCCACTCATCAAGCTGTTATATACTATGCTCATCATGGGCGTTTTCCAAAACGGAGATCTGAAGAATATCCTCCGACTGATTGAACCTTCTGTGTTCTGTGAACGACGCAATGAGCAGGATGCACTTTGCATGGAGTTGGAGGTGCTAAAGAAGGGTGAAGCCGAAGGAGGAGGAAAGGAGGGAGTGCTGAATGTCCCCAAAGAAGGACTGTTAGAGATGAAGCTGCCAGAGCCTGTAAAACTCCAGGTGACACTCAGTAGAAGCTCCCAGTTTGGAAATGCATTTCTTATATAGAATTTCACTGTTGTTTACCATTTTTGTTTGCTAAGGTAAAGGTCATATTCTGTTTATATTTCAGTTGGGATTATTATAGTTTTTCCAACTAGTAACTAGGACCCTCCATGTGCATGCAAAGAAATCTCGAGTCCGAGGAAGACCTGGTATTTCTGGTAAAATTCCTATCATACTTACCATAAAAAACAGAAACGAGACATTCTTGTACCGAGATTTAAACAAGCTTTTTACTGATGTAATGACACCAATTCATTTGTGCAGGATTTCTGCATTGGCGTCATCTGTCAGTTTTGTAGGGTCATGCATGGTCTTGACTTAGGTTGAGGGTTGAAATCCTACAATTATAGATAGGGAACAGTATAATTTGGCATTTTTCACAGAATGAGAACTTTCCCCTAATATCGAAATCGCTTTAGAAAGAGATTTCCTAATGGCCACTATGTGCAGTTTTTTAAAATTTCTTCTTTAAACCATTTAATTTTGTTTGTGTGTGTGTGTGTGTTTGTGTGTGTGTGCGTGTGTGTGTGTGTTTGTGTGTGTGTGTGTGTGTGTGTAGATGTGTCATGTGCTGCAGTACCTGTGTGACTGTCAGGTGCGCCATCGTATTGAGGCAGTGGTGGCCTTCTCTGATGACTTTGTGGCTTGTCTCCAAGAAAACCAACGATTTCGTTACAATGAGGTGATGCTGGCACTCAACATGTCTGCAGCCCTTACTGCCAAGAAGACCAAAGAGTTCAGATCTCCCCCACAGGAACAGGTGGGAACACCACAGAACAACATAGAGCATAAATATAACTGTAACCAGATCTAGAGGAGCACTTCAGCTTGCTATTAATCTCATTGCACAGACATTTTCTGTAATTCAAATGGTTGCCTAGCAGAGGACACTTGCTCAGTGAAGAGCAGTAAATAATGCTAAGTGGGTGACTTACATACACATTTTATTTTAATTTGGCTTTGTATAGAAACACAGTTTTTGCAAACTATCAGCCAAGGTTGAGGGTGAACCCATAGTGAAACCTAGCCCCACTCTATCATGTGATATACAGGTGCTTCTCAAAAAATTAGCATATTGTGATAAAGTTCATTATTTCCTGTAATGTACTGATAAACATTAGACTTCCATATATTTTAGATTCATTGCACACAACTGAAGTAGTTCAAGCCTTTCATTGTTTTAATATTGATGATTTTGGCATACATAACTCATGAAAACCCAAAATTCCTATCTCAAAAAATTAGCATATTTCATCCGACCAATAAAAGAAAAGTGTTTTTAATACAAAAAAAGTCAACCTTCAAATAATTATGTTCAGTTATGCACTCAATACTTGGTCGGGAATCCTTTTGCAGAAATGACTGCTTCAATGCGGCGTGGCATGGAGCCAATCAGCCTGTGGCACTGCTGAGGTGTTATGGAGGCCCAGGATGCTTCGATAGCGGCCTTAAGCTCATCCAGAGTGTTGGGTCTTGCGTCTCTCAACTTTCTCTTCACAATATCCCACAGATTCTCTATGGGGTTCAGGTCAGGAGAGTTGGCAGGCCAATTGAGCACAGTAATACCATGGTCAGTAAACCATTTACAGTGGTTTTGGCACTGTGAGCAGGTGCCAGGTCGTGCTGAAAAATGAAATCTTCATCTCCATAAACCTTTCCAGCAGATGGAAGCATGAAGTGCTCCTGATAGCTAGCTGCATTGACCCTGCCCTTGATAAAACACAGTGGACCAACACCGGCAGCTGACATGGCACCCCAGACCATCACTGACTGTGGGTACTTGACACTGGACTTCAGGCATTTTGGCATTTCCCTCTCCCCAGTCTTCCTCCAGACTCTGACACCTTGATTTCCGAATGACATGCAAAAGTTGCTTTCATCCGAAAAAAGTACTTTGGACCACTGAGCAACAGTCCAGTGCTGCTTCTCTGTAGCCCAGGTCAGGCGCTTCTGCCGCTGTTTCTGGTTCAAAAGTGGCTTGACCTGGGGAATGCAGCACCTGTAGCCCATTTCCTGCACACGCCTGTACACGGTGGCTCTGGATGTTTCTACTCCAGACTCAGTCCACTGCTTCCGCAGGTCCCCCAAGGTCTGGAATCGGTTCTTCTCCACAATCTTCCTCAGGGTCCGGTCACCTCTTCTCGTTGTGCAGCGTTTTCTGCCACACTTTTTCCTTCCCACAGACTTCCCACTGAGGTGCCTTGATACAGCACTCTGGGAACAGCCTATTCGTTCAGAATTTTCTTTCTGTGTCTTACCCTCTTGCTTGAGGGTGTCAGTGATGGCCTTCTGGACAGCAGTCAGGTCGGCAGTCTTACCCATGATTGCGGTTTTGAGTGATGAACCAGGCTGGGAGTTTTTAAAAGCCTCAGGAATCTTTTGCAGGTGTTTAGAGTTAATTCGTTGATTCAGATGGTTAGGTTAATAGCTCGTTTAGAGAACCTTTTCATGATATGCTAATTTTTTGAGATAGGAATTTTGGGTTTTCATGAGTTATGTATGCCAAAATCATCAATATTAAAACAATGAAAGGCTTGAACTACTTCAGTTGTGTGTAAAGAATCTAAAATATATGAAAGTCTAATGTTTATCAGTACATTACAGGAAATAATGAACTTTATCACAATATGCTAATTTTTTGAGAAGGACCTGTACTAAGGGCAGAAGGCAGTGAGTGGGTGTTAAGGCGTCTGGGAAGAGATCTCAACACAGAATTATTGATGGCGGACAGCTGGTGTCGTAAGCCCCGCCTCTGTTCAAAGGTGGCCGTTCACAGTGGCCGTAGATGCTTCTTTCAGTCCTCTTTAAAACCATCTGTCTTCTCTGTCCAGCATGTGAACATTGGCATCCTCAAAAGAGTGACCTTTGACCTTTAGATGCAGATGAACAGCCAAGTCTTGACCCGTGGAGGTGGCTCTTCTATGTTGTGCCATGTGTTTATTGAAGTGGCTGTTTGGTCTCTCCAATGTAAAGGTCTGGGCATTCCTCGCTGCACTGTACAGCATACGCCACATTATTAAGTTTGTGTTTAGTTTTGTCTTTGGGATGAACCAGTTTGTATCTGAGTGTGTGGCTGGGTCTGAAGTATAGTCTTGGGTCTTTTAAAGGGATAGTATTAGCTACTGGTACGGATATGTTGATGACACCTGGGTCAAAATCAAAATCCAAGAAGTAGAATCCTTCATTGCTCACATCAACTGTTTGCCATTCCTGGATTGTGCCGTGCTCATTAAGGAGAATGGAAACCTCAACATTGAAGTTTACCGGAAGCCCCCCCACACAGACCAGTACCTCCTCTTTGACTTCCATGACCCTCTGGAACACAAACTTGAAGTAATCAGGACCCTACATCACCGGGCAGAACATGTTCCCTCTAAGCCTGAAGGGAAAAAGAAGGAACACACACATGTAAAGGAAGCTCTTAAAACATGTGGTTATCCTAATTGGGCTTTCATCAAGTCAGCAAAGATGCACAGAAAGAAGGTCAGACACCAGATAGGGAGGATCAGAAAGACAAACAGAACAACTTTGCACCCCTTATTTAGCAGGTTTGTAAGAAAAACAGGAGAATTTTCTCCAAAAGTGACATCCCACTTTACTTCAGACCCAGCCACACACAGACAAAAGCTGATTTGACCCAAGTACAAAACTTCCAAACACAGACTAAGCAACATAGTGTATGCTGTGCTGTGCAGTGAGGATAGGTGACACCTCTACATCGGAGAAACCAAAAGAGGACGTCTAGGTCAACTGTGCTTATGACACCAACTGTCAGCGATCCCCCAGCAACCCCTCCCAGGTACCTCAGGCCCCCAGGCCCCACTTACATCTTGTGTCAGGTGACTTCATTAGGTCATATGATAAGGTAAGGCAAGGTCTCACAATGGTTTCAGCCAAAGCCTCTGGTGATAATGATCCACAACTTTTTTCCACATGTGATGATTCACATGTTGGAGTGAAACCACTGGGAGACGTTGCCCCACGCCACAGTCCCACTGGGTTTAAACCACTAGGTTTAGATATTACCGTTTAAAAACCTGGGACTCTCTTGGTTTTAGAACTGAAGAAGCCTCTTGTACGAGAGGTCAAATGTTTTCAAAAGTTTTATAGTCCAGTCACCTTCTTTTAAAGCTCTTAAGAGTAGCATGACTTGGATCACTGAGAAGCTAAACAGACATCTTGTAGAGCCACTTTTACCAGCAATAACCTAAAAGAACCATTTTCTCTCGCATCGTTGTGGAAGAATTTTGGTCCACTGATCTTTACAGTGTTTCTTCTGCTCATTGAGGTCTCCAGGCTTTCATTTGTGCAGAGTGCAGAAAGGTCCTGCCACAAGCACAACATGTATGATTTCAGTAAAGCTTTCAGCTTTCACACCATCTTGTAACTTGTAACTTTGGATTTCTATATTGAAAATCTAATGGTTGCTTTAAAGATTCTCTTGCCAATCTGCAGATCAACATGCTGTTAAACTTTAAGGATGAGAAGCAGGAGTGTCCCTGTCCTGAATACATCCGAGAACAGCTGCTAGACTTCCATGAAGATCTGATGAGGCACTGTGGTCAGTTTCACAATACACTGTTGCATTAACTACAGTTGCCAGAATAAGATCAATAGCCATAATATCAATTAATAAATATAACAGTAATGTGTGTATAGTCAGTATTCATTAATTGTAGACATACCATACATGCACTGATCTGCCCATTTTGCTAGGTATAGAGTTGGACGAGGAGAGAGGCATAAACTGTGACAGTGACTTCACCATACGAGGCCGACTCATGTCACTGGTGGAGAAAGTGGCTTATCTAAAGAAGAAGATGGCCAACCTGCCAAAGGAAAAAAAAGACAGGACACCAAGTAAGGCCATTCTTAAATGAGCTGCTAGTAATTCTCAATGAATAGGAGAATGTACAAGCCTAGCAGCTATGAGACAAAAAAAGTAAATAAGATCTTTGACTTCAGGACATTCAATCTCTGACCTGCTCTCTCTTCCTCCTTCTCTGTCCTTCTCCTTAAGGTACCTTACAGCAGCTCATTTCCGATACGATGGTGCGCTGGGCTCAGGAGTCAGTTATAGAAGATCCAGAGCTGGTCAGAGCTATGTTTGTCCTACTTCACCGCCAGTATGATGGCATTGGTGGACAGGTTTGTGTGTGTAATAGAACAGAAAATCCATACCACTGGAATCTCCAAATAAATGTATACAATATAGTCATGCTATATTTGAAACAATCTGATGTGAGAGTTGTTCTTTTAGGAAAATATGAGGAGCGGCTATCCAGCCTGCTCCATATGTGACACACTTCCTGGGGTCCCAAGCAATAAATCTGGCAACTGTCAAGTAGATCAGATTGAACAAAACAGTTGTTAAGAAAGCAAAAAATGCACATGCAAACAATCCTTGGTGCTACTTTTCAATTTGTTGAAAAATGACCTGCCTACCAGTTCACCAGAGGCCGACTGTCAGCTTTATTCAGATGATGTGGTCATAAATTCACCAGATAATTAAGTCTAGTACAACAAGTTCCAGAAGTCAAGCAAATATGTGGGACTTTCTTCATTTATTTGCACAGTGTCACTAATATTAGAAACATCCCGTCTCAGAGTGATGCTCTATAAGAACTCCCTGAACTGTCTTCAGTTGATCCAGAATGGTGCAGCGAGAATACGAACTGGGACTTGAAAGAGAGCCCATATTTCTCCTATATTAGTTTCTATTCATTTGATCCGTGTTAAAAGCATTAAATTAGAATTAAAATTTAATTTAAAATCCTTCTGTCCCACATCAGATTGCACTCTCACAGTAATACTACAGTTATTTGAAAAGAACAATGTAATTTGTTAATTTCTGTGTATTAATTTATCTCTCCTTACTTCAGGTACAGATGTGAAATATCATGCTCAGTTTGCACAGTAACAGTGTTTCTGCTTGTATATTAAATGTATGTCAATCAGTTTAATAAGGTATGAATATGTCTGTGCAGGTGCGGGCTCTTCCTAAAACCTACACTATAAACTCAGTATCAATCGAGGACACCATCAACCTGTTAGCGGCTCTCGGTCAGATCAGATCTCTGCTGAGTGTGCGCATGGGAAGAGAGGAGGAGAAACTGATGATCAGAGGGTTGGGGTGAGAGCACGCTTATCTGTCAGGCTCTTGCATGTCTGAATGACTTGTTTTCTTTGGAGTACTTTCTTCTTTAGACTTGCTTTAACTCCCAACAAGAAGAGGAAAAATGTAAAACAAATATTTAGGTGAATGAAAGTTCAGAAACAGAGAAATTACAATTTTGTGCATGTGTGTATATTTGATTTTGAATGTATCTACAGAATGCCCTACAGGCACATAAAAACAAATTCAGAATTTCTCACAGCTCTTAGTCGTAGATGGACTTTTGTCTTCAAGTATTCTTTTACTTCTCGGGTAACTGCTCAGACTAACTTTAAAGAGTGTCCATGTAAGGATATGTTACACATAATCTGTACATCTCAGTCCAGCACAATAAAAACAGGAACATTTCACTTTACCTATGGGTTATATGCTTTGTTTCAATGGTTTGCAAACCTTTGTGCCCAAAGAACACCTGTATTCATGCACAAAAGTCTTTCTTTTGGTTGCATTTTTCAAAGACAATTTGCAGCATCTTGCTCTTGAGCAGCCTTCCTGTCAGGATTGATACCACTCAACAAACATATTGTATGCCTCGTCTTCAGCACTTTATTATACACTTAAATATAAAGCAACAAATTGTCTTGCACTAGAGTGCATTAGATTGCTTGCAACTAGTAACTTGGTCTACTTCACGTAGCCCAAGTTACTCTAATGTGGTTTCCAAGTCCCACTTTAGCTTGCTTGGCAAGGTAAAGGTGGACTTGGTAGCATTTACCAGCTAATCCTGGCAGATGACTGTTGACATCTATAGTCTAGCTGAAGCTACACAATACATGTGCACATGTGTCATATAGGTAACCTTCACATTATTGTTTGCTGCTTTTAGCTTATAGGTCCTCTTCACTAGTGGCTAATTGTGGTTTGCTTCATACAATGAAATGATCCCTTTCCCCCCTTATAAATCTCCTTGCAGTCAGTTGGTGGATTTAATGTCACAAGCATGTAATCCCCATTATCTAGCAACTTTGAAAATGCACTCTGGTTCCATTTGACAGAAGTTTGACATTGTTGGTGACCCAGATTAGGTTTTAAACTAAAATGTGTTACTTTTAAAATGAAGTCTGGTTTTTGAGGCAGCTTTTTCCATTTTAGACATTGTTGGTTGCACTTGACCCAAAACTGCTCTTACTTGGTTTGTTTCCAAAAGCCTTATAATAAAAATGAGCACCCATGAACCTATTTTAAATGTCAAAACCTGAATATCACTGTTGTAACAACCAAACACGGTGGTCAAATATTAAACAGTTAATATATGAAAGAGTTTGAGCTGTCGGTTTAAATTTCACCCATCCTTCTTCCTCTCAGAGATATCATGAACAACAAAGTGTTTTACCAACATCCTAACCTGATGAGAGCGTTGGGAATGCACGAGACTGTTATGGAGGTCATGGTCAATGTGCTCAGTGGAGGAGACTCCAAGGTATGTAGTAGTAATAGTGCTGACATACTCAAGAACAACTCAAATGAACACAGACAAGAGTCATGATAAAGAATGGTAGAGCAGTGGGGAAATGTTGCATTCGTCTTCTGCTGTATTTCAAATAAATTATGTGTCACAAAATGTTTTAAATATATGTTTTTCCCCTGAATTATTTTCAGATAAATAAACACAAAGGGACTTTTCTGTCTAACAACCTGTGATGAACGTGTGTTTTCAGGAAATCACCTTTCCAAAAATGGTGGCCAACTGTTGTCGTTTTCTATGTTACTTCTGTCGAATCAGCCGTCAGAACCAGAAAGCCATGTTTGACCATCTGAGTTATCTGCTGGAGAACAGCAGTGTTGGCCTGGGTGAGCAATGATGACCTAACAAGCATTATTTCAGTTGAATATTTATTATGAAGAGAACAGGAGATGAAGGAATGTTGAAGACATTGTCAATGCATGGTGACCAACATTTGCCAGTAAAGTGAACTAGCTCAGAACTGTTTTGTTGTTGATTAACGTTGGTAGTTGAGGACGGGTAACAACTACAGAGTTGGGTAAAAGCTTGAAGAATGACGTTGCAATTTACCCACAAGACATAGAGCTCAAAAAGACAAACATGCGCTTGGTGTCGTTTTGGCGCTCTCTGTCAGGGTGAAAAAATTAACATTGACATACTGGTGGAGGACTTAAACACAGTCCTCCACCAGTATTCATGGTATGAATGCATTAGCTATGAAACTTGACAGTTTGTTTCAAGTATGGTACAAAGCTTACTTGTTTTTCCTAGAGTATTTAAAAGTAGAATGGGAGGCAGAGCCTTCAGTTTTCAGGCCCCTCTTCTGTGTGAACAGCTCACAGCTTGGACATCTTAATATAAGATATTTTTGCTTGAAATAAGTGAAAAAATCTGCCAATGGAACAAGTGAAAATTCTCCAGATCCAAGATACACTGTCTAAAAAAAGTTCTTATATCTCACTGAAATGTTATTCTGTAACTGATTGTGTCTTATTTAAGTGTGATGACATATTTTGACTATAATATATTAAGATTTTGAGTTTTTGCAGTTTATATTTATATAAATCTTGTCTACTCGCTCAAAGCACTTTAGAATACACATTTACACATTCACACTAACACACATTCGGGGATTAAGTAAATGGTAAATGGACTGGTTCTGATAAAGCACTTTTCTACTCTGAGCACTCAAAGCGGTTTACACAACTTGCCTCATTCACCCATTTGCACAAGCACTTTTTTATGCTTTCCATCTAACATTCACGCTCTGATGGCTGCATCGTAAAGCAACTGGGGGTTAGTATCTTGCCCAAGGATATTTGGCATGGAGACTAGAGCAGATGGGGGTTGAACCACCAAGCTCCTGATTAGTATGTGACCTGCTCTACCTCCTGAGCAACAGCTGCCCATCTATTGTGAAAGTTTGTATAGTTGCATAAACTTTACATATGTCTTTTCCTCTTCTCAGCATCTCCATCTATGCGAGGATCCACTCCTCTGGATGTGGCTGCAGCATCAGTCATGGATAATAATGAGCTTGCCCTTGCTTTAAGAGAGCCAGACCTGGAGAAGGTGAGGCTGACAAAGACTTAGACACACACAAAAGGAAAACCGTAAATTGTATTAGATATTCTGAGGTCACTTTAGCCTATAGAATAGAAGAGCCCGTTATTGTCACAACACATGTACAACGAAATTGTACCAACTGTGGTGGAATAAAATACAGTCTGGGGAAGAAGATATGACTTGATTGATCTGAGGTGTCGACCACAGGGCAGCGGGTCAAACAGGTGGTATCCAGGGTGCAAGGGGTCACCCGTGATGGCCCTGTTTTTTCTGAGACAGGAGAATCTGGGTGCGAGCTGCCATCTTATGAAGATTAAGGTCTGTTAAGTTCTTGTTGCCTCAGAGAAAGTTACAAAAGTAGATGGTGAGCCTTGGCTCCATGTATAACCTTCTCCAGCATCTTCCTACACCTTTGAATATGCCACAAAAGCGTTAGTGCTGTTAGCTCGTTAATGCGTTGACGCCATCCAGCCCCACGCACGGGGCGATCCGCGGTAACTCGTTAATGGAGATTTGCTGCGTTAATGCATTTATGGTGTTAACGTCATTTTAACCAGTGCAAGCTGGAGGTAAAGCAAACAGAACCAAATTGTAACCAATATGTAACAAAAATAACAAAAGATGGCCAATTTCAGAAGACTTTAGGACTGGTAGGAGCCAAGAGGATGGGTAACCAGAACCACAGAAATGTTAAAACAATGCTCTGGTTGTATTAAAATATTGTACACTGTATTACAACCAACAACAGTATCCAGTACCGTTCCTACACACTGCTGGCCAACGCTTCACTGAGTGAATGGGTTAAATGCAGAGCGTAATTTTCCCTACAGGGCATTAATAAAGTATACATTAATTAAATGGAGTGTGCGGAGAGAAACAAAAACATAAAATAAAGTCAGACCCGGGTCTTTTAAATGTCAGTGTTTTCCAGTTCAGGCCTTTTGGCTGATGTGAACAGTTTATTGGTTGAAATCAGTTCAACGATTCATGTATAATTTGTCCTTACACAATTCAGCCAAGCGGGCTGCAAGATTCAGTTGTGTATGAGCTGTGGCTCTCCCTCCAGTGCAATGAAGGAACATCACTCTACTGTGGATTTCCAGAAGGTCTATGAAACCTTGATGTTTTCTGTGGACTCTCAGTTTTCTGATCTTCAGCTCAAAAAAACCTGACCTAAGAGGGAGCTCAGAGTGACTTCACATGCACGCGGACAATTATACATAAACATGTCTGCTTAAGGAAGAAAGCATGTACAAAATTAGGCTTAAACTTCATCCCCAAATCGGTTCTGTATTCCTTTGTAAATTCAAGTTCTGTTTTAAATTTGGTGTACAACTATCAAAATCAAATATTTTATAATGCATATTAATCTGGTCCTTACCAATCATGAAATTAACTTAATTAGTTCCATAGGTCTTATTCATACTGCTCCTTTAAGACAGCAGTCTCAGTATACCCCATACATTATACAAATTGATAATAGCAGTGGTTAGCAGAAACACTACTTTAAAACATGTAGATGCAAATATGTACTCAGCTTCCAAGCTAAAACCACTTAGAAAAAAGAGAGTACGAGTTTATATAGCAGCAGTTAGCGGGGTTAACATTTCAGCATGTTGGTTAGCAGCTGCAACTGTAAAGTCTACTCGCCAGTGCAAAGCACTTTGAATTCTGAAGAAACAGCTTCAGGTCTCCAGATCTGGCAGTTAACAAAACAGACATCTCGCTTTTCAACCTCTTTTTCAACAGCAACAATGTTCCTCATATTTAGTAATCAGCCTTACCAGCGTAACCAAACGGAAAACATTTAAAGGCTGGAGAACAATCCCCATTGGTTAAAAATGAAATTGTCCATCAAGGTCAGAAAATAACAACTGTTAAACAAAAATGAATAAATAACAAAAATCAAATGTATTTGGCTTTCAACACAACAATAACTTTTTATACAGTCATCTTATTAGAATTTTGCTTTAGAGTTTGCAGTACATTACACCACATGAGTAGTAATTCTGACCAAAGGTTTCTACTTTTATCTGACTGTGACTGTGGGCTACAACATCAACTGCATAAAGCAAATCTTGAGGCCATCAAATTGAGATTTTCCATTATTCCTATATAGTCTATAAAGGCTATGAATTGGTGACACCGGAAACAAATTTATTAGTATATAATGCAGAAAGCTACACACTGAGATTATTTTAAGGTGGCACATGCCACCACAGTAGATCCGTCCCCGCTGCCGGTAATGTGGACCAAGCTCTAGCTGTGGGCGTACAAAATGCCCCATGTCAACGTTTCGGGCATCCCATACTGCTGAAGCCCTTTGTTCGATCTCTGTTAAATAAATGGAAATTGTAGGTGTCTTTCCACTGTGCTATATTTTTTCTTTTTGAAACAAACAACCCAAAATAATAATAATAATTTATTTTTGCAGGTGGTGCAATATCTAGCTGGGTGTGGGCTGCAGAGCTGTGTGATGCTGGTCTGTAAGGGATACCCTGACATTGGCTGGAACCCTGTGGAGGGGGAACGATACCTTGACTTCCTGCGCTTTGCTGTCTTCTGCAATGGTAAAAATGTAACCATATGACTGCAGTCAGATCATTTATTTTCCACTGGAGTTTGTGTCATGTGCAACCACAATCTTAGCAACTTGTCCCTGTTATGTGGCCAGGTGAAAGTGTGGAGGAGAATGCCAATGTTGTGGTAAGGCTCCTTATTCGTCGACCAGAATGTTTTGGCCCGGCGCTTCGAGGTGAAGGTGGTGATGGGTTATTGGCAGCAATGGAGGAGGCCATTAAGATCTCTCAGGATCCCTCCAGAGATGGTCCGTCTCCTATGTCTGAGAGCAGCAAGGCACTGTATGACCACACTTCTAACCTGATTACTTACATATACATGTTAAAGTTCACACTGACAGAACAGGACTGATCAGTTGGACTGAAAAGGCAAGGATCAATTACATTTCCTTTATATTTATACAGCACCCATTCATAGCAGCAGTTATCTCCAGACACTCAGCCGTCAGATAATTCCCTATAAGCAGCACTTGGCGACCCTGGCAAGGAAGACCTCACTTTTAACAGGAAGCACTCGCTAGCACAGTCATGTTGACTGTTTCCATTTGGTCTGCCTGGTAGACTAAATTCCTTACAAAGGTCTGTACATGAGTCTACAAGTCCAGATGGCTTGTCGACAACCTGTTAAATGTTAAGGGATTTTCTTAAGATCTAGAATTTGCATCTGTTTTGGAAATTAGGGCATACAAAATGCTGACTCATAGCAATTATAATTTGTTGTGCAGATGTATATTTCAGTAGTTATGAATGCCTGTCACAGAATCCCAGGGTTCAGTTGGATACCCTACTGCCTACTGGTGTTGGCCAGAGGGGCCGATGGCGCGATATGGCAGCCTCGCCTCTGTCAGTCTGCCCCAGGGCAGCTGTGGCTACAACTGTAGCTTGCCTCCACCAGTGTGTGAATGTGAGAGTGAATGAATAATGGAATTGTAAAGCGCTTTGGGTGCCTTGAAAAGCGCTATATAAATGCAATCCATTATTATTATCATTATATGACTTTGAGCACACTATTTTCCTTCGGCACACCTTTTGGTAACTTCCTAAACTACGTGTCGTATTTCCAGTACTAACAATATTCAAGCAGATTATCTCTTCCTGTGTTTTCCATTTAGAAAAGAACAATTTCAGACAAACATCAGCCTGAACCAATTATCCTGTCACTAACCTGAGTTCATGAGTAACTACAGTACAAGCACAGAGTGGGAAATGAGCATAACGGGTCAGAAGAAAGTGGTCTGAAGTATTTAGGGGCATTTAATATGAGAGTGTGTCTCTGTGTGTCCGTGTGTAGCAGTGACATGCCAGGGGAAGAGGAAGATGATACTATTCACATGGGAAATGCCATCATGACCTTCTACTCTGCTCTCATTGACCTGCTGGGCCGCTGTGCTCCAGAGATGCATGTGAGTTACTTTGTACTGTACACGTGCGTTTGTTCAGCTGTCTCTGTTTTGTCTATGTCGTCCTCGTCAATGACCTATTTATACAGGGTCCTATCTCCAATTAGAGCACCTGACTGGAAAATGCCTTAGGAAATGTTTGAGGAGAGAAGTTTTCTTCCAACTTCATTTGCATCGTGTCTGCATAGCTGACTGTGTTCACAAACAGATTAAAAATGTGCTGCACGTGTATCTTTAGTGAGCAGAATGTGTTTTCAAAGTCTCTTTTGAGTAGCTGTAGTTGTTGTTTGCAGATATTGTTAGCTCCTGCATGCACAATGACTTTTAGATTGCCCGGAAGCAAGAATTCCAGTAGCTTTATCCTCTATGTCTCAGACAATAGCTCCCAGGTAAGAGGGGTTTGTGACTGAGCTTGTTTTAATATTTTGGATTATTGAGTCACTGATAGTGAGAGTTGTCGCTGGCCGTATGTGTGGTCTTACGGGCTCCGAGCTGGCTGGCCTTGAAGTGGAGTACCAGCAATTCAAAATACACAACTCCTACATGCAGCCTTACGTATATAGTGCACTCACTTAAGCCCTACCTCTTTTCTATTAGCTGATCCATGCTGGTAAAGGTGAAGCTATCCGTATCAGAGCGATTTTGAGGTCTCTCATTCCTATTGAAGACTTGGTGGGAGTCATCAGTATTCCATTCTCTATGCCTAACCTGGCTAAAGGTAAGAAAGTCATCTGACATGATGAGATCTAATCCAGTACTGTAATAACAGTAACTGATCCTGTAATATCAGCAATCAGAAATTGAATTGTGTTTGCGTGCATGCACAGATGGGTTGGTTGTGGAGCCAGACATGTCAGCAGGTTTCTGCCCAGACCACAAAGCAGCCATGGTGCTGTTCCTGGACCGTGTCTATGGTATAGAAGACCAGAATTTTCTTCTCCACCTTCTGGAGGTTGGGTTCTTACCAGACCTGAGGTCTGCTGCCTCTCTGGACACTGTAAGTTTCTGTCTGTGTGTATACATCTTTTCTTTCTCTTCAGGAACAGAAATACAGATTTGACAAAAAAAGACAGAAAGGTAAACTAACAAGGAGTCAAGACTGAACCACACACAAAAAACAGGGAGCCAGCAATAAACAAGGAAACCAACAACAGAAGGATAAATGTCAACACAACAGAAAATAGAACCAAAATACAAAGTTAATCACTACTAAAAAACAGAAAACCCCCAGAAAACTCAAAGCCCATAGGTCCAAGGCCAGGGAACATGACACTTAGCCTTTGATATTGTTTCTTACTGGCACAAATACGCATTTTATTCACTGTGTATAGTATTCCCCCAGAGGTATAAAAACATATGTACATGCCACACATGTAGTTTCTCTATTACATTGTTATTGTTTCTCTCGCCTTCTTTGTGTTAGGTTGCTCTGAGTGCCACAGACATGGCACTGGCGCTCAACAGGTATCTGTGTACAGCAGTGCTGCCTCTCCTGACTAAATGTGCGCCACTGTTTGCGGGGACGGAGCCGTTCGCCTCACTAATTGACTCCCTGCTTCATACGGTTTATCGCCTGTCCAAAGGCTGCTGCCTCACCAAAGCTCAGAGGGACTCCATAGAGGAGTGTCTGCTTGCTGTTTGTGGGTAAGATGAAGACATACATGTACATATGAGTCAACCTTTAATGACTATTTATCATTTAGTTTACCTTTTTTTTTTAAAACACGCATGCTGTAGATTGTATTTGATTGTATTCTTGATCAGCGATGGTACAGTCCACTAACGTATGGAATCCTCTTAATGTACAGTCAGCTAAGGCCTTCAATGATGCAGCACCTACTCAGGAGGCTGGTGTTTGATGTTCCTCTACTTAATGAGCACACCAAGATGCCTCTGAAGGTGAGAAACAAAGTCAGAAACAAAGTTTGCATGTATAGGAATCAGTGTTCAGGTCGTTGTCAAAAAATGCAATCTATTACATGTTGTGAGTTTTTGTTTTTAATAGTTGTGCATTATGCTACTTAATTACTCCCCTAAGAATGCAATTACTACCCATTACATTACATTTTCAGTACTCTATAACATGGCCAAAGATGCATTGTGTTAAATATCAACACTTCACCGAGTTCTTTTGATTCCTCAGAGGCATCTGATGGAAGACAAAACACTGCTCAGTAGATCATTTCACACTTTATTGTCTCACAAAATTACTTCTAGAAGGGAGATGCGTCCTGCATGACACAGTGCCACGGATCTCAAAATGGTGACGCACGCTTAACAGTTTTATTATTATTTATTTGGGGTTCAGGGGTTGGGAAGCTCATCTTGTAACCGGAAGGTTGCCGGTTCGATCCCCAGCTCTGTCTGTCTTGGTCGTTGTGTCCTTAGGCAAGACACTTCACCTACCGCCTACTGGTGATGGCTAGACGGGCCGATGGTGCGATATGGCAGCCTCGCTTCTGTCAGTCTGCCCCAGGGCAGCTGTGGCTGCACCTGTAGCTGCCTCCACCAGTGTGTGAATGAATAGTGGAATTGTAAAGTGCTTTGAGGGTCTCGAAAAGCGCTATATAAAATGCAATCCATTAATATTATTGTTACCAGCTCTCTCATTCTAGTCAAAACAACCATGTTTCAGTAACTTTCCACTAGAAGATGGTTCCCTGTTATCTACTTTCTCCCAGGCAATGTGGGTGAGAGTCTACAGCATTCTGCCCCCCAAATTCCCATGACCATCGATCAACAACCACTGATCAAAGCTCATTGATCGAAGCCCATTGATCAACAACCATGAGTACCATTCACAGAGAGTTGGGGAATGGCTGCAATCACAGCATTGTAAGATGGCCAAAGATGTACCCTTAGGCCCCGTCCTCGATTTAGAGATGGTCTTTCCCTTTTCATGTAAATGACCTCCTTGACTGGTCATTGTTCATTCAGTGGTGCTAGTTTCAGTCATTATGCAAATGTTTATAAGGTTGGGGAAACCTACAGTCAGCTGAGACTGAAGACGTCACTTGGATGATGTTGTTTCTCCCACTGAAAACGTACAGATGAAGCATAGAAATGTTCTTACCCAGTGCAAAAAAACAAATGCACACACCAAATTACCATTAGATTTATAAAATATGTGCACTAGCCCTTTGTGGAAAAACTGTAAGATCCGTGAAACACAAATAACAGTATAATTGTATGGTTAGTAACTAATGTTGTCACTGATTAAGTGCATTAAGTTGTTGGGAAAATATGATTGAATTACAGGAACAGCTTACTTACTCATTTGGCTTCAGTCATATGTTGACTGGTAATTAATGTGCTTTTGACTTCTCAGCTGTTGACCAATCACTACGAGCGTTGCTGGAAGTACTACTGTTTGGCTGGAGGTTGGGGCAATTTTGGAGTAGCGTCAGATGAAGAGCTGCACCTCTCTAGGAAAATGTTCTGGGGAATATTTGATGCCCTGTCCCACAAGGTGAGGCTCATCTAGTGGTAGCTCAAAGAATCCACTCGGGTCGCACTTCTATGGACAAGCATAACAAGACCGTTACTCCCACCCACTCTTCTCCAAGTTACACCGTCATTGCCTACTACCAGCAACACGATAGAGTCCCTAGATGGTGCGTACACCACCCAGTGATTCCAAAAGAATGTTGGGCCTCTCATTATGCACATTAGCAAAAAACACCAATCAGGAACCGTTCTCTGACCAAAAGGTACGGGGAAGCATCCCGCTCATCCTCCAAGTAAAGCCCATTGGGAAAGAGGAGGCAGGGAGCACTCCTGCCCGTCTCTTCTCCCTATGTTTCTCTAATCTTCGCTGGATAGATTTCTGCCTTTTGTTTGGACTCACTGTTTAATAAAACTCATAATTTATCCGCTGTGCCTGCTTTGGAATTCTCTATTTCAACCCTCATGACAGATTCTGAATCTTCCCCAAGTTTATTTGCTTTAAACAAATGATAAACAGACAGCCTTCAATGTTCACAATAATGTATGAAGCAACACACTTACATACTGTGTATGTGTTGTAATGTAGCAGTACGACCAGGAGCTATTTAAACTGGCGCTGCCATGTCTTAGTGCTGTGGCTGGAGCTCTTCCTCCAGAGTATATGGAGTCCATCTACATGGCCATGATGGAGAAACAGTCATCTATGGACTCAGAAGGAAACTTCACACCACAGCCTGCAGACACCACCAAGTATGTACATCTTTTTCTTCTTTGTAACATGTTTACTTGTTTGGCTTACAGTCAGGTTAGAATGTTTTGGACAATGATACATGTCTTGTTGTTTTGCCTCTGTATACCAACATGGTGGATTTTAAATCAAACAATCATCATGATTTAATTGAAGCAGGAGGTTAACAAAAGTATTGCATTAACTGTTCAAAGCCATTTTTATGCAGATTCCCCCATTTTTAAAGGTGCATAAATGCTCTTCTACTCTGAATAAGCCACTTCAAACTCGCTCACACACACATTATTTATCTAACATTCTTTATTTAAGAAACACATACACGCTTACACTTAACTAGGGTTCAGTATCCTCCCCCAAGCACATGTCAACATCCAAATATGATGAGCCAAGGATTGATTTGGGTAGCAAACTTGCCTTTGGTGATAACAGGGACTCTCTGTAATTTCTAAATCGCCAGTGCCCAAGTTAGTATTAAGAGTGAATAAGCTACCAAACAGGACTTCAGGTTGAAAAACTAAAATAAACATATGAGAGAGATTGGAAGAATTTTAGAAGTGGCAAAACAACAATTTTTTTTACATTATTAAAAAGAAGGAATTCACTGGTTAGCTCAGCAACACCAAATGTCTCTGATCACAGAATTCTTTTCTGGGTTAGGACAAAAACCCTCCTCAACATCTGGCCAAGCCTCAAACACGTGAGGTACAGATACAGCCACTTAAAATAACCACCTCATTCCTGACAGGACAATGACAGATAACTGGTGGATTCCTGCCTGATGGCCGGTTGATCCGTGACTGTAACGATATTCCCCGCCTGTGAATATCCGAACAGGAACAGGTTAACGCTCCCAAGCAGCATTTATAAAAACCAGTGTAATGTCTTGTGCATCCTCCAGGGGGCGCAGTGCTAATGGAAGTTCATTCATTTACAGATTTCTACACATATGCATGTTTTTACATTGATCAGGGGTTCTATGAATAAAACAACAGAGATGGTGCCTGTCCCTCAAAAAAGTGTCTAACCTCTCAGTTACTAAATCAATGCAGTAGTTCATGTTAAATTTAAATTTAAACATGTCCCAACTGCACAACAATCTGTATGTGTGTGTGTTGTCTGCCAGAAATATTTGGCACTTTATTCTTAATATTTCTGATGATTAAATAAGGTCAGTGAACTGCTGCTGAAGGAGAGAACCAGGAGGTTCTAGCACTGTGCTTAAAACTATTGGTAATTCCCACCAGTTAAGCTTTCCCAATAAATGAACAGTCATAATGGTAATGATCACAGTCCTGGCTGCTTATTCAAGCTGTCTGTCACTAATCTATTATTCTATCTATCATCTAGTATCTATTATTGTACGATCTACTGTACAATATAAAGCACCTTGAGGCGACTGTTGTTGTGATTTGGCGCTATATAAATAAAACTGAATTGAACTGAATTGAATTAAATTAATCTTGGTATTTCACCTTTGCAATTCATGTCAATACTGTGGTTCAAAAATTTTGCAGTCAATAAATGTTACACGTCCCACAAATAAGTGTCCAACCTGCAGCATGTATTTATTTAGTTAAAGGTGGGAAAACTCCACCTGCTACAGGTAGGACAGAATTAACAGTTATTAGTGTTCAAACTGGTCTTAATGAGCGATTATACAAACAGCGTTTCCAGCCCCCACAGATAACAATTTTTTTTCAACTCTGCAATCAGGAGATTATTAACAGCTGATTTTATACTTTTCCATATTTTTCTTGGGATTGTGCAATCAAAGCTTCATCATCATCATCATGACCCTCAACCTGAATGTAGAGAATAAACCACACAAAATTTATTGGAAAGAACTGTTAAAATCCTGACAACGAATACATAAATAAACACTTTAATAACACAATTTGTTAAATATGTTACGTAGATCTCTTAACAGTAGTTTTACTAATAATGTATGGATCGCATCATTTTGAAATGCAGTAAGTTGCCTGCTGTGAACCACCTTTATTTTACTCTCCGTCCGCGCTCGGCACATCTCTGATAAATCGTTGCAGGACTTTTACAGACAGGTAGGAGAGAGCAGACTCTCATTAGCATCACAGTGGATTCTTTTATCACACATTAGGTTCAAACAGCTCTCCAACCCCCCACAGAAGGCCAACAACTTCCAAACCCCAGCCCAGATATTCCCTGTATGCCGTCTTTTACACTTGTAAATGGTATTCCAGGAATCACTGACAGGAAGTTTTTGCAGAACGCTGTTATAAAAACAGTCACTGTCTTTGTATTTTCCCAAACCCCCATCTCTGCCTGTCTGTAAATCTTAATGAATGTCATTAATGTGTTTTCTCTTTTAATGAAACATAATTACAGAAGAACAACATCATGTTGAATTCATAACAGTGTGTAACTTATAAATATGCAGAAGCAATTTTCACTTGATGGAATGATCTGACAAGTCAGAATATGCCTGTTCAGTTTATTTAGGCTGCTCAGTCCAGAAACAGTTTTCAGCACAGAGGTGTATTCATGAAAACTCCGTCTTTTTTTAAATCTTGGGAGAGCGCGTGCTCTCCTCCTCGAAACAAATCAAAGGAAACAACAAAAACTGATTATCAAGTAGGAAAGCCTTAAATTTATGGAATTCACATAGAGACATAGACTGTTTGTTTTTGGTAGTCTTCTAATGTCCACTGTGAGGTTTCTTCATGTTTTTGTTCACATTTCTAAAGACATAGCCCAAACAGCTGATACGTTGCACACCTGCACATCTGTCAAGTTGACACTGGTCAAACACACTTTCATTGAAAAAACATTCCCCTCTTAAGTATGAAGACAGGACTTAAAATGATTCAAAAAGAAGCCAATGTCCAAAGAACAAACAGCTTCAAAGTTGTTCTTTGAAGCCTTCAGGAGAACTTTAAAAAAGAACAATTAGGTGAAAGTCTCTTATGTAAAATGTAAAGAAATTGTGAGTGGCTCAAGACTTTTGCACAATTTAAGAGATTAATGAAATCTAAAGAATAAATCAAAATATTAAGTTGCATTCTAACAGAAAAAAATGAATAACAATGCTATTCATTCAAACAGGTCTGAAGAAGTAACAACCCAGCCAACAATCGGCTAAATGAAGTTTGACCAGTTTCAGAAGTAACCTCCACATCTGGGTTGGGATCTATGAGGAAGCTTGTGTGCAAGAATTATTATTTTTCTGTATTTATTTTCTTTTAAATTGTTTCTACTAGATTAGATTGAAATGGAAGAACGAATGGATGTTTACAGGAAATAGTTTTGGTGATTTGCAGTGTCAAATGACTGAATGGTCAAACTAACTGTAAAGTTTGATCCATGTATTTTTTCAAAACTTAACTTTAAGTTTTTATACTCTAATGGGTTATGGTAGTGTTATGGTACGTGTATGGACTGGTCTCAGCTGGATCACTAGTGCTAACCGATAGTTAACTGATAGTGTAGCGTTGACTGCTGAGAGACGTAGCAGGATAAATTCCTAAGTGTACAGTCTGGCGATTAACACATTTGAAATGATAAATAAAGTTATGAGCATAACTGTATATTTATTTATATTTCAGTTTTTGATGCAGGACTCCATAATGCTCCACTGAAGTGCCTTCAGTCATTTCCTGGCACTGGACACTGACACAAATCCAGATGCAGATTTCTATTTTCTCATCTTTGTGTTTCTGTTTCTAATGGAGTGGTTTGTTTTGTCTCGCTTTGACAGTGTGACTGTTCCAGAGAAACTGGATTGTTTTATAACCAGATATGCAGAGCACATCCATGAGAAGTGGTGTATAGAAAAGGTATGTATGATTTTATTCTTGTTCTGTGTTGTATTTCCTGATCATACTGTTTTTCCCCTCACCATGACGACAAAAACAGTGTGGTACATCAACAGTCTTTCACAGTCACTATAACAAATGCACCCAATGATTACACATAGAAGAACACACCCCACAGCTGTAATATATAAAACATTCTGTTACATATGTATGCTGTTTGGCAAACTTTACGGTATACTCTATTTTAAGCCAATGATTGACATAAATGTCAATATACCAGCTTATTCTGCTGATACTTTTTTAGAGAAAGAAACATTTCTTGTAAACATTGAATAACATTGAGGGGAAAATGTTTGTGTGCTTTTTAAAAATGTCTTAGTGTTTCTTGTTATCATCACGAAATGTAGCAAAATAGAACTGCTTTTGGTTGCTGTGAAATCTGATCTGTAAATGTGAAATTATATTTTGTAGTTTTCCAATGGCTGGTCATATGGAGACCAGATGTGTGAAATCAGCAAGAACCATCCACTCCTGAAACCATACAAAAGCCTGTCTGAAAAGGTAGTCTGCATGCAGACATCTTTCTGTGGAAGTTGTGAGCTTTCTATATTTTACAAAAGATTTGTATAGTTTGTGTGAGTGCTACATTTGGGTCAGTGATAGCTTATTAATGATGAAAAACAGCATGGTATGCATCTGTATTGAATCACAGGTAGCTCTCCTGGCTGCTACACCAAACTCATACCTGAAAACTGAAAAAGTCCGTTTTTCCTCTTTAGCAGTAAAAGGCTGATGGGGTGTTGTCGTCACCCTGGTGGCTGAGCGTGAACACCTGCGTTTGTGAGTGCAGTAACTCAAAAATGTAGGAGCTTCAAATTGATAGCACAGGTAAAGATGTGAGAGGAGTTTGAATCTCACTGACCCTGACCTCATGGTTCAGTTTTCTGAAATTGATACTACAGGTGCATTTACTAAAAATGTCAGAGGAGATCAAATCTCAGTGACCTCAAGGTCAAAGTGAGTTTTCTGAAATTCTTGTGAATGAGAGAACTTCACACCGAGGTGATGTAGGATTTTGAAATGGATACCATCGGTATATCTGCTAAAAGGCTGAGGGGTGCTACTGGTCACCAGTATTTTTTTCTCTTCTCTTTCTTTTAGATAAACTTTAGATATTTATTTACATACACTTCATCTCCAATGTGTTATATAATATTTGTTGCAAAAGAGAAACGTATCAGTTTTATTATTTAATAATTAACTGGAGAAATGAAGCTTTTGTGCTTCTGTAACGGGGGAATGTGATCGTGATTTAACACAGGTGTTATTAAAGGAGGGAAACCCTCTTCAAAAACGGACGGAGCAGTGGAGCAGCCAAGGGAAAAAAATGAATAAAAAATTTTATCACTAAAATATAATTTATTATACAAAAACAGTTAAAATATAAAAGGGAATTAAAACAGCCCTGGCCAGGGAAAAACACAATAAAAATCAATAAAACACAAACATTAAAAGTCCATTGGCGTCCGCCACGGTATAAAAGTCACTAAAAATTAAAAATCCAGCCAATCGGTGCAGAAGGGGAAACCCGGCGTCCTATCAATGTTTCCGCTCTGGCGTGCTGGAAGAGAAGGGGCAGCGACAGTCACTATTCTTATAGTGGCTACAGTTTGTTAGAGTGGGATCAGTCGCGAGACTTACCCCGGATGGGCAGAGCTCTTAACTCTGCCCGCCGTTTTCCTGTAGCACACCAATCGGCACCAGCCCGTCTCGCCGAAGGAGTTAGGGCGCTGCCCCGCTGCCACCAATTCCCCACCGTAGCGTGGTCTAGCCTCCAGTTTATGCCAGCAACAGAACAGCTCCCTCCGCTTTTCTGCTCGCTGGCGTCATCTTGCTCTCCCAAGTCCTGCACGCCAAAACTTTACCAGCTCCCTGCGTCTCTGAGCACTCTCACCAACGCCAACTCCGGCGCCGCCGCTTGCGGCCGTCACCTGCCACTCCTATTTCGCCATGCCTGCTCCTGTCTCTCAAGCCTCCCCTCAAGCCTGTTCTCAGTGGTCTGGCAGGCCCTCTTATTGGCCTCCGGGACCTCGCAGGTGTGTCAGGTTCATAATTGGGGAGGGCGGAGTCTTTCCAGGACAAGTCACCAATGAATACCATAAAAACATGCAATAAAACCCATAAAAATAAAACACTGTACAATATTAAAATATTAAAAAAGTAAAACACAGCAAAACATGCACAATAAAAACCCTAGGTAACTTGTCCCTTTCCACCCCGTGACACTTCATTTTGCAGTGCTCATTGAAATACACATTACAATGGAGTTTTAATGGATTCTAGTTCTGTCACTGATCCTCTAGATGCTTCCATCATGACACTACATTTGTATCTACACTCATTAACTAAGTGTGCCAAGAAAATGTCCAGTTGTGTATATAAAGTCTCACAGTTGTAATGAGCTTCAAATGAGATTTACTAATTGAATGAATGGAAATGTACCAGCTGATGTGGAAACAGACATGTGATCAAATGATCCTGCAGAAGATCATCTGTTGGTGTGTCTGAGTTCATGCTTTGTTCGGTTTTTGCAGTACATCTGAAAGTAAACTGTGACTTTGCAGGATAAAGAGACGTACTGCTGGCCCATCAGAGAGTCTCTGAAGACCATGCTTTCATGGGGTTGGAGCATTGACAGGATCAGAGAGGGAGACTCTGTCAACCTTCACAACAAGCCCAGAAGGATATCACAGGCCAGTCAGGTGTATATGAACACCAGCTATTCTTACATTTGTTCCCGAGGTACTCATTATGGATCAGAGGGAAAGGTGACATCATATATAATGCTGTGTGTTCAATCTCCAACAGCTTTCTTTTGAAGGAGCTTCAGCTTTCAGTCCAAGACCCACTGATATGAGTAATGTGACATTGTCCAGAGACTTGCAGGTAAATTATTCACAAGAACACAATGCATGCAAAGCCAGATTGGGAGCTGATAATGCAGATTGATTGATGGATGAATTGATCAGCGCAGTGTAAAAGAGTCACATGTCAAATATTAACTTCTCCAGTCAATGGCAGAGCTGCTTGCAGAGAATTATCATAATATCTGGGCCAGGAAAAAGAAAGTGGAGCTGGAAGCCAGAGGTAAATCTCACACAGCAAACACACAAACAGGGTTTTCCTCGTTTCTCTGCCATCACAAACAGATAACACAGAAAGCTTGACTTCTTTTTTATGCATAGCCTGTAAAAATAAATCAGATGGAATTCTGCGAAGCGGTATTTAGAAGATCAATACCATTTCCCCATACGTCTGCTTTACAGTTGCTGTTATAGCAACTTTACCCAACCCTTTGATTTTTGTTGCATATTAACTGAAGTGCCATACAATCATTTTGGCAGTTTTTCTGTTAGAAGCTTGTCCATTTTGGTGTTTTGAATAGATGAAAATTCGGTCTCAAAGTTGTGATGGACCACCAGTCGCCTGGTAGATGTTAAGATGTCACATAGTGTTGCCACAGCCTGTTATCTTTCTTCTCCACCCTGCTGCTCTGTTCCAGGTGGAGGAAACCACCCACTGATGGTTCCTTACGACACATTGACTGCCAAAGAAAAATCCAAAGACAGAGAAAAAGCACAAGATATCCTTAAGTTCCTCCAAATCAATGGTTACATTGTGTCCAGGTTGGTCCAACTATATCTGACATTTTTAACATGCATGGGTGCATAACAGTTTGTCTTTGGTGTTTGTTTTCAGATTAGAAGGTCAAATCCATAAAAGTTCAATTTTTCTAAAACGTCTAACTCAGAAAATACAACATTAGTGTGTGTAGTCCAGCGCTGCAGTGTGGATTTGATTTAACTTAACAAAGGCAGTGTACAACACATTTAAAACAAAGTTGAGAAATGCAAATAAAAGGAGAATATCCGTTTTTGTGCTGATTCCAGAGGTGTGCAGTCACAGGAGCTAGACACTCCTGCCATAGAGAAACGATTTGCCTACACCTTTCTCCAGCAGATCATCACCTATGTGGACCAGGCACACCAACACATGATGGAGTTTGGTAAGAATCTTCTCATGCCTGTAAGAGCCACTTGTTTACATCACCAACCTGGTTGTTGTCCATGATACAACAACCATGATACTTTTGCCTCATTCGGTGAAACAAGTTTGTCGTTTCCTCTTTTAGCAGGAACGTTTTTTGTTTTTTGCATATTTTGCCAAGTACAATGCTTTGATGAAGGTTGTGGAAGTAGCTCTCTTTTTAGATACTAAATTGTCACTGGAGGCTAAAACAGTCTTGGGGTCTTGCTCTGAGACATTCCCAGGTTTTTCTCTTTTGTTTTTCACACTAGGAAACGTGAAGGCATGGTGTTGTTATAGCACTGATATAGCAATATGACACTTTTTTATTTGGAGTTTTTACCTGGTTAGATGTTGGGCTGGGTTTTGTATGCAGACAGAGTTGCAACCTGTTTGTAAGGTAGTAAGTAATCTATAAGACAGTGGACATGACAAGACGGTGGTATGCTGAAAATTTCTCTTTATTTTTCCTCCCTGTCCAGGATGTGTACATCCTCATCATAGAAAGAGTGTCCACTGGCCTGTAGGTGTGAATAGACTGCAGAGTCCTGGCCTGACGAGTTAGCTCTTCTGTGTTGTACCATCTGCTTATCCAGAGGTTGTTTTGTTTCCCCGGCAATCCTCCTGGCACTTAACAGCGTACACTATGTTACTCTGTTTGTGTCGGGGGACCCGATCTTTGGGGTGGAACAATTTTTGGTGCAGCGTCTTTTGGGATTTAAAAGCCACAGAGAGTCTGTGTTTAGAAAAAATGCATCTCAGCTGTTCCGATACTCCTGACACCTGAGGACTCACTAAAGGTTTTCGCCTTAGGCAGCAGTTGTCCTTCTCTCCTGGATCAACTGGAGCAAGTTCTTTCCCAGCTGGGATAACCACATTTACTCAGGGCCTTCTTGATGTTCTTCTGCCTCCCTGGCCGCTGTGTCAGTGGGGATGGTGTTCGCTCTGTGTTGTAGCGTCCTGATGATGCCCAGTTTGTGCTCCAGTGAATGATGAGAGTCAAACCTTAGATACTGATCCGTATGTGTAGGTTTACGGTACACGTCAGCTTTTAAATGTCCCCCATTACTGATGGAAATCTCACAGTCTAAGAAGGCTAACCTGCCACTTTTCATATCCTCCCTGGTGAACTTGAGTGGACTGTGGTACATCCTGAGATTTGATTTTCACCCAGGTGTCATCCACAGACCTGAACCAATGACTTGGTGGTGTTCCAGGGTAGGATAGCAAAGCCCTCTTTTCCACTTCTTCCATATAAAAGTTGGTCACAACGGGTGAAACAGGGGAACCCATGGCACACCCATGTTTCTGCCTGTAGTACTGACTCTTGCATATGAAATGGGTGGAATGAAGACACAGTTCCAAAAGCAAACACACTTGGTTGGTGCTGAGAGTGACCCTGTTGCTGAGGTTGGGGTCAATCTCTTACAAACTACCTCCACTGCTTCAGTGGCTGGAACACAACTAAAGAGAGACGTAACCTTATACGAGACCATTGGTTTATCTGCCCTGCCCAAACCAGTGTTCCTCCAGGGAGGTCGAGGAGGCCATTTACAAAAAGGAAAGACCATCTCTGAATCTAGGAGGAAGCCTAAGGGTACATCTGTCACCATCTTACAATGCTGTGATTGCAGCCATTCTCCAATTCTCAGTGAATGGTACTCATGGTCATTGATCATTTGCATATTATTGACCATGAAACTGACCTCACAACCCATTGTTAGTGTTGAAAGATTTTATTATGTTTATGTTTAGAAGTACATTTTGTTTAAGGTTTTATAGATGTGTTTGCTCTTTTCATTAGAGAAGTTACGTTGTGCAAGCTTTGTGTGCATTCCAGAGCTCCCTGACTTTCACACCCACATCCTGGGAGCATGGGAGAGGTC
This sequence comes from Pelmatolapia mariae, assembly GCF_036321145.2. NCBI lineage: Eukaryota > Metazoa > Chordata > Actinopteri > Cichliformes > Cichlidae > Pelmatolapia > Pelmatolapia mariae. The sequence continues at coordinate 29,592,738 of NC_086234.1, read as the reverse complement.
GTACCTTGTCTTATTGTTTTATGGTAGGATAAACGTATCTATGTCTGTTTTACTCTAAGTGCATTTTGTTTAGATGAACTGCTGGACTTCCAGGCCAGCAGGGTTAGGAAGTCATTTTATGACCACACACACACACACACACACACACACACACACAAGGTATTCTTTGTTCACATGTATACCTATAAGATGTCATATGTTAATGAACCTATGCATATTCATGTAACCACAATAAAAGAGCAGTGTTACGGGAGAGCGGACGAGAGCAACTGAGGTCAAGCGAAGGAACAGCGCCTGTCCAGTTCTCTCCCGTGCACGTTAATTTGTAAAACCTGTCTGAGTGTCATTTATTCCAATCTGAGTTGAATTTACAGGAAAACTCCTAACATTTAGTCAGTGGTGCTAGTGTCAGTCATTATGCAAATCTACTGTTTAAAAGGTTGGGAAACCTGCAGTAAGTTGAACCTGACGAAGTCACTTGGATGGAATTTTTCTCCCTCTGAAAACGTCCAGATGAACAAAATCAACTTTACATGGATGATTGCACATGCATCAGTACATTGTTTGGTGTAGTTTCTCAAGCTGTTGTCCAAAAGAAGTCACAGTCAAGCTGGGGATGTTTGTCAGATGTGTGGGGATCAGATCTTCAGAGTTCACTTGGAGGGAAGAATGGTAGAAAGGCAAAATCACAGAAGGTAGTGAGGTTGTGTGGATGAGGCACCACTGGACTGTGAACTAAACCTGCTGAACCAGTTGAAGAAATTGGTTTAGTGTTCATTTCTGAATTTAATTCATAACATGATTATAGAATTCTCAGATTTCTCTTGTGCCCTGTTACCTGACTGTTCATTGGACTCCTTGTGCGACCCAGTGGTAAAAATTCTAGAAACACCTCTGTGTGGCTCAGAGGTAGAGCGGCTTGTCTACTTCTCTCCTCCAGTTCTTATTTTAAAGTGTCCCTAATACTGAACCCCAAATCCACCCATCAGTTTGCATGTGTGTGCTACAGAAAAGGGTTAAAGTGTAGTAAGGATAGCACTTAATGAATGTGTTCATGTGTAAGTAAAGTAAGCATAGAAAAGAACATCTTAAATACCAGTCGAGTCCTGTTAGTCCCTCAGATTTCAAGCTCATGGCTACACAGCTGTGGCAGCTCGCACAGTAGAGTTGAGCCTTTTTCTATGGCTCAGAGGAATTTCAAATACTATGCAAGATAATGCAAATGTAAAAAAATAAGAAAAATATTATTATTTAGTGAACTGTTTGCATAAAACAATTATGTTTTTATATTTTCCACAACTTAACTTCATCAGCCCATACTCACTGTATTGTCTGTTGTAGATGTGGGAACACGACCAAAGGGAGAGAAGATTCCTCATGAGCAGCAGATCAAGTTCTTTGGAAAGGTGATGAAACTTTTTTTTTGCTACACATTTTTTGACTTATTTTTGTTGTTTTGTTTTATCAAGTTTATATATTAGATTTAGTTTTTTGTAATCAGCAACAGAATTCAAAATGAAGTTATCAGCTTGACTAAAACTGCAAATAATTATGATTTCTTCTTCCAAATTGACACAGAGCAGAATAAGCATTTGACTGACTCTGTGCGTTCCACATACCTCAAAGCAAAATGTGTAAATTTCAGGCTTTTCCTGGTTTGTGCCTGTTGAAAATCCTCTATAATGGTTAGCTAAAGAGGCACAGTGACAGGACAGTGAAGGCATGGACACAGTTTTTGATGATGTCCTCGTTGCATCTGTAGTGCAGAATTTTAGGGGAAGAGCAACGAACATAAAAATCACGAGTTACTAAATTTGTGGCAGGTAATTTACTGAAAAGTGTGCTAATAATTAACTCTAAAAAAGAATATTTCACTAGCAGGGACCACATCCTTGGTAACGATGGGCGATGAGGGATGAGGAAGTGTGAATAGTGCTGCGGTTTGGGGAAGGCCTTGAAGGGGAAGGGCGACGGCTCTCGGGCCGGGCAGATCCCCATGTACTAACGAGAAATAAATGGAGGAAAGGAAGAGAGGAGAGGAGAAGAGGAGAGGAGAGGAAAGAAAAGAAAAGGGGGGCAGGGTGGGGCATGAAAATGAGAACAGCAGGTATTGGAGAAGGGGGGTTTTATAGCCTGAGGCCAGAGGGGGCGTGAAGGAGGAGTGGTCCCGCTCCTGAAGTTCAGATGATATCTCCACTTAATTTGGCACCCGATAATGCTCAAAGTGTTCCGTGTATAGAAAGTTATGTATTTTATTAAAACTGACCCAAAAAGTTTCTGAAGACTGAAATCAATATGATCGACAAGCTCTGAGGCTTCATGTCTCACTCCCAGGTCGTCCTGCCGTTGGTGGATCAGTACTTTAAAAACCACAGGCTGTACTTCTTGTCCACGGCCATCCATCCCATCAGCAGTGGTGGCCATGCCTCTAACAAGGAGAAGGAAATGGTGACCAGGTGAGCGTGGCCAGCATTACAACAACAGTAAAAAGTCAGGCACATTGTTGAAAGGAATAAAACTTGAGAATGTCTTATTGCCTAAATATTGAATGTCTGGTCCTATGGGCTCTTTCCTCTGTTCCTCTCATTTGATTGCCTCACACTTTTGTCTTCCTCTTTTGTCTTCCTCCTCTTCCATTCTGCCTCTTCTTCTCATCTTCCATTAAATCTTTTCAGTCTTTTCTGCAAACTGGGAGTTCTTGTCAGACATAGGATATCCTTGTTTGGTAAGGACAGTGTAAACATTCGAGTTAACTCCCTAAAGATAAAATATTTGATTTTTAAGCCAATTTTCTTAAAAGATGGAAAACTGCAACTGTGTTTATTAGCTTGCTGTCTGTTTCCCTGTTTTTGATGGCACGTTGTGGTTTATCCTGGCATGTTACCAACACATTTAGACTTTTTGAATAGTGGAAACATTTGCAAGAGTTTATTTTCACTATGCAGCCTTGTGAAAAACTAAGTACACCCCATGATTCAGTTAACTGGAAAAACACCTTTAGCAGCATTGCTGTAGTTTTGGTTTTCTATATGAGTTTTTCAGTCTCTTATGTTGTTGTGAAAGAGTTCTGGCCCTGTCTCCTTTACAATGTTGTGTCAGTTCTTTAAGATTTGCAGGTATTTATTCATGAACAGCTGTCTCAAGATCTTGCCACAGGATTTCAGTTGGGTTCATGTTTGGCATCTTGATTATTTTCTTTTCAGCAATTCTGTTGTATTTTTGGGCCAAGCTTTAGCAGTCAGACCAAAGGCTTCACATATGAGTCCAGAATACTTAGATATGCAGAGAGGTTCATTGTCAGTTCAGTGACTGCGAGGTGCCCAGCTCCTGTGGCTGCAATACACGCCCATCACCAATCCCAGAAGTCTTGTGACGTCTTTGTTCTTTGTATTCTTTGTTCAGACTGAACTTTACCTAAACCTAAAACATGTTGTCATGGTCTCTTTAAAGAGAGGAGGCTTACTCCTTGTTCAATCTATTTCTAACTGTGCGTCATGAAAGGTAATATTTAACATGCTAACTGAGATGATCAGTCTGAGTTGTAGCTTATGACTTTTCAGCAATTCCTCTGAGCATTGTACAGTCTGACTTTAAGGTGCATTTTCTGGCATGCCCACTCCTGGGAAGATTATGGCCTGATGTTAACACATCAGTGATCCAGATGAGCAAACTGCAAAAAAAGGGTCACATTTGCTAATTGGCAATAATTGAAGTGCATTTGAAGGACATCTGGCTACTACTTTCCCTGTTAATTCCTGTTGAATTATTACTTGTGTACTCAGTTTTATACAGGACTGCATGGAGTCCTATGGAAACGTTTTTCTGACTGACTGTATTTTGATACATGGCACTTCTACGTTCCTCCTGGAATATATCAGACGGGAGCTTAATAAGCTAACTTGTAATTGGTGCAGGTGTCTGCAGGGATGTCACGATACCAGAAAGTTTTAGCCTGTATACTTTTGATATATGATAAATATGATACCACTCACACATACAGTGACAGACTGAACAGACTTTTCTTTCCTCCAATGCAAAATACCAATACTGTCTAGTTTTTCTACCAGTGACTTGGTAGCAAAGTATGAGTTGTCGTGGCATCCCTAAGTGTGTGTGCATGCATGGTATTGTGGGTGTATAAATCCTCATCACTGTGTCCTCACAGGAAAAAGATGTTCCACTTCTTCAGACTCAAAAATGGGCACTTTAGGAAAGAAACATATTGTCAAAAATGAAAGATAATTATTAGTTGCATGTAAAGCAAAAGCTGTAAGAATATCAATTATGCTGATATTTAATGGCTTTTGCTATCAGCCACTGATGACAGGGTAAAAGTAGTAAGTGTAACATTTCCACTTAACATGAACTTTATTTTATAATTGTTTATTTATTGTTTTTCCAAGGAACATCATTTTCCTCAACATAACATAACAGTTGTTGTGTAAGTGTGGTTTTGTGCTAAACATTTCACATTCAAGACAGATACTGTGTGAAGCCTAAATACTTTGTGCTCCGTGATGTGAGTTTGCAGTTTCACAGCTAATTCTCTCTGCTCACCAGGGAACAATGCCACTTCCATTGTCAACTGTCTGCAGATACTGGGACAAAGCCTGGATGCCAGGTAAAAATGTGATCAGTTGTGACCTCATAACGATGAATGACGGGAATGCTTTCAGCTTTCTATGGAAAAACATAAATGAATAAAGCAAAAGAACAAATACAGAAAGATTAACACGAATCAACGCAGATTTTGCAAAATAAGTACCAGTGACTTTATCCCAAAGCAGTATGAACTACACTGAGTGTGGTAGTCGTTAATATAAGCTGCAATATTAGCTGTCAAGAGATAGCAGTCCTCTTTTAAACAGTGGTGAAGTCTGCGTTTGAAGGGCAGAGACGTAATGACAAACTAGTGTATCAGCCAGGAGACCAAAGTTTAGTTAACAGGTGTGGGACAGAAATCCGAGTCAATGAATGCCATAAAATACAAACTCTTACATAAGTAAGCCTAGACTACAAAGTTTAGTTCTCAATGCAAGTGATAATTTCCCATAAATTATAGCTGGATGAAATAACAAGATTAAAAAGATTAAAAAGAATCTAAGGAAATAGCACAGTATAACTATAAGCACAGGTTTGATGGATGTGTTTCTGTCTGGAAACATCATGAAAATTCAGACTGATAAAGGATCATCATTATGTGCGGCTATCACAGTGAATTCTTACCTCAGATAATTATGTGTTTCATTGTGTGACTCCCCTCTCTAAATGTTTTGTACTTTTAGAAGCAAAGTTTAACGAGGCCTCTCACAAAAATAATCGTCAGCACTATTTAGTTGGAATCTCAGTAAAATCCTGACAGCGTTGAATGAATAATATTTACTAGCAAATACTGGTAAAATTGCCCCTTAGTTATCAGACTGGTTGAATGTGCCCATATTTTCTCAAAGTGCTTTTTTCGTGTTTGAAAAAAGAACATCTCTTGTCAAGATATTAATGTAACTCTATCAGGACAGTGATGAAGACGGGCCTGGAGTCAGTGAAGGCGGCTTTACGGTCATACTTCGACAGCGCAGCGAAGGATCTGGAGAAGACTCAGGAGAACCTGAAGCTCGGTCAGTTCACTCACAGCAGGGACCAACCACGAGGAGCGACTCAGATCATCAACTACACCACCTTCGCCCTGCTCCCCGTCCTCTCCTCACTGTTTGAACACATCGGACAGAACATGTTTGGAGAAGACCTCATTTGTAAGTGAAAACTTCACCTTTCATCTGGACGATGATGTCAGTTTACCTACAAATTTTGTCTCTCTTGCCTCAGTGGGTGATGTCCAGGTTTCCTGCTACAGAATCCTTAACAGCCTCTTCCTTCTGGGAACCAACAAAAGTATCTATGTTGAGAGGTAGGAAACATCCATGGTCCACGTGTGATAGATTTAGTAAAAATGTGTTTCACGTCGGATACAGTAGAGTTCAGAAGAATGAGACCACATTGAGAATCTGTCCTGGTTTCATGTAAACCTGGAAATGATCAAATATGCTTGATTCAGGAATATTCAAAAAGAGAATTATTATGTAAAATGAAGAAGAAATACAGTCCTATGAAAGTCTTGAGCACTTTTCTGTTGTTTTTATTTTATTTATATTCCTATTATTTAGAGATTTATTGAAACAAGTAAACATAAATACAGTATGTAAGGTAAAAACAAGAACTCAGCACTTTGGAGTTTTCCATGGTTGATGAACGGATTGTTTCCCTGCACCTTCGGGTTGAGATATGGGTTGTAGGATGTAGGATTGGTGGCTGTATGTCTTGGACACTCAGGAGCAGATCTGTCAGCTGATACCACCAGGTGCTGAATTGGATATGGTGGTGGGGGATTAAGTTGGAGAGGCCTGGCGTGCCCAAACGGATAAGGAGCACGCACTGGGAATGTATGGCAGAGGCCCCGTTTCGTGACATCTTCAACTTCTATGTCCGGCAGAACTTCAACAGCATCCTGAGGGTGGTTGGGATATTAAGTCTGAATGGACCACGTTCCACACCTCCATTGCTGAGGCAGATTTATGGTGCTGCTAATAATAAATATAAAACCTATTAAATAAATAAATGACCTATTAAGTAATAATGGCTGAGTCAATAAGTCAATTCAAAGTGCAGAATGTAGACTGTATATTCAGAGGTGTGGCAGTTTGGCACAGTTCATCAGACTCATATATCTGGAAAACAACTCCTCTTCAGACTGGTGGATCTGAAGGGAGGGCGAAAAACAGTCCATGTGTAGGATGGGCGGAGTACGGTGTCTCGTGATGCAAGTTGCTCTGTCGTTGCATCTGCTGGCGTAAATGTCTCAGTGGGAAGGTACATCCAATAGCCCTGTGTGCAGTCTTAACCGCTCACTGCAGTGTCTGCTTCTCTTCTCTATGGTGCAGCTGCAGGGCCAGACAGTAATCCAGGCAGTCATTGTGCTCTCCACCACACACCTGTAGACAGAACTGGGGATGGTGGAGTTCAGCCCCGCTCCCTTCAGCTTCCTCAGAAAATACAGGCGTTTATGAGCCTTTTTAATAAAGCTGAGAGTGTTATCACACCACTCCTGTACTGGCTTCTCTTAAATTAAATCCAGTTGTTAAATCCAAAATCAATTTTAAAGTCCTCCTCATCACATACAAGGTCTTGAATAATCAGGCACCATCATATTTTAAAGGCCTCATAACACAGTATCATCCCAATAGAACTAGAACTCTCAGACTGCAGGCTCACTTGTTGTTCCTACAGCATTTAAAAGTAGAATGGGAGGCAGAGGGTTCAGGTTTCGGGCCCCTCTTCGGTAGAACCAGCTCTCAGTTTGGATTCAGAGACAGACACCATCTCTACAGTGCGTCATGCAGACATTGTTCCCCTTTTAGAAATCCCTAAAGGGGAATATCTAACAAGGGGAACCTGCAGTCAGAAGTGACTGAAGAAGTCACTTGGACAAGTGACGAAACATTTCTCCCACTGAAAACGTCCAGATGAGCAGAATCAACTTTTTGGGATTTCCTTACCTTGATGATTGAGCATGCATCAAGACATCACTTTTCCTGAAGTTTTCAACAGAACATTGCTGGCTAAGCAGCATTAAGATACATGGATAAGAACAAGTCATAAGTCATAATGGTATTCTGATCAGATCATGGCTGGACTGATGAAAGCCATCCGTAATCATCATCATCATTACCTTTATTTATAAAGCACTTTAAAACAACCACAGCTGACACAAAGTGCTGTACATAGGAACTATATAATAAAATTACATAAGAAATAAATACAAGCCAAATAAAAGAAAAAGTAAAATAATTAATAAAATAACTAATTTCATTACAAGAGAAAACTAAGTCTCACTGAGGTTAAATGGTATGGAGATGCCACCCTTCTGCTTCAGTGGCTAATAAATTTGGCAGTCATCCGCAAAACAATGAAAAGAGATCCCATGCCTTCTAAGGATGAAACCTAGAGGCAATAAATACAGTAAAAACAGCAGTGGCCCTAAAATTGAGCCCTGTGGGACGCCACATGACAGGGAAGCAGAAGATGATTCAGAACTGAGTAAGCTGACAGAGAAGGTTCTATCTGACAAATAAGACCTAAACCAACCAAGAATAAAACCAGGAATTAAGCTCTTCTGTGTCAGAGGAGACAAAGTTAGAAGGGCCACCGAGCTGATTAAAAGCAGCAGAAAACTGCACGGCAGTGGAGGGGTTAATAACCCGACAGCGCCGAGCAGCAGCTGAGATTTAACTGCAGTATGTGTAAAACCACATGGGCTTCTCTATGAATCGCCACAGTATCTGAGAGTGCACAGTCACAAATCTCCAAGTTAGTGACAGGCAGACCATATGACAGAACAAGATGCAGTGTGTGTGTCTTTCATGGATCACACAAGTTAGAAATAATAAAAACAGGAACAAACTTGGCAGTGACAGACGAGCAGCCACACATACCGGCGCCATCTTGTTTCCACCATAATGTTCTGAAACACTTTGTGGAAACTAGATTAGTTTAATTCAAAGCAGGGTCGGTCATACTATAGTTGTGGGATAATGTGTTTATTGACTGAGATCTGCTTGTACGCATAAAGAGTATCATAATGCTTCTCTATGAATCGCCACAGTATTGTGGTGAACAGGTTTGTGCACCCGATTAACCCTGGAGCTATGATGTCAGAGGCAGGGTCTCTCAAGCCAAAATGATCCTCCCTCAGGGGCCACACAAGAGGAATTTAGAAAACAAAAGACACAGTTCAGATGGACTGTAACTTCCAGCATTTTTCACATCTCTGCATTCCCATATACTCATTTTAACTAATGAAGATACATAAAAATCTGTTGCTGAGCAGGGAAGCCTCTGTGCTCTAGTGCATCCTATCTTTATCAATTCAAAGATATAGTAATACTGAGGGAAGAAAGAAGAGCACCTCAGTGCCACTCCTTCACACTCACTCCTTCACCACACTCCTTCAGAAACACTGTGCCGAGGCTGTTGATCAGTGGTGTCCGAAACTTCATTTGGCAGGTCACTGCTTCAGTACTTGATTCACTGGTTTCTAAGGAATCGTTGGTGGGATTCCTGGAGGCAGGAAGTGAGGATCCTCTGACTAATCCTTAATAAAAACAAGTTCTTCAGCAATTCTGCTCCCAGGTCTAAAATGTACATAAGAAATACACTATACATATTGTTGGGTCTGCGCTTCCACAGGCCCTGCTGGTTTAGAAACTTATTCCCGTTAACGAAGCAAGGAAGCAAGACGAACAGCTTTAACCGGTTTTTACTTGCTAGCAAGGGAGGCTGGTCGGAGCCAGGCTCTTGGAGCTGAATGCTCCTCACCTGTCTCCTAGCCAACTTCAAATAAACAGCCTTCCTTGCCCACTTACAAATTTAAGTAACACAATGACAACATTTAACAACTTGACTCCAACACATATACTTACTGTATAATTATAGAAGTTATAGTATATTATATATAAACCTACCTGTGTACTGGTTAATTACATAATCAGGTGGAGGCAGGGACCCCACAGTAGAAACATATTCTTATAAGTTTCTGTTTTAGTGTATTTTTAAACATCAAGAAGTCACAAGCATAAGGAGAACACTCCATGTTTAAAGAAGGAAGGTGTATTCATAGAAATGATTTATCATTAAGAGAGACATACGAACATAATTTTTTCACCCCCCAAAAAACACATGTTCAAAGCACCATATCAGCTCGATATCAGACAGAACTGTCACATGAAATTAAACAGAAGCTGTCAGTTGAATCATAATGAAGCCGTCCTTTATGAGTTGTGGACTCAAGCTGCTCTATATTTTTGGCCACCAGATGTCACCAAAGAGGACTGTGTTGACAAGCTTAGAGTAATGAACTGTTTTTCAATACGAGCTTCAGAAAGCTTCATTTGGCCATCTATATACAATATATACAAAACAACTAATCTAGCCCACCAGACTTGACAGGTCCCAGTTTATAGCCAGCCCTATTCAGTCTTAAGCAAAAAAAAGAAAAGGAAAAAAAATTGTTTTTACCATAATTAGATAACCTAAAAAGAATTGTTTTTGACTCTTATCATGAGCTCTCTGTTTCTTTTCCAGACAACGTCCAGCAATGGGAAAGTGTTTAGCAGCCTTCGCAGCAGCATTCCCTGTTGCCTTTCTTGAGCCTCACATGAACAAGTTTAACAGCTTTTCCATCTATAACAGCAAAGGAAGCAAAGACAGAGCAGGTGAGACATGTACATGAAGAAAATGATGGAACATACAAATCCGGAGGTAACTGTACTTTCTTAGAGTGACATTTCAGCGAGCACTGAGGGCTGTACTTTGTCACAGGACTGCATGTTTCTTTGAGCCTTTATGTTTTACTAAAACTGGAACCATGAATACACATTACACTACATACAGCACCAACTAGCTTTTACTGTACATCTCAGAAACAAACAGAAATGTTTGTTGTGACTCTGCCGTCATGTCACTCTTAACTCTGATTTACACATGTTAACTCTTTGGTAAAACCAGAAAATTACATGAAACATGTCTGGGTTGATTGAGGAAAGGGAGGAAGGTTTCGAGAAGTGTCTTATGTCTTAGTAAACTATGAAAAAACTGGAGTGTGCAGTATATACATGGTGTTTGTATCTCTTGGAGACACCTACTATAACAGGAAGTACCACAAAGTGGTTTGAATACTTTTGCAGCTGTCTGTCCTACATTTGTCTGACTAACAGATTCTCCAGTTGTGTATTTCGAATAAAAAAACATTAATCCAAAGCTAAACGATGGCTGTGTGGTCTGAGAACTCATCAGTGTCAAAAATCACAAATCAAATCACATTATGTTGAGTTTAATCTGTTTTCATTCCACTTCTCTTTCCGCCTCTCAGCTCTAGGCCTTCCTGGGCAGGTTGGGGAGGTTTGTTCACTGATCCCCAATTTGGAGAAGTCTTTGGAGGAGATTGTAGAGCTAGCAGAGTCCGGCATGAAGTACACGCAGATGCCTCATGTTATGGAGGTAACGCTCTAATAATTAATAACTACAGTATCACCTTTGATATTCTTTCCTTGCTTCATGTCATTGAAAAATTGTCCACGGAACCAAAATAAGTGGATATTTGTCCTGTAGTGAACATTTCAGAGCTGAAGATGGGTAAAAAAAGACATTGCTGATTAAACCCATCTGACTGTGAAGCTTTGCAAAGCTCATTATTTTTGCTTTGTTTCTACTGCTGTAGGTGGTCTTGCCGATGTTGTGCAGCTACATGTCTCACTGGTGGGAACATGGACCGGAAAGCGACCCAGACAAAGCCAACAACTGCTGCACCTCTGTGACCTCTGAATACATGAATACTCTGCTGGGAAACATTCTCAAGATCATCTACAACAACCTGGGAATAGATGAGGGCGCCTGGATGAAGAGGCTGGCTGGTAAATGTTAACTCGCTAATGTTGAACACTAAAATAAAATTCACTGATTCACAAGATTCATCAAACTCGCTCATCCATGTTTTTATGAACCTGGTTTTGTGCACTGATGTGTGGTCACGTTGGACAGGGGCCGTCTCCAAAGATGGGAGCATGAAATTGTCCAATATGTCTCAATATGCTGAAGTATTAACAGCCGAACCCAATTGAAAAACAACCCCACAATATAATCCTCCCCCTCCACCAAACTTTATACTTGCCACAGTGCAGTCAGACAAGTACAGACTCAACAATTGCATTGCCAGAGAGATGTGATTCATCACTCCAGCGAACACGTCTCCACTCCTCTAAAGTTCATGGGTGATATACTAGTCTGACACTTTGCATTGTGCTTGGTGAGACTGGGATACAGATGCTCAGCCATGGAAACCATTCCATGAAGCTCTCTAGGCACTGTTCCTTAATGCTCTTGAACATGAAGACTAGAGGTCTGTAGCGATTGACTGATACTGTGACTTTACACGTCCAGCCACTTTGTGGTAGAGTTGAAGAGAGAGAATTTCACGAGTGGACTTGTTGAACAGTATCACAGTATGATGCTGGACTTCCTTAAACTCCTAAGATCGACCCAGTGTTTGTAGAAGCAGTCTGCATGCCTAGCTGCTTGATTGGTATACACCTGAATTCAATGACTTGGAGGGAAGATTGAATACTTTTGGCAATTTAGTGTATGTTGGAGTTAAAACTGACTAGTGACTGCAACATAAATCTAAAACTAGTAGCTCTTCTTTTGTTTTTCTTTTCTTTTCATTCAGGGGAGTGATATATTTTAAAGCTCTGCGAAGAGAATGAAACATCACAGTGAAACTTGTGCTGCAGCTGCAGGGACGTGGATGCTGTATTGGTCCACCATGGTAGAAAGAGAGCTAAACGTAAAAGCGAAGCTCTTGATTTTAGAAGGAACGAGATTGCAGATGCAAGTGGTGGGAATAAGCTTTGTCTGAAGGGTGGCTTGCATGTCCCTTAGAGAGGAACTCAGGCTTTTCGGAGCGGCTCAGAGTAGAGCCGCTATTTCTCCACATCAAAAGGAGACAGTTGAGGTGGTTGTGCATCTGACAAGGATGGGTACCTCTTTGGTGAGGTATTCTGGGCATGTCCCACTGAGAGGAGGCCCCGGGGCAGAACCAGGACATGGTGAAGAGAGTTTATCTCTTGGCTGGCCTGGGAACGTCTTGTGTTTCCCCGGACAAGCTGGAGGAGGTGGCTGGGGAGAGGGAGGTCTGGGCTTCTCTGCTTAGGCTGCTACCTGGCCCCAAGTAGCCGGGAGAAGATCGATGGATGGATGGATGGATGGATAGTTTATTTGCTAATGGAACGTAATATTTGCAGGTCACAGTGATGCACAAGGCAAAAATAAAACAATATGACATCAGACATGAAATCTGGTTTGTAGAGGCAGGTTAGTTAGGTTTGGCGAAGTGTTCATTGTTTTAGGTGTGCAGGCATTTTTAAACACACCTCATTAGAGGGTGCTCCAAATGCTGGGCGTTGCCATTTAATTGTTTGATAAAACACTACAGCACTGGAGGAAACAATTATTTTAAAAGAAATGAGCTTATTCTCTCCAGTTAACCCCTTAAGTCTTTTGCAATTTTTTTGCAATTTCCTCTTTTAAAAAGAAAATATAGTCAGTAACAGCAGTTCTTGTAATTGTGTTAAGAGGAGGACACAATGGAAGACAAAAGTTACATTTCACGCAAGAGGATGTTTCATTTTCTTTCATTTTCTTTTTTCTGCACTTTTTGTAAAGTTAATAAATAAAAACTCTCCTCAGGATCAGTTTACATAAGCATCCTCAAACTGATGTTAGTTGCATTCTTTTTGCCTGCTGCTAATCATTATATGGTATGCAAATGTACATACATTCACATTTTGCGTTTTAACACCATCTCTGTTCATGTCCCCAAGTCTTCTCCCAGCCAATTATCAGCAAAGCCAAACCTCAGCTGTTAAAGACCCACTTCTTGCCCTTGATGGAGAAACTCAAAAAAGTAAGTCTCACCTTTATTATAATATACTGCCTGGAAGTGGTGCAACTCATTTAACAGAATATAAAACTAGGTCACATTCACTGCTTGTTGTCTTTTCTAACACTTTCTTGATTTTTTAAAATGAAATTTAATTACCTACATATATTTCTTAACTAAATATCTATTAGTATGTTTTTAAAATGGAGAAAGTGCCCTATGCAAACACTCCTACTACTTAATAAAATAGTCACAAAGATTAAAGCACACAGTGCTGCTTAATATAGAAAAATCTATTACTGTATTCTTTAGAAAGCAGCTGTTGTGCTGATGGATGAAGAACATAGCAAGGCAGAGGGGAGGGGTGAGATGTCAGAGACAGAGCTCCTCATCATGGACCAATTTACTATCCTGGTCAGAGACCTGTACGCCTTCTACCCTCTCCTCATACGATTCGTTGACTACAACAGGTACAGTGTTGTGACTGAACAAGTGACCTTCAGCTCATTGAGTGGAGTGAATTTAGACCATCTAATACAGAAGCTTAGTCACTAAGACGAAGCTGCAGTTTTGGAAAAAGAATGATTGGTTTCAGCATGTCACTAACTGTTTTGATATACTGACAGGGCCAGATGGCTTAAAGAGTCCAATCCAGAGGCAGAGGAGCTGTTCCGAATGGTGGCTGAGGTTTTTATCTTCTGGGCCAAGTCTCACGTAAGAAAATTACTGCAACATATCTATCCATCCCATAGGGCAGGGTTGGGGACCTCCAGGCCTCGAGGGCCGGTGTCCTGCGGGTTTTAGATATCACCCTGGGCCAACACACCTGAATCAACTGAGTTCATTGCTGGGACTCTGGAGAACTTCAAGACATGTTGAGGAGGTCATTTAGCCATTTAAACCAGCTGTGTTGGATCAAGGACACATCTAAAAGCTGCAGGACACCGGCCCTCGAGGCCTGGAGATGGACACCCCTGCCATAGGGCGCCAATCTGACACGGCTAACACAGCGAGTAGACAATCATTCACACTCACATTTACACCTGTGATAAGTTTAGAATCACCAGGTAACCTAAACCCACTAACTGCATGTCTTTGTACTGTAGGAGGAAACCAGAGTATGCAAACATAGGAAGGCAACAGTGCTAACCACCGGGCTGCTCATAAAAACATATAACTGAAAATGTCCCTAAGAGGGTCAGCTGGGATTGATCTTTATATCGCTGATTTATTAAACCTGAAATAACTAATATTACATTTTCAAGCTAAAACAGAAGAGAAGAGCAGCTATCTATCTATTGACATTGCAGTTAAGCATTTACCACAATCTGTCGAAACTGAAGAAAACTAAGCTAGCAGTCTTTGCTTTGGCTTTAAACCATAACAGTCGATGCAAGTGTAAGAGGAATTATTTTTCTACATGTTGAATCGTGGACGGGAGGTTTGTTATAATGTGAAACATTTAGGTGAGTATACTGATTGCAGATAAGCTACCCATGTGCACTTTGATGAAGGTGATCTTCTGACTATGGTGGACAAAGATGGCATCATGGACACTGTGGCCAAACAGGTGGCCAATTAAAGTGGCCAACATACCTTTTTTTATTTGCTTATTTATCACATGTAAACTTCAGGCACATTTTGATGAAACCTAAAATACAGTACAGTACAATGCAAAACACTACAGTACAATAAATAGTTATTTTCAATGGTGTGATACTTGTTTAGTTCCTTTCTACTCAGTTCAGCACTCAAAGTGCTTTCTATTATACAATGCAGTATAGCCCAGTACAATAGAATGCAGTACCATGGATAATGGATCAATATAGTACAGCACAGTCTAACAAAATGCAGTACAGTGCAGTACACTCAGCTGTACCTTCTGAAGCCAATGACTATCTCTTTAGTATTACTTACAATCAGAAGTAGAAGATTTCTTCAAGATTCTACAAATTATATATATGTGTTCTGTGCGCCTCCTCCTGCCAACAGCAATTATCCAAATATTTATGATGACTGTATGACCCGGCGTTGTACTGAAAGTCTGAGGTATACAAGGTGAGCAGGAATGCTGGCAGCATCATTCCTTGCGGAGCTCCTGCACTGCACAACACCATATTAGACTGAGCACTGCCCAGTCTCACATACTGTGGCCTGTCTGTGAGGTATTCAGTAATCCATGAGGACATGTTTACTGACATTTCCTGTAGTTTCTCCCTCAATAGCAGTGGCTGGATGATGTTACATGCACTTGAGAAATCCAAACAGGTGATCCTTACCTTAAATCGGTGTATCAGTCAGTTGTCCCATTACTTTTGAGTCTCTGAAAATTAGGACTAGTGGATCAAATTTGATGTAATTCCTAAAAATGTGTATTAATTTGCAATAATTTGATTAACCATTGAATTAAAGCTGAAGGTCTACACTTCAATTAGATCTTGACTGTAAAATCCAGTTTGGTGGAGAAAAATGACAAAAGATGCTTAACTGTACACCATCAATCGTGATCTATGTGTTCTTCAGTTTGAAAACAACTGATGGAGAGTTTACCTAAAAAGATGAGTAATGAGTTAAAAGCTTAACCCAACTTATTGTTAGACTAAAGCGTTTAGCAGTGATTTTATACTTTTATTAAAGTTTCCAGGAAAAACACCATCAAAGCTACTTTTATGCTAATTCACTGGATAGAAAGCTATATGATGCACTATATTACTGCTGCTGGCATCTGACATCAGTAGAGTCACATTATAAATTAGGAAGTGTGTCATCAATGACAGGAGCTCACTTGAAAACAAGGATGGAAAAGGCCCTTCATGTAATTAAATATATAAATGTTGCTGTCTGCAAGTTGCAAGCATAGCTCACATGGTGGGGGTGGAGCAAGTCTAACAAGGTATTCACACCCATGAATACCTTGTTAGACCCATGAATTTTTTCATACCTTGACTCAAGGTGACTCACATGGTTAACAGTGGGTCACTGACCCCAGGACCACAATCCCAATAGGTATTAAATACCTGGGACTCTCATCAGCTTTTTTAGAACTGAAGAAGCCTCTTAGTGAGAAGTAAAATGTCTTTACAAACCAAAAATATTGTCCAGTTGCCTTCTTTTCAAAGACAGTACAACACATAATACAACTGTGCTTTAATTTAAGAAAGTCCTGTTTTCTGTCTACAGAACTTCAAGAGAGAAGAGCAGAACTTTGTGGTCCAGAATGAAATTAACAACATGTCCTTCCTCATCACTGACACCAAGTGCAAGATGTCAAAGGTACAGACACATAGATGCTGGACACATTTGAGGACAAGTGCATACCAGTGACCTTATTTTACAATTAAATTAAATGCATTAATTAAAACTATTTAATAGGTCTAACAGTGTAAAGTTATGCCTGATTAATGTTTGACTTTGCCACAGGGAATAGTTTCAGACCAGGAGAGGAAGAAGATGAAGAGAAAAGGTGATCGATACTCGATGCAGACAAGTTTGATTGTTGCTACTCTAAAGCGCCTGCTGCCCGTGGGACTCAACATTTGTGCTCCAGGAGAACAAGAGCTTATCGCACTGGCTAAGAACCGCTTCACTCAGGTAGCATAGTGGTGCTAACAGATTACAGAAAGAACTGTTTCATTATAAAAATAGATATGATTCATTTAAGTGTTTCTGTGTCACACCTTTAGGCAGTCAAATCACAGTGACTGCCTAAAGGCGCTTTATACTGTGATGACCCTACAATGATACAAAGAAAACAGATAAAACCCAACAATCACACCACCCCCCTTTAAACAAGCGCTTTGGTGCCAGTGGGAGGGAAAAACCTTTGGCAGGACCAAGCTCAGGGAGGTGCGGTATCTACCATGACTGGTTGGGGTGAGGTGTACGACAATAACAATAAATTATTTGCAGTATTGGTATTCCTGAGGTAAACCTTTAGTAACAGCAAAATAACTCTGCCTTAGCTTTGTAAAATTTTCAGCTAAAAAGTACAATTTTACATGAAGGCTAAATTTCTGAATAAATATTTTTGCTCATGACATCTTTGATAGCATTTTGTAGGTCACAGAATAGCTGTTGTTTGATCGAAGTTAATAATTCTTTTGCAGAAAGACACAGAGGACGAAGTTCGAGAGGTCATCAGGAACAACCTACATTTACAAGGAAAGGTAAGAATAGAATCAGGCTTGTGACTGTCACAAGTTACTTAAAGTGTACTTACACATTACGCCTCTGGGCTTAGATTTTGTGTCAGGTTGTTGTCAGTTTATCTTATTCTTGTGAAAGTAATATCAAAGGACTGGTTTAAGAGAAATTCTTCAAATTTGGCACAAACATCTACTTTGACACAAGGATGAAGTGATTCGATTTTGATGGTCGGTGGGCAAACTCGCAACATTTAAAGTCAAGTATTCAGATTCAGTTTAAATTTCACACAAATCTAGAGTAAGAGGACCTAAATGAACGGATGAACCTTTATGTCCATAAGATAAATAAGGCTACTTCACAGTGATATCATAGGTTTTCCGAAAGATATAGAATAGGAAATTCAATCTGTCAACAAGGGATTGAAGGAACTCTATCACTCCACATAGCCCCTCTCCCACTAACATCACTAAACTCGTCTGTACAGGAGAGTACAGGCTGTATCAAAAAGAATCATTCGATTTCAAAGTGCTTTAATTCTGCAGCCATTCACCCGAAACAATTGCATTACAACAGCAGTGGCTGCAGTGACTACAGTGAAGTATGGGATGAAGTATTTCATTGATTATTCATAAACATCGAACATTTTGTATGTAAAACTTTATATTCAGTTATGTATTTTAAATTTAGTGTAAGCTTAAAATACAGCCTTTTGAAAGTGTATGATTTATTTTTGATACACTGTATATTCCAGAGTCATATGTGAAGCCATCTGCTCGACAGCTAAAGCTTCACCCACACTGGGTCAGGAAACAGGACAATGATCCCAAACACACCAGCAGGAAAAAGAACTGAATCTGAAGTTATAGAGTGACTGAAATGCTGAAAGCAGCAGGACCTTAAGAGTGCTGTGAATAAATGAATGGCTTCAAACCTAAATCAACTGAAGCAACGTTATAAACAAGGGTGGGCCAAAATTCTTCCACAATGATTTAAAGACTTATAAAGTCATACAAAAAACAACCAATTCAAGTTATTGCCAGCAAGGTAGTTATACAAGCTACTGAATCATGAGCTTTACATGTGCTGTTTCTGTGTTTTGGCTTTTGTTTTGTTAAAGTCGAGACAGATGTAAACGAGATGGTAGATGTTGGTTCGTACTATATATTTATATATTCACAAAGGTGCTTAGCCTTGTGAATAGGCCAATAGAGTCATGCATTTCCTCTGTGTGTCTTACAAAGTCAGAGGACCCAGCAATTCGTTGGCAGATGGCTCTGTACAGAGACCTCCCAAACCACTATGAGGATACTACTGACCCAGAGAAGACTGTGGAGAGAATCCTGGATATTGGTCATGTCCTCTTCCACCTGGAGCAGGTCTATATATTCAAGTTTGAGTTGATTTTGTGCATTTTTGTGCCGACGTAGAGAGTATAGCTTTAAGGTACCCCACGGTCCTCTTAAACTAGCTGATTGGTCTTTATTAAAGCTGACCACATACTTCTCCAGGATAATATGGCTTCCAGATGGTAAGGTACACCAACATAAATATCCAGTATACTGAGTGGTTCAGTTTGTGTCTTCAGGTGGAGCATCCTCAGCGCAGTAAGAAGGCTGTGTGGCACAAACTGCTTTCAAAACAGAGGAAGAGAGCTGTGGTCGCTTGCTTCAGGATGGCACCACTCTATAACCTGCCAAGGTATGTTCTCACACACACACACACACACACACACACACACGCACACACCACACACACACACACGCACACACACACACACACACGCACACACCACACACACACACACACACACACACACACACACACACACACACATAAAATGAACTTTATTATTTCCCCACCCTCATCTACAGCCACACCTCGGGCTAGTGAGGAAAGATTGTGGATATATGTTGCACCTACAGTGCAGCCCTTTAAGAAGATGGGTAGATAAACAGTTGTTAGTCATCCATGTATCTCTCTCATACTAGGCACCGGGCTGTAAACTTGTTCCTGCAGGGCTACGAAAAGTCCTGGATCGAGACAGAGGAGCACTACTTTGAAGATAAACTCATAGAAGACCTCGCTGTAAGTTCATTTCATTTAAAAAAAATAAAACAAGTGGAATTCTTCTACCTATTCTGGAATTTGTACTTGTTTTAAAGGCAAATTATGCGGTAATTTCTTCAGTGTATAGCAGAGTTTTAGCACTTTGTGATTCTGTGCTGATTTCAGAAACCAGGTGAACAGGAGCCATCTGAGGAAGAGGAGGGGCAGAAACACAAACACATAGATCCCCTGCATCAGCTCATCCAGCTGTTCAGCAGAACAGCCCTAACAGAAAAATGGTGTGTATTTTACACACTACCTGTTAAAAGTCCCAATATTTCTAGTTATTTGTTGCAGTTCAAGTCATTAAAGTCCAATGAATAGCTTGAAATGGTACAAAGGTAAGTGGTGAGCTGCCAGAGGTTAGGTTACCCCAAACTGAAAAATAATGTACATTTCAGAATTATACCAAAAAACATGGGTTAACAATTCAAAGCTGTTCTGCAGCAGTGGAGGTTGATCAAGCCTTGAAAGCTGGTGCTACTAATTCCTACAGCTGTTCCAACTTGGACTACCTCCAACCCCCTGCTTCTGCATAAAGCAGTGTTGAACACACTATGGTGCCCTACCCTCGTGAGCATCAGTTAAACAGTACTGTACTGCAGAAAGTAGTGTGTTGCTACAAAAATGGTGAGAAAAGACCATTAACAGTGGAAGCGAGACAGACCATCATAACACTTAAAAATGTGGGTCTGTCCTGACAAAGAAAGTCAAAGAGTCAGTGAGTGCAGTTTCCTTCACCATCAAACGCACTGAGAAACAAACTGTGACAGGAAGAGGTCTGCAGACCCAAAGACACGACTGAATCAGAGGACAAGTTTCTGAGAGTTAACAGCTTGTGTGATAGTCGGCTCACAGGACAACAGCTTCAAGCACAGCTATCTCAAAGAGCTTCATGATGTCGTCACCTGAAATGGTTTCATTTCACAGGTGAGCCTGTCAGGGTTCATTGGTGGAGTTTCTTGCCTTCTTAATGGGGTTGGGACCATCAGGTGTGTTGTGCAGAAGTCAGGTTGGTACACAGCTGACAGCCCTGTTTGACAACTGCATTAATTTATAATATGGCAAGAACCAATGCGGTAAGTAAAGAGAAACGACAGCCCATCAGTCAGTCTGGAAAATTGCTAAAACTCTGAATGTGCAGTCACAAAAAAATACCATGACAAAACTGGCTCACATGAGGACACCCCAGGAAAGGAAGGCCAAGAGTCACCTCTGCTGCTGAGGATTAATTCATCCGAGTCACCAGCCTCAGAAATCACAAGTTAACGGCAGCTCAGATTAGAGCCCAGATAGATGCCACACAGAGCTCCAGTAGCAGACACATCTCTGCATGTTCAGAGGAGACTGTGTGAATCAGGCCTTTATGGTCAATCAGCTGCTGAGAAACCACGACTAAGGAAAAGCAACAAGCAGAAGAGATTTGTTTGATCCAAGAAACACAAGGATGGACATTACCAGTGGAAATCTGTGCTGTGGTCTGATGAGTCCAAATCTGAGATCTTTGGCTCCACCCACCGTGTCTTTGTGCGACGAGGAAAAGGTGAACGATGGTCTGTACATGCATGGTTCCCACTGTGAAGCATGGAGGAGGAGGGGTGATGGTGTGGGAGTGCTTTGGTGGTGACACCATTGCTGGGATTTTTTAAAATTGAAGGCACACTGAACCAGCATGGCTGTCACAGCATCCTGCAGCGACATGCCATCCCATCATTTATTCTTCAACAGCCCAAACACACCTCCAGGCTGTGTGAGGGCTGTTTGACCAAGAAGGAGAGTGATGGAGTGCTGCACCAGACAGTCTGGCCTCCACAGTCACCTGACCTTAACCCAATGGAGATGGTTTGGGATGAGATGGAGCGCAGAGTGAAGTGCTCAGCATCTCTGGGAACTCCAAGACTTTTGGAAAACCATTTCTGGTGACGACCTCATGAAACTCATAGAGAGAATGCCAAGAGTGTGCAAAGCAGTAATCAAAGCAAAGGGTAGATATTTCAAAGTATCTAAAATATAAAACATGTAAATATTCATAAAAATAATGAAAAACTATAAAATGAGAAGATGTCATTTCAGTCAGTGGTGCACCAAAATGATTTTCCTTAATACAGCTATAATTGTGCTAACTTTTGTGAATGTGTTTGTTTTTGCAGTAAACTGGATGAGGATAATCTCTACATGGCCTACGCAGACATCATGGCTAAGGTATCTGTTGCTGAGTACCAACTCTAAACACTTTTGAATTGAAACTCACATAGCTGGCTTAGCATAGACGGTAAAAAACCTGTTATTGTTCTGTGTGCTGTTTATGTCATAGACCAGGGCTGATGCTTTTGGGCTGATGGATTACTTGAAGGGCGCTGTACTGCCTAATCAAATCACTTATTGCAACTGGCACCTCCCCGACCTTCAGTGTAGAATAGTTTAGTGTGGCCTGAAAAGCTAAGAGAGGAAAAAGAAATTAAAAACAGATGCACCAAACTGTGGCAAATTAACCAAATGTTAGCAGCTGCACTGTTAACAGTAGCAGTTACTAGTAACTAGTCTTCTGGATGGTAGAGTTGTTGTTGGTTTAGGACACTGCTTATATATCACTGCTTAGTGATTGCTGTCCGAATTGGGTCTGCTGGGTATATTTCTTCGGACACTTCATGCTGTCAAGGCCGGGAGACCGGTACGTGGGAGTGAATATAAGTGCAGACACAATACAGAGCGGAAATAAGATTTCACAAGTTTTACTGAAATCACAGAATAAACTATGGTGAGACATGAGTGCGTGGCAGGGACATCTCTGACGAGGAGTCTTGCAGGGGGCTCTGGAGGCGGGTAGCCGTCTGAGTGTTGAATGAGTGAGTTGGGTTCCAGCCTTGTATTCTAGTAATCCAGAGGAAGCAGCAGGCAGGAGGACAGGCAGGTGAGAGCAGTGAGTAATTTAAGTCAAGAGAAGCAAGTTGCAGAATGAAGCTGGGATGTGACTGTGGAGACCAGCGTCCAGAGGAAGGAGTAAGGTGGTGACTTGATGAGATTGCTAAAGGCACAAAAGAGATCAAGTACTTGGCATGAACAAAGAAACGAACTGGTGAAGAACTGATGGCAACACTGGTTTTAAATACTGTCTTGCTGAGTGCCACAGATGGAAAACAGGTGGAGAAGTGTAGGTGCTGAACCAGGGCTCCACCCCAAAGGGCAGATGCAGAGCGCAAGGCCAGGACAGAAAACCACTGAACACTCACCTGGATCATGACATATATAAACACAAAGAATGGTGTCTTTAGCTTTAGGACCAACCAGGTTCCCCAAAATAAAATAAAAAAAACTGTTTGTGGTGAACAGTGTTGGGTAAGTTACTTTAAATTAGTAACTTAGTTACATTACTAGTTACTTCTCTAAAAAAGTAACTCAGTTACTTCAAGTTACTCGTTACTTTCAAAGTAACTAGTTACTAGGGAAAGTAACTTTGGTTTTACTCAGAATTCTCTTGTTAATGTGTTGCTTCCGTAACTGGATACCCAGCAAGATTGCCAGTCTTCTAGCTTGCTTAGGGGAGACCGGGGATAGTTGTAACATTTTTGACATTTCTGTCTGTAGCTTGGAGCTCTTTTAAGGTAGTGGATTCAAAATTTAATGCAAAGTATTTACATGTCTCTGCTATTTGGTAGTACAGCTATCTTCTGTGCAGCACAATTACTCATTGCATGGTATGGTCTCAAACACAAACAGTGAAATGTTACAATTAACCCCATAGTCTGGGTTAGTTGTAACATATCTTGGGGTGAAATGTAACACAATGAAATAAGGGTACTGACAAAACATTAACATGTAATCTTTTTTATTCAACACATGAATGCACTTAGAGCCATTTATGTAGCTGTGTGTCTGTGACAGAATGCAGAAATCTAGCTTTTGAACATATTCCAACCCCCCAAAAAAGACAAATTATGGAATTTTCTGCAACTGAATATTTCATTAATTTTGGTTGGTCTTCCTTGAGTTTGGCCTTATTGGCTCAAGGGGCATTGTAACCTACAACTCTTGCACCAACTTTTGAACATAACAATGAAGCTGAAAAAATGTAGTTGTGCACCAGCATCATTCCATTACTTTTTTTCATGGCTGACCTTGGTGTGGTTTGCAAAGTGCTTCAGAAAGATGAGGAAATCTGTTTCTTGCACCCATCCTGATTTATTTCCACTACCAATACTTCCTACTGGTCCATCTCTGACAAAGTGGTCTGCATAATGTATGCGTGGGAACACAAACAGTGGAGGAATTGTGTTGCCAATGGCATTAACCGCATATACAAAGGTGACCAGTGAACCTCTCTCTGCTGATGTCGTTGCCCCAACTTGTTTAATATAAGTTAAAGTAATAGTGTGGTAAGTTGTAACATTTGCATTATTGTTACAACTAACCCAGACTGTTGCTGTTACAACTGACCCAGACTCCTATAGCCATGAACTAGCTAACGTTACAGCCAACGGCTAAAACAAGAGCACTAAAGACCTACACAGAATATATCCCCATAGACATACAAATAACATAATTTAAGTTTGATGAGTTTAACTGCAAAGCAGATAATGCTATTAGAAATTGAAATAAAGTAAAAAAAAACTTACTAACCAACTAACCAAACTAAATGTGCTGATTTTTCACATGTGATAGAAGAACTGAATTGGGCATGTACAGGATGAATCACATCATTTGAAACTTAGCTCTGATTGGAGAAATTGGAAGTGTTACAACTGACCCACGTTACAACTATCCCCGGTCTCCCCTACTTGCCACAAGTGCACTGTGCCACCTACCAATAGAAAGGAAAAAATAATGTGCACATTTCCACGAGAGAAATCCCACGCCTGGACCGTCGTTGACCGCCGCCATGATTCTAGCCTGCTTTTTACATCCAACACAAAAACTGCAGTCGTGGTGGTTTCGATTGTACTCAGAACTCGGAAATTCTGCCTTCTGAATAGGAAGATGTAGGTAACACCAGACTGCAGATGAGCTGCATACAGAGCTGGACTGGGACAAAAAAATCATCCCGGGCATTTTGACTAGAGACCGGCCCGCCATTATAGGAAAAATCATAAAGCCTTTGAATGAAAACAAACACTGTTGTGACAGTGATGTACACTGTTCTGATGGTATATATGTATCAATCTATCAATTGTTTGTTGTAAGATTCAGATAATTATTTAATAAAAGCTAGACATTTTAAATGAGAATAATAAAGAAAAGTATTTCTTTGTGCCCCCCTTTCCCTGTTAATGCCCTACCTGGCCCCCTGGCAAAACTTTGCTAGACCCGCCCCTGCACAGTTACCAGCCGTCAGCTACATAGAAAAGGATCCTGGTGTTATTTGTCTCTCAGAAACAGTTTATAACTTCAACTCATTCATGTCACCTAAAAGGTAAACCTGTTTCTCCATCACCTGTTCAGCTCTGATGATTCAGTAAGGACATCTCCTGGTTTCATCTTCATGTTTCCCTCTCACCAGATAACCAAACCGATATCATGACCAGCAGCTTTACAGCTGTGGCTCCAGCAAACATCAGCTGATACTAGAAATTAATATTAAATAAATTCTAACAACAGCTGATCAAGCTTAAACGTGCTGCTGTTGTTTAGCACAACATCCGCTGGTTTCCTCTTTCTGGCGCAAAGTGGGCGATAAACAAACAAGAGAGA
This sequence comes from Pelmatolapia mariae, assembly GCF_036321145.2. Taxonomy (NCBI): domain Eukaryota; kingdom Metazoa; phylum Chordata; class Actinopteri; order Cichliformes; family Cichlidae; genus Pelmatolapia; species Pelmatolapia mariae. The sequence continues at coordinate 29,567,315 of NC_086234.1, read as the reverse complement.
AAAGCCGATCAGCTGATCATTGATCAGTTTCGTGATTGAAGTAGAAACGGGAGAGAATGAGAGAAGAAGAGGCAGCTGTGCAGCTCCAGCTTTGTGTCCTTTTCATTCTAGCTGAAGTCCGGGACAAACTGTTCCTTTTCACCTCAATACGAAACGCGTAATATTTTCTCTGAATACCAGACGATTCTGTTTTTTAGGGGACGGTTGGAAACTCTAATAATTAACCGTATGAACAAAATAAAGTTCAACATCAGTAACATAGCACCCACCCAGCTGTATAGAAACTCCGTCATGCTAGCTAGCACGCAGTACGAAAATGTCAGCATAACGAAAATAAACTGCACCTAAACTTGGTTTATATCTGACCCAGATAGACTGCAGGTCATAGCTTCTTACCTGAAGTTCAGTTCACCTGACACTCAGACCGGCGGCCGCTTCGGGTCTCTCCTCTTGCCTCCCTTTTCCCTCATCCACCTGCTGGCCTCCACCACTTGCTAATGTTACTGAATCTGTGGAAGCTCCATGATAGCCACCACACGAAGTAACGAATAACGAGCCTATCTAAATCCCAGTAACGAGTAACGCGTTCCTGATTTTGGCATAATAACTAGTTACGTGCTCGTTACCACAATAATAACGTAGTTACTGTAACGCGTTACTTAATAACGCATTAGTCCCTACACTGGTGGTGAACACCTACACATCGAATAAAGAATTAAAGCATCTGAGACTCAATCATGCACACTTTGCCTGGCAAAGATTCTTTATATATTTTTTATTTTACTTTACTTAAAATTTTATACTGTATTTTGTCTTTTTCAGTTTTGTATTGCAGTTTATATACTCCTCAAAAAATTAAAGGAAAAACATGCACTCTCAATGGAAAGAAAATCATGGTATACTGATATCGTATCTATTGACATATATCTATACTGATAATGGACTGAGTAATGTTTTACACATGAAAGGATGTCACATTGTTTGATGGAAATAAAAATGATCAATCTACAAAGTCAAAGACATCCCAGAAATCAAGGTGGAAAAAAATATCATGTACACTAGTCCATTTTGATTAAATGTCATTGTCGCAATTCAAAATGGTACTGAGTAGTTTGCATGGCAGCCACATGTTTGTATGCCCACCTGACAGACATGCTCCTAATGAGAAGACGGATGGTGTCCTGGGGGATCTCCTGCCAGATCCGGACCAGGGTATCACTGAACTTCTGGAAAAGTTGAGGTGCAACCTGGTGATGTAGAATGGACTAAAACATGTCCTAGAGGTGTTTTATTGGATCTATGTCAGCCGAGCATGGGGGGCAGTTAGTGGTATCAGGCATTGTCATTCCGCAGGAACTGCATGCATACTCGAGCCACATGAGGCCAGGCATTGTCAGGCACCAGGAGGAACCCAGGATCCAACGCATCACCATAGGGTCTGACAATGAGTCCAAGGACTTCATCCCATTACTTAATGGCAGTCAGGGTGCCATTACCTAGTCTGTTAGAGGTCTGTGCGTCTGTCCATGGATATGCCTCCCCGAGACCAGTCATACTGAATGATGTTACAGGCAGCATAATGTTCTCCACAGCTTCTCTAGACCCTTTCACATCTGTCACATGTGCTCAGGGTGAACCTGCTATCATCTGTGAAAAGCATAGGGCACCAGTGGTGGACCATTCTGGTATTCTATGGCAAATGCCAGACAGTGTCTACAGTGCTGGGCAGTCAGCAGAGGGCTGACAAGAGGAAGCTATGTCCCCAGGCCACCATCATAAAGTCGTTTGTTGATTGTTGATCAGAGACATTCATGTCAGTGGCCTCTCAATTTACCGGTTGATCTACCCTCACCTATAGCCACGAGCTGTGGGTAGTGACCGAAAGAACGAGATCGCGAATACAAGCGGTGGAAATGAGCTTCCTCCGAAGGGTGGCTGGCCTCTCACTTAGAGATAGGGTGAGAAGTTCAGCCATTCGGAAGGGGCTCAGAGTAGAGCCGCTGCTCCTCCACATCGAAAGGACCCAGTTGAGCTGGTTCGGGCATCTGACAAGGATGCCTCCTGGGTGCCTCCTGCGTGAGGTTTTCCGGGCATGTCCCACCGGGAGGAGGCCCCGGGACAGACCCAGGACACGCTGGAGAGATTATATCTCTCGGCTGGCCTGGGAACGCCTTGGTGTTTCCCCGGACAAGCTGGAGGAGGTGGCTGGGGAGAGGGAGGTCTGGGCTTCTCTGCTTGGGCTGCTGCCACCGCGACCTGGCCCCGGATAAGCGGAAGAAAATGGATGGATGGATGGATGGGCCTGCTGGAGGTCATGTTGTAGGGCTCTGGCAAGTTTCATCCTGTTCATCTTTGCACAAAGCAGCAGATACCGGCCCTCCCCATCATTCGTAACATCTGGTTTAAAAAAACAAAGATGGTGACATCAGTTTGATGCCTCAGTGCTTTGGAACTTCCCGTCGCTGATGTGGCTATATCTATCCTAAGTAAACAGTCTGTAGTTTGTATGCTTTTTTTCACCTTTCTCCCTTCCTTCAGAGTTGCCATGATGAAGAGGATGACGATGGAGAAGTGAAGAGTTTTGAAGTAGGTGATCAATTGGTCTTGAATCCTCCATTAGTCTCCTCGAGTTTTTAGCAGTTTCATTTTTAGATGGTCTGCAATGATATGTGTCACCTTTCTAACAAAGGAAAAAGAGATGGAGAAGCAGAAGCTGTTGTATCAGCAGGCTCGGCTGCACGACCGTGGCGCTGCTGAGATGGTGCTCCAAACCATCAGTGCTAGCAAAGGTAAGTCTTGCCTATCGCCCCCTACTCTTTACTGTAACTCAGTGGTGGCAAATATATTATGGCCCTTGTGATAGAACCAGGCTGTCCAATGCCTATGCCTGCTTACTCATTGATGTGTTAAAAGTAATTTGTTCTGGATATGACTGTTTGGGAGCCTTCTCGATTTTTCAGTTGATTTTTTTCTGTACTTCTCACATCATAACAATATGTGAACTGTAACCGATAATAATCAGGATGTGTTCATACCTCTCTGACATTCTGGTTTAAAAATATGCTGTGCAAGAAAATATTAGTAAAATAATAAAAGTTTTTGTTTGTGTTAGAATTCAACTGTGCCTTGTTATAAACAAATTTAAAAAGCTAACAAATGCTAGTGGTAGTCATTTCAAGTGGGTGTTCCTCTCCTCCAGGTGAGATGGGTCCCATGGTGGCATCTACTCTGAAACTGGGCATAGCTATTCTCAATGGTGGGAACTCAACCGTACAGCAGGTAATGCTTCGCTACTTCACTGTTATTTATATTGACTGCTGGATTATAGCTATATTAGCTATTTTCAAATGTTATTTATACAAAGCATATTCAAAGTAACTGGCACAAGTGTGAAATATAATGCATCTATTCCACTGAAATATAAAATTTTTCTCATAGATTTTTACCTCTCAGCTGTAAAAGGTTTTGTCATCACCCTGGGTGGACAGGCAACGTGGACACCTACGTTTGTGAATGCGACAACTTGAGAACGATGCAACATAGAATTTTGAAATTGACACCATGGGTGTATCTATTAAAGATATCAGATGAGTTCAAATCTCAGTAACCATGGCTTCAAGGTCAGGGTTCAGAGGTCAAATTTTATGAAAATCTTGAGAATGCAGCGACGTAAGGGCTGAAATTGATACCATGGTGTACTGCAACACACCTTTGTGTTATGTTGCCCAGCAAGACACACAGTGTTTTAAGATGCCCCCCGAACCCACTGCACCACCCCTCCCCCGCAGCTGAGGCACAGTCCACGGTCCACCGCATAGCCCTACAAATTCCCCTGGAGAGAAAATCAGCCACGACTGTGTGGGCCCTGGCCTGTGGATCACCTTGAACTTATAAGGCTGGCAAGCCAGATACGACTGGGTGATCTAGTCATTGACATCTTTCATGTGGTGGAGCCACTGCAGCGGGGCACGATCTGAACAGAGGGTAATTGGGCATCCCAGGAGGTAATAACATAGAGAGTCCACCACCCACTGGATCGCCAGGCACTGCCATGCTCTACCTGGTTTCTTGTTCTGAGAGTTTCCAACTGATGTAGACAACGAGATGGTCGACCCCTCTTACTTGCTGGGATGAAACAGCCCCCAACCCTCTGCTCAACGTGTCCGTCTGCAGAACACAAGGGAAGAAAAAGTCCGGCATGTCAGAGCCTTTTCTTTACCTTACACTGTCTGGCACTGCTCCGTCCACTGAACAAGATCTGGTTCACCCTTTTAGGAGAGATCAGTCAAGGGACTGGTGACCTCCGCAAATGTTGAGATGAACCAACGATAGTAACCAGCCAGCCCCAGCAACCGCTTCACCTCCTTTTTGGCCCCGAGATGCGGGCAACTTGCAGTGGTTGTAGTTTTCTCCGTTTGAGAATGCACCTGCCTGCCTCCCAGGTGGTACCCCAGATACTGTACCTCCCTCTGTCCAACCGCACACTTCTTCATGTTGGCCGTGTGCCCTGCCTGCCTCAGGGACTCCAGGGCTGCAGGCCACCTGCTGCATATGATTCAATGTCACCATGGTTGGTCCATGGATCCATGGATGATCATCCAGCTAGGCAGTGGCGTATGCAGCATGTGGACACAGCACCCTGTCTGTGAAGTGCTGGAAAGTGGCTGGGGCTCTGAACAAGCCAAATGGAAGTGTGACCATTTGGTACAATCTGGATGGACTGGAGAAGGCCATTTTTTTGTCCAGAGACAAGTCTGCCAGTAGCTCTTGATTAAATCCAGCATAATGATAAAACGAGCAGTACCTAATCAGCGGGCACTCCCAGTGGACATGTCCCAGCCGCAACTCCAGCACTCCTGCCCCGACAAATGTGCTGCTCTCGTTGAGGGAAGCAAGACAACCCACACAGGGAGAAGCGTCATTACATGTTGGTGTCATTACATGTTGGTGTCATTAAATGTTGGTGTCATTACATGTTGGTGTCATTAAATGTTGGCAGCCAGTGCACTACAGCTGCTGGCTACAGTGGGACCTCACGGGGCCTCCTCCGGGCCCGGACAAGCCGACTTGCTCCCAGCTGCAGCTGCCACACCAGCTCCTGCGGTCCCAGGTGATCCTCAGCCAGCATCACATGAAAATGGACCCCATTCCACTTTTCCCACTGCGAGCCCCCTCGTGAACTTCTCCAATGTTAGCATATTCAGCAGCCTTTCCCCTTCATTGGGCCGGTCTGCAGGCTACTGCCTTATGGAGCCACCTGGTGTGGGCAAATGGCCAATCCCTCAGCTCCATCCAGAACCAATAGGAGTGGTCTTAGGGTGGTGAGGCAGGTCTAGGATCACTTAATGGACATCAGGAAAGTAGGTTTTTGCTACAACCAGAAGTGCTGCCATCTGGGCCTCCCTGATGATCTCCAACTCTGTTGGCCAGCCTCCCGTCGCACTGCCTTCTAAACCAACTGCGCCACCCCTCCCCTGCAACTGAGCCATAGACCCCACCCTTCCACACAGATCTACTAAAAATCTCATACGAGTCTGAAAGTCTTGTGAATGTGATAATTTGAGAAGTAAGTGATCCAGGACTTTGACACTGATAACATAGGAGTAGTAAAAATCCCGGACAAATTGGAATCTCAGTGTCCTTGACCTCAAAGTTAGAAGTCAGAGATCAAGTTTTTGGAAAACCTTGCGAATCCGATAACTTGAGAAGAAGGGGATGTAGGATTTTGAAATGCGTACTGTAGGTGTATCTACTAGGACGCTGAGGGGCACCACCACCAGTATTTTTATTTTAATGACAGATGTAGACTGTTTTTTGTCAAATCTGAGTAAACTCCAGTATCTTATTGTGCTTTCACTGTGTCATCTTTAACAGAAAATGTTAGATTATCTGAAGGACAAGAAGGACGTGGGCTTCTTTCAGAGTCTGGCTGGTCTCATGCAGTCATGCAGGTATAAATAAGATTTCCTATTTCAGGGCTGAAGCAAGTATTTGTTGTCATGATGTAGAGGGCCTAACTCTTTGTTGGGTTATGTGAAAAAAAGAGAGATGTGATAAAAGTAGTTTTCCATGCACCAAGACATCTCCACTGCCTTGTATACTGCGTTATGCCATCTTGAGCAGGAGTGAAGATATGTAAGGATACTCTTTCTAACTTGTAAACCTTCAGCTCTCACTGCCTTAGCAGAGAAGAAAACATGATTCCATTTTGCACATTACCTGTTGAAGTTACTGCACTTTGGCAGACCATTCAGGTCCCTGTAATCATGAACAAACAGATTTAGGAACTGCTTCTGTTCCAGAACCATACTAGATACTGCCCAGCAAAACAGTAGTTACCTTTGCATTACAAGTACATGCTTCACTCTACCGTAGTGCAGTAATTCATATTGTATTAAATTCTAGTTATTGTGTTCTCTTGTACTGTTGTGTGTTATATTTTATATCATTATTTCTGTTATATTTGCCAGCACCTTCTGCAAATTTGGTTGTATTTTGTGCAATGTTATTAATCTAATCTAATCTAGCGGGCAACTTTGTGTGAGTTTTGTAAGTTTTGTAAGTTTTTCAAGGAAATGGCAAACTGTACAAACTCTTTTAGCAGGGTTTAAATTATTGTTGTTTCTCTGAAAATATCATCACCATTGATCCAGCAATGAATTTTAGTACAATTTTGCACTGAATAGTTTAAAATTCAGACAACAATATGTACAATATTTCAATAATTTAATTGGCTCTTAAGCATTTTGAGCCCCAATCGCATGGGGACGATTGGGGCTCAAGAGTTGGGAGTTCGCCTTGTAATCGGAAGGTTGCCGGTTCGAGCCCCGGCTTGGACAGTCTCGGTCGTTGTGTGCTTGGGTAAGATACTTCACCCGTTGCCTACTGGTGGTGGTCAGAGGGCCTGGTGGCGCCAGTGTCCGGCAGCCTCGCCTCTGTCAGTGCGCCCCAGGGTGGCTGTGGCTACAATGTAGCTTACAATCACCAGTGTGTGAATGGGTGGATGACTGAATGTAGTGTAAAGCGCTTTGGGGTCCTTAGGGACTAGTAAAGCACTATGGAAATAGAGGCCATTTACCGATTCAGCTAACAAAGAAGCTTTGTAATAGTAAAAGACCATCACAATAAAGAAGATATCAAGAGCTCAATGCTTATTTATATGTTGAGGTTGTTGTCATTTTGGCTACAAAAGTTTTACTTGGTCCTATTTGCTGACAGTATTCCTAGAAAGGTAGTAAAAGGCAAAGTTGTAGCAGAGAAAAAAAGCCACCAAACAACTCAAATAAACCAGATGTCAATTTAGGAAGAGTGTATGTCACCCTGACTGAGCAAATGTACAGACCATACACACATAAAGGAGAGGGACAATGGGGCATTCAAGACAACAATGAAATAGAAACATTGAAAACCACATGAGAGACCAATATTCAACATAAACCAGGAATAAAACTGCTGGTCAGAGACTTGCACAGGCAAAGAAAATATGTGATAAATCCACGGAAAAAGAAAACACTCATCAAACAAGGGCAAGGCAAAAACATGAACAGAGCAGAAATGTGATGGATGTAGTGATTCACACTATATTTGTCTTTGTTTTAGTGTTCTGGATCTAAATGCATTTGAGAGGCAAAATAAAGCAGAGGGACTGGGAATGGTGACAGAGGAAGGATCAGGTAAGATTCCCCATGTTTATACCTTTTGGGCTAATTTTGAAAAAATACAGAAACGAAAACCAAAATTTATGAAACATCTCTGGAGTTTGACGACCTTAACTTTCTACTTATTGAAAGCATAGAGGATGTTAATATTAAAATACTTAACTTATCTAGGTCTAGTTAAAATATTTAATTAACCTAAAGATGGTCAGTTTGAAGCTGTTTTTAAAACAACACAATCTTCTGAAATAACCTTCAACACTGTAGAAACATTAAGATTGTCGAGAGCCACCATTTATTTTCACATTGCTCGTTATAATCAATAAAAAGGTTTTTTGTTTTTTTCCTGTGTAAATGAGGTGGTAATTCAGTGTTGCTGGTTCGCGTGCATTATCAAGTATGATTTTCTGATGTACAAGCGTGCTGATGATTTGTCTTGTACATCTCTTGTTTGTAAACATTACAAAGACTTTTCAAACCATAAAAATATGTCACCACTCTTCCCAACTCCATGAAAAAAGTACAGTATTCCTCTTAGTTTGATTAGTAGTATAGTATAGTACAGTGCTCCTATCCCTGAAGACTACGTTAAGAAATGATAAGAAAGCTAGATTTCAGGCTACGTTGAAGACTAAAAGTCATACCAAATGTTGACTTTCAAAATGATTAACACTGTACAAACTGTTTTTGCCTGTCTTTGTCCCTCAGGACTTTTACATAGTACTGTAAATGCATATCATTGATGACAAAAGCAAATAAAAAAGGTTCTGGTGGTATATTTTTATATATTTTAGGTTTTCTTTTAATACATATTTTTTTTATTCCACATTGACGAAAAAAGAGCTCTTTTCCCTATATGTAATCTTTTCCTTTGTTTCTTACTTTCTTTCTTACTTTCTTTCTCTGTTTCTTTCTTCCCCCTGTTTTCCTGTTCTTATTTTGGTTTACTGCACTTTCTTTCCTCCCTCAGTCATCACTCATGAGCGTGGTAATTATGCCTTCTGCCATTTTCTTGTGTGTTGGTTGGCCTCTCTCGCTCTCGCTCTCTCTCACACACACACACACATGCACGCACGCACACACACATGTTGTGTCAGTTCTGTCCAGGTCCTGAGTGTGGACCTCTAAGGATGTCCTCGACCTGCTCAGTGCTTGAAGCAACTTTTTTTGCTTCAACTATTCTAGAGGTAGCCAGTTATTACCAAAGTCTTCTTGGTGCTTTTTATAATACCTCTGGGTCTGTAACTGATCTTTGCAGAAGATCTGTATTGAAGATATATAAATACTACTCCCCTTGTAATTTTAAGGTAAAATGTATCTTGTCATTCTTTTTAACAATAAGCAAACTCATTATGATACTTTGATGACGAGTTTTAGAATTAAAAAATAAATAAATAAATTTAAAAATAAAAGAAAATCAAGACAAGGCGGAAGTGGTGGAATCAGTCTTCCTGCCACAACCTGCTGACCTATGGCTCCCCCTCATGATTTGTACAGTGTCTGGCACATTGTGAAAATTAGAAAATGACTAGTAGTCCCCCCAGCACAGCACACCTCCATCTGCCACCCACACCCCCGAATCTTACAGTTAAACTTATGTCAGCTGATTGTTGTGTCTCAGTACTGGAGATTGTATCGTGCTGGTTGTTAATTGTTGTGAATTGTACAACTCCCCTCTGTGTTCTCAGCCACAATTTCTGTCTGTTTCTGGCGTTCAGGGCTGCAATGAATAGATTGAATATGTCTAACCAGATACCAAATAAAATTGCAGACTAGACCTCTATTAAAGTTGCACACATTAAGATTTTAGAATAAGGTATTGTACCTCTAATGAAAGGTGTCACGGGTCATCATAAACCTACAGACTGTTATCAGTAATTTAACACTATGCTGCTGCTTTCAGCTCAACATGTGTTAAAGCATCGTTCAGCTCCCTGCTTTGGTCTGCAGCTTTCCAGTTTGGGTTTTAAACATTAACATTCACCAGGTCACCCGGCAATTAGGGATAGGGTTAATTTAATTTTAGACACATGGTAAACAAACCTTTCAATTCTCTTACATGTTTTTTTCACCTCACAGTTCTGATATAATATTTTAAAAAGGTTACATGTATATAGTTGTTAAAAAGAAAGTACGCCCCCTTTGAATGCAAAGATCATAATTGTCCTTATCAGGTTCTAAAATGATTAAATGCAACCTCAGATGAACAACACGTAACATATTGAATGATGTCATTTATTTAACACACTGTAAGACAAAATGCAGAAGCAGCGTGTGATTATTGGATCTGCAATAACTGACAAGAAATAACCAGAAAAGTCCAGCCATGGCATTTCAATCAGAATGGATTCTGGACTTTGACTGGGCCATTGCAAAACCTTGATAGTTTTGTTTTTTAGCTGTTCTCTTGTAGATTTGCTAATGTACTTTACTCATTAACCCTTTGCATTGGCCCTGTTTGGGCTGTCGAACAGAAGGCCTCCCAAATATTTGACTCGAGAATAGTGGTATACAGAGGAGTTCATGTTGTCTGCAAGGTGCGCTGGTCCTGTGGCTGCTAAACAAGCCCCTTCACCACTGTGCCTATAGTAGTTGGTATGAAGCGTTTGTGTCGATATGTTGTTTGGTTTCGCCAGATGTACATTATGGACTGACATCTCCAGTTTGGCCTTGCATGTCTTAAAAACATTCGGCCTCATTTACAACAGTGTGTATTCGGAAATCAGTGATTCATGAATTTTTTGTGCCTGAATTTGTTTGTACTATATGAACATCCACTCCTTAAAATATTGGCAACTATTTTGAGCATTTCCCACTTGCAAATAGTCTCTGTCACCACTGTTTCCACTGATGTTTTCTCTTTGGACTGTGTTAATACAGATATGAAAGCTCCCAACAAACAAACTGCCAAAACTTCAGCATTTGTAGTCATATTTGACAATGATCAGTTAATAAATTACACTGCCTTAGCAGCACCTGGCTGCTAATTACCCTTAATCCTAAAGATGCTCTTAGTTCTAACATAAATTTACTGTGGTGTATCACATCGTTGAAAAGCTGAGTTTGACTTCTCTAGCCAAAACCAGGCCTTACTACTGTCACACCTGTTTCCAATCAAGAAATCACATAAATAAGACCTCCCTGACAAAGTAGAGTACACCAAAAGATCCTCAAAACCAGATATCATGCTGCCATCCAAGGAAATTTAGGAACAGGTGACAAAAAAGTAATTGAGATCTCTCAGTCTGGAAAAGGAAAAGCCATTTCTTAAACCTGTAGGACTCGAACGAACCACAGTGAGAGCCATTATCGACAGATAGCGAAAACAAGGAACAATGGCAAACCTTCTCAGGAGTGACCAGCCAACCAAAGTTAACCCAAGACCGCAGCAACAACTCATCTAAGAGGTGACAAAGACCCCAGAACAACATCCAAAGAACTGTAGGCTTCATTTGCCTCAGTTTGTGTTCATGACTCCATCATAAGAAAGAGACTGGGCAAAAATGGCCTGCATGGTAGAGTTCCAAGACAAAAACCACTGCTGGTAAAAGGAACATAAAGGCTTGTCTCAGTTTCGCCTGAAAACATCTTGATGATTCCCAAGACCTTTGGGAAAATAGTCTGGGGACTGACTGATGAGACAAAAGTTGAACTTTTTAGAAGGTGTGTGTCCCGTTAGATCTGGTGTAAAAGTAACACAGCATTTCACAAAAGAAAGTCATACCAACAGTAAAATATGGTGATGGTAGTGTGATGTTCCAGGGCTGTTTTGCTGCCTCAGGACGGAAGACTTGCTGTGTAAATGGAACCATGAATTCTGTTGTCTACCAAAACATCCTGAAGGAGAATGTCCGGACATATGTTTGTGTCCCCAAGCTGAAGTGCACTTGGGTTCTGCAGCATGACAATGATCCAAAATACACCAGCAAGTCCACCTCTTAATACTTACAAAGTGGCTTAATGAAAGTCCTGAGCTGAATTCCACTGAGATGCTGTGGCTCATTGCCAGTTTGATAATCTGAAACATCTAAATGTGAAAAACATATAAAAAATAGGAGCTCAAGAAGGGGGCAGTTCTTCACACCACTGTATATCCGTGATCTCATTCTTATAGTCACTACCCATAGCTCATGATCATAGGTGAGGGTAGGGATGTAGATCGACCAGTAAGTTCACAAAAGAAATGTAGACCGGCTGGGCAAACTCCCACTCACTCTGAAATATCCGTAGGAGGATGAAGAGCTGGTCCAGTGTTCCACGACCAGTACGAAAACAGCACTGTTCCTCCTGTATCCGAGGTTTGACTAATTAATTAACTTTCCACTACACCACTGTAGACCTTCCCAGAGAGGCTGAGGAGTGTGATCCCCCTGTGGTTGAAGTACACACTCTAGCCCACCTTCTTAAAGCCCCCAGAGGCACATCTGCAGATTTCCATGCAATGCGTCAACCAGGACAACTCAGGGCCTTTAGGAATTTAGGATTCCTAACCACTTTGAGGCAGTCTTTTTCCATGGCCTCACTGAACTCCTCCCACACATAAGATTTTGCTTCATCTATCACCCGAGCACAAAAACAGCTGAAAGGTATGTGGCTCTGCTGGTACCTGTCAGCTGCTTCCAAAGTCCCTAAGGCTACACAAGCCCTGTAGGACTTCTTC